>NC_067248.2:59222500-59847500 GCF_019359855.2 Lolium perenne | reverse complement strand
TTTTATGCACATTATATGTCGTATTTACGCATTTTCTGGAACTAACCTATTAACAAGATGCCGAAGAGCCAGTTGCTGTTTTCTGCTGTTTTTGGTTTCAGAAATCCTAGTAACGAAATATTCTCGGAATTGGACGAAATCAACGCCCAGGGTCCTATTTTTGCACGAAGCTTCCAGAAGTCCGAAGAGGAAATGAAGTGGGGCCACGAGGCGACGACACGCTAGGGCGGCGCGGCCTGGGCCTGGGCCGCGCCGGCCTGTTGTGCCGCCACCTCGTGTGGCCCCCCGACTTGCCCTTTCGCCTACTTAAAGCCTCCGTCGCGAAACCCCCAGTACCGAGAGCCACGATACGGAAAACCTTCCAGAGACGCCGCCGCCGCGAATCCCATCTCGGGGGATTCAGGAGATCGCCTCCGGCACCCTGCCGGAGAGGGGATTCATCTCCCGGAGGACTCTTCATCGCCATGATCGCCTCCGGAGTGATGAGTGAGTAGTTCACCCCTGGACTATGGGTCCATAGCAGTAGCTAGATGGTCGTCTTCTCCTAATTGTGCTTCATTGTTGGATCTTGTGAGCTGCCTAACATGATCAAGATCATCTATCTGTAATACTATATGTTGTGTTTGTCGGGATCCGATGGATAGAGAATACTATGTTATGGTGATTATCAATCTATTACTTATGTGTTGTTTATGATCTTGCCTGCTCTCCGTTATTAGTAGAGGCTCTGGCCAAGTTTTTACTCTTAACTCCAAGAGGGAGTATTTATGCTTGATAGTGGGTTCATGCCTTCATTGACACCTGGGACAGTGACAGAAAGTTCTAAGGTTGTGTTGTGCTGTTGCCACTAGGGATAAAACATTGATTCTATGTCTAAGGATGTAGTTGTCGATTACATTACGCACCATACTTAATGCAATTGTCTGTTGCTTTGCAACTTAATACTGAATGGGGTTCGGATGATAACCTGAAGGTGGACTTTTTAGGCATAGATGCAGTTGGATGGCGGTCTATGTACTTTGTCGTAATGCCCTGATTAAATCTCACTATATTTATCATATCATGTATATGCATTGTTATGCCCTTTTCTATTTTGTCAATTGCCCGACCGTAATTTGTTCACCCAACATGCTTTTATCTTATGGGAGAGACACCTCTAGTGAACTGTGGACCCCGGTCCTATTCTTTACATCGAATACAATCTACTGCAATACTTGTTTTACTGTTTTTTTGCAAACAATCATCTTCCACACAACGGTTAATCCTTTGTTACAGCAAGCCGGTGAGATTGACAACCTCACTGTTTCGTTGGGGCAAAGTACTTTGGTTGTGTTGTGCAGGTTCCACGTTGGCGACGGAATCCCTGGTGTTGCACCGCACTACATCCCGCCGCCATCAACCTTCAACGTGCTTCTTGGCTCCTCCTGGTTCGATAAACCTTGGTTTCTTTCTGAGGGAAAACTTGCCACTGTGCGCATCATACCTTCCTCTTGGGGTTCCCAACGGACGTGTACATTTACGCGCATCAAGCCTGTTTTCTGGCGCCGTTGCCGGGGAGATCAAGACACGCTGCAAGGGGAGTCTCCACTTCCCAATCTCTTTACTTTGTTTTTGTCTTGCTTTATTTTATTTACTACTTTGTTTGCTGCACCTAAACAAAACACAAAAAAATTAGTTGCTAGTTTTACTTTATTTATTGTCTTGCTCTCTATATCAAAAACACAAAAAAATTAGTTACTTGCATTTACTTTATCTAGTTTGTTTTATTTACCTTTGCTAAAATGAATACCCCTGAAAATATTAAGTTGTGTGACTTCACAACTACAAATAATAATGATTTCCTATGCACACCTATTGCTCCACCTGCTACTACAGCAGAATTCTTTGAAATTAAACCTGCTTTACCGAACCTTGTTATGAGAGATCAATTTTCTAGTATTAGTTCTGATGATGCTGCTGCCCATCTTAATAATTTTGTTGAACTTTGTGAAATGCAAAAATATAAGGATGTAGATGGTGATATTATTAAATTGAAATTGTTTCCTTTCTCATTAAGAGGAAGAGCTAAAGATTGGTTGCTATCTTTGCCTAAGAATAGTATTGATTCATGGACTAAATGTAAGGAAGCTTTTATTGGTAGATATTATCCTCCCGCTAAAATTATATCTTTGAGAAGTAGCATAATGAATTTTAAGCAATTAGATACTGAACATGTTGCTCAAGCATGGGAGAGAATGAAAACTTTGGTAAAGAATTGCCCAACCCATGGACTGACTACTTGGATGATCACCCAAACCTTCTATGCAGGACTAAATTTTTCTTCGCGGAATTTATTGGATTCAGCTGCTGGAGGTACCTTTATGTCCATCACTTTGGGGGCGGCTACAAAGCTTCTTGATGATATGATGATAAATTACTCTGAATGGCACACGGAAAGAGCTCCACAAGGTAAGAAGGTAAATTATGTTGAAGAAACCTCTTCCTTGAGTGATAAGATTGATGTGATTATGTCTATGCTTGTGAATGGTAGATCTAATGTTGATCCAAATAATGTTCCTTTAGCTTCATTGGTTGCTCAAGAAGAAAATGTTGATGTGAATTTCATTAAAAACAATAATTTCAATAACAATGCTTATAGGAACAACTCTGGTAATAACTATAGGCCATATCCTGCTAGTGGTAATGATTATGGTAATTCTTATGGCAGATATGAGGAAAAGATGCTAGAAATTGAAAGATCCACTAAAAACTTTATGCAATCACAATATGAGCAAAATCAATTGTTTACTAAAACTATGAATGAACAATCTACCTTGTTGAAAAATATAGGAAATCAACTTGAAAACTTGAATAGGCCAGGGAGATTTCTGGTCTGCAAACTAAAATTTCAAATGCTGAAACCCGAATCTCATACATGTCTGCATCACAATCCTCTTTAATTAATAAAATGGCTGCTAAACCTGATGATATTGATAATAAGATTACTACTACAGCAAATGCCATCCAAGTTAGAATTAATGAGAATATAAGATTAATGGCTGAATTGCGTGCTAGGTGGGATAGAGAAGAAAATGAAAAACTAGCTAAAGAGAATAATATAGCTAAAGTTTGGACTATTACCACCATTAGTAATGATAATGATTCACATGTTGCTGCATCTCCTAGTATCAATGGTAAAATAATTGGTGTTGGCAATGTTTCTACTCCTAGTGCAAAGCGTACAAAACTGCCTGAAATTGCTAAAACTGCTGAAACTGCTTGCGATAAAACTGCTGAAATTTTTTCCAACCTTGGGGACAATGATCCCATTGCTGTAGCTCATAATGATTTAGATTTTGATGATTGCCACATCACTGAAGTTATAAAGTTCTTACAAAAACTTGCTAAAAGTCCTAATGCTAGTGCTATAAATTTAGCCTTTACAAAACATATTACAAATGCTCTCATAAAAGCTAGAAAAGAGAAACTAAAACTTGAAACTTCTATTCCTAGAAAGTTAGAAGATGGTTGGGAGCCCATCATTAAAATGAAATTCAATTACTTTGAATGTAATGCTTTATGTGATCTTGGTGCAAGTATTTCTGTTATGCCTAAAAAGATTTATGATATGCTTGACTTGCCACCATTGAAGAATTGTTATTTGGATGTTAATCTTGCCGATAATGTTAAAAAGAAACCTTTGGGGAGGATTGATAATGTGCGCATTACGGTTAAAAATAACCTTGTCCCCGTTGATTTTGTTGTCTTGGATATCGAATGCAATGCATCTTGTCCTATTGTGTTGGGAAGACCTTTTCTTCGAACCGTTGGTGCTGTTATTGATATGAGGGAAGGTAATATTAAATATCAATTTACTCTCAAGAAAGGTATGGAACACTTCCCTAGAAAGAGAATGAAGTTGCCTTTTGATTCTATTATTAGAACAAGTTATGATGTTGATGCTTCTACTCTTGATGTTACTTGATTTACACTTTCTGTGCCTAGCTGAAAGGCGTTAAAGAAAAGCGCTTATGGGAGACAACCCATGTTTTTACTACAGTACTTTGTTTTATATTTGAGTCTTGAAAGTTGTTTACTACTGTAGCAACCTCTCCTTATCATGTTTTTGTGCCAAGTAAAGTTTCTATGTTAAAGTTGATGTTATATTTGGGATCGCTGCGCAGAAACATCATTGCTGTCTGTCACGAATCTGGGCACAGTTCTCTGTAGAAAATTCGAAAAAATCTGCCAATTTACGAGCATGATCCACAGATATGTACGCAACTTTCATTAGTTTTGAGTTTTTCCATTTGAGCAAGTCTGGTGCCAGATTTAAATTCGTCTTTACGGACTGTTCTGTTTTTGACAGATTCTGCCTTTTATTTCGCATTGCCTCTTTTGCTATGTTGGATTCATTTCTTTGATCCATTAATGTCCAGTAGCTTTATGCAATGTCCAGAAGTGTAAAGAATGATTGTGCCACCTCTGAATGTGTGAATTATTAATTGTGCACTAACCCTCTAATGAGTTTGCTTGAAGTTTGGTGTGAAGGAAGTTTTCAAGGGTCAAGAGAGGAGAATGATATACTATGATCAAGAGGAGTGAAAGCTCTAAGCTTGGGGATGCCCCCGTGGTTCACCCCTGCATATTTTAAGAAGAATCAAGCGTCTAAGCTTGGGGATGCCCAAGGCATCCCCTTCTTCATCGACAACATCATCAGGTTCCTCCCCTGGAACTATATTTTTATTCAGTCACATCTTGTGTTCTTTACTTGGAGCGTCGGTTTGTTTTTGTTTTTGTTTTTGTTTGAATAAAATGGATCCTAGCATTCACTTTGTGGGAGAGAGACACGCTCCGCTGTTGCATATGGACAAATATGTCCTTAGGCTTTACTCATAATGTTCATGGCGAAGTTTCTTCTTCGTTAAATTGTTATATGGTTGGAATTGGAAAATGCTACATGTAGTAATTCTAAAATGTCTTGGATAATGTGATACTTTACAATTGTTGTGCTCATGTTTAAGCTCTTGCATCATATACTTTGCACCCATTAATGAAGAAATACATAGAGCTTGCTAAAATTTGATTTGCATATTTGGTCTCTCTAAGGTCTAGATAATTTCTAGTATTGAGTTTTGAATAACAAGGAAGACGGTGTAGAGTCTTATAATGTTTACAATATGTCTTTTATGTGAGTTTTGCTGCACCGGTTCATCCTTGAGTTTTCTTCAAATAACCTTGCTAGCCTAAACCTTGTATCGAGAGGGAATACTTCTCATGCATCCAAAATCCTTGAGCCAACCACTATGCCATTTGTGTTCACCATACCTACCTACTACATGGTATTTCTCCGCCATTCCAAAGTAAATTGCTTGAGTGCTACCTTTAAAATTCCATCATTCACCTTTGCAATATATAGCTCATGGGACAAAATAGCCTTAAAAACTATTGTAGTATTGAATATGTACTTATGCACTTTATCTCTTATTAAGTTGCTTGTTGTGCGATAACCATGCATCTGGGGACGCCATCAACTATTCTTTGTTGAATATCATGTGAGTTGCTATGCATGTCCGTCTTGTCTGAAGTAAGAGAGATCTACCACCTTAATGGTTGGAGCATGCATATTGTTAGAGAAGAACATTGGGCCGCTAACTAAAGCCATGAATAATGGTGGAAGTTTCAGTTTGGACATATATCCTCAATCTCATATGAGAATAATAATTGTTGTCACATGCTTATGCATTAAAGAGGAGTCCATTATCTGTTGTCCATGTTGTCCCGGTATGGATGTCTAAGTTGAGAATAATCAAAAGCGAGAAATCCAAAATGCGAGCTTTCTCCTTAGACCTTTGTACAGGCGGCATGGAGGTACCCCTTTGTGACACTTGGTTGAAACATGTGTATTGCGAAGGTCCGATAGTCCAAGCTAAGTAGGACAAGTTGCGGGCACTATTAGTATACTATGCATGAGGCTTGCAACTTGTAAGATATAATTTACATAACTCATATGCTTTATTACTACCGTTGACAAAATTGTTTCATGTTTTCAAAATAAAAGCTCTAGCACAAATACAGCAATCGATGCTTTCCTCTTTGAAGGACCTTTCTTTTACTTTTATTGTTGAGTCAGTTTACCTATCTCTCTCCACCATAAGAAGCAAACACTTGTGTGAACTGTGCATTGATTCCTACATACTTGCATATTGCACTTGTTATATTACTTTACATTGACAATATCCATGAGATATACATGTTATAAGTTGAAAGCAACCGCTGAAACTTAATCTTCCTTTGTGTTGCTTCAATACCTTTACTTTGATTTATTGCTTTATGAGTTAACTCTTATGCAAGACTTATTGATGCTTGTCTTGAAGTACTATTCATGAAAAGTCTTTGCTTTATGATTCATTTGTTTACTCATGTCATTACCATTGTTTTTGATCGCTGCATTCATTACATATGTTTACAATAGTATGATCAAGATTATGATGGCATGTACTTCAGAAATTATCTTTGTTATCGTTTTACCTGCTCGGGACGAGCAGAACTAAGCTTGGGGATGCTGATACGTCTCCAACGTATCGATAATTTCTTATGTTCCATGCTACATTATTGATGATATCTACATGTTTTATGCACATTATATGTCGTATTTACGCATTTTCTGGAACTAACCTATTAACAAGATACCGAAGAGCCAGTTGCTGTTTTCTGCTGTTTTTGGTTTCAGAAATCCTAGTAACGAAATATTCTCGGAATTGGACGAAATCAACGCCCAGGGTCCTAATTTTGCACGAAGCTTCCAGAAGTCCGAAGAGGAAACGAAGTGGGGCCACGAGGCGACGACACGCTAGGGCGGCGCGGCCTGGGCATGGGCTGCGCCGGCCTGTTGTGCCGCCACCTCGTGTGGCCCCCCGACTTGCCCTTTCGCCTACTTAAAGCCTCCGTCGCGAAACCCCCAGTACCGAGAGCCACGATACGGAAAACCTTCCAGAGACGCCGCCGCCGCGAATCCCATCTCGGGGGGGATTCAGGAGATCGCCTCCGGCACCCTGCCGGAGAGGGGATTCATCTCCCGGAGGACTCTTCATCGCCATGATCGCCTCCGGAGTGATGAGTGAGTAGTTCACCCCTGGACTATGGGTCCATAGCAGTAGCTAGATGGTCGTCTTCTCCTAATTGTGCTTCATTGTTGGATCTTGTGAGCTGCTGATGGCGTGTAACTCACACGTTCGTTGGGAACCCCAAGAGGAAGGTATGATGCGCACAGTAGCAAGTTTTCCCTCAGAAAGAAACCAAGGTTTAATCGAACCAGTAGGAGCCAAGAAGCACGTTGAAGGTTGATGGTGGCGAAATGTGATGCGGCGCAACAACAGGGATTCCGGCGCAAACGTGGAATCTGCACAACAAAACCAAAGTACTTTGCCCCAACGAAACAGTGAGGTTGTCAATCTCACCGGCTTGCTATAACAAAGGATTAAACGTATCGAGTGGAAGATGATTGTTTGCAAGAAAACAGTAAAACACAATTGCAGTAGATTGTATGCTATGTAAAGAATAGGACCGGGGTCCACAGTTCACTAGAGGTGTCTCTCCCATAAGATAAAATCATGTTGGGTGAACAAATTACAGTCGGGCAATTGACAAATAGAGAAGGGCATAACAATGCATATACATGATATGATAAATATAGTGAGATTTAATTGGGCATTACGACAAAGTACATAGACCGCCATCCAACTGCATCTATGCCTAAAAAGTCCACCTTCAGGTTATCATCCGAACCCCATTCAGTATTAAGTTGCTAAGCAACAGACAATTGCATTAAGTATGGTGCGTAATGTAATCGACAACTACATCCTTAGACATAGAATCAATGTTTTATCCCTAGTGGCAACAGCACATCACAACCTTAGAACTTTCTGTCACCGTCCCAGGTGTCAATGAAGGCATGAACCCACTATCGAGCATAAATACTCCCTCTTGGAGTTAAGAGCAAAAACTTGGCCAGAGCCTCTACTAATAACGGAGAGCATGCAAGATCATAAACAACACAATCACCATAACATAGTATTCTCTATCCATCGGATCCCGACAAACACAACATATAGTATTACAGATAGATGATCTTGATCATGTTAGGCAGCTCACAAGATCCAACAATGAAGCACAACAAGGAGAAGACGACCATCTAGCTACTGCTATGGACCCATGGTCCAGGGGTGAACTACTCACTCATCACTCCGGAGGCGATCATGGCGATGAAGAGTCCTCCGGGAGATGAATCCCCTCTCCGGCAGGGTGCCGGAGGCGATCTCCTGAATCCCCCGAGATGGGATTCGCGGCGGCGGCGTCTCTGGAAGGTTTTCCGTATCGTGGCTCTCGGTACTGGGGTTTTCGCGACGGAGGCTTTGAGTAGGCGAAAGGGCAACGCGGGGGGCCACACGAGGGCCCCACACCCTAGGTCGGCGCGGCCAGGGCCTGGGCCGCGCCGCCCTATGGTGACGGCGCCTCGTGGCCCCACTTCCTTCCCTCTTCGGTCTTCTGGAAGCTTCGTGCAAAAAAAGGACCCTGGGCGAAGATTTCGTCCAATTCCGAGAATATTTCCCTACTAGGATTTCTGAAACCAAAAACAGCAGAAAACAACAACTGGCTCTTCGGCATCTTGTTAATAGGTTAGTTCCAGAAAATGCATAAATATGACATATAATGTGCATAAAACATGTAGGTATCATCAATAAAGTAGCATGGAACATAAGAAATTATCGATACGTTGGAGACGTATCAGCATCCCCAAGCTTAGTTCTGCTCGTCCCGAGCAGGTAAAACGATAACAAAGATAATTTCTGAAGTGACATGCCATCATAATCTTGATCATACTATTTGTAAACATATGTAATGAATGCAGCGATCAAAACAAAAGTAATGACATGAGTAAACAAGTGAATCATATAGCAAAGACTTTTCATGAATAGTACTTCAAGACAAGCATCAATAAGTCTTGCATAAGAGTTAACTCATAAAGCAATAAATCAAAGTAAAGGTGTTGAAGCAACACAAAGGAAGATTAAGTTTCAGCGGTTGCTTTCAACTTATAACATGTATATCTCATGGATATTGTCAACATAAAGTAATATAACAAGTGCAATATGCAAGTATGTAGGAATCAATGCACAGTTCACACAAGTGTTTGCTTCTTAAGGTGGAGGGAGATAGGTAAACTGACTCAACAATAAAAGTAAAAGAAAGGTCCTTCAAAGAGGAAAGCATCGATTGCTGTATTTGTGCTAGAGCTTTTATTTTGAAAACATGAAACAATTTTGTCAACGGTAGTAATAAAGCATATGAGTTATGTAAATTATATCTTACAAGTTGCAAGCCTCATGCATAGTATACTAATAGTGTCTGCACCTCGTCCTACTTAGCTTGGACTACCGGATCTTTTCATGCCATGTTTCAACCAAGTGTCACAAAGGGGTACCTCCATGCCGCTTTGTACAAAGGTCTAAGGAGAATGCTCGCATTTTGGATTTCTCGCTTTTGATTATTCTCAACTTAGACATCCATACCGGGACAACATGGACAACAGATAATGGACTCCTCTTAAATGCATAAGCATGTAGCAATGATTATTATTCTCATATGAGATTGAGGATATATGTCCAAAACTGAAACTTCAACCATGATTCATGGCTTTAGTTAGCGGCCCAATGTTCTTCTCAAACAATTTTGCATGCTCCAACCACTAAAATGATAGATCCTTCAGACAAGACGGACATGCATAGCAACTCACATGATATTCAACAATAGTTGATGGCGTTCCCCAGAAGCATGGTTATCGGACAACAAGCAACTTAATAAAAGATAAAGTGCATAAGTACATATTCAATACTACGATAGTTTTTAAGGCTATTTTGTCCCATGAGCTATATATTGCAAAGGTGAATGATGGAATTTTAAAGGTAGCACTCAAGCAATTTACTTTGGAATGGCGGAGAAATACCATGTAGTAGGTAGGTATGGTGGACACAAATGGCATAGTAGTTGGCTCAAGGATTTTGGATGCATGAGAAGTATTCCCTCTCGATACAAGGTTTAGGCTAGCAAGGTTTTTTGAAGCAAACTCAAGGATGAACAGGTGCAGCAAAACTCACATAAAAGACATATTGTAAACATTATAAGACTCTACACCGTCTTCCTTGTTGTTTAAAACTCAATACTAGATATTATCTAGACCTTGGAGAGACCAAATATGCAAATCAAATTTTAGCAAGCTCTATGTATTTCTTCATTAATGGGTGCAAAGTATATGATGCAAGAGCTTAAACATGAGCATAACAATTGCCAAGTATCACATTATCCAAGACATTTTAGAATTACTACATGTAGCATTTTCCAATTCCAACCATATAACAATTTAACGAAGAAGAAACTTCGCCATGAACATTATGAGTAAAGCCTAAGGACATATGTGTCCATATGCAACAGCGGAGCGTGTCTCTCTCCCACAAAGTGAATGCTAGGATCCATTTTATTCAAACAAAAACAAAAACAAAAACAAACCGACGCTCCAAGTAAAGAACACAAGATGTGATTGAATAAAAATATAGTTTCAGGGGAGGAACCTGATGATGTTGTCGATGAAGAAGGGGATGCCTTGGGCATCCCCAAGTTTAGACGCTTGAGTCTTCTTAAAATATGCAGGGGTGAACCACGGGGGCATCCCCAAGCTTAGAGCTTTCACTCCTCTTGATCATAGTATATCATTCTCCTCTCTTGACCCTTGAAAACTTCCTTCACACCAAACTTCAAGCAAACTCATTAGAGGGTTAGTGCACAATTAATAATTCACACATTCAGAGGTGGCACAATCATTCTTTACACTTATGGACATTGCATAAAGCTACTGGACATTAATGGATCAAAGAAATGAATCCAACATAGCAAAAGAGGCAATGCGAAATAAAAGGCAGAATCTGTCAAAAACAGAACAGTCCGTAAAGACGAATTTAAAGCTGGCACCAGACTTGCTCAAATGGAAAAACTCAAAACTAATGAAAGTTGCGTACATATCTGTGGATCATGCTCGTAAATTGGCAGATTTTTTCGAATTTTCTACAGAGAACTGTGCCCAGATTCGTGACAGACAGCAATGCTGTTTCTGCGCAGCGATCCCAAATATAACATCAACTTTGACACAGAAACTTTACTTGGCACAAAAACTTGATAAGGAGAGGTTGCTACAGTAGTAAACAACTTCCAAGACTCAACAAAACAAAAAATTGCTGTAGTAAAAACATGGGTTGTCTCCCATAAGCGCTTTTCTTTAACGCCTTTCAGCTAGGCGCAGAAAGTGCAAATCAAGTAACATCGAGAGTAGAAGCATCAACATCATAACTTGTTCTAATAATAGAATCAAAAGGCAACTTCATTCTCTTTCTAGGGAAGTGTTCCATACCTTTCTTGAGAGGAAATTGATATTTAATATTACCTTCCCTCATATCAATAACAGCACCAACGGTTCGAAGAAAAGGTCTTCACAACACAATAGGACAAGATGCATTGCATTCGATATCCAAAACAACAAAATCAACGGGGACAAGGTTATTGTTAACCGTAATGCGCACATTATCAATCCTCCCCAAAGGTTTCTTTTTAACATTATCGGCAAGATTAACATCCAAATAACAATTATTCAATGGTGGCAAGTCAAGCATATCATAAATCTTTTTAGGCATAACAGAAATATTTGCACCAAGATCACATAAAGCATTACATTCAAAGTCATTGAATTTCATTTTAATGATGGGCTCCCAACCATCTTCTAACTTTCTAGGAATAGAAGTTTCAAGTTTTAGTTTCTCTTCTCTAGCTTTTATGAGAGCATTTGTAATATGTTTTGTAAAGGCTAAATTTATAGCACTAGCATTAGGACTTTTAGCAAGTTTTTGTAAGAACTTTATAACTTCAGAGATGTGGCAATCATCAAAATCTAAATCATTATGAGCTACAGCAATGGGATCATTGTTCCCAAGGTTGGAAAAAATTTCAGCAGTTTTATCACAAGCGCTTTAGCAGTTTTAGCAATTTCAGGCAGTTTTGTACGCTTTGCACTAGGAGTAGAAACATTGCCAACACCAATTATTTTACCATTGATAGTAGGAGGTGCAGCAACATGTGAAGAATTAGCATTACTAGTGGTGGTAATAGTCCAAACTTTAGCTACATTATTCTCTTTAGCTAGTTTTTCATTTTCTTCTCTGTCCCACCTAGCACGCAGTTCAGCCATTAATCTTATATTCTCATTAATTCTAACTTGGATGGCATTTGCTGTAGTAGTAATCTTATTATCAATATCATTATTGGGTATAACTTTCAATTTTAAAAGATTAACATCAGAGGCAAGTCTATCAACTCTGGAAGCAATAGTATCAATTTTATCAAGCTTTTCCTCAACAGATTTGTTAAAAGCAGTTTGTGTACTAATAAATTCTTTAAGCATAGCTTCAAGACCAGAGGGTACACTCCTATTATTGTTGTAAGAATTCCCATAAGAATTACCATAACCATTACCATTAGCAGAGGGATATGGCCTATAATTATTACCAGAGTTGTTCCTATAAGCATTGTTGTTGAAATTATTGTTTTTAATGAAATTCACATCAACATTTTCTTCTTGAGCAACCAATGAAGCTAAAGGAACATTATTTGGATCAACATTAGATCTACCATTCACAAGCATAGACATAATCACATCAATCTTATCACTCAAGGAAGAGGTTTCTTCAACAGAATTTACCTTCTTACCTTGTGGAGCTCTTTCCGTGTGCCATTCAGAGTAATTTATCATCATATCATCAAGAAGTTTTGTAGACGCCCCCAATGTGATGGACATAAAGGTACCTCCAGCAGCTGAATCCAATAAATTCCGCGAAGAAAAATTTAGTCCTGCATAGAAGGTTTGGATGATCATCCAAGTAGTCAGTCCATGGGTTGGACAATTCTTTACCAAAGTTTTCATTCTCTCCCATGCTTGAGCAACATGTTCAGTATCTAATTGCTTAAAATTCATTATGCTACTTCTCAAAGATATAATTTTAGCGGGAGGATAATATCTACCAATAAAAGCATCCTTGCATTTAGTCCATGAATCAATACTATTCTTAGGCAAAGATAGCAACCAATCTTTAGCTCTTCCTCTTAATGAGAAAGGAAACACTTTCAATTTAATAATATCACCATCTACATCTTTATACTTTTGCATTTCACAAAGTTCAACAAAATTATTGAGATGGGCAGCAGCATCATCAGAACTAACACCAGAAAATTGATCTCTCATGACAAGATTTAGTAAAGCAGGTTTAATTTCAAAGAATTCTGCTGTAGTAGCAGGTGGAGCAATAGGTGTGCATAGGAAATCATTATTATTTGCATTTGTGAAGTCACACAACTTAGTATTTTCAGGGGTATTCATTTTAGCAACGGTAAATAAAACAAACTAGATAAAGTAAATGCAAGTAACTAATTTTTTGTGTGTTTTTGATATAGAGAGCAAGACAGTAAATAAAGTAAAACTAGCAACTAATTTTTTTGTGTTTTGTTTAGGTGCAGCAAACAAAGTAGTAAATAAAATAAAGCAAGACAAAAACAAAGTAAAGAGATTGAGAAGTGGAGACTCCCCTTGCAGCGTGTCTTGATCTCCCCGGCAACGGCGCCAGAAAAAGAGCTGCTGGCGTGCAGTTGACGTGGGAGATAGAAATCTTTGTGGTGTAACTTTTCTTCAGGTCCCCGGCAACGGCGCCAGAAAAAGAGCTTGATGGCGTGTAACTCACACGTTCGTTGGGAACCCCAAGAGGAAGGTATGATGCGCACAGTAGCAAGTTTTCCCTTAGAAAGAAACCAAGGTTTAATCGAACCAGTAGGAGCCAAGAAGCACGTTGAAGGTTGATGGTGGCGAAATGTGATGCGGCGCAACAACAGGGATTCCGGCGCCAACGTGGAATCTGCACAACAAAACCAAAGTACTTTGCCCCAACGAAACAGTGAGGTTGTCAATCTCACCGGCTTGCTGTAAAAAAGGATTAAACGTATCGAGTGGAAGATGATTGTTTGCAAGAAAACAGTAAAACACAATTGCAGTAGATTGTATGCTATGTAAAGAATAGGACCGGGGTCCACAGTTCACTAGAGGTGTCTCTCCCATAAGATAAAAGCATGTTGGGTGAACAAATTACAGTCGGGCAATTGACAAATAGAGAAGGGCATAACAATGCATATACATGATATGATAAATATAGTGAGATTTAATTGGGCATTACGACAAAGTACATAGACCGCCATCCAACTGCATCTATGCCTAAAAATTCCACCTTCAGGTTATCATCCGAACCCCATTTAGTATTAAGTTGCTAAGCAACAGACAATTGCATTAAGTATGGTGCGTAATGTAATCGACAACTACATCCTTAGACATAGAATCAATGTTTTATCCCTAGTGGCAACAGCACATCACAACCTTAGAACTTTCTGTCACTGTCCCAGGTGTCAATGAAGGCATGAACCCACTATCGAGCATAAATACTCCCTCTTGGAGTTAAGAGCAAAAACTTGGCCAGAGCCTCTACTAATAACGGAGAGCATGCAAGATCATAAACAACACATAAACAACACATAAGCATGCAAGTTCCAGAAAATGCATAAATATGACATATAATGTGCATAAAACATGTGTTGTTTATGATCTTGCATGCTCTCCGTTATTAGTAGAGGCTCTGGCCAAGTTTTTACTCTTAACTCCAAGAGGGAGTATTTATGCTCGATAGTGGGTTCATGCCTTCATTGACACCGGGATGAAGGACAGAAAGTTCTAAGGTTGTGTTGTGCTGTTGCCACTAGGGATAAAACATTGATTCTATGTCTAAGGATGTAGTTGTCGATTACATTACGCACCATACTTAATGCAATTGTCTGTTGCTTTGCAACTTAATACTGAATGGGGTTCGGATGATAACCTGAAGGTGGACTTTTTAGGCATAGATGCAGTTGGATGGCGGTCTATGTACTTTGTCGTAATGCCCTGATTAAATCTCACTATATTTATCATATCATGTATATGCATTGTTATGCCCTTTTCTATTTTGTCAATTGCCCGACTGTAATTTGTTCACCCAACATGCTTTTATCTTATGGGAGAGACACCTCTAGTGAACTGTGGACCCCGGTCCTATTCTTTACATCGCATACAATCTACTGCAAACAATCATCTTCCACACAATACGGTTAATCCTTTGTTACAGCAAGCCGGTGAGATTGACAACCTCACTGTTTCGTTGGGGCAAAGTACTTTGGTTGTGTTGTGCAGGTTCCACGTCGGCGCCGGAATCCCTGGTGTTGCGCCGCACTACATCCCGCCGCCATCAACCTTCAACGTGCTTCTTGGCTCCTCCTGGTTCGATAAACCTTGGTTTCTTTCTGAGGAAAAACTTGCCACTGTGCGCATCATACCTTCCTCTTGGGGTTCCCAACGGACGTGTACATTTACGCGCATCATCAATCTATCATATATGTGTTGTTTATGTTCTTGCATGCTCTCCGTTGCTAGTAGAGGCTCTGGCCAAGTTGATACTTGTAACTCCAAGAGGGAGTAATTATGCTCGATAGTGGGTTCATGCCTCCATTAAATCTGGGATCGTGACAGTAGGTTCTAAGGTTGTGGATGTGCTGTTGCTACTAGGGATAAAACATTGATGCTTTGTCTGAGGATATTTGTGTTGATTACATTACGCACCATACTTAATGCAATTATCTGTTGTTCGCAACTTAATACTGGAAGGGGTTCGGATGATAACCTGAAGGTGGATTATTTAGGCATAGATGCATGCTGGATAGCGGTCTATGTACTTTGTCGTAATGCCCTGATTAAATCACATAGTAATCATCGTTGATATGTATTGAATCTTTATTTGTCAATTGCTCACCTGTAATTTGTTCACCCAACATGTTAGTTATCTTATTGGAGAGACACCACTAGTGAACTGTGGACCCCGGTCCATTCTTTACATCTGAATACATTCTACTGCTTTTATTGTTCTTTGCAAACAAACACCATCTTCCACTCGATACGCTTAATCCTTTGTTTTCAGCAAGCCGGTGAGATTGACAACCTCACTGTTACGTTGGGGCAAAGTACTTTGATTGTGTTGTGCAGGTTCCACGTTGACGCCGGTTTCACTGGTGTTGCGCCGCACTACATTCCTCCACCAACAACCTTCACGTGCTTCTTGGCTCCTACTGGTTCGATAACCTTGGTTTCTTTCTGAGGGAAAACTTGCTGCTGTGCGCATCACACCTTCCTCTTGGGGTTCCCAACGGACGTGTACATCTACGCGCATCAGGATATCTTTGACCTCTACCTCCCTGAGTTCGATAAATCTTGGGTGATTCACTTAAGGGAAACTTGCTGCTGTTCTACAAACTTCTGCTCTTGGAGGCTCAACACTGTCTATAGGAATAGAAGCGTGCGTAGACATCAAACTATTTTCTGGCGCCGTTGCCGGAGAGGTAAGGTAAAAGGTATTCACATCCTCCGACTACTAAGCTATTTCCTAGCACTATTGCCGGTGTGTGAGTGCTCGAAGTTATTTCCTTTAGATTCTGCAATTGCATCATTTTGTTTCTTTTTTTTTGACTAGTTAGGCATAATGGAAAACAACAAATTTAGTGAGCTTTTTAATCTTTTTCCTGAGTTAAGACATGAATTGTTTGATGCGAAAATTAAAAAACCTATGGAACCTTATTTTCATGCTAGTAGCAATGTTATTAGTATGAACGCAATTACTGCTAATGCTATGGAAAAGTCTAAGCTTGGGGAAGCTAGTTTTTGTGATCTTTTTAGCTTCCCAGCTTTAGGGGAGAAAATTTGCTATGGTAATACTTTATCTCCCATATGCGATAACTCTAATGATGCTTGTGATATTTTAAATCCACCTACTGAAAGTATTCCTTTCAAGATACCTATGAAAATTATTGAACATGTTGTGGATAACTGCTATGAAGGGGATGAAACTGTCCATCCTGGACATCATTTACTGTTTTTACATGAATTATGCGGGTTATTCAAGTGTGCAGGTATTTCTATGGATGAAGTTAGGAAGAAATTGTTCTCTATGTCGCTGTCTGGTAAAGCAGCGCATTGGTATAAACTGCTTAAGGATGGGCATTCTCTTGATTGGAAGGATATTATGCCTCTATTTTATTCTAAATTTTATCCTCCTCATGAAGTGTATGTTGATAGGAATTACATTTATAACTTTTATCCTCGTGATGGAGAGAGTATTTCCCAAGCATGGGGGAGATTGAAGTCACTAATGCTCAAATGTCCCATTCATGAGCTCCCCCGTAATGTTATTATTAATAATTTTTATGCAAGGCTTTCAGGACACCACAAAGACTATCTAGATGCCTGTTTCGAGGGATCTTTCACAAGCAAGGAGGTTGAAGCTAGATGGGATCTTCTTGAAAAAATTCAAAGCAACACTGAAGATTGGGAGAACGATAAAGGTAAAGAATCAGGTATAAACTACGAGTATGATTGCATTAAGTCTTTCGCTCATCCTGCTGATTTTCAAGAGCTTAGTGCTAAATATGGTCTTGATCCTCAAATTATGGTCGATTGCTATAGAGCCTTTGGTTCTCATATTAATGTTTCTAAAGAAAATTGGGACGTGTATCATGAACCTTTCAAAGACACTTGCATGGAAAATGAAATTGTTGTTAATGATTGCAATAAACATGCCCAAACTTCTGAAAATACTATTTCTTATAAGCATGTTAATTTTTGTGGAATGCATAGACCTTGTGGGATTAATAAAATCTAAGATGAATATTGTATCCATCACAGGAATGAAAAAACTAGAAAGTGGTCCAGGGCTCTAGATGATCTTGGTGAAAAAGTTTGTGCCCTCTATCCTTTTATTTGTGAACTTTGCCATAGAGTGGGTCATTTTAATTTTCAATGCTCCTCCAATAATAATTCGAACCTCATGAGTGCTGCAAATTTGTATTGTGATGATGAAATCACTCATAATCAACATGACGAACTTACATTATTTTTGGAGTGTGAAGAGTTATTGAGAAAAACTTCTTTGGTGGATATGAGTGCTCTTGATATTAATAGTGTCCTGCATGGGTGTCTTTCTTATTGCATTGATAATTGCCACACAAATACTTACATACAAAATATTATAGAAGATGACACTTTGCCAAAATATGATAGGACCGCTGTGTGTTTTGAACTTATTAATGAAAAGGAGGAATCCTCCCAAGTTTCTTCTATTGTTTCTGGAAACTAATCAGGTTATGTGGAGAAGCTTCCTTTCAAGCCTCTTCCTCCTAAAGGAGGGAATGAGGAGAAGAAGAAGAAGAGGGGGAAGAAGAAGAAGAGGGGGAATAAAAAGAAAGAGGTAACGGCGTATCCCCGCGTGTATGAGATAACGATAGGTAACCGTAAGTATGTTGCTCCTAATGATTATTATGATAATGAATCTGAGTACAATGATCTTCCTATGCCCTTTACCTATATTAGTGATCATGATTTGGAAGAGCACACTACTTTTGATACTGAAAATCTCTTTGGTACCGATTATGAAAGTAATGATGTTAGCACTATCCATGTTCCCTCAAACGATGATATTGAAAGCTCTAAGCTTGGGGATGTTGTGCTTGAAGATCCTATATTTGAGACCTTTACTTTTAGTGAAAATGATGATATTATATCTTCGGGTTTAGATAATCGTTGTAGAAATGGCTATGACACAGGTTATAATTATCCTTATAAAACTTGTCATAGTTATGATGGGATTGCCAAAAACCATTCCCTTAGTATGCAACTTCTTTACCATGTTCAAATTCTTGATAATGATCCTGCTCCAATTACTATTAATGAGAAGAGTTTTTCTTATGCCAAAAATAATGATACTTTCATGCATATGAACCATGATAAGAATGTTTTAAGTGATGGTTATATTGTGTATTTCATCAATGATGCTACTGAAAGTTATTATGAGAGTGGGAAACATGGTTATATGCATCTTAAAAATATTAAGTTTCCCTTCTTTATGTTGAGAATCTTGAAGTTGCGCCTGTGTTGCCTTTCTATGCTTGTTGCTTTGTGCTTTCAGTACTTGTTCCCTTACAAGATTCCTTTTCATAGGAAGTGGGTTAGACTTAAAATTGTTTCTTATTTGCTTTTGATGCTCTATTTCTTCAACTCTTATTTATTTCTTGGGAGAGCATCATTAAAATTACTGAGCCCATCTTAATGGCTATAAAGAAAGCACTTCTTGGGAGATAACACATGTTTTTATTTTGCTACTGTTTTGTTGTGTCTTGTAAGTTGTTACTACTGTAGCAACCTCTCCTTATCATGTTTATTTCGTTTTTGTGCCAAGTAAAGTCTCTTATAGAAAGTTGATACTAGATTTGGATTTCTGCGCAGAAACAGATTTTTAGCTGTCACGAATTTGCGTTTTTCTCTCTGTAGAAGAATCTAAAAATTCTGAAAAAATTCACGCGTGATCCTCAGATATGTACGCAACTTTCATTAGTTCTGAGTTTTCTGATTTGAGCAAGTTAAGTGCTTCGAAAAAATTCGTCTTTACAGACTGTTCTGTTTTGACAGATTCTGCCTTTTATTTCGCATTGCCTCTTTTACTGTGTTTGAGTGGATTTCTTTGCTCCATTAAATTTTAGTAGCCTTGGGTAATTTCCAGAAGTGTTGGGAATGATTGTGTCCTTGCTGAACATGTGAATTTTTGATTATGCACTAACCCTCTAATGAGATTGCTTTGAGTTTGGTGTGAAGGAAGTTTTCAAGGGTCAAGAGAGGAGGATGATATAATATGATCAAGAAGAGTGAAAAGTCTAAGCTTGGGGATGCCCCCGTGGTTCATCCCTGCATATTTCAAGAAGACTCAAGCGTCTAAGATTGGGGTTTCCCAAGGCATCCCCTTCTTCATCAACAACTTATCAGGTCATCTCTAGTGAAACTATATTTTAATTCCGTCACATCTTATGCACTTTACTTGGAGCGTCTGTGTGCTTTTATTTTCGTTTTGTTATTTTCATTCTATGAATAAATTCGGATCCTAGCAATCCTTGTGTGGGAGAGAGACACGCTCCGCTTTTTCATTTGAACACTTGTGTTCTTCGTTTTACTTTAATATTCATGGCGAAAGCTGAAAGCCTCAGCATTGATTGTTATTTGGTTGGAAACAAAAAATGCTTCATATTGTATTGAATAATTTGATACTTGGCAATTGTTTTGAGCTCTCAAGCAGATCATGTTTAAGCTCTTCCATCATGTAGTTTAAATCTATTAGTGGAGAACTACCGTAGAGCTTGTTGAAATTTGGTTTGCATGATTGGTCTCTCTAAGGTCTAGATATTTTCTGGTAAAAGTGTTTGAACAACAAGGAGACAGTGTAGAGTCTTATAATGCTTGCAATATGTTCTTGTGTAATTTTTTGCTGTACCGGTTCATACTTGTGTTTGCTTCAAACAACCTTGCTAGCCAAAGTCTTGTACTGAGAGGGAATGCTTCTCGTGCATCCAAAACCTTGAGCCAAAACCTATGCCATTTGTGTCCACCATAACTACCTATTGTGTGGTATTTTTCTGCCATTCCAAAGTAAATTGCTTGCGTGCTACCTTTAAATCTTTCAAAAATTCATTCCTTGATTTTGCAATACATAGCTCATGGGAAAGTATCCTAAAAAACTATTGTGGTAATAGATATGTCGCTTATGTATCTTAGTTCTTATAAGTTGCTTGTTGAGCGGTAACCATGTTATCTGGGGACGCCATCAACCTGTCACACTTTTGTTGAATATCATGTGAGTTGCTATGCATGTTCGTCTTGTCTGAAGTAAGGGAGATTTGCCATGAGTTGAAATGGTTTGAGTATGCATGTTGTTAGAGAAGAACATTGGGCCGCCAACCAAGCCATGTATCATGGTGGAAGTTTCAGCTTGGACATTAATCCTCAGGATCTCTTATGAGAATATTATTGTTGTTGAATGCTTGAAGCATAAAAGAGGAGTCCATTATCTATTTTCTATGTTGTCCCGGTATGGATGTCCTCAAGTTGAGATCTATCAAAATCGAGAAATCAAATGCGATTTATCACCTTGGACCTTTGTACAGGTGGCATAGATGTACCCCTTTGTGACACTTGGTTGAAACATATGTAATGCGATGATAATCCATAGAAATCCGAGCTAATTAGGACAAGGTGCGGGCACTATTAGTATTCGATGCATGAGGCTTGCAACTTATAGGAAGTTTTATGCATAACCCATATGAATTATTACTACCGTTGACACAATTGTTTCCATGTTTTCAAAATAAAAAGCTCTAGCACATGAGTAATCCCTGCTTCCCTCTGCGAAGGGCCTTTCTTTTACTTTATGTTGAGTCAGTTTACCTACTTCTTTCTATCTTAGAAGCAAACACTTGTGTCAACTGTGTGCGTTGATTCTTACATGCTTACTTATTGCACTTATTATATTACTTTATGTTGACAATTATCCTTGAGATATCAATGTTGAAAGTTGAAAGCAATTGCTGAAACTTAAATCTTCCTTTGTGTTGCTTCAAAACCTTTTATTAAGAATCTATTGCTTTATGAGTTAACTCTTATGCAAGACTTTTTGATGCTTGTCTCGAAAGTACTATTCATGAAAAGTTTTTGCTATATGATTCAGTTGTGTAGTCATTATCTATTTGTTAGCAAACTATAGACCATTGCTTTGAGTCACTTCATTCATCTCATATGCTTTACAATGGTATTGATCAAGATTATGTTGGTAGCATGTCACTTCAGAAATTATTCTTTTTATCGTTTACCTACTCGAGGGCGAGTAGGAACTAAGCTTGGGGATGCTTGATACGTCTCCAACGTATCTATAATTTCTGATGTTCCATGCTAGTTTTATGACAATACCTACATGTTTTGCTCATACTTTATATTATTTTTATGCATTTTCTGGGACTAACCTACTAACAAGATGCCGAAGCGCCAGTTCCTGTTTTCTGCTGTTTTTGGTTTCAGAAATTCTACACAGGAAATATTCTCGGAATTGGACCCCATGAGGACAGAAGTCAATATTTTGCCAAGGCGGACCCAGAGAGCCAGAGTAGGGCCATACGGGGGCCAAGGGTCCTCCACACCATAGGGGGGGCGCGGGTGGCCCCCTGGCCGCGCCCAGATATGGGGTGGGCCCCTCGGGACCCCTTCGAGGCCGCCCTTCCTCCTATATATTCTTCTAGTCGCGAAAACCCTAAAAAAACGGTCTCCCTCCACGAAAAGTTACGTAGCCGCCGTCATCGCGAAGCCAAGTTCGGGGGACAGAAGTCTCTGTTCCGGCACGCCGTCGGGACGGGGAAGTGCCCCCGGAATCCATCTCCATCGACACCACCGCCATCTTCATCGCAGTTGCTGTCTCCCATGATGAGGAGGGAGTAGTTCTCCCCCGAGGGTGAGGGCTCTACCGGTAGCTATGTTTTTTTGAAAGGAATACGGTAGGGGAAGCCCCTGCAGTGATTTTGTTTTTAAATAATAAGAACCTAAATTCGCATCCCTCGGGACTTGAACCTGGGTGGCTGGGTTGTACATCCACTTCCCTAACCAAATGAGCTAGGCTCACTTCTTTACCGGTAGCTATGTGGTTCATCTCTCTCTCCCATGGTGTGATCTGTATGTGATCATGAGCTTTGTAATCTAGTTGGATATGTAGATGTTACTCTTGTCTATTATGCACTCTAGAGGTTACTTTAATATGAACTCCGGAGTTACTCTCCACGGTGTGATGGTGACAGTGTGCGCATCGTGTGTGATTCCTTTATGACGTTGTGGAGCTTGTTTACTCCGGCTTAAGGGTGCTCTTGTAGCCCTACACAATGAATGGTGTTTGTTATCCAACAAGAGAGTGTTTGAGAGTAGCATTTATTTATTCAATTATGTGATCATTGTTGAGAGTGTCCACTAGTGAAAGTATGATCCCTAGGCCTTGTTTTTAAGCATTGAAACACCGTTTCCAACAAGTTCTGCTACATGTTCGCTTGCTGCCATTTTTATTTCAGATTGCAATTACTACTTATAATCATCCATATTACTTGTATTTCACTATCTCTTCGCCGAACTAGTGCACCTATTCATCTGACAAGTGTATTAGGTGTGTTGGGGACACAAGAGACTTCTTGTATCTTAATTGCAGGGTTGCTTAAGAGGGATATCTTTGACCTCTACCTCCCTGAGTTCGATAAACCTTGGGTGATTCACTTAAGGGAAACTTGCTGCTGTTCTACAAACCTCTGCTCTTGGAGGCCCAACACTGTCTACAGGAATAGAAGCGTGCGTAGACATCAAGGAACGCCCGGAATGACAGTTTCTCTAGGGCCAGGCCCGTTGCGGCCATAAGTCTGCACGCGTGTAGAAGGGAGGCGGAAACGCCGCGTCCCTTCGGGAACATGCGCCATAATTAGGATCACCGGTCCCTCTCCTTCGTCTCACTCGCGACCTCCCCCAAACTGTCACATCGCCCGACGGTTCCCCTCCAGCCGACCAATCCGTTGCACCGCCGCACGGAGGAGCACCGGTACCGGAGGAGGAGACATTGGCGAACATCACCGCGACATCGGCCACAATCTGCTCCGCAATCTTCATCGGCATCTCGACTTCGCCCGCGACCTCCAGCTCGTCCTCGGTCGAAACAATGGCGGTAACCACCTCTCCTTCTCACCTTCGTACTCGTTCTGACAGAACGTGCCATTCTGGGGCATTTCCGACGACATGCACATTAGATCTGCTAGGGTTTCCGTAAGGATAGCGGTAGGATTACTGTGCATGCAAAGAGGGGAAGGGTTTTTTATGTTGGGGTTTAGCATGTTGAGATTTCTGTGCGGAATGAGTCGCGGTAGTTTGTTGTAGATTGTGTAGTTTCTGATTGAACTAGGCCTATGATTGTAACTGGTAATCATACTGTGAGGAGATGATTGATCAGAACCTATGGCATGACTGAATATCACCATGCCATTGGTTCAGATCAAACATCTCCTCCATATGTGCCCATTGTATGAGGCCTATGCTACCTTGCTTTCCATGTTTGTACTTCTTCAGTTGTTCAATGGCCAATGATTCAACAATGGCACAACGGAAGGCAGGGTGCTACCCTCAAACTTAGTCGTGTGTGCCATATTTGTTGCACACTAGACTTAGTTTGCGGACAGTCCCTTTGCCTGCCGTGTGATCTAATTTATGAGGCCTCATTTTGTTTGTCTACTGCAATGGCCAATGATTCAACCACCAACGGATCCCTCATGATTTCGTCAGGTGGTTCAAAGAAACCCCTTCGAACATCATCGTCACCACCAACACTGGATGCTACTGGAGGATGGCTACGGTGAGAGAAGGCGATGACGCATACATCGACCAGGGATGGGCGGCCTTCGCCGTCGCTCATCAGCTGCAGATAGGTCAGTTACTCGTCTTCAAGAAGGTGTCCACCTTCCAGTACAATATGGTCATCTTCGACCACACCTGCACTGAGGCGATGACCATGTGCCGTTACCATGGCGACGCCACCAGGTGTGTCGTCTTCCAAAGTCATGTCTGAAGCTTACCTGGTCTATATCTAGTTGATGTTCCTGTCGTCTGTTAAACTATGATCGTCTATGGTGTGTCGTGAACTATGATCGTCCTGTGTCGTGAACTATGATCGTGTTTGAACTATGATCAATGCTAAGTTTGCCTCAACTGTTATTTTGTTCTTGATTGCGCTGTTGATGTCTGGTAACCTCACCACCGAAGGTAAGAGGTAAGCAGAAGCAGATTCTGGGTCGCAACCAAACAACAGGAGCACCGTTCTAGGCTGCTACAAGACCTGAAAACCGACCTACCAAACGGCCAGAGCCCAAATCTCCACGGGCAGAAATTTCTCCGTGCATGCCACTAAACAAAGTGGCTTTTGTGGCCCATGGCCTATTTTAGACGCGCAGAGGGCTCCTTCCCACTGCACCAGTGGTGCAGAAAATAGCTACAGACAACAAACGCGCCTACATGTTCGCACACAGCCCCCACATGCGTACCAGGTTTAAAAAAAATGAAACCATGTCTAGGAGGAACTAGACACTTTTTGATATAGTAGAAATAGGACTTGGCGTGATAATTTCAAAATTCATCCCTGACAAGAATCTAACTCCGATCGTTGGGTGCGCCACTGCGACCCCAACCACTGGGCTAAGCCCACATCGTCATGGTCACCTCCGCCCGGAACTCTGCGTCGTAGTCACCTACACAGTGCATCTACTTCACAACCACCGTGACTTGTAGCCGAATGGACTATACTGTCACCGGGGCGCTTCATGTCGCCGGTGGAGGGTTTTTGGTCGCCGGCTATTCCTAGGCGACGATGAGCGCCGCCACCTCGAAGGCCGCCGCTTCCGAGGTGCTCCCGCAGGCTAGAGGCGGCCCGTCGGCGTCGTCGTCGTCGTTGCCGCGCGGGGGCAGCGCCGGCAGCGGGGGCGCCTCCGCTTCTCCTTCCTCAGCCGCCTCCTCGCGTGCTTGACGGCACGCCATAAATACCGGCCACTTCCGGCCGGCCCGCTTCCATGCGTCGTCGAAGCGCGGGCGCCTGGTGCGGTCCGCCTCTGCCCGTACACCCGGCGGACGCCGAGGTGCTTTTCCGCCGCCGATTTGGCCACCTTCCCTACCCACGCGTCTTAAACGCCCCATTTCGGACGGAGGGGTAGTGGCCGAAACGGCGGAGTGGCGTCGAACGTGGCGGAATCGCTCGCCGGAGAGGAGGCAGGCGGCAACGACGGGAGTGAAAGCGGCGGAGGGGAGTAGGGTTTACGAACCGAACTCCCCTCCGCGGCCATTTTAATACGGGGCGTCCGCTCGATTTCTCGGGGGCCCGAACTCGTTTTACGGGCCAGACCGCGAGTTCGGACTCCATTCTGGCCCTTCTCTGTTGGCACTAAGCCATGTCATGTCTGTGCCTGGCTTGTGTTTGTATCGTGTGCGTGCGTTGCGTGTGTTAGTTAGTTTGTTAGCGAGAGAATAGGAGAGTTGGTCCAGCCGCGCGGCCGGCCGTGGCGATCGCGTATGAGCGCGTCGTGCGCGAGCTGGGAGAGTTGATCATGGGCGAGTGGGTGCGTGTGTGCGCGCTGTAGCGACGTGGGTGCGAGCTGCAGCTATAAGACCCCTCCCTGTAATCTCCATTAGTAGGACCACGAGGTTGAGCTCGGGTTTGAAGGAAGAAGAAGGCGTTCGAGCGCCCAGAAAAATTCTGTGTATCTCTGTCTTCCACCTCCGTTCATTCGCAGCAAGAGCTAGCTAGGCCCTTGTGGCAACAACATTTGGTATCAGAGCGAGGTGAGCGATGGCATTAATCCCGCACGGCGGAGCTGGGGGGAGCACGGTGTCGTTCCCCTGTCCGGTGCTGACACCGACGAACTACACCGTCTGGGCGATCAAGGTGGAGGCGAACCTGGACGCGCAGGGGCTGTGGGAGGCCGTAGTCCCCGCGGAGGACGCGGCAGAGGCGATCATCGCCAAGAAGGACAAGACGGCGAGGGCATACCTCCTTGGAGCCCTCTCTGAGGACATTCTGTTGCAGGTTTCGTCGAAGAAGACGGCGGCTGAGGTGTGGGCGAGCCTCAAGGCACGGTTCGTCGGTGCGGACCGCGTCAGGGCTGCACGGCTGTCCACGCTCCGCGGTAATTTCGACCGGCTGATCATGGCGGACGGCGAGGAGCTCGACGTGTACGCTGGGAAGATCAGCGGCATGGCGGCCAAGTACGCGAACCTCGGCGCGACGCTAAGCGATGCCGAGATGGTCAAGAAGATACTCGACACCGTGCCTGACGACCTGTTCACGGCGGTGGCCGGCATCGAGCAATTCTGCGACGTCGAGACTGTTTGTTTTGACGAGGTGCTGGGGCGGCTGAAGTCGTTCCAGGAGCGGTCGGAGCGGCGCAAGGTGGCTCTTGGTGGCGAGCGTCGTCAGGACCAGCTGCTTCTCACGGCGGCGCAGTGGGAGGCTCAGCGCCGTGCGCGCGTTGGCGGCCACGACGACGACGTGGGGAACGGCGCGGACTTGGGCAAGCGTGGAAAGTGCTATTACTGTGGCATCCGCGGCCACTTCGAGCGCGACTGCAGGAAGAAGAAGAAAGAAAAGCAGGCGGAGGCGCTCCTCGTCGACGACCAGCCGGGCCTGTACTAGGTCATGGCTTAGGGGGAGTGTGTTGGCACTAAGCCATGTCATGTCTGTGCCTGGCTTGTGTTTGTATCGTGTGTGTGCGTTGCGTGTGTTAGTTAGTTTGTTAGCGAGAGAATAGGAGAGTTGGTCCAGCCGCGCGGCCGGCCGTGGCGATCGCGTATGAGCGCGTCGTGCGCGAGCTGGGAGAGCTGATCATGGGCGAGTGGGTGCGTGTGTGCGCGCTGTAGCGACGTGGGTGCGAGCTGCAGCTATAAGACCCCTCCCTGTAATCTCCATTAGTAGGACCACGAGGTTGAGCTCGGGTTTGAAGGAAGAAGAAGGCGTTCGAGCGCCCCCTCCGTTCGTTCGCAGCAAGAGCTAGCTAGGCCCTTGTGGCAACAACATTCTCCGAACCAAACCCCTATTCTCGCCGGACATTTTCAGTTTCGGCCGCGAGTTCGGGCTCTGTTAGAATGCTCCCCGCTTCCCACTCCCACTCCGAGGACTTCTCATCAAATGTTCTTTCCAGCGCATATTATCCATCAGAGGTAGTTCTATCCGCCGGCGCCGGCCGATGCTAAATCGTTCAGATCGATATTCGTTGGCTGTTGCTCGGAAACCTCTGCCCAGCCTGGCCTGAATTACGCTGGCGGCACGGGACAGTACTTGTAGCTTGCCCTGCCTTGTGCCTTCATGTTTGAAAAATGCTGCAGGCTGGCACCGACGACAGATTGCGAGCGGCTCGATCCTGTTTGATCAGCGCAATGTCAACACTCCCAACATCAGTGTATGTATTCCCGCCGAATCATCGTATTACTTGCATCCATTTTAGTTTTTTTTAGTACAATCAGTTTTACATGTCTACTCTACATGGCTACCACTTCACCTCCACTGTTTCGGCAGAAGAAAGGGTACATACATATTTGTATTTTTCATATTCTATCGATCCAAGAGGTGAGAAAGCAGAGTATATGCAGCTAATTTCCAGATGTATACATATTACTTCGACTGAATACATCTACATACACATGAGCCGTGTATTCTGCCTTTAAGTGTGCGTGCTGCCATGTTTCAGTGGACATGTATGTCGATTGAAATCAAGCACCTATGCGTACAGCTATTCCACGATGGCGAAATCAGTTTCATTACAAATTTAGCATTGTTTTGTTTATTTGATTAACCTTTCTTCTGCTAGACATGGATTAGCAATGAAAGCTTGGACACGACAATTTCATTATTTGTTGTCAACGACACAAATGTAATGTTGTCTAAAAACAATCTATGTATCTACGATTTTCTTTTGCTAATCATCCACTCTCTCAGGTCTTCCACTCTCTCAGCTCTTGAAGTAGTGTTTATTTTTCCAGTAAAAAAGAGGACGTGGGCATAGCTCAGTGGTTGAGGTCGCAGTGGCGCATTCTAACGACCAGAGTTTGAATCTTGTCAGGAACAAATTTCTGGAATTCTCACGACGAGGTCCCGCTTCTACTATATCATTTAGTGTCTAGTTCCTCCTAGCAATAATTCATTTTTCCAGTAAAATTATATGGGTGCATATAATTTCTTTTAAAGTCTGGCAGCATATAATCTATCCATTTCATGTTTCAGATGTATAATTAACGTAAGGCGTTGAACTTGGTTCAACTTCATCTTCTTTCATCTTAACGTCATATTACACCCTTGCGGTCACCTAGCAGGAAGAGTCAGTGCTCTTATTTCTCGGTCATCGCCAGTATAAATATTTTGTGTTCCAACGTCTCTTAAATCACTAGCATTCAAATTATTTATCTTTTACAAGATCAAACTTATTAAAAAATCAAGTCAAAGAGAAGTAGCATGTTTTGTTACAAAACTCATAAAGCAGGTGCAATATACTTTATATTCCATACAAAAGTCGCAATATTTACATTAACTATGTTTGAATTGCCGCTCCATGAAATTTATTTTTATTTGCAATATTTATTTCCGCAGCAACGCGGGGAGCCTCATCTAGTTACCTAAATAGTCGTGCGTTTGCTTCGGGATAAAGTGGCATACCACAATTTTTGTGAATATGTTGACACATGCTATTTCTAACAACATCACGACAAGCATTATAAGATTCAGATTAAATGTACCATATGAAATCCAGATTGAAGAGAAAATTTGCAACATGTTTGGCTACATGTCACAAGTCCTTACAGATGAGAGAATTTGTTGCAAACAGATGTTACATGTACAGAAAAAATGCTACAAAGTGGATCGAACGGCTCCAGCTGCGGCTGATGTTTTGCAATTTTCATGTCGGTTGGTGCCTAGCACTTGTTAATAGTTTTTTCTCACGAGTTGATGTGTTTACATGGACATATTTCCTAGTATTTTAAGAAGGGAGACTGCCATAAAAATGGCAGAGTATAGGAAATGAAGTGTTGGTCTCGGTCTCGGAGGAGGCGCATGTCTCTCATAGTCTATTCGTCATGTCTAACTAAGGTTTAAAATAGCGCGCCTCACATCTCGGCACGTTCCTCTTCTGAATCGGAAGATAATATCGGTAATACTGATAATTTTTAATGAATAATTTATACTATGTCGTTGCCTCGTGAAATATTGATGTTAGGCTTCTAAAAATATTAGAGGAACTATTTTTGTACGTGATTATGTATGTATGAATCGGTCACTTTTTAACTGAAATTCTTTGTTTTTAGACTTTATTTGGTGTTTTGTTTCAAAATACTATTCGAAATATAGCATGCTATTAGCATGATATAGCGTGCATATTATTTAAAGGATGACGCCGCTATTTTTTTTTTTGCATGCTATTTTAAACCTTGTGTCTAGCCCTAGTAACATGTGAGAGATGGGGCTTTATACCGTCTTGATATTGGTCTTGGACGCTGCATCTGTGTTCGCTTTATACCGTGTCAACTGAAAATAAATCAATCAACTGATTGCTACCGCATCCATAAGTTTAGAAGCAACCGTCTGCTTCCACATCCACAGACTGATATCTGGAGTCTGGGAGTATTCCCTCCACGGAAAATTCCACATTGCTTCTTTATTGTTATGACTTTCTTTTAAATGCTTTTGTTATGACTTTTAGATCGAATGCATGCATGAAAATGGCCCGTTTGATATTTAGCGTAGGTAGGCACGCAGAGCCACACAAACGTACGTGTTCCTTCCAAACGACATAATGTTTCGTACCTTGCTAGGCTCGCGAAAGCGACGTACCTACCCAAGGTGACAACAAGTTAACACAGTTCACAAAGTTTCGTGGCCATATGTATATATGCGGCAGCATAACAAGCTAGAATTAAGTCAATTTCATCTTATATCCTGGAGCTAACTAATTCTGCTTTCAAAACCCAGCGTACCTCGTATTGTACGTGCTTATGTATACGCCTTAACAATTGAAGGTCATAAACCTTGTTAAATTGTTGTGTTAAAGCATGCATGCGTGAAATGAGCCTCCTCGATCGGCCAAGAAAATATCACGCATGATACGGGCTCGTATCACGTCTGCTAAATCGAGGAGCATTATTTCATTGCAAAGGAAGTACTAACTAAAAATCTGATGTCACTACGGGAAAATATGTCTTTGCCGTGCAACTATTTGCACGGCAAAGGGCCCTATTTGCACGGCAAAGCCTTTGCCGTGCGGGGACACACGGCAAAGGCCGCACGGCAATGCCATCGACGGCAAAGGCTTCTTTGCCGTGTGACTCGCCAACGTTGCACGGCAAAGCCTTTGCCGTGCGACGCCGCACGGCAAAGGTGGCTTCTTTGCCGTGTGCCAAACATGTTTTATCTAAAAAAACACCCAAATTGGCTGGTCTGGGAATCGAACCTAGGACACGGAGTAGGGAAAGCATGTGACCTTGCCACCAGGCTAAGTGTTCGTTCGTTGATAACTATACCACGCCACACCTTTTGAGATGAGAAGAAATACAGTTTTCGCTTCTTTGCCGTGCGCTTACACTAGGCAAAGCCTTCTTTGCCGTGCGTTTGTTAAAAACACTAGGCAAAGGATGCTTTGCCGTGCGCCAACGTTGCACGGCAATGCCTAACGCCTTTGCCGTGTATCGAATCTTTGCCGTGCGGCGTGTTGGGCCATTGCCGTGCATATTTCTTTGCCGTGCGGCCTCTTCTATCGTTGCCGTGAATCGTATCTTTGCCGTGCGCTCATGTCTATCTTTCCCGTGGACAAGATCTTTGCCGTGCGTTTTTATCTGTGCGCACGGCAAAGAAATCTTTGCCGTGCGGGGACACACGGCAAAGAAATGCTGCACGGCGACGCCTATTTTTCCCGTAGTGTGTACTTCTAACTACTACACAACATCAGACTTAAGCTCAGTTTGTGGTTCCTAAACAATGTTGACCACGATCCCCATGGTGATGACAGTGGCCGGTAGGAATCATGGGAAGGTGAGCTAGGAAGGCTACAGAATTTCAACTGCTCATGTTTAGTTTGAGAATGCTAAGTGATGGCGGGAAGACAAGACCTTAGATTTTGAAAAATAGCGTGCTTAATATCACGTTATAACTTGCATAGCGTTTAGAGAAGGCCCACACTATTTCATTTAGCGCGCTTTTTTCCCTTGATTTTACCACACAATGGCAGGCATTGCAACTCCTGGTTACAAGAAGAAGATCGGCAGGAGAGATTTCAACACGGATTTTTTGGGTTATATATAGAAGGAAAAAATCAGTGGGAAATATTTCAACATGTCCATCGTGGGAAAATTTGAAGGCAAAAAGAGGAAGAGAGGCACAATCCGGGGGAAGCCCAATGCATGCACGATTATCTGCATGCTTAGGCTTGTTTACTTCTCTTGTATTTCTACCTTCCATAGGATTTGGAGATGAGAGGGAATTTGACGAGGAGTGGATTTGGTGTTTACCCAATTCCCTCTCATTTCCTAAAATATTTTTTCTTAAAAATACACGTACTAGTGTGATGGAGAGTTTTTAATTTAGACTAGTAATGCAGAACCGAGGAAGTAGTTTAGATAAAAAATTCCATGTAAAACTATTTTGATAGTACGTGGTTCATGAACTTCGGACTCGGACATGTATGGTTCGAGGTTAATTATCACATGCCAATGAGTACAGTAACTAATACTCCTATTTTATTTGAAACAAAGGTGACGAATCATGGTGACTGCATGGAAAACTGAAACCTCGTTCTAACCTGTTTCTTCCACACGACAGAATGTTTGTTTATTGTATTCTTCAGTTGAATCGGTCAGCGGCGGAATGTTGGTAACTAACCAAGTGAAAGAGACGCGGCTAAAAACAATTATTTGCGTAAGATCGATCGGTCGTGGTCGTCATGCATATGACAGATGAAAGACTTCCTTCTCTCTTGTGGCCAGGTTAGCTTCAATCTGCGTGTATGCTTTCTCTTTTCTTTTTGAACTTCAACATATGCGTACGTATGAATAATGCACGGCCGAAGTTCAGCGATACCTTGCTGAATTGGGGGTAATTTACATGCACGCATGAAATAAGCCTTGTTGCTAGATTTTTTTTCATGGCCGTTTAATTCTTGTGCAAAAGAAGTTTCGCGCGAGATCGGCATGTGGCCATTTTCTCATGACAAAAGGTTAAAAGAAGAAGCTGCATTGCATTGCACAGTGAAGTAACGAACCTGCCCGGTAACGAGTGCCTGCCGTCTTTGGGCGGAGGAAAAGGGCAGACGAAAAGTGTCTCAAATTATGTAATTGTGATGAAACGTTAGCTTAGAATCATACTCAGGGTTGAAAAGGCAACACCAAAAGCCACGCAACCCATGTATCCTCCTCTAACGCACTCTAGGAAAGCCATAGCGCCCTCGCCCTCACCCTCACCCACACACACAAGCACCGACAACTCTACCTGGCACCTCCTCCGTTTTCGTCGCTATCGGTCCTTGTTGTGGTTTGCGGGGATCGAAAGAAGCCTAGTAACCGGGTGTATACGTGAGCACGCATCCAATGATCAACACGTGTCTGACGGTGTGGCTCGTCCGTTAACTGATAGCGCATCAGCTGATCTCCTTAAAAAAAGGTTGAAGCACAACCTTATCCTGTCACCTGCTCCACCTCCCCTACTTCCCCTCGCCGTGGCGCCCAAAAAAAACCTCAATCTCCTCTGCAGCTGCTCTTTGGCGTGCTCCGTCGACGGTAGCTCGAGGGGCAGCGGCCAAAATCGAGCCTCTGGGGTCAAAAGGTGCTGGCGCCGGTCGAGGTGAGGTACCGCCGCGTTCCTCGGCCTCAATTTCCACAACGACGACGAGGACGGGGCCGTCGTGTGGGCGGCGCCGGACGAGGCGGGCCTGCCGCTCTGCTGGGACTGCCTGCAGCTGGAGGAGCACGAGGAGGCGCACCCCCAGCGGTGGGACGGCCTCGGGCTCAGCGACGCCGATGAGTGGGAGCAGGTCGCCGCCGGCAGGGGGGACGGCGAGTTCGAGGCCGCCGCGGTGCGCAGCCTCGAGCAGGAGGTGCTCCTCGCCGCCAACAGCCTCGGCAGCCTCCTGCTCGACGACGACGATGGCGCCGGCGTCGACACGTACTTCCTCGACGACGACGAGGACGCGCTGTTCGGGCAGCTCGCCGCGGAGGCGGAGCACGATCCTGTTGACGTCAGAAACCCACCGGCGGGCAGTGACTGGTCAACACCGTAGAGCCGGGAACAACTAGGGCTGCGGCTGGCCCCAGTCCCTCAGAGCGACGGCCCGCAAAGCCTCCTGGTCGCGCGCCGATGCAAATTGCAAGGGCGTGCCACCTGACCTATACCTGGTCAGGAAGGTGTGGATGATGCCTCGCTTAGTTTCCTGCAGGGCACACACGTACACGTTAAATACGAGCCTCGATCGGCTCTCAGGTTGTCCTGTGAATCGGCTCATGGAGCCGATCCACCCATGATTCGTCCAAGGTGGCCGAATATATGGTGGTCCTGCTTGATCAAGATAAAGCATATGAGATCCACGACGATCTGGGGTTTTCACCGCATAATCGGATCATCCTACTCACGATTGGGCCTCGCGCTCACGCACGGTGACCGTAAGCCAGCCCTAGACAAGGCCTAAAAACCAACACTAGGTTGATCCTCGGAACGTCCTGTCTAGGGGCAGCAAACTACACCCTACATGCCGCTGGATCCTCCAACCCTTTGTAAGGCCTAACTGTTGCAGATATTAAACTAATCCTTGATGAATCAAGGAGCGATCGTAACGGATCAGATCTACTAAATAACGATCAAGCGGGGTGCCGCCCCTGCACCCATGATGAGGTACAGGGACGGCTAGATGCGCAAGGGTTGCACTACGACAGCATATGATACTAGGAACAATGCTAACCCTAACACATCTATGATAACTACGTTGCTCGCCATCAAAAAGGCTTCAGCACGAGCAATGCATGAACAACTAGGCAGGCTCGTGCTGCCTAGATCGCGAGATGCGATCTAGGCAGCATGGTGCTTACCGGAGGAACCCTCGAGACGAAGGAGTTGGCGATGCGCCGAGATTGGTTTGTGTTGAACGTTGGTTGTTGTTTATTCCATAAACCCTAGGTACATATTTATAGTCCAAGGGACTTTCTAATGTGGGCGTGCACTAAACCGTGCACGAGACAAACTCTAATCTCTACGTAACCTACTATATAAAGATACACGGGCTAACTAGCCCAAACTTGATAAACAGGGCCGATTCACACATCTCTCTACGCATATATCTTCAAGTCCATCTTGATCGCGGCCCACCTCTGGCTTGGTCAAATTCCGGTGATAACACATGCCCCCCTGGTTTTGATAATGATAATTGCAAAACCATATGCATTCTTCAAAGGGTCATGTCGTGGCAGAGCAGAACCGTTGCAGTACTGTCTACTACTACTTCTTCCGCATGACTTGACAACTCCGGCAGTCTTTGAGCAATCGGCTCTTTTCTTCCACGTGATCGGCTTCTAGTTAACTTAGCCGATAGTCAAAGTCAAACAAACCACAAAAGAGCCGATGGCGTCGCACCGGTCCCTACCATATAACAAACAAGGGCAAACCTGGTTACCCCTCCAAACGGTCATCTGCAACCTCCGTCTGAGAAAGCAAACTCAGATCCCCAAAATCCGCCACCTACGCGATCTCGCGAGCTTCAGATCTCAACCGCGCCGCCCCAACTCCGCAGCACATCAAATGGCGGAACCGTCCAACGCCGACACCATGGTCTCCGGCTTGAAGGTAATACTCCACCGCTTCTCCGCCATTAGGGCCAATATCAGGGTTGAACAGAAGAACACCTGACTTAATGTTCTATTCCGTCATTGATTTTAGGTCTCCGACATCCTATTGCCGCATCCTTCTCTCCCCAATTCCATGTGTCTTGGCCCCCGCTCTTCCGAGAGTCCTGCTCATTTAATCTCCTGTGAAGCTAACAGAATCCCCTTCGTGAATCAGCACTTAGATCTGACCTCCTGGGCCGACTGCCTACGAGCCTGGCCTAATCCCCCTGAAGGTTGGGTGCCATGGTACAATAGAGTATCCAAAACCCATTACGCCACCTGGGAATCTATAGGGATAGCCGATGCCTTATCATTATCACTGTCTCCTCTTGAGAAGAATGAAAACATTCTGAAAACCATCGGCTACTTCTGGTCTGACGCGCTGAACTGCTTCATTTTCGGCCATGGTCCGATGACCCCAACCCTGCTGGACGTGGTCATGATCACAGGCCTGGACATTGTGTCTCCAAGCCCTTCTGCTTTCAAACTGCCGAAAGTCCCTTTCACCCTTTCTTCTAAAAAAGAGTGCACCAGCTGGGGCGCCTATCTCGATCGTTATATGAAAACCAAAGGCCCCGTGACAGAGCGAGAACACACAGCCTTCCTAAACTTTTGGTTGGAACACTTCATATTCTGCGGCCCATCACTTGCCCCTACCAAGAACTACCTTTCTCTAGCCTATGAACTGGCCAAAGGTACCCATCTCGGCATCGGCAAACTGTTCCTTGGAGAGGTATATCGATCTCTTCAACTGATGACTGTCAAGCTGTTCTCTCAGAAGACAGTCAAAACTGGCGGCCCCTGGTGGTTTATTCAGCTATGGGCGCAGTTATACTTTCGGGATCAGATCCCAGACTTCCCACCCTTGACCTCCTGCACCTTCCCAGATGTTAACGGGAAGGATATTCGATGCACCAGTTATGGTCAAGCCCTGTACGGTCTCCCAGGCAGCAGGCTGATCCCTAAGGAAGCAGCAGGGTGGTTCAAGATCTTCTTCCAAGGTTTGGACAATCCCCTGTTCTTTCCTTATACTGAAACGGAAGATTTTGAAAATCCAGTCTCCTTCCGATTGGGTAGCTTTGCCGATGATGATAGCACTCGGCATCTGTATTCCATCATGATCCGTCCTTGCTTCCTCCCTGTTGGAATGAGCACCTCAAACCGGATCATCAAACCTGGTTAAGAGTGTTATCAACCGGTAATGGTAGCCCGCCAACTTGGTCTCGGGCAAGTGCCTCCGCATTTGTCCTTACACCACCTGACCGCAAGCAGAGCCGAACTTCCTGACATCCTTACTAGTCATAGGTGCTACACCTTCTTTGATGCTTTGGCCCTTCCAATTCCTCACAACCTCCGCTTCTCCTCCACTACTGATGGCTTCGAGACTTGGTGGTCCATGTGGAAGACCCATGTTTTTAGGAGGGCGTTAGGACCGCAATTGAAACAACTTGACGCCGCGCATGACATCTCTGCTGACCAGGTACTATTCCTTAAAATATTTCCCGTAACCACTTAATGGTGATCTGCCCGCGAACTGACTTCACCTCTTGGCAGGAACAAGACGGCCCAGCTCCCATGCAAGCTGATGGTTCTCCCTTCGAATTCCTTCCTCCGGCCCCAGTGGTCCTCTTCTGTCAGAGTTCGCCACCTCTGAAGAAAGTTATAATGGAAGGCCAACCGATCTCACCGAAATCGGCTCCCAACAACAAAGCATCCTTGGGGCCAGTTGCCCCCCGAGCCTCGACCCGGGCGAGGACGGCGGTGAGGAAGGTGGCTGTCAGGAAAACCCTGACGCGCAGAACTCCTGCCCAAGCGAGCTCGCAGGTAAGTTGTACCATACTCCGATCGATCGCACTTGCCTTCCCAACCTTTGTAAGATGGTCGTATCCCTTCTTTCAGACTTCCACCGAAGAGAACTCCAGTGAGGGAGAACAGTCCAGTCCCAGGGGCTCCTACCCACGCGGTACAGACAGATCCACCACACAGAGCCAGACGGACTCGCCAACCCCGGCTCCTAGAAAAAGGTCGACTCCCGAGCCTGCCGCTCTTCAGTCTTCAGTTCAGACGAGGTCGCGCATAAAGCGCCGATGTGTCCAAAGGGCCCGCACGGGCCCACAAACCTCTTCTCCTAGCCAGGAAGTTTCAAAGGTAACCTTCTTGACAGCTCGTGCTCCCTGTTGTCTTGTCACTAACTGGACCACTTTACCATTCCCCTTGCAGATTAATGAGACCTCCAGCGGGGTCGTCGAAGAGGTGCCGATGCCATCTACTGCCCCTGGTCCCTCCAACTCGCCACGCGTGACGGGCCATTCGTCTGACCAGCATACTGCAAAGCCGATTGTCACCACCTCGGCTTCCCTTCCTTTCTTGGGAGAGGTACACTCTCTTTCTTCTCTGGAACCTACTTCCTTTATATCTGCCGCATGCCCATACCGTTCTTGTTCTTTTGCCAGGGGTGCGATCCTTCGAGCTTGCTGACATTCGACCCCGATTCCATCGAGCCAGCCGCCCCTAAAATAGGTGAAGAGCCAAATCTTGGTGCAGTCGACGGTCCGCTCCAGCGTCTCAAAGTCCTGCTCTCCTCCCCAGTTGACACTCTGGTTGAGGACCCTGAGACGATCAGGGGCATCCTCGTGGACATCCAGCCTCGTCTCCCAGTGGTGCTGGTGGCTAAACTCTGGCCGACAGTGACTTTGTCAGTTTTCAAGTCAAGGGTGCAGTCGGCTCGTCAAAGGATTACTCTCCGCCGCGCCCAACTCCCGCTAAGAGCCGATATTGCAGAAAAATGCCAGCGGCTCAACGAGAAGAAGGCTGCTTTAGACGCAAAGACCGCCACTTCCACTCACAGTGCCAGACTTGAGACCCTACGCAAGGAGCTGGAGGACCTCGAAAGGAAGGCCAGGGAGACCAAACAACTCATCCAAGACGAGGAAACCCTCATTGCTCGCTCCCAAGAGGAAGCACAAGGTCTCACCGCTGATCTGAAGACCGACCTAGCTGAAATCCGTGCCCTAAGCAGCCAGCTGGTGATGGGGAGAGACGAGGACGACGAGGTCGAGATCGCTGAGGTTGATCGAATCCGTGCCGATGCTCTTCACGCTCTTAATGCATTTCTTCAGTAGGGCCTCTTTGCTTCTGTATGTGAACTGCCACTTGTAAACTTGTTTTCTGTTCTTTGTCAAGTCAACTGCCATGCATCGGCTCTGGTTGCATCCGAATTTTTTTTATATTCGGCTACCAAATTTTCTCCGCATATGTCCAACGGCGTCGCGCGCGCTCCCTGATTGGGTGCCCCCCGAGCCGATTCTGCCAGGTGACTGCTGAAATCGGCTCTATGTTTAGCCAAGGTATTGTAGTGCGAACGTCGGCTTCATTAGGTCCAACGTGGATTCCCTCCAGCGCCAACAACGACGCATCCCATTGTTCATTAGATCGACGTTGAGCCCGGACCGGAAACACGATTTTAGCTGCCTCCTAGAACCGGCTCCTACGTTCGCAGGCCCACGAGAGTCTGGTGATGCTATGTTTTAGTACGCCACCTTTTCGAGCTCGTCGGGTAGATTTTGCCCTTGTATTTGTCACGGCGGCATGTGAGCCCCGCCGAGCTGATGCCAAAGGAGAACTCTAGCTTCCCTCCGCAGTGGTTAAGAACCACCATGTTGACACCAGGATGCGGGTGCATGTCTCCGTTGCTTGATGCCGCGCAAACGGGTCTCCCCACAGGAGCCGACGAGTTTAGCTCCGAGGACCGCCTTGGCCTTGTTATGCTTCTTCTGGAACTTGTCAGCCGGGTCCTCGTACTTGACCGGAGCTTCTTCCGCCATCTCTGATGTGGATGGCGAGGTGGTTGTCGTTGAAGATGGTCCCACCGGGCGTGCCAGAATGTGTTGACGTCAGAAACCCACCGGCGGGCAGTGACTGGTCAACACCGTAGAGCCGGGAACAACTAGGGCTGCGGCTGGCCCCAGTCCCTCAGAGCGACGGCCCGCAAAGCCTCCTGGTCGCGCGCCGATGCAAATTGCAAGGGCGTGCCACCTGACCTATACCTGGTCAGGAAGGTGTGGATGATGCCTCGCTTAGTTTCCTGCAGGGCACACACGTACACGTTAAATACGAGCCTCGATCGGCTCTCAGGTTGTCCTGTGAATCGGCTCATGGAGCCGATCCACCCATGATTCGTCCAAGGTGGCCGAATATATGGTGGTCCTGCTTGATCAAGATAAAGCATATGAGATCCACGACGATCTGGGGTTTTCACCGCATAATCGGATCATCCTACTCACGATTGGGCCTCGCGCTCACGCACGGTGACCGTAAGCCAGCCCTAGACAAGGCCTAAAAACCAACACTAGGTTGATCCTCGGAACGTCCTGTCTAGGGGCAGCAAACTACACCCTACATGCCGCTGGATCCTCCAACCCTTTGTAAGGCCTAACTGTTGCAGATATTAAACTAATCCTTGATGAGGGGAAAAACAGTTTTGCAAAGGCGCCCCTCCTTTCCTCTTTCCTCTCGCGACCCGCGCCGCCCCCCGCGGCGGCCGGGCCGCGCCCCCTTCTCCGGCCACCTCGAGCTCTCTCTCCGGCTCTCCTGCGCCGCCGTCGGCCCGAGCCGCCGGGCCTTGCCTGTGCGGTGCCGACGGTGGCGGGGGTGCCTCTACCCGCGGCGCAGCAGGGGTGCGGGGATCTCGGGCTGGCGGCGGTGATCTTCGGCGGGCGATGGTCCGGCGCGGCGGCGTGGTTTCCGTGCGTCGGGTGGGAGGAGGAGCGGCGGCGCGACCCTTGGTGGCGGAGCGAGGCCGGCGGCCGGGATGCAGGGCCTGCTAGGCCCAGATCTGGGCCCAGGCGGGGCCCGGAGGGGCTGGGCGGGCTGCCGCGTCTGGCTCGACGGCGGAGCTCCCTGGAGGCGGAGATGTCGCGGTGGCGGTGGCTGGGTGTCGGCGGTGCTCCGGCCGGCCTGCTGCAGCTCGGCAGTGGGGACTTTACGGGCCTATTCGGGCCCGGCCGGGCCAGCTGGGCCTGGTTTGACCTCGCTGCCATGTCCGGTCGGCTACCGCGAAGGCGGTGGAGGTAGTGCCCTCCCGCGCGGCTGAGGTGCTGCGACCCCCGGCCCGGCTACTGCTATTCTCTACGTCCAGGCCCTGCTCCGGTGACCACAGCGAGATGGCGATGATGGCTTCAAGACCGCGGTGGCGTATGCTGGTGGGCGGAAGTTAGGTGGAGCACATCGAAGCTTTCGGGGTTGTGGGTTTGGTGGGCGGGAGAAATCCTTGTCGGCATGCCCGACACCGACGCGGTGACGCCTGCGGGTGTCGCCCTACCTTCTTGAAGGGCGTCGGGTGCACCTCCTCCCCAATCCCTTCCGCGTATCGGGGGAAACCCTAGGACTAGGCCGGGCAGCAGCGGCGTCGTCGTCGCTTTCCTTGTTGAAGGTGTTGTTTGATACGCGGGGCTTCGGTAGGCTAGGCGTGTGGTGGAACTACTCGGAGGGCGCAGCGGTTGCGAGTGATCTTCGTTCTTGTCGAGCTGCCAACGTCGGCATTGTTTTCTCTTTTCTTTCTCTTTTGTTCCTTTGGACCTGGTTGTGCTGCGGTCCCAGCGTGCCTGTTTGTATCGGTTGGTTGCTATATTAATATAGCGGGGCGAAAGCCTATTTCGAGGAATCCTTGATGAATCAAGGAGCGATCGTAACGGATCAGATCTACTAAATAACGATCAAGCGGGGTGCCGCCCCTGCACCCATGATGAGGTACAGGGACGGCTAGATGCGCAAGGGTTGCACTACGACAGCATATGATACTAGGAACAATGCTAACCCTAACACATCTATGATAACTACGTTGCTCGCCATCAAAAAGGCTTCAGCACGAGCAACGCATGAACAAATAGGCAGGCTCGTGCTGCCTAGATCGCGAGATGCGATCTAGGCAGCATGGTGCTTACCGGAGGAACCCTCGAGACGAAGGAGTTGGCGATGCGCCGAGATTGGTTTGTGTTGAACGTTGGTTGTTGTTTATTCCATAAACCCTAGGTACATATTTATAGTCCAAGGGACTTTCTAATGTGGGCGTGCACTAAACCGTGCACGAGACAAACTCTAATCTCTACGTAACCTACTATATAAAGATACACGGGCTAACTAGCCCAAACTTGATAAACAGGGCCGATTCACACATCTCTCTACGCATATATCTTCAAGTCCATCTTGATCGCGGCCCACCTCTGGCTTGGTCAAATTCCGGTGATAACAGATCCCCCGGCCAAGGGTGGGCGGGCGGCGTCGAGGGCCGCCATGGAGGGCCTCCCGACGGTGGCGGTCGCCGAGTCCGGCGGCGCGGCGCAGTGCGCGGTGTGCAAGGACGGCATCGAGGCCGGGGAGGCGGCCAGGAGGCGGCAGCTCGCCGCGGAGGCGGAGCACGATCCCCGGCCAAGGGCGGGCGGGCGGCGGCGAGGGCCGCCGTGGAGGGCCTCCCGACGGTGGCGGTCGCCGAGTCCGGCGGCGCGGCGCACTGAGCGCTGTGCAAGGACGGCATCGAGGCGGGGGAGGCGGCCAGGAGGCTGCCGTGCGCGCACCTCTACCACGGCGGCCAGGAGGTTGAAATCGATGTGAATTGGAGCAATTTTTTCTTGTTTTTGCACAGAATGATAAGAATAAGGTGCGTTTCAATTTGAATAATGGTGTATCTAGACGAGAGCAGACGAGATTGTTCCTTTCTAAATCGAATGGAATGCAAAGAGAAGGAAGGAGAATCAGTGATGAGCCCACTCTGTTTCGAACGATTTCAGCCTACGGGCTAGGTCAGATGCGGTCGTCTGCAGCCAGATAAAATAGACCTGACGCCGTTTGGTTCCGTTTTGTGAGGCGAGCATCTTAAAGCAAATCCAACGGTAACGAACGCGTGCTCACGTATACACCCGGTCACAGAATCCACTCTCTTGCGGGGATACATGGGACATTGTGTGCGGCAGAGCCTGGAGGCTGAGGCGGTTGGGCCCGTGCTGCTGGTGGTGGTGCTTGGACGAAGGTGGTGTGGACGTTGTGTAGCCAGTTCATGCGGATGTGACACCGATGTCCATCATCAGTGGTCAAAGGAGGCCAAATGTGGGGAGTGAGTCCTATGTCACCTTAGTGCTCGAAGGTTGAATATAATCCCTTTCTCAGAAACTTTCATTGGACTTTTGAGCTTCGTCCCTCACCTCGTGTCGCTCATGAACCGTTGGTTTGTCGGGAACGATGAGTAGTCTAGTGTCGCGAGGAGACAACGGAACGAAAGACATACAAATAACAAATGAATATTGAATCAAACCATTTAATCTCTCAATGTTCATTGTGCAGGCTGTAAGACTATGCTTCTGCCCCCTAGCCCATGGATATTACAAGCAATCCATCAAACACATATCAATCAAACAACCCATAACAAGGTTCAATCCAAGATGAATCATTAAACAAACCTACAATTCTTCGAACGAAGAGTTCGAGTGGTGGAGTACAAAGCTTTGGCTATGGTGTTCCAATATAGCCGTAGTGGTGTCAGCAATTACTAGCCCTCCAACGGATAATTACTAGCTGTAGTGGTGTCAGAAATTACTAGCCCTCCAACGAAGAGTTCGAGTGGTGTCAGCAATATGGCTATGGTGTTCCAACGTAGAGTTGTAAATAAGTACTAGCCCTCCAACGGATTCAGCAATTACTTCACTCTAGTTTAGAGTGAAGTAATTGCTGAGAGTGAAGTAATTGCTGAGTCCGTTGGAGGGCTAGTACTTATTCACAACTCCATATACTTTATTTTTGATAGGCACCACCGATAAAATCTAAAATAAAGAGTTGGAGTAGTGTCAGAATGATATATAGAAATTGAATTAATGCAGATTGGTATGCTTTTGAGTAAAATGTTGGAATTAAAACGCTTAACTGCTAAGGAGTACACTAATTTCTACACAATGTAACATGTTTCATGTTATAATTTTTGTTCCAATCGCAGCTGAAATCTGGTTTTATGCCTGGTGGATTGCCCACTTCACATTGGAGTAGTTGGCTTACTTTTTTCTGCAACTATTAGAAAGATACACTTTTATCCCTTTTGATGATTTGATGTGTTTAGGTAAATTTTCAAATTTGATCATTTTTGGATCCTTTTGGCAACAAAACTGAGTATGTTAAGACCCAGAAACTAAGAGTGGGAGATTCTTTTGCTTTTCATTTAAAAATATTTCCACCATAACCATGTAGTTCTTATTATATAATTACATGCCTAAATTTCTTGAAGACTACCACATTAAGACAATTCCAGAACTTTGCACTATAGTCTCCTTGGACTTATTATATTTTTGTTATTTTGAAAACAGGGACAATATGTGCAAACCAAATAAATTAGAACAATAGTTAGACAACCAACTTAAGTCAGCTAATAAACACATTGACCTACTCAACAAAATATTAATCAATTTAAAGGAGTTGCACAAAACTTACTGCAACGAATCAATAGCAGTGACAAGTATCTAAATTGGGTCTTAGGATTGTACCTCGCGAAGATGAACTTTCATGGTCCGCTAGTGGGTCACCTCCTTAAATCTTGGGTCAGATCACCTAAAATTGCAGAAGGTAGCAAGATTGCATATGGGTGACGGTTTAAGAACCATAACAATGAGTGAAACAATTTGTTTGATTTCTTTAAATAAAAGACCAAGTTGTAAGGGAGCTCGACTATAAGCAAAAGCAAAAAAAAAATGCAAAAAAGCAAAGAAAGGGACAGATACATCACACATGCTTTTGGAGCTTGGCGGTTGAGTTTTTAGGAGTTGCATGAGAGATCATTGTGGTGACAGATATATATGCTATCCGAGAGTCCACTCATGACTCCACGGCGTGAGCTTAGTCGTCATCAGCTTCGTGGTATATTGGGAGGCAGCTGCGATGTACTACATGATGTTAAATGGAGTCTCCTTATGTGTGCCCGATCGTCATATGTTGCTCGTATGAGTGGATGCACTTGTACCACTATCTGTCTTCCCATCTATTTGGGTTTTTGGAGACGTGTCCACATATGGATATGTATGATCCATTTTCGAATCTTGATTGCACCTATTTGGCCCACCTCTCCGAGTTCACATGAAATCTATGAAAGAAATTCCAAGATATGGAAATGCAATCTTGAAAATGATTAGTCATTAATACTAAATTGTAGGGATAATACAATGTAAAATATTGAGAATCAATGTTGAAGTTCGGAAAGGATGAGTGTAAAATACAATCATCACATGCATGTTTTCTCTTACACCGATGTCGTGGCAGCCATACCGCTCCCGCCCCATCAAGCATGGTTTCTCTTCCCTTCGACAATGATGGTGCTTCTTGGTTTGGTTGTGCGATGGTCTTCAGAAGCATTTCCATTCCCCCTGGGGATGCTATAGGGATTTTCACCACTCTCCGGCCAGGTTATGCTAGATTTGGCTTTCTTGGTGGAGGGTGTGTGAAGTCTCGATTTGAAGGATGTTTTGTTCTCCGACTTTTGGTCAGTATGTTGGTGTGACCGACGATGTGTTTATCTATGGGTTCCATTGCTTTGTCGACCCATGGGGATATGTTCCCTCCACGTTCGGGTTTCGCCCTGTTTTCCTTAATTATGCAACTCCTTTCTTCTCTATATATGGGCAGTGCTTATGCATGTTTATCCAAAACAAATCATGCTTGTACTTGGTGAAACCTAGACCACTATCTCAATGCCCACTAAACGTTAATACGTTTAAGTTTCTGAATGAAATTTTGAGAAAACCTAGGCAAGTTTGTTGGTTCAAGAAAGGATGATTCACTAACATTCAGATCCTAAACCCAGCCCATATCCACTATCACACATGACACACCTAGTAACATTTGAAGTTTTCATGTAGTGATTCAGAATGCATTTTACTTTTGAAACTTTATGCCATAAACATAGCTTAAATGCCTATCAAGGAGAACTAAGACTATTGTGCAATTATCGTCCACACCGTTAGGTATTTGTAAGCTTGAGGATGATATAGAAATATGAATTTTTATGCAGGATCACACATGGAAACAACACGAATAGTTTATCTTGCATTATTATGTTTATGCCCTTAAAAGCTTGACACTTATTATAAATCGGAAGGAGTATGTGTACATAGAAAGACGTTATAAACTTACAATCATTAGAACCTTCACCTAGGACATTCATGTTTATCTAGGGGCTAAAACGAAAAACGTCCTGGAACCAACCTTCTCCTCTTCATAAGAAGAGGCCTCTCCCCACCTTCTGATCTCAACCATCCCCACCGCCCCATTCGCCGCCACAATGGCAGCCGCCGCGGCCGACAGAAGCTCCGACGACTACTTCGCCGTTGCTTGCGGCGTGGCAGGGGAAAGCACGTGCTCCACTCCCTTCGTCAGCGCGCCGTCCAGCCCAGCCCGCGACCCGTCGTTCCACGCCGCCGCCGGTTTCTGTTTCAGCGCGCCGGTGAGCCCCGCGCGAGGCGCCGATGCCTGTGACTACGACTACGACTTCGACTTCTCCTCGCAGTTCCCTTCGCCCGCCGCTGCCGCAATGTCATCCGCCGACGAGCTGTTCCACAACGGCCAGATCCGCCCAATGCGGCTCTCCTCCTTCCTCCTCCGCTCGCAGGCGCCCCCGCCTCTCGCGGACCGCCCCACCGGCGGCCGGTTGATGCCGCTTGAGGCAGCGGCGCCAACGGACGAGCGCGGCCGTCTCCGGAGCCGGTCCGTGCACCGCAAGACCCGCTCACTCTCCCCATTCCGCGCACGCTGGATGTCGCCTTTATCTTCGCCTGCTCGGGGGAAAGATTCTGCCCAGACGCCGGCATCAGCTTCGCGGTCGTCGTCCTCGTCCTCGACTACCTCGTCCGGGTCCTCCTCGACCTCGAGAAACTACCGCCGGTGGCGGTTCTTCAAGAACCTCGTCCACCAGAAGAAGCCCGATGGCTCCAGGCACCGACCTCCAGCTTCGCTGCCGCCGGCGCCAACGCCAGCGCGCCCCAACAAGAACGCCTCGCTGGAAGCTCCCAAGACGAACCCCGCGCCGGCGGTGGGGAGGCGCGGGAGGAGGTGGTCGGCGCACGAGCGGCTCTACGAGGCGAGGCGGGCTGAGGCGGAAGACATGCGGCGGCGCACTTTCCTGCCGTACCGGCAGGGGCTGCTTCTCGGCTGCCTCGGGTTTGGCTCCCGCGGCTACGGCGCCATGCACGGCCTCGCCGCCGCCAATTCCAGGTGCTGACGCCCTGATCGCCGGCGCCTCCTCGGACTCTATTAGCTCAGTGTGAAGCAATAGTAACTTAAAATAAGCTTCCTAGTAAGTATTGCCGTGGCAAGAAGCCACGAACTGGAAAGGAAAAGTTGACTTTTGTGTATATAAAGGGTTTAATGGGCTATTTGATCTCTTCTGTTGTAATTTTAAGGTGATCTAAGTGTTGACTTTGGAAGAACGGAAATTGGTGAATGGAACGTTTGTTCAAGTGTTCATTGTTTCAGGAAGCCAAGAACTGAAAGTATGCCAAAGTGTGATTTACCTCTACATTTTCAGTTTTCTGTTGCTTTTATGGAATATAGTTACAGAACTTACAGTCACTAAGCGCTCATTTGATTCATATAATAGAAAAATCATAGAATAGAAAAAATATAGAATTAAGATGTCACGCCTAGTTGCATTTTATGTGAAGATGAGTTCTCGTAGTTTTTATGCCATATGTTTCAATGAGTCAAACATCTAGTGTAGAGAATTCCCTATAAAATCTAAATCGTACACAAACTCTATACGAATTCTATAAATCAAAGGAGCCTAAAGAGGCATCCAGAGGTGAGTAAGAGCATCTCCACCTGCGCCCCTCCAAATAGGCGCCAGCAGGGGCGCCGACACCTCCGTTTGGGGGCGCCGGCATAGCATCCTCCATTTGGGGGAGCTGCTCCCACACCGGCGCCCCCAAACAGGCGGTCCCGATAGATAATTTGAATTTGAAATCTCAAACACAACCATAGAAATTTGAATAAGTCTACGAGTAAGAAGTTTGGGCCAACACACGGCCATCACATGATCAAATGAAGGAGGTCACCAGCGGCGCAACCTCGACGACTTCCTCATCGGCGGCCGGCGGCAGCTCCGTCGCTGCAACAGGATCGACGGTCGCCGGGGGAGGCAAGAACGTCGACGGTGCCGGGGCAGACATGAACGGGGACGGTGCCGGGGGAGACATGAACGGGGACGGTGCCGGGGTAGACATGAACGCGGCCGGTGCCGGGGGAGACGCCAACACAGCTCGCGCCGCCATCACCTCTTGGCCGATGCGCTCGCGGTACATCTCGTGCCATGCCCGGGCCAAGGGGTCCATCTTCTCCATGTCGGCCATCAAGATCTTCGATTCTTTAGACATTTTGGCCAACAATAGCTGCGTCGCTTCGTTGGTGGCCTTCATGGCAGCGGCGTGAGCTTCCATCTTCGCCGCCTCCACCCTCTCCCTCTCCAACTCGATCTTGGCGTCTTTCTTGTCGAGCATGGCCTGCCAGACGACGACGGTTCTATCGGCGGCTTCCTTGTTCTCCACCGAGAAGTTGGTGATCATCTTCTCGATGGAGGCGTCCATGGCTGCCAAAACCGGTGCCGCATTCCTGTCGGCCTTGGCCTTCTTGTTGCCAATGGGGCGCCCGATGGAGGCGCCGGCTGGATCAACCGGCTCATCTTCCCCGTCCTTCAAGAGAGTGGAGAGAAGGTCGTCCCATTTCTTGCAACCTTGGAGCTTGTTGTAGCAATGCATAAACGGAAAGTCCTTGTCCTCGTTTTGGTGCTTGTACATGTCGAGAGCATTGCGCATCTAACAACATATGATGCAAAACAATGAAACAACATTTGATCATCAATTCATACGCACCAACATTGATCATCAATTCATATGCACCAACATTGATCAACAATTCATATGCATCATCAATTCATATGCAAATAAGATAGGCGTAGATCATACCCAATCGACCATCGTCTTGCCGCTCTCCTTCTGTGCCTTGATCTTCTCATATTAGCCGTGGAACTTGCTACACGCCCCCTTGATCAAGTTCTAACGGTGAGAGAGGGCGCCCTTGTTCCGGTTCATCTCCATGGTGGCCTAATTACCGTAGTTCTTCTTCTCATTGAAACAATCGAGAATGCGCTTGTAGTACTTGCCCCCGGTTTGGTTTGCGCCGGTGATGGCGCAAAAACTCACTTGCTTCCACGCCTCGATGAGGCATTCATCCTCCTAGGACCTCCACCTCGGACCACGAGTGCCGGCGTTACACTTGCGCGTCCTCCTCACGCTGGCGCCGGTCTCGGTGTCGATCAGATCCTCCTGGACTTCCTCCTCACCTTCGTCCTCGTCGGCCTCTTCTTCGTAGTCGTCGACCGGGGGTTCCTAGGCAGGGCCGCGTATGATGTCGTTCAGGATCTCCTCCCCGCCGGCAATCTACGCATAAAGTTGCAAACTTTTAGTCACCGCCGGTGTCTACGATGCACACAACACGTGGAAAGAAAGGAAACGAACCTCATCCTTCCCCATGGACACGCCGGACGTGCTGCCGAACACCTGCTGGGTGCGCGTGCCGTCGTCGGGGAAGAGGTGGCGGGGAAAGCCGGTGTCGTCCGTCACGTGGCCCTCGGTGCGGCGCAGATCTGGCGAATCGTTCAGGTCGGGGAAGCGGAAGGCGCCGCTGCCCTGAGCCGTTGATTCCGGCGAGAACAGGCCATTGTTGTCGACGGTCATGTCGCTCTCGCCGAACTCGGGGGAGTAGCGGGCGCGGCCGTCCATCTGTGACAGCCGCATCTACGAGATCGACGGTGCGTCCGCGGTGTACCCCGCGTAGTAACCGGGCGACGACGGGGAGCTCGAGATGTTGTTCAGGCCGCCGGCCAAGCTCAGGCACGCTTCCGCAGAGGCCACCGCTTTCGCTGCTTCGAGGGCGGCGATGCGGCGCCTCCTGCGGTCGGCCGTGATGAAGGCACGGCGGTCCATCTCCGTCTCCCACTCCGCCTGCGTCATGGTCGCCGGCTTCTCCTTCGGCGCGACGGTGCGCGTCTTCGGCGGCACCTTCATCGGCGGCTTTGCTGCCTTCACCGGAGCCTTTCTCTTCGGTGCCATGGCGCGGCGACGAGGGTTTTTCGGGTTGGAGGCTGGATGGGAGATGGAGCGGCTGGCGGGAGAAATTAGCGGCGGAGGGGACGGGGTTTTGGGGGAGAAGATGTATATTTTGTTGTTGTATGGCTGACAGGCGGCTCCCACACCCAAATTTTTTAGCCCTGCAAGGCGCCGGCGCGCCCGATTCGCGCCCTTGGCGAAGGGGCCAGCACGGGGTTGCTGGCGTTTCTATTGAGCTCCAAAAATCGCCGGCACCGTTTGGGTCCGCTGGTGCGAGCCCATTTTCACTCCCGGCCCCCAAATTACTATCGGAGCCGCTATCAACTGAAGATAATGATGCACAGTTGTATGGCGAGCTTCTGGCGGAACCAGTTTTTCCTTCTTTTTGACAGCAACTCCAAGAACTAGATTGAAATGACAGAAAACTGAACAGATAATGAAACCAATGCAGGCTGTGTTGGTGTTCCAGCCCTGTAATAATGCTGCTGTGAAGTGCTCCTACATTGGGGTTTAAATTAAGCGCGGGGACAGTTGACAGGACATGCTAGTACTTCTTTTCGATCGTGTTGCTTCTTGGCTTCAGTAACTTGTACCGAGACATACTGTAAAAAACAACGTGTGCCAAGACATAATCATCACACCATGGTGGTAATGAAAATCGAAACAGTATGGCTAATTCACCTCAATTCATTGTTGTTGTAATACTCTTAACTTTTCTTGCTTCTTCTCAAAACCATGGTTGGTAATGGTTCATCAGCAAAACCTGAACAAAGCTGGTAAAATGATGTTCACCCCCGAGATACAATCATCAAAGACAGAGGCCGTGCACTGCAGGACTACTTACATTTGTGATTTCAGCGCAAAGAGACTGACAAATGCACGGTAAAACGGGGTAGCCCTGCACTGCAGTTGACCTCTCTATGGCAATGGGGAACAGCGTCACTCTCCTTGTTCTGAACACACGAGATCTGGGAACCATGGATATGTTATTCTTCACCCTTCTCACTGAATACATCCTTCTGGGAGCAAGAGAACGGAGACATGTCACTGGAAATCTGGATGATGCAACAGGATATGACAATGCTGTGCGAAATGTACAGAGTACTGTTGCTTTGCTGGGGCTGCGCTCGGTTGGGGCTGGGAGCAATTGCCACGTTGGTTGGTACAGGTAGTACTGTGGCAGCCACACTTCAATGCAGCACGGTAATCCTTGATTGGGTGGGATGGGATAAGAAGGAAATGGAACTGAGTTATCTTCATCATCCGCGGGTCGGTTAAGGCCTCATTTAGAAGTTTTTTATTTTTATTTTAGATTATTTTATGTTTTAAGAATTTCGTTATATAGTTTGATTTGCATGATCGAAATTTCTAGTAACATTTGTGCCTCTGGGAGTAGGATTTTTTTCATTGACTCTAACCTCAGATCACAGCAGGTCGTATTCAATCTTATAAGATTCAAGATGGTACGATGCTGCAATACTATGTTATTATCCCAAAAAGAAGTCTTAAATGATATCTTTACTTTTCTAGAATCCTCAAAATCAAAGAGGTACTGATTCTTGTAGATCTACTACCCTAATCTTGTTCAAAAGACTCACCTAGGTCTCAATCTCTCAACCTCTCACAAGACTAAATGCCAATGTGGATTCACCCGCCTGTCCAACATGCCAAGTAGATCTTGTTTCCAATTACCAAGCATCCACTATGTTGTAGTACATCTGGCCTCAAAGTTATCGCTCTCCTCTTGATGGTTGTGGGTTGGCTATGCATTATGGGGTAGTAGAAGTAAAAGCCTTGAGTGCAGTCTTTTAGCTCCCCGGATCGGTGGAGTTAGGAATTTGCAAAAACTGAAAATTTATGTTTGGAAGTCTTTTTATGTAAAAGTCCTCACATAATCATGAAGAAATGAATTGATATGTGGACTACAATAGAAAAAAAAGCAAATGTTTGGATATATAATAGAAAATAATACATCCATTGTGGATCATATTTGTACTTTATGCATCTCTAAAGTGAACATATCAATCATCAATTTTACAGATATATAGTGACCTTTTTGGGATTTTTTTTAAAATCGGGCTCCATGGATCCCGTGATCCATTTCTGTTTTCCGCATCAATTCCAAGCTTAGGGCATGTGCAATGGAAGGACTCTTATACAGGACAAAAAGAAAACCAAGCGCTTCCATAAACACTACACGATGTGTTTTTTGTCATCATGATGAAACCATCAAACATTTATTCTTCGAATGCCAGTTTGCGAGATCTATATGGTCAGTCATCCAAGTAGCGTCTACCTTGTATCCTCCGACTAGTGTCGCTAATGTCTTTGGCAATTGGCTTCATGGTATCGACTCAAGGTTTAAATTGCTTCTTAGGATGGGGGCGCTAGCAGTTATCTGGGCGCTCTGGCTATGTAGAAATGACAAGATCTTTAATGACAAAAATTGCTCTTTGTTGCAGGTCATCTACAGATGCACAGGTATTCTCCGTTCGTGGTTACCTCTTCAGCGTGTGGAGAACCGAGACCTATTTACGGAGGTCTGTACACGGTTGGAGGATACGGCGAGGGACACTTTTTTCCCTACATGGGTGACAGCATAGTCTACGGATAGTAGCTCCACCTACATCTTAGGCGTCATATGATTCATCGTCCCGATATGTATCTCGCCTAGTTTTGTTTTTATGTAACTTTGGACACTTGAGACAACGAACGGCTGTGTGCATCCTGATTATGCAGAGGCTGGATGTAATTGCTTCTTGAAGTAATAAAGCATCCTTTATCAAAAAAAAAAACACCTCAGCCTGCAACGCAGATAACCCATTCATTCGCCCACCGTCCGACTAAATAGCAATAAGCGCCCCCTCAACCTTAAGTTGTGACTAGCGCTCCCGTTGTACATGTCATTAGAAGCCTAGATTATTGATCCACTTGTGAGGGGGTGGGGGTGGGGTAGAGTTCTGAGAGAAACTATTTTTAAATTTCAGGATAAAATGTTTTTTGATTCAACCTTATGGGTAACACATTGTAGAGCTTTGTGCTATGTTTTGATTTCCGTTAGAGAAACCATAACCTCTAAACTATATCTTACCTTGCCAGATCAAGTGGATCATCTTGGGGCTTATGCCTGGTTTGGATGGAGTGCAAGTGTTGAACTTCTCCATCTTTAGTGCAGTCATTTAGCACTTGTCCCACTTAGGCTTTGTTGGATTTACAGGTCATTCTCTCATTTTGTTAAACCTTTGTTTCATGATTGTAATAAATATCATAATAATATAAGCTCGGATGGCGGGTAATAAAGTTTCATTTTTCTAAAATCAATTATGGATGTCGCACTTATCGCATTTTCATGGCATTCAAAAATAGTACTGTATACCTAGAAGACACAAAATTGAGGTCTGATATCTGATATGATCAAACTATATACTTGCTCCCATCATATAAGTTAGTATTAAGTATTTATATTTTTGGCCAGGAATTACTATAATAGGATAAAACATGGTTTCACTTTCATCAGATAGTATTTTATTCTTATATCTCGTTGAGACATATGCTCGTCGGACAGACATATACATAAGAAAAGATTTCAGGAATTATGTGTTTTAGGCCTTGGACCCGCCTCGATGAACGTAACCCTTTTTGCTCCTCGCGGAATGGCCAACCAAATGATGGTACTTAGACAGTTTATTTATCCTGAGCTGTTGAAGTGTTGATGATACTGCTACAGGATTTTTACCTGAAGACCGGTGGCATCTTTTGACTCACAAAAGAAGCCGCCTTCTGCTTGCATGCGTCGAATGATGACGGCAACCTTAAAATGCCCAGATTCTTCGACCCAATGAAAAGAAAACATGCCCGAATTGTTAATATCTGATCTTCTCGATCTCCGTCACCAATCTATGCAATTGCTTTGGCAAAATCACTTGATCTGCTGCATGGTTATGGGTTGTTCAGCGCTGAAAGAAATGCATCCGTTCATCCTCTATGGATTGATTACTTAGGGGGACCAAAGATGGATAAAGAGGAGTCAAGAATTGATAAACTAATCCCAAATTCCAAATGTGCCAATCATGTGATTGTATAAACAAAAGTATCTTAATTAGCTCCACGTTTCAAGAAGGTTTTCGCTTGAAATGGTAATCATCGGTGTTTGACAACAGCTAGAAAGGGATTATCATTTTATTTATTGTTCTTGCTGGTCCACTGGAAGAACAGTGCTACTCCAGTATTGAAGAACATGTGGAATTCTCCCCACTATTTTCTCAAGATACTGCAATACATGCCGATTTGAAATAGATTTAGGCTAACATATAATATTCCTCTATCAACCAATATTATAAATATGTTTGGAAATTTGTTAGATAGACTTTACAAGAAAACTAAGCCTATAATAGCTGATATGGAATTGCAGAAATTATATTGTGCTTAACAAGACAGAATTGTTTCATTTTTTGAAGGTTATCCGTGTGATTACACGCTAAATTCAGATATGGTCCTTGCTCATCGCACCGGATCGGCGGGAGCTTATGGCTTCCGGATGCACCCGTCAAGTTACGGTTGCATGGGATATTTTTAACGGGTGGCTGGAGGCATTTTTAGTAGATAGCCGGATGCGTAGATACTACTATATGCTAGATATTTTCATATAGATGGTTTATGTATCGACCTTATGTGATACTTGAATTGTAATGGAGGTCAAAACAAGAATTTCACCCCGGAGTTCATCTCAGTCTGTTGCCCAGATTAGTAAAGTACAGTCAACCACACCACAAGCTTCTAATAAAACACCTTCAACAGGGGGATGACAACCAACAAGGGATAGATCGAGACTTTCGCTTTGGAACTCAAAGTTCCATCATAGGTCGACTCAAAGACATAGGCCAAATATTATCTACAACTGTATCGTCGACCGTAGAAGCCTGATCAGCGGATCAGCGGCACACAATGTGCGCAAGTGATACGATGCCATAGAGCGTTCCAGAAAACACGATCGTCGGATCGACGAAGAGTGGACACTATGGATGTCAATTTTACACATGGGTACGGGTACGGGTACGCGAGTACCGTACCCAAATAGGGGGAGAGTATGTGCATATTTTTATATCCATGGATAGTACCTATACGGCTATACCCTATGGCACGGGTATAGACTTCGGGTACCCGTCCCCACATAGGGAGGATATGTGCGTATTTTTATACCCATGAGTTGTCATCAATTGTCAATTTGTCGTGTGACTCGTTTACTTATGATTTATAAGTGTGAGATTGTAATTTCTAAATTTTGATAATTGCCATATACTCAACTATCTGTTATTGAGTTGAGATAAAAAAAATTGTCAAATGTGCTATCGATGAGTGTAAAATTATGAATAACTTTGTATCATTTGATCTACTCATTGGGTACGGGTATAGGTATCCAACGGGTATATGGGTGTGGGTAAAATTTCATGCCCGCGGGTACGGGTATGGGTAAGATTTTATACCCACCGACTAAATGGTTATGGATAGCGAAGATAGAAGTGTGGAGCCAAAAGAATGGGCGTTGGGTTTTGCATACGAGATTGGGCACAAGAACACGGTTGTGTACCTAGGTTCGGGGCCCTCACGGTGGAGGTAACACCCCTACTCCTGCAACGATATGTATGTGATCTCACAGTATATAAAGGTGCTCCTTGAGTTGTATGATCTCACGAGGGAGAAGCTCTAAGCTAGAAGAAGCTACCGCTGCTCTCCCTAGGGTTGTGTTATTTCTAAAGTGATCGATCCCTCGCAAAGGGTCTCCTGGGTCACCTTATATCTGTGGTGCCCAGGGTACATGAGAGAGAGATGGGGCAAAGCCGCGTTGTCCACATCCAGCGAGCTTCCAGGGGCCTAGACGGCTGCACCGTCCTATCCCTATAGTGGCCTGACGTCATGGAGTTGGTAGCACTGTGTGTCCACAGCCCTAACTATTGTAGCAGCGTACATGCCATAGTTAGCGGTGTGGTCGTCCTTGCAACATCCGTCCTGTCACTACGTGGGGGACAAGCTCCATAGTGACCCCGTCATTGTTCGATGGGACGTGGGCATGGACTTTGCGCACCCGGCCCGGTTAGCAACCGGCCAGGGCAGCACCTTGCAGGCCAGGACGGTATCATCGCATTCCTGCAAGGTTTGGGCGACCAGACTCTCCTTGCGTGTTGACTCATAAGACTCGAGGATGACCCCCTGCTCCGGGTCTGCCAGCTCGGGCCATCCGACCAGTCCTCCTCCTCCTCCTCCTCCTCCTCCTCCTCCTCAGTCTGCACCGCCTCCTCCTCATCTTCTTCGTCGAACTGGCCGAAGAAGTCGTCGACGATGGCTCGGGCCTCCTCCTCCAATGGCGGTGACGGTGGCGGGACGCCATGGCCCAGCATTGCGTACGTGGTTGCAATGCGGCGAGACATGTTTGCAGGCGTGGAGGTTGGGAGCGAGAAGGAGTGTGGATGCCTCATTGCATGGCGGTCAGACTTTTATAGCCGGACGAGTGGGTAGTAAATGAGGAAGCGGCGAGAAGGAGCAGCAGCGTGCATTAACGCCATCGTGTGGAGGAGCGTAGCAGCGACACGCAGGGACGTCTCGTTGCTTTCACCTCAGGAACCGTCACCACCGTTAATAAATTAGGTGGGCAGTCATGTTGTCTCTATGACAGGGACAACCCACCTGCCAGTATCCTACGTGGCGTGAGCAGGGCTTCCGTCTGGCGGCCCGGGGCCACCCCCTGTGGGGTGGTGTTGGACTAGGTGCCGAATAGATTTTTTTGGCTGCACTGAATCCAAATAGTCTTCAGGGAGCACTTTTGGGGCGATTTTTGGTGCAGCGCTCTCTAGAATCTTAAAGGGCATTTTAAAAACGCAATTTTTTTTGAACAATTAAAGAACGCAATTGAAGATGATGTTCTTAAATGCATAAAGGAGGAGCCAAGAATTGATTGAGCTCAAATACAAGCATGTGATTATATAAAACAAAGTATGTTAATTGTCTGCACACCGCTTATTTCTTTACGATAACTGTAGTAGCTTGCATAACAACTAGAAAATATATCCGAATTTTGTTTTCGGGAGCGACTAGTTTCTCACTCATTTTAGAACCAGTCGACATTATGGCCGTCTGATGAAAATCTTCTCATCCTTTTAAACTTGCACGAATCTCAATATTTGGATTGAATTATTGTGATGTCACCTGAGAAGCAGTAAAACAGTTTCTTTATGCTGCTGATGGGCACTGGTAAAAATTTGCTGGGCACTGGTAAAAAATTGTTGTACTGCTTGAGGAACATATAGAATTGCTAGATCCAGGATACACAAGATATAATTTACGAAGAAAGCTAGCTAGCTAGCACGCCAATCTCTTGCCCATATGAAATGAGCGAAACTAAAGATTTAAACTGATCGCTCGGTCGTTCTTAATTATAACTGAGGAAGCATGATTGGAACTTTGAAAGACGCTCCAACCTGATCTGTAGTATCAATCCTGTTGCTTTACCAAAATCGCATGATTCCCTCGTCTTTCTGAAAGAATACAACATTCGTCTTCTATTGAATAATTTATGGGGACAAAAGAGGAACCCAAACGTGGCTAGCATGCGACGATTGTTGTACTTAATTAATTATTTTCTTTTTGGTAAAATAACAGTATCTTAATTAATTATTTTCTTTTTGTGTGGAAGAGCAGCTTAATTAACTCCACAATTGAAGAAGTTAGACACGAGCTATGGCAGAGTGAGTCCGGGCGAGTTTGGTTGCAGAGGCTTCCCTGCCTGGACCAGGCTCTGGCATGGGAGTTTCAGGCTAGTTTTAGCGTATTGTTTGGTTGCTTGCGAACATATTTTCTGCATCAGAGGCCTTTCATCTATGTTGGCGCCAAGAAGATCTTATTTGGTTGCATACATGAGCAGTGGCGGAGCTACAAGAAAATAACTGGGCGGGCTAAAAGGAGAGCTTTTTTTTTTGTTGACTAGCTAAGAAGTTTGGTGGAAAATAGAGTGAAAGTATCAATCATGCTAACAAATACTACCTCCGTTCCAAAATACAAAATATTTTGATCAGCTAAAATAGCCTACCAAAACATCTTTTATTTGGTCGCTCCTAGGGGGCGAGATGGGCGACCAACCGGGCGTCTGCGATCCCCGCCTCCCTCCTCTTTTGCTCCCCTCGTCGCCACCGGGTGGATTCGGTGGGCAAAGCGCATCCGGTAGCCGGCGGCGGCCCCTCCCTCCCTCGCTCGTGGGGGTATCTGGCTTGAGCGGCGCGCGCTCTGGACGGCGTGCTGATGCGACGGAGCAAGGGCGCCAGGGCGGCGGCCCTAGGCTTCTATGACGGCCATGGTTGATGTGCGGGCAACAACACTACGGCCAGAGCAGCGGCGGCCAAGCAACATAAGTGGTACAAGTTGTTGTACCATTTCTTGCTTGGTTTTTGAAAATAAAATCTTACTCCCTCTCATACTAAAACAATGTGGTACAACGTCTTATAATTATAGACAGAGGGAATATATTTTAAAACATAGGTAGCTAAGAACTTTGAGGAAAAAGAAAGTAAGTGCTAGCCGAGATAGGTGCTACCTAGCTAGCTTTCTATTCCGTATCTCTGGCTATCTCTCGGCCTCGTTGCCGGTCTGGTTGCTTGTTAGATGGGCTTGCTCTGCTAGTGCTAATGGATTGGGGCCGGGATGCTTGGGTATAGGTACTTTTGCACAAATCCTGGGCAGGCCATAGCCCAGTTTGGCCCATGAGTAGCTCCACCAGTGTACATGAGGTTGTTATGGTAACCTCTTTTACTAGAGTGGTGAGGTTACCCGGCATTGCTGAATAAGCACATTGCAACATTCAGTTCATCAAAAGGGATGGTAATACAAAACACAGTTACCCTAATGGATAATGAATCATGAGTAAAGCAACTATAACTCGTGATGCAGAAGTAGTTCAACATACGAGGGGTTAGTATATACCACCTCAAACAAGTTTATCAGATTACAGAGCAGGAATCAAGTTCAATCAAGTTATAGCCAATGGAGGGATATGAGACCACCTCCTAAAATATACATGATCTCTTCACCAGATCATGACCAGCATCGACTGGACGAGGAATAGCAAAGCAGCAACAGCACTATGCAAATTGCTTGCGCAGCCAGGTCTTATGCCATGCCCTCCTCTCCCATGGTTGCAGCCCACGATATTTGGCACATTAAACTTTGTCCGCGATGAAGTTGAGTGCCCTGATCAGCAATTTTGATTCGTAGAGTTGGTACTTACTAACAAATCTGGGCGTGGAGATTATCTTTGTATTACCATAGTTGACTATCGGCTTGTTTACGAAGTCAATGTGCCTCGGGTAGCACTGCGGTTGAGAAGGACAAATTGTTAGTGCAAATGAACATGTACATGTGAACAAACTCAATGGAAAACATGATCACACTATTACATGTTGCAGCTGCAGGTGCTGCCTCAGCTGCTCATCATCATCAACCATGAAGCAAGTGCCGTCATCGCTCATTTCAGCTTGCCTTCCGTTTTAGCCTGCTTATGAGGCTCCACCTGTTCCTCCACTTCATGGTGTGGTTGTATAGTTGAAGAATACTCACTATGATCCCATTAAACTCAAGAACATCATTGACAGCCTTCTTCATGTGGGCCTCTTTGAAGCCATGGGTAAAGCATATCCGGCTATCACGAGCTCAACCAACCAGTTAAGGACAAACTCAGACAAAGATAAATGCCAGACCATTGAAGGTTTGTGTGCATACAGTGGTTCATCATGAACATAGAGGGAAACTCATTAGAGGACATGCCATTGTTTTTTGAGAGAGGGAGTTGAAAGATCAGGGGAGCTAACAGGATTGATCGCCTACAATAGTTTATGAAGAACATTGTTAAGCATTGTACACTAATGAACAATCTCTACCACAATCATACAAATCTTAGCTAGAACATGAAAGAGCAGAGTTTTTTTTACAGTGAGAGGAACAACATGTAGCACGGAGGACGGGGAAGGAGACTCTCGCGGAGAACCTAGCAGGACCAGCGTCACAGTGCTCGATGGAGAACCTAGCAGGACTAGTGGCGCCGTGTTCGAGGGAGAAGAGACGACATGCAATCAAAACCATCATATCTACCACATCTAACACAGATCACCAGGGCACAAGAAGGAGCCGGGAAGCTATGGTCGGTCATGGCCACCACAACCAACCCCGCGGCCACCAACCTCGCAGACCTACCTAGTGAGGAATCTTCCCGCCATGTCGGTAGATTTTGAAGGGTGGGGGAGCTCGAAGAGGGGGAAACGGGGGATTTGGATTTCACGGCGAGTGTGCCACCACTAAATACGGTGACGAAAATTCGTAGGCAGGGACCGAGTTCGTACTAATGTTGTTTCTTCGTTTCGCGCAAGCTCGCACCATCCCTACCGATGGCTCCATGAAAATGTTGTGTTCTTGATTTTTCGCGAAACGAGGGTGGCTCACTGAAAACGACCGATTTGGCCGTTCCTTCCGGGCTTGGCCCGGAGGAGCTTTAAGAACCATGGGGGCCACAATTCGGGGGGAGCCCGGGCAACCACTCAACTAATTTCCGTCTCCCTAGATACGGGCCAAAGGACCCGCGACCTACCAAATGTGCCCTTACATTCTCAAGAAAGTCGGGAATTTTTTACAGACAAGATGTATCCGTAATTCTGCACACAACAGTTTGATTCACAAATCAAAAAAAAAAATGATTGAAAATTGAGAAACAAAAGAAATAATTGAAATCCCTTTGTTTATAGACTCCCAACTATGTGTGCAAACTCAATAGACATCGGCCTTTCTGTTTTCACTTTTTAGTTTCTTCAGTTGGTAAACAAAAGAATGTGACGAGAGTGACTGATCGTGCATCACATTCACATTTTTCTTCTTCTGCTGATATTTGTTACTTTTTGCTACTGATTTATCAAAAGTATTTTACTGTATAAACAAATAGATGATCTGACTGAAGTGGAAATTATGTGCAATGCAGTGAAGCTACTATGTTTATGTATAACATACTTCGATTTTTTTGAAGAGAAATAAAGGAAGCATATGCACCTAATAGTCAAAACATCACTCCCAATACTTCGGAAATACTACACTCGAAGTAATAGTGCATGGTTATGAATTAGCATTAGCAAACATCTAGGGGCGGAGCTGCTGTGTAAGTCCTTCACTAATCTAATCTTTATCATTACTTACTAGTGAAAAAATACACTATAAACAAGAGACTGAACCCATTGGTTTTATTCGTTAGCTCTGAGGCTAGCAATAAATAGCAAGCCATTTGGAAACAGAGAAATGAAGCATGGCCTTGCTAAGAAGAAGTTCCTCAACCCTTTTTTCACTGAGGTGGTTTTCCTTGCTGCATGGCACATTTGGAAACAGAGATATGAAGCAATTTTCCAAGGAATCATGCCATCTTTCAGGGGTTGGAAGAGAAGATTCATTCATGAGGCCTATATGCATGTGCATAGGGTGAAGGATAAGCATGTTGATAGTTTCAAGCTTTGGATTGAGTCTCTTGTTTAATTTTCTTAGTTTCTTCTTTTTTCCCTGTAAATATTTTTTGTGTGGTTATTTGATCAATAAAATGCTGTGGGGCGCAAGCCTTACAGTTCTTGCTCAAAAAAATAAATAGCAAGCCATTGAGTGACACATATACAGCTAATGCATAACCAGTAACTTGGATAAGAATACCATTATGATACGCCAATAATGGACATTATAAATTCATGTGTTATAAGTGTACAGTAATCAGTTCAACTCCAGAGCCCACCAATTAGCAAACACCACATAACCAAGTAGGCACACAGGGACATTGCAAGCAAGTACCTAGTACTCATTGAGATTTTACACCAGCGCTAGAGTTCGGTTTCTGAATACCACCATATACCTGCCATGTTCTCCACAGTTCAGATTGGTATCATCAGCTCGAATCATACTGAAAAAGATGGCCATATCTGCACGTCCATACAATTTGGAACCTGTAGTCATGCTAACTCGTCTCCAACTGTACTGCTACCGGTGCTTGTCCACTATTCATTTGAGGTATGGATTCTCTCTTTTGTTCCCATTGATGTCTAAATTGAGCATCACCATCTTGATCAGATGTGCCAACATCCATTATGATCCAGTAAACTATCTTCATGAGGTTATGCTTTCAATAGTTCTCGATCTCGATGTTGCTTCTTCAGGGAAGGTATTTTTAGATAGAGTGGCCCACTGCGGGCACAAAATCACCCAATAAGCAACTGCATCTTATGCAAGTGCAAAAGACATTGATGATATGTAAAGCCTTCCTACTCAGTTACTGGTGATTCCCATACAAGTTAATGGACAAAACAATCCACTCTTGGAGTTTAAGAGGCCGGGTGTAATGGTTAAACTTTAAGTAATAAAGCGCTCTTTATCAGAAAAAAAACCTCTTCAAGTTTAACACTTGTAGCAGTCAACATCCAAAATGAACGGTTAAGCTGGGGTCAATAATAAACGGGCTCAGGATCAGATGGAAGAACATCAATTGTCTTCTCAAGATCAAATCAAATGGAAGAAAAACCACAGTTCAATCGGGATTCAGAGAAGTAGAACAAACAAGAACAGAATAAGGAATTAAGGACCCGCTCCTCCAGACAGACTACATGGATTTTGAACTGAAACTAAGATATTTGGCATATGATTAATGTTCAAAATAACGATGTATGAAACACATAATACGCTGAATGCTTGGAAAAGTAATTATGCCACACAAAAAGGTTGAAGGAAGTTAAGATCTATAATGAAAAGATGGCTTAGGCATGGATAACAACACATACTACGCTAGACGTCTGCTTTTAAAAGTTCAAACTACATACTAGGATTAATGTGCTTAGTTTTCTCCTTAGATACATCTTGTTTACTCCTACTGAACAACTAAGCAATGAGGCGTACTACATTCAGGGTTGGTGTAGTGTAACATAGTAAAAGCCTACCAACATTGCAAAATTATGGTTCTCTCTCAAGGTCTTCATGTCCCCAACTCATAGAGTTGAGTGTTTGAGGCAGTGAAAGGTGAGACTAGGAGCTTAAACTAAACAAACAATAATGCTAGTACATGGAGTAAACTCCTCATTGTAGTCCTAGAACATGAATTAAGATACAACAATATGTACGAACTTCAGGCGAATAAATGGCCCAAGGTACTATTACTCGATGACTGCAATGGTCGGTCAGTCATCTTCAGCTCCAGTCTCCCATTGTTCCCAGAAATACGAATTCCCCATGAATTATTAATTGTTCGGCTGTAAGAAAGACAAATCCCTCTTTTAGCTAAACTGGGAACTAGGAGTAAATCCAAGTGATACGAGGCAATGAAAACCAGCCATTGCTTTCTGAACAGCATAGACAGCACAGACCAGGCCCCCTGATTCTGAACTCCTTCAGAGAAATAAATCGGAGAGTATTACATGGATTCTGCAGCTTCTTTCAGGTACAACAATTCAAAGCCAAGTCAATATAATTATATATGCTCACAACCTCATGACATGAATCCATTGTTTTAATTTGAGCATAGGCACATCACTACGCCACCAGATATTTAACGGGGTCACGGTGAAGCCATGGGTGTTTGCACATATCACAGCTCAAGCTTGCTGGCAAGGTACCATGAGTGCATGGCCAGGCTGCCGAACGACATGATGTTAGCCAGCGACGAGAGCCCGTGGATCATCCCGAACTTCTTGTTCATCGCGGCGAGGGTAGGGTTGCTCTTCGCCGACTTGACATTCTTTGACCACCCGACCTCGTCACCAATGCTTAGTTCTCTCTCGATCTTGTGCCTCTTCTTCATCATCTACAATGAGAAGCATACAAATAGTTCAAGCAGCTGCATATACCAGGAAAGTGCAGGGAAATAAGCACCTTCTAATTTATCCAAGTATAATCCTCATTTACTTTAGTTTGCAGGGAAATAAGCACCTTCTACTTTATCCAAGTACTAGTAATTGCTGACTGAAACAGAATTTAGTGCTACTACATATGACATTGCTCTCTCAACAGTCATGCAAGTCAGGAAACCACACTGCAATTGTAAGATGCATCACTCGACTAATCACGACTGACAAAAAGTCTATGAGCTGGTACTTGCCTTGTCAAGACTATTTTTTGCGACTAGCAGTGCGACTAGTCCATGAGTCGGACAAAAGGAACTGACTCGACTTTTTTGGATTCTTATCGTTGTGTTCTCAAATTCAAGAACTCAAACCACTTAATTGAAATTTGGAGTTCTTTTTAGTTTCAGTACAAAAGTAAATCATTTGTTTTGGTAAGTAAACAATTTTCATCACAGCATAATAACTATACAACTGGACCAGCTAATACTATGTTGTTTGTGAAGTGGCACCCTTTTTTTTCAGGGCAGTCAAAGAATTACAGCCACTTAGTTGGTGCACCCACAGGTCTATGATAAGTACCGAAACTGCACCCGTAAAGTACTGTTTAATTAACAAATAGTGATCAACCCTCACATTCTCATGAGCTAGATATATAGAGTAGACAATTGTATTGGTTTTAAGGCCAATTTGACATGGACATACAGTGGATCTTATTAAGAAGCACATAATCTTTCTATTTTTTGAACTTTATGCATTACTTTATCTACCAAAACTAGCGTTGTCAAAATAGTCCATCCATTCACGATGACTTCAATATAACTCCTCCATCCATTCACACTGACTTCAATATAGCCCCACGTTTATGCATATAGGATTGCTATATTTGATGGTTTCACACATAGACACCTCAATTTGACATGAAATAACACCTCAATTTGATCATTAGATTAGCCGTAAACTTACCGACAACTGCTGCATGAACTTAATATATTAACCATTCATTAAAACAGGGAACATGAGTTCAGCATGTGGCATTGAGATGTCTATGTGTCCACACATGAGCAAGTGACTCTTTCTCGGTTACTATTTTCCCCCACTGTTTGACGTTCTTAATTGTAGGTGACCTATATTGTTATCTGTACAGTACATCCGATATAACTTATGAAAACAAGGGATTAATTGTAATCTTAAATTTGTTTAGCAACTCTGAATTTAATGGTCGCTTGAGCCATGTTAGTAATTTTGTGGTTACCAATGTTACTAATCCAGGATGTGAACTTGAAACTATGTTTTGAACTAACTTTATTGAATTTTGAAATAAAAAATAATCGCATAAAATGCATGTTACAGATATACCTGCCTGATTTTCCATGCAGATTGGTACAGTATGTATGCATACATGATTTGTTACTGCATGCAGGTAGTAAGTTTTTAGGAAAAAGAGTCACGTATGGACGTACCTATAGCGATGTACAACTTCCTTAAGCATAAACACACATATAGTCATATAGGTTGCCGAGAAAACAGAAAAAATATACTCCCCCGATCCCTTTTAATTGACTCGGGGGAGTAGAAGAATTCATGATTGGTAGGTCATGCATGTGTATCAGTGTATGCATTTGTATACCTTTTCTAAGCTCAGCGTGTATGCATTAGTAACTTGTTTTGCACCATTGTTGATGTAATAAGAATTTGTATGGTTGTTAGGTGACTTTGTTTTGCATGTCTCACATATGGACCATATATGGTATGACGTTGCACCTCTAGATGATGATGTGAGAAAATGGAACCATTGTTTATACCTTGTAAACTTTCAGGAACTTAAGACATGCCGGATTTAATTAAAACTCTATCCCACGTCAGATCACAACCACAGAATTCAGGTCTGAAGGTTATTTTTAGATAGCTTCCTAAAATCAATGTGGAGACTTAAAAGGGGGCTCTAATTGGTAAATATATATAAGAAGCTATGCAACATCAATGTTAAACAACCAATTTAGAGATCAGTTTCATATTATAACATCATACATTATAGATGGCATATTTGCACCAAATGTAAGTATCATATATTATAGAAAGCATAACTACGTGAGAAGCAGGCTTAGATTATAGCAATGAGCAGCATTTTACAGAGAGCATGATTTCATGAGAAGTTCAGATTTAGACTAACATTTGGCATTAAGTTGCAACTCAATTTTGGTGAAATGACCAAAAGCAATAAAATAACAGCTGTTTTTTACTAGTCATTATCCGATATGCCGTCCCATAGAATCAAGAGACTGCCCAAAATAAAGGTTTGCAACCAAACTGCATCCTTCTAACACTAAACAAAGCCTAGGCCAAAATTATGCCCTAAGTATGTCACTACTCTATCAATCTATAAGAAAATCTTGAAAAATAAAGGTGCTCATTATCAGCTCAGCTTACATGATGTTACATTCAACAAACGATTATACTGTGCTACTGAGTATATATAGCATGCAACTGCAAAAGTACTCCAGCCATTTGGTTGGTGCACCCACAGGTCTACATTAAGTACCAAACTGCACCATTATTATAACATGTAATGAACAAAGCTGTTCAACCATAATGTTAGACTATTCAATTTCAAGAACAGTTTTATATCCTGCCATTATGCCATACATTATACAAGGCATATTTGCATCAAAATTGGCTTTAAAAATAAGTACCATATCACAGGAAGCATAATGAGGTGGCAAAATTGGGGTTAGAGTATATCAGTAGGCTGCGTATTACAAAATGCATGAAAATATAGCTTTAGACTAGCATTTAGCATTAAGCTACACGCCTAGATCAAATATTTGGTTGAAGTAATGCAAATAACCAAAAGCAATAATATGACATGTTCCTTGTTGACCAGTTATTATCCAGTATACCAACCCACAGAATCAAAATTGCAAACAAAAATAAAATTTTGCAGATCCAGTACATCAATAGCCAGGAATCCACTGGCAAATTTTATGGCCTATCCGCAATATAAGAAAAATCTTGCAAACTGAACTTGCTCCTTATCGGCTCAGTTTATATCATAGTGCATTTAACAAACGATTCTACTAGGTTGCTGAGTATGTATACTTCAGAGCATGCAATAAAAAACTAGTAATCTCTGGTACAAGTTACAACTCACGCAATCAATTGTGTACACGAGCAACAACAGTAAATAACATTAGATTATTCAAGTTTACAGATGGTGGATCTAACATTTTTTTTTCTTGCAGGGAATTTAGCAAAAAGAGATTTCCTAGGGTGAGAAAGCAACGGCGGAGGTACGAAATCATGCACGCACTTTTATGAAAAAGAACAGATGCAGTTGAGGAAGATCCTTAGACTCTTTGAAGGCTGACCGCTATGGGCAATTAGTAAGTATATATTTTGGTCTAGTTAGTTCCGATGTGAAGCATGTTATACATATATGGGGCTCATCGTGCATGTGTTTTGCAACCAATGTGGCCAATATCAATATTATTTTTTCTGAAGTCTACCAATTCTAGTTTGTTGCAAGTTGTATAAATCTCGGTTTGTCTTTCACACCCCAAAACGGCTAGTCTCTGCCGGTAGGAGGAAGAGCGCTCACCTCGATGGTCATGGGGGTGAAGACCAGCAGGTTGGAGAGGTTGAAGCCGAGCGCGGAGATGAGGAACCCGAGCTGGTAGCGCTCGACGGCGGACGCGGCCTTCCACGGGTGGAGGTAGGCGAAGGCGGCGACGGAGATGGCGGCGCAGGCGGAGATGAGCGTGAAGTAGGCCGGGAACATCTTCCCCTGGAGGTTCCCGAACTGGTGCCTCGGCAGGTTCCTTGAAAAGATCCAACAAGATGGAATCAAAGAAAATTCGTTCTTGAATTGGGGAAGAATCATGAGAAGCGTGGAGGAGGGAAAAGGTGGGGTTTGGAGAGGTGGAGGGAAGTATGTGATTACTTGAACATGATGATCCCGCCGATGAAGGTAGCCCAGAGCGCGGCGCCCCAGGAGGTGGCGAAGCAGAGGAGGTGGGACACCTTGGCGGCCGTGACGGCGGTGGCGCCGGAGCCGGAGCGGGCGCCGAGCAGGACGTCCGGGGCGAAGAGGACGCCCGCCGCGAAGAAGCACACCGCCGACAAGAACCTCGTCGCCCACGCCATCGCTGATTGCTAGAGAATTTTTTTTAGATGGATGGATTGGTAGAGAATTGAGAAGGGGGAAGACTCGATGCGTTCTTTTTGTGGGAGCGAACTCGGGAACTCCTTGACAGGAAGGGGGTAGTTGTGGGTGTTTTAGTCATGGCCTTCCAGAAGCTCCAGGTCACGCTCGTAATTTCCTGCTACTCTAATTTCCTATTTTTGAGAAAAAAAATAGAATCATATACGCGGTCGATACAACGTCAAGAAGGCTACAACTTCACCCGCACTATGATATAACCACTGTTCAAAAACTAGACCGATTCAACGATTACTAGGCCGATTAATCGCTACTAGGGGCTTGACCGTGTCGATTACCATTAATCTCTTGTGTTAATCCTTTAGCCCGATTAATCAGTCCGAAAGTCCGATTACTAGGTATTTTCCCGATTAACTACCACACTTGGTCAAAAAAGTTACAATATTTTCAATGCATATCGCTAATACAGACGCTACCCCTCTCCAATAAAGTAGATTTTGCGAAGCTCCCGCTTGATTGCAGCCTCCAGTAGCTTCATTTCCACTGTTGTCAAATAGTTTCTTGCCCTTCCAGACCAGTTACTCATAGTTTCCCAGACCTCGGATACAGGAGCTCGATCACCATGAGGAGCTCGTCCAGGAACTGGAGGACGCCTTCAATAGGTTAGGTGGTTGAGGTGTAAGAGGGGTCGTACCCTAGGTAGGTGGTGGGAGAATATAAAATTCAGAGGTGAGAGGAGAAGAAGTGGAAGAAAGGAACGCGGCTTCGGCTAGTGGATCCTGATTCACTCCCGACCTTAAAGATTAGGTCATGGAGGAGAAGCGTACAAGTTTTTCTAGGATTTTAGGCTTTAGAGAAGTAGGGAGAGACGTATAGAGGTTCATATACTATTATTTTTCTTATATAAATTGTTTTAAGTGCTAATTTGTGTAGGTTGCACCGATTAATAGCCGACCGATTAAATCAGTTAATCGTCCGAATTCCGATTAATCGCTACTCCCAAGCCGGCCGAGCAGTTAACGATTACCGATTTCCTTAACATTGGATATAACACCAAGAAGGCTGCCACTCCACACCCACACTACGATATATTGCCGAGCGGCAAAAAACAACCCTTTACACAGTTGAGGATAAACGACTGCATTGCCCAACATCTAGCCATGCGTGGCGAGGAGAAGGAGCACATGGTTTTCGGGCCGCGTCACGAACCAAGCAAGACACCACTGAAGCTCGACCTCCACTCCAAGGCAACCTGGACCAACGTGCCTCCCCCTCCCCATGCGCTTAGAAGAGACGACGAGAAGAAGGCAGGGTCCCGACGGACTTAGGGAAGACGCCGACCAAGATGTGTCCACCATGTCAAACATACCATCCCGGAAGCCCAAGCCTCGGGCAACGGCCAACGTCGACAGCACAACACATCACACACCAGACTCCAAACGCTGCATCGGCCTCCCCCTAGATGACCAAGACGACGTCTTTAGTAAAATAACGACACTACGGCGCCGCCACCTAGTCCGGAGAACTGGTGTCGGGGGTGCTCCTCGACAATGCCCTCCGGTAGGGGCATAGGGTTGACGGAATCCTGCAGGCTGATACGAGACATCGGTTCACAGACAAACGGGGGGAGCGATTTACCCAGGTTCGGGCACTCGATGAGGTAAAATCCTTACGTCATGCTTGTCTGTTCTTGATTATGATGAAAATAGGTTACAATGGGGTGCCGAATAATTCGGCTGAGATCTCGTTGAGATGCTAAGCTTATCGATGACCTAGCTCTAGGCTTTTGGTGGCTAAGATTGATAAGATTGATTGTGTCCCTCGGCAGCCCCTCTCCTGGCCTTTATATAGGAGGCCAGGTCTCAAGAGGTCTAACCGAGCACGACTAGGTTTACAGTAGTTTGAGATCTAATCTTTCCTTGTTCGGCTGCTTCTTCGTCTTGCTTGCCAAGGAATCTTCTGGTGCACCGTCCGAATGGGCCGCTTCACCTCCAAGTGCCTTCATGGGCCTCCAGCCAGGAAATATAGGATAGGGCAACGTCGGTTACCCGAAGGGTAGTGCCCACGTCAGTAGCCCCTGAGTGTCTAGCCGAAGATAGTTCGGGTAGAGACTAAAGCTTGGCTTCTTCTATTGTCCTTGTTCTTCTTCTGTCGGGTGCGCTTCAGCGCTCCCGATGGGAGTAGCCCCCGAGTCTAGGTACGGATGCCTGCAATCCGTGCGTAGACTCAAGTTGTACCACTCGAGTATTTTTTGCTCTGCCGAAGGTTTTCTGTAAGTCTTCATAAGTCATCCGACACTTTTCTTCATGCAAGGGATAATAAATAACGCGCCCAACTTTTGTTGGTTAACTGCCGATGGCAAAACAGCGCTACCCTACACAGAATCAAGTCCCCGGGCATGATCCTGGAGTGCAAAAAACTTTTATCGGGTGCACAGCCAATGCTCCCGATGGGAGTAACCCCCGAGTCTGGTCACGAACGTTTTACGTTCGGGTGCAGGCTTAAGTTAAACATTCCATTCTTCTCTCCAAATATATCTTCGAGTCCTCATCCTTTCGAATGCGCAAGTCTTTTTATCGGGTGCGCGTCAGCGCTCCCGATGGGAGTAGCCCCCGAGCCTAGGCGTGAATGCTCTGCAATCTACGCATAGACTCAAGTTTGCTAACCGATAGATTCTTTTATTCCTTCGAATGCTTCAAGCATGACGTCATTGATGACGCCTTGCTAACATCTTGATTTGGACTGATAGGACGTGACCTGCTGGGCCTATTCTGCCTCTGGCCAACCTCGTTTTTAAGCAACACTCACTTTTCATGCACAGTTACCGAGGTGCCTCCTCGATTTCTGTAATCCTTAACGAAAAAAGGACCACTTAAAGAACAAAAACCTATGGTCCTTCCTAGTCTTGCCATAACGCCTCTTCGTCCTTCTCCTTCTTCCTTCCTCCACAATTGTTGCGCCGCCGCCACCGTTTTTCCGATCCTTCCTCGATCTCACGATGGTGAAGAAGAAGAGCGTCACCATCCCCGCCAGCTCCACCAGCGGAGGTGCCGCCGCCAAACCCCCCTCGATTCCTTCGAAGGGAGGCGCTCCAAGCGCTCCTCCCCCAGCTCCGGCGCCGCCAGCACCGTCAAGCTCGGTGCCCAAGCCCGGAGATTGGACTGCATCTACAATCACCAAGCGCGACGAGAAAATATCCCGAAGCCTGGGACTTATCTCCTCTGACGAGGGGAATGTGATCTTGCCAGTGCGATTTCTCGGCCTAATCCCCCCGCCGGTTTCAGCGTGATGTTCTTGTCCTTCTTATATCGGGGTCTTTCGCTCCCTGCTCACGAATTCCTCCTCCACCTCTTGCGAACTTACGAGATCCAATTATGGCAACTTACTCCCAACTCAATCCTCCACGTTGCTGTGTTCATCACCCTTTGCGAGGCATTTCTGGGTATCAAACCTCATTTTGGGCTGTGGAAAAAGATCTTCTACGTGAAGAGATACAACAGTAGTAATGGACCCTTTCTCACCGGAGGAGTAGGGTTCGTAGCTCGTTCAGAGGTCAATTACTTCAATTTCCCAATGAGGGAATCTGTACAAGGGTGGAGACTCAAATGGTTTTACGTCAGGGATTCTTCATCACCCGAATCCCAGCTCCCTTGCTTTACTGATGTCTTTGAAGCCAAGCCTAAAAATTCCTGGAAGAACATTCTCTCTCCCGACAAAAAAGTAGCAGCCGATGAATTATTTGCCAAATTTCTTCGAATCAAAGAGGCCGATGGCCAAACTATGGTCGGCACTGTTGGGGTTCATTGCATAGAAAACAAAAAATTTCCTACCGCAAGGACTAATAAATCCAAGATCTAATCTATGGAACACCCAAGATCTAATCTACAAGATCGAAGCAACGAGATTGATATGAGACTAACCCTCGAAGATTTCCAAAGCCTACGAGATTAGATCTCGTTGTTGGTGTAGCCGATCGTCCCCGATGCTGCAATCCGGCAGCACCTCCGTACTCGGTCGCGCGTACGGTGTCGATGAAGCCCTTCCTCTTCCCGTTCCAGCAGGCAGCTGAGGTGTGGTAGATCCCCTCGGAATCCCAGCAGCACGACGGCGTGGTGGTGGAGGTGGAGGAGAAATTCCTGCAGGGCTTCGCCAAGCCTGCGCAGGAAGAAGGAGGAGGGAGAGAGGGGCGGCTAGGGCTTGGGGAAATCATGTGCTGCTGTTGCCTGCCAAAACCCACCGGCGAGAAGCGACTGGCAACACGTAGAGCCGGGAGGCTCCCAAGACTGCTGGTGGGCCTTGGTCCCTTGATGTCTACGGGTGCTTCTATTCTTGTAGACAGTGTTGGGCCTCCAAGAGCAGAGGTTTGTAGAACAGCAGCAAGTTTTCCCTTAAGTGGATCACCCAAGGTTTATCGAACTCAGGGAGGAAGAGGTCAAAGATATCCCTCTCAAGCAACCCTGCAATCACGATACAAGAAGTCTCTTGTGTCCCCAACACACCTAATACACTTGTCAGATGTATAGGTGCACTAGTTCGGCGAAGAGATAGTGAAATACAAGTAGTATGGATGTATATGAGTGGTAATAGCAATCTGAATAAAATATGGCAGCAAGTAAACATGCAACAGAACAGTAAATAAACGGTGTTTGCAGTATTGGAAACAAGGCCTAGGGATCATACTTTCACTAGTGGACACTCTCAACATTGATCGCATAATAAATAATAACTTCTCTCATTTGTGCTACATACACTCTTGTTTGATAATGAACACCATTCGTTGCGTAGGATTACACGAACCCTCAATGTCGGAGTTAACAAGCTCCACAACATTCGATATTCATGTTTAAGTAACCTTAGAGCATAATAGATCTTTGCAAAATAGACCGAGTACTAACATAGCATACACACTGTCACCTTTACACTATGAAGGGGGAATAAATCACATCAATACTATCATAGCGATAATCAACTCCATAACCTACAAGAGATTATGATCATAATCTACGACAAGAACTACACGATGCACACACTGTCACCATTACACCATGCAGGAGGAATAGACTACTTTAATAACATCACATGAGTAGCACATAGACTAATAGCGATACAAAGCACATTGCAATCATAAAGGGATATAAATAAGCACTTCACTATGCCATTCATAACAGTGAATAAGTATTCTGTGAAATATAGCCTAAGAGACCCACACGGTGCACACACTGTCACCTTTACACACGTGGGACAAGGAGTCTCCAGAGATCACGTAAGTAAAATCCACTTGACTAGCATAATGACATCTAGATTACAAGCATCATCATATGAATCTCAATCATGTAAGGCAGCTCATGAGATTATTGTATTGAAGTACATAGGAGAGAGATGAACCACATAGCTACCGGTACAGCCCCGAGCCTCGATGGAGAACTACTCCCTCCTCATGGGAGCAGCAGCGGTGATGAAGATGGCGGTGGAGATGGCAGCGGTGTCGATGGAGAAGCCTTCCGGGGGCACTTCCCCGTCCCGGCGGCGTGCCGGAACAGAGACTCCTGTCCCCCAGATCTTGGCTTCGCGATGGCGGCGGCTCTGGAACTTTTCTCGTACCGTGGCTTATTTTTATCGGGGTTTTAGGTCAGGGAGCTTATATAGGCGAAAGGGCGGAGTCGGAAGGGTCTCGGGGAGCCCACACACCAGGGGGCGCCCCCCCCTCTGGCCGCGCCGCCACCATGTGTGGTGGCCCTGGGCCTCTCCTCTGGTGGCCCTCGGGTGTTCTGGAAGCTTCGTGGAATTTTAAGACTCTGGGCGTTGATTTCGTCCGATTCCGAGAATATTTCCTTACTAGGATTTCTGAAAACAAAAACAGCAGAAAACAGCAACTGCCACTTCGGCATCTTGTTAATAGGTTAGTGTCGGAAAACGCATCAAAACGATATAAAGTGTGAACAAAACATGTAGGTATTGTCATAAAACAAGCATGGAACATCAGAAATTATAGATACGTTGGAGACGTATCAGCATCCCCAAGCTTAGTTCCTACTCGTCCTCGAGTAGGTAAACGATAACACAAATAATTTCTGAGGTGACATGCTACCATCATAATCTTGATCAACATTATTGTAAAGCATATGACATGAATGGAGTGATTCAAAGCAATGATCTATAGTTTGCTAACAAATAGATAACATATAGCAAAACTTTTCATGAATAGTACTTTCAAGACAAGCATCAAAAAGTCTTGCATAAGAGTTAACTCATAAAGTAATAAATTCAAAGTAAAGGCATCGAAGCAACACAAAGGAAGATATAAGTTTCAGCAGTTGCTTTCAACTCTCAACATGCATATCTCATGGATAATTGTCAACACAGAGTAATATGATGAATGCAAATAAGCAAGTATGTAAGAATCAATGCACAGTTGACACAAGTGTTTGCTTCTAAGATGGAAGGAAATGGGTAAACTGACTCAACAATAAAGTAAAATATAGGCCCTTCGCAGAGGGAAGCAGGGATTAAATCATGTGCTAGAGCTTTTCAAGTTTTGAAATCATATAGAGAGCATAAAAGTAAAATTTTGAGAGGTGTTTGTTGTTGTCAACGAATGGTAGTGGGCACTCTAACTACCTCATCAACCAGACTTTCAAGAGCGGCTCCCATGAAGGACGTTATCTCTACCAGCAAGGTAGATCATCCCTCTTCTCTTTTGTTTACACATGTACTTTAGTTTTATTTATTAGATGACACTCCCCCCAACCTTTTGCTTACACAAGCCATGGCTAACCGAATCCTCGGGTGCCTTCCAACATTCACATACCATGGAGGAGTGTCTATTTGCAAATTTAAGTTGCTTACTGATAGATCAGGGCAAAACATGTGAAGAGAATTATTAATGCAAGTTAATTAATTGGGGCTGGGAACCCCATTGCCAGCTCTTTTTGCAAAATTATTGGATAAGCGGATGAAGCCACTAGTCCATTGTGAAAGTCTGTCAAAAGTAAATGACAAGATCGAAAGATAAAACACCACATACTTCCTCATGAGCTATAAAACATTGACACAAATAAGAGATAATAGCTTTTGAATTGTTTAAAGGTAGCACATGAAGTATTTACTTGGAATGGCAGGAAATACCACATAGTAGGTAGATATGGTGGACACAAATGGCATAGGTTTTGGCTCAAGGTTTTGGATGCACGAGAAGCATTTCCTCTCAGTACAAGGCTTAGGCTAGCAAGGTTGTTTGAAGCAAACACAAGTATGAACCGGTACAAAGAAAACTTACATAAGAACATATTGCAAGCATTATAAGACTCTACACTGTCTTCCTTGTTGCTCAAACACTTTACCAGAAAATATCTAGACTTAGAGTGACCAATCATGCAAACCAAATTTCAACAAGCTCTACAGTAGTTCTCCACTACTAAATTTAAACTACATGATGCAAGAGCTTAAACATAATATATGAGAGCTCAAAACAATTGCCAAGTATCAAATTATTCAAGACGATATGAAGCATTTTCTGATTCCAACCAAATATCAACAACTGAAGCGATCAACTTTCGCCCTTGAACATTAAAAGCATGAATGAAGAACACTAGTGTTCATATGAAAAAGCGGATCGTGTCTCTCTCCCACACAAGGACGAACTTATTCAGAGAATGAAAATAACAAAACGAAAAATAAAAGCACACAGACGCTCCAAATAAAGTACATAAGATGTGACTGAATAAAAATATAGTTTCAATAGAAGAAACCTGATAAGTTGATGAAGAAGGGGATGCCTTGGGCATCCCCAAGCTTAGACGCTTGAGTCTTCTTGAAATATGCAGGGATGAACCACGGGGGCATCCCCAAGCTTAGGCTTTTCACTCTTCTTGATCATATATCATCCTCCTCTCTTGACCCTTGAAAACTTCTGCCACACCAAACTTCAAGCCAACTCATTAGAGGGTTAGTGCATAATCAAAATTCACATGTTCAGAGGTGACACAATCATTCTTTACACTTCTGGACATTGCACAAAGCTTCTGAAAATTAATGGAACAAAGAAACCCATTCAACATAGCAAAAGCGGCAATGCGAAATAAAAGACAGAATGTGTCAAAAACAGAACAGTCCGTAAAGACGAATCTGGCAGGGGCACTTAACTTGCTCAAATGGAAAAACTCAAAACTAATGAAAGTTGCGTACATATATGAGGATCACGCTCGTAAATTTGCAGATTTTTCTGAGTTAGAGCATCTCCACTAGTCTCCCCGAGAAGCCTCCCACGAGCCGTTTTTTACATCCGGACGGCAAAATCTGACCCAGTCGCGCCCTCGGTTCCTCGATTTCGTCCGGATTTGGGCCTAAATTCATCCGGCGATCTCATGCCATCCCCGGCCCCCCGGGGAGCGCATGGGGACTCCGGATGGAGCAAAACCAACCGCCCACGCCCACGTGTCTCCTCTTTCGTCCGGACTCCCCGGGCCATCCTCTTTTTCCCCGAGAAACGCCGCTTGGGGAGCACACGACTGGAAATATACTGCCCCCCATGCCAAAAATTGATCCAATCCGGACGAAAATTTCGCCGGATTTGGGCGTGGGGAGCGCCAACGAGTGGGGATGCTCTTACCTACAGAAACTTCTGCGCGAATTCGTGACAGACAGCAAATCTGTTTCTGCGCAGTAATCCAAATCTAGCATCAACTTTAACATAGAGACTTTGCTTGGCACAAAAACATGATAAGGAGAGGTTGCTACAGTATTAAACAACTTCCAAGACTCAACAAAACAAAAATTCTGTAGTAAAATAAACACATGGGTTATCTCCCAAGAAGTTCTTTCTTTATAGCCATTAAGATGGGCTCAGTAATTTCAAAGATACTCTCGCAAGAAATAAGAGTTGAAGCAAATTCAAAACACATTTAAGCCTAACCCACTTCCTATGAAAAGGAATCTTGTACACAAATAAATTCATGAAGAACAAAGTGACAAGCATAGGAAGGCAACACAAGCGCAATTTCAAGATTCTCAACATAAAGAGGGGAAACTTAATATTATTAAGATGCATATAACCATGTTTCCCTCTCTCATAATAACTTTCAGTAGCATCATGAACAAACTCAACAATATAACTATCACATACAACATTCTTGTCATGAGCCACATGCATAAAATTATTACTCTCCACATAAGCATAATCAATTTTATTAGTTGTAGTGGGAGCAAATTCAACAAAGTAGCTATCATTATTATTCTCATCAAGTGTAGGAGGCATAGTATAATCATAATAAAATTCACTCTCCATAGTAGGCGGCACCAAAAGACCACTATCATTATACTCGTCATAAATAGGAGGCAAAGTATCATCAAAGAAAATTTTCTCCTCAATGCTTGGGGGACTAAAAATATCATGCTCATCAAAACCATCTTCCCAAGCTTAGAATTTTCCATATCATTAACAACAATGGTGTTCAAAGCGTTCATACTAATATCATTGCTACTAGCATGCAAATAAGATTCCATAGGTTTTTTAATTTTCACAGCAAACAATCCATGTCTTAACTCAGGAAATAGAATAAGAAGCTCATTGTTACTTTCCATTATGCCTAACTAGTGTAAACAAGAAACCAAAAGATGCAATTGCAGGATCTAAAGGAAATAGCTTCGAGTACTTACAACGGCGCCGGAAAATAGCTTAGTAGCCGAGATCCGGAGTGTGAGTACCTTTTACCTTTCCTCCCCGGCAACGGCGCCAGAAAATAGCTTGATGTCTACGGGTGCTTCTATTCTTGTAGACAGTGTTGGGCCTCCAAGAGCAGAGGTTTGTAGAACAGCAGCAAGTTTTCCCTTAAGTGGATCACCCAAGGTTTATCGAACTCAGGGAGGAAGAGGTCAAAGATATCCCTCTCAAGCAACCCTGCAATCACGATACAAGAAGTCTCTTGTGTCCCCAACACACCTAATACACTTGTCAGATGTATAGGTGCACTAGTTCGGCGAAGAGATAGTGAAATACAAGTAGTATGGATGTATATGAGTGGTAATAGCAATCTGAATAAAATATGGCAGCAAGTAAACATGCAACAGAACAGTAAATAAACGGTGTTTGCAGTATTGGAAACAAGGCCTAGGGATCATACTTTCACTAGTGGACACTCTCAACATTGATCACATAATAAATAATAACTTCTCTCATTTGTGCTACATACACTCTTGTTTGATAATGAACACCATTCGTTGCGTAGGATTACACGAACCCTCAATACCGGAGTTAACAAGCTCCACAACATTCGATATTCATGTTTAAGTAACCTTAGAGCATAATAGATCTTTGCAAAATAGACCGAGTACTAACATAGCATACACACTGTCACCTTTACACTATGAAGGGGGAATAAATCACATCAATACTATCATAGCGATAATCAACTCCATAACCTACAAGAGATTATGATCATAATCTACGACAAGAACTACACGATGCACACACTGTCACCATTACACCATGCAGGAGGAATATACTACTTTAATAACATCACATGAGTAGCACATAGACTAATAGCGATACAAAGCACATTGCAATCATAAAGGGATATAAATAAGCACTTCACGATGCCATTCATAACAGTGAATAAGTATTATGTGAAATATAGCCTAAGAGACCCACACGGTGCACACACTGTCACCTTTACACACGTGGGACAAGGAGTCTCCAGAGATCACGTAAGTAAAATCCACTTGACTAGCATAATGACATCTAGATTACAAGCATCATCATATGAATCTCAATCATGTAAGGCAGCTCATGAGATTATTGTATTGAAGTACATAGGAGAGAGATGAACCACATAGCTACCGGTACAGCCCCGAGCCTCGATGGAGAACTACTCCCTCCTCATGGGAGCAGCAGCGGTGATGAAGATGGCGGTGGAGATGGCAGCGGTGTCGATGGAGAAGCCTTCCGGGGGCACTTCCCCGTCCCGGCGGCGTGCCGGAACAGAGACTCCTGTCCCCCAGATCTTGGCTTCGCGATGGCGGCGGCTCTGGAACTTTTCTCGTACCGTGGCTTATTTTTATCGGGGTTTTAGGTCAGGGAGCTTATATAGGCGAAAGGGCGGAGTCGGAAGGGTCTCGGGGAGCCCACACACCAGGGGCGCCCCCCCCTCTGGCCGCGCCGCCACCATGTGTGGTGGCCCTGGGCCTCTCCTCTGGTGGCCCTCGGGTGTTCTAGAAGCTTCGTGGAATTTTAAGACTCTGGGCGTTGATTTCGTCCGATTCCGAGAATATTTCCTTACTAGGATTTCTGAAACCAAAAACAGCAGAAAACAGCAACTGCCACTTCGGCATCTTGTTAATAGGTTAGTGCCGGAAAACGCATCAAAACGATATAAAGTGTGAACAAAACATGTAGGTATTGTCATAAAACAAGCATGGAACATCAGAAATTATAGATACGTTGGAGACGTATCAGCATCCCCAAGCTTAGTTCCTACTCGTCCTCGAGTAGGTAAACGATAACACAAATAATTTCTGAGGTGACATGCTACCATCATAATCTTGATCAACATTATTGTAAAGCATATGACATGAATGGAGTGATTCAAAGCAATGATCTATAGTTTGCTAACAAATAGATAACATATAGCAAAACTTTTCATGAATAGTACTTTCAAGACAAGCATCAAAAAGTCTTGCATAAGAGTTAACTCATAAAGTAATAAATTCAAAGTAAAGGCATCGAAGCAACACAAAGGAAGATATAAGTTTCAGCAGTTGCTTTCAACTCTCAACATGCATATCTCATGGATAATTGTCAACACAGAGTAATATGATGAATGCAAATAAGCAAGTATGTAAAAATCAATGCACAGTTGACACAAGTGTTTGCTTCTAAGATGGAAGGAAATGGGTAAACTGACTCAACAATAAAGTAAAAGATAGGCCCTTCGCAGAGGGAAGCAGGGATTAAATCATGTGCTAGAGCTTTTCAAGTTTTGAAATCATATAGAGAGCATAAAAGTAAAATTTTGAGAGGTGTTTGTTGTTGTCAACGAATGGTAGTGGGCACTCTAACTACCTCATCAACCAGACTTTCAAGAGCGGCTCCCATGAAGGACGTTATCTCTACCAGCAAGGTAGATCATCCCTCTTCTCTTTTGTTTACACATGTACTTTAGTTTTATTTATTAGATGACACTCCCCCCAACCTTTTGCTTACACAAGCCATGGCTAACCGAATCCTCGGGTGCCTTCCAACATTCACATACCATGGAGGAGTGTCTATTTGCAAATTTAACTTGCTTACTGATAGATCAGGGCAAAACATGTGAAGAGAATTATTAATGCAAGTTAATTAATTGGGGCTGGGAACCCCATTGCCAGCTCTTTTTGCAAAATTATTGGATAAGCGGATGAAGCCACTAGTCCATTGTGAAAGTCTGTCAAAAGTAAATGACAAGATCGAAAGATAAAACACCACATACTTCCTCATGAGCTATAAAACATTGACACAAATAAGAGATAATAGCTTTTGAATTGTTTAAAGGTAGCACATGAAGTATTTACTTGGAATGGCAGGAAATACCACATAGTAGGTAGATATGGTGGACACAAATGGCATAGGTTTTGGCTCAAGGTTTTGGATGCACGAGAAGCACTTCCTCTCAGTACAAGGCTTAGGCTAGCAAGGTTGTTTGAAGCAAACACAAGTATGAACCGGTACAGCAAAACTTACATAAGAACATATTGCAAGCATTATAAGACTCTACACTGTCTTCCTTGTTGCTCAAACACTTTACCAGAAAATATCTAGACTTAGAGTGACCAATCATGCAAACCAAATTTCAACAAGCTATACAGTAGTTCTCCACTACTAAATTTAAACTACATGATGCAAGAGCTTAAACATAATATATGAGAGCTCAAAACAATTGCCAAGTATCAAATTATTCAAGACGATATGAAGCATTTTCTGATTCCAACCAAATATCAACAACTGAAGCGATCAACTTTCGCCCTTGAACATTAAAAGCATGAATGAAGAACACTAGTGTTCATATGAAAAAGCGGATCGTGTCTCTCTCCCACACAAGGACGAACTTATTCAGAGAATGAAAATAACAAAACGAAAAATAAAAGCACACAGACGCTCCAAATAAAGTACATAAGATGTGACTGAATAAAAATATAGTTTCAATAGAAGAAACCTGATAAGTTGATGAAGAAGGGGATGCCTTGGGCATCCCCAAGCTTAGACGCTTGAGTCTTCTTGAAATATGCAGGGATGAACCACGGGGGCATCCCCAAGCTTAGGCTTTTCACTCTTCTTGATCATATATCATCCTCCTCTCTTGACCCTTGAAAACTTCTGCCACACCAAACTTCAAGCCAACTCATTAGAGGGTTAGTGCATAATCAAAATTCACATGTTCAGAGGTGACACAATCATTCTTTACACTTCTGGACATTGCACAAAGCTTCTGAAAATTAATGGAACAAAGAAACCCATTCAACATAGCAAAAGCGGCAATGCGAAATAAAAGACAGAATGTGTCAAAAACAGAACAGTCCGTAAAGACGAATCTGGCAGGGGCACTTAACTTGCTCAAATGGAAAAACTCAAAACTAATGAAAGTTGCGTACATATATGAGGATCATGCTCGTAAATTTGCAGATTTTTCTGAGTTAGAGCATCTCCACTAGTCTCCCCGAGAAGCCTCCCACGAGCCGTTTTTTACATCCGGACGGCAAAATCTGACCCAGTCGCGCCCCCGGTTCCTCGATTTCGTCCGGATTTGGGCCTAAATTCATCCGGCGATCCCATGCCATCCCCGGCCCCCCGGGGAGCGCATGGGGACTCCGGATGGAGCAAAACCAACCGCCCACGCCCACGTGTCTCCTCTTTCGTCCGGACTCCCCGGGCCATCCTCTTTTTCCCCGAGAAACGCCGCTTGGGGAGCACACGACTGGAAATATACTGCCCCCCATGCCAAAAATTGATCCAATCCGGACGAAAATTTCGCCGGATTTGGGCGTGGGGAGCGCCAACGAGTGGGGATGCTCTTACCTACAGAAACTTCTGCGCGAATTCGTGACAGACAGCAAATCTGTTTCTGCGCAGTAATCCAAATCTAGCATCAACTTTAACATAGAGACTTTACTTGGCACAAAAACATGATAAGGAGAGGTTGCTACAGTATTAAACAACTTCCAAGACTCAACAAAACAAAAATTTCTGTAGTAAAATAAACACATGGGTTATCTCCCAAGAAGTTCTTTCTTTATAGCCATTAAGATGGGCTCAGTAATTTCAAAGATACTCTCGCAAGAAATAAGAGTTGAAGCAAATTCAAAACACATTTAAGCCTAACCCACTTCCTATGAAAAGGAATCTTGTACACAAATAAATTCATGAAGAACAAAGTGACAAGCATAGGAAGGCAACACAAGCGCAATTTCAAGATTCTCAACATAAAGAGGGGAAACTTAATATTATTAAGATGCATATAACCATGTTTCCCTCTCTCATAATAACTTTCAGTAGCATCATGAACAAACTCAACAATATAACTATCACATACAACATTCTTGTCATGAGCCACATGCATAAAATTATTACTCTCCACATAAGCATAATCAATTTTATTAGTTGTAGTGGGAGCAAATTCAACAAAGTAGCTATCATTATTATTCTCATCAAGTGTAGGAGGCATAGTATAATCATAATAAAATTCACTCTCCATAGTAGGCGGCACCAAAAGACCACTATCATTATAATCATCATAAATAGGAGGCAAAGTATCATCAAAGAAAATTTTCTCCTCAATGCTTGGGGGACTAAAAATATCATGCTCATCAAAACCATCTTCCCCAAGCTTAGAATTTTCCATATAATTAACAACAACGGTGTTCAAAGCGTTCGTACTAATATCATTGCTACTAGCATGCAAATAAGATTCCATAGGTTTTTTAATTTTCACAGCAAATAATCCATGTCTTAACTCAGGAAATAGAATAAGAAGCTCATTGTTACTTTCCATTATGCCTAACTAGTGTAAACAAGAAACCAAAAGATGCAATTGCAGGATCTAAAGGAAATAGCTTCGAGTACTTACAACGGCGCCGGAAAATAGCTTAGTAGCCGAGATCCGGAGTGTGAGTACCTTTTACCTTTCCTCCCCGGCAACGGCGCCAGAAAATAGCTTGATGTCTACGGGTGCTTCTATTCTTGTAGACAGTGTTGGGCCTCCAAGAGCAGAGGTTTGTAGAACAGCAGCAAGTTTTCCCTTAAGTGGATCACCCAAGGTTTATCGAACTCAGGGAGGAAGAGGTCAAAGATATCCCTCTCAAGCAACCCTGCAATCACGATACAAGAAGTCTCTTGTGTCCCCAACACACCTAATACACTTGTCAGATGTATAGGTGCACTAGTTCGGCGAAGAGATAGTGAAATACAAGTAGTATGGATGTATATGAGTGGTAATAGCAATCTGAATAAAATATGGCAGCAAGTAAACATGCAACAGAACAGTAAATAAACGGTGTTTGCAGTATTGGAAACAAGGCCTAGGGATCATACTTTCACTAGTGGACACTCTCAACATTGATCACATAATAAATAATAACTTCTCTCATTTGTGCTACATACACTCTTGTTTGATAATGAACACCATTCGTTGCGTAGGATTACACGAACCCTCAATACCGGAGTTAACAAGCTCCACAACATTCGATATTCATGTTTAAGTAACCTTAGAGCATAATAGATCTTTGCAAAATAGACCGAGTACTAACATAGCATACACACTGTCACCTTTACACTATGAAGGGGGAATAAATCACATCAATACTATCATAGCGATAATCAACTCCATAACCTACAAGAGATTATGATCATAATCTACGACAAGAACTACACGATGCACACACTGTCACCATTACACCATGCAGGAGGAATATACTACTTTAATAACATCACATGAGTAGCACATAGACTAATAGCGATACAAAGCACATTGCAATCATAAAGGGATATAAATAAGCACTTCACGATGCCATTCATAACAGTGAATAAGTATTATGTGAAATATAGCCTAAGAGACCCACACGGTGCACACACTGTCACCTTTACACACGTGGGACAAGGAGTCTCCAGAGATCACGTAAGTAAAATCCACTTGACTAGCATAATGACATCTAGATTACAAGCATCATCATATGAATCTCAATCATGTAAGGCAGCTCATGAGATTATTGTATTGAAGTACATAGGAGAGAGATGAACCACATAGCTACCGGTACAGCCCCGAGCCTCGATGGAGAACTACTCCCTCCTCATGGGAGCAGCAGCGGTGATGAAGATGGCGGTGGAGATGGCAGCGGTGTCGATGGAGAAGCCTTCCGGGGGCACTTCCCCGTCCCGGCGGCGTGCCGGAACAGAGACTCCTGTCCCCCAGATCTTGGCTTCGCGATGGCGGCGGCTCTAGAACTTTTCTCGTACCGTGGCTTATTTTTATCGGGGTTTTAGGTCAGGGAGCTTATATAGGCGAAAGGGCGGAGTCGGAAGGGTCTCGGGGAGCCCACACACCAGGGGGGCGCCCCCCCCCTCTGGCCGCGCCGCCACCATGTGTGGTGGCCCTGGGCCTCTCCTCTGGTGGCCCTCGGGTGTTCTGGAAGCTTCGTGGAATTTTAAGACTCTGGGCGTTGATTTCGTCCGATTCCGAGAATATTTCCTTACTAGGATTTCTGAAACCAAAAACAGCAGAAAACAGCAACTGCCACTTCAGCATCTTGTTAATAGGTTAGTGCCGGAAAACGCATCAAAACGATATAAAGTGTGAACAAAACATGTAGGTATTGTCATAAAACAAGCATGGAACATCAGAAATTATAGATACGTTGGAGACGTATCAGCATCCCCAAGCTTAGTTCCTACTCGTCCTCGAGTAGGTAAACGATAACACAAATAATTTCTGAGGTGACATGCTACCATCATAATCTTGATCAACATTATTGTAAAGCATATGACATGAATGGAGTGATTCAAAGCAATGATCTATAGTTTGCTAACAAATAGATAACATATAGCAAAACTTTTCATGAATAGTACTTTCAAGACAAGCATCAAAAAGTCTTGCATAAGAGTTAACTCATAAAGTAATAAATTCAAAGTAAAGGCATCGAAGCAACACAAAGGAAGATATAAGTTTCAGCAGTTGCTTTCAACTCTCAACATGCATATCTCATGGATAATTGTCAACACAGAGTAATATGATGAATGCAAATAAGCAAGTATGTAAGAATCAATGCACAGTTGACACAAGTGTTTGCTTCTAAGATGGAAGGAAATGGGTAAACTGACTCAACAATAAAGTAAAAGATAGGCCCTTCGCAGAGGGAAGCAGGGATTAAATCATGTGCTAGAGCTTTTCAAGTTTTGAAATCATATAGAGAGCATAAAAGTAAAATTTTGAGAGGTGTTTGTTGTTGTCAACGAATGGTAGTGGGCACTCTAACTACCTCATCAACCAGACTTTCAAGAGCGGCTCCCATGAAGGACGTTATCTCTACCAGCAAGGTAGATCATCCCTCTTCTCTTTTGTTTACACATGTACTTTAGTTTTATTTATTAGATGACACTCCCCCCAACCTTTTGCTTACACAAGCCATGGCTAACCGAATCCTCGGGTGCCTTCCAACATTCACATACCATGAGGAGTGTCTATTTGCAAATTTAAGTTGCTTACTGATAGATCAGGGCAAAACATGTGAAGAGAATTATTAATGCAAGTTAATTAATTGGGGCTGGGAACCCCATTGCCAGCTCTTTTTGCAAAATTATTGGATAAGCGGATGAAGCCACTAGTCCATGGTGAAAGTCTGTCAAAAGTAAATGACAAGATCGAAAGATAAAACACCACATACTTCCTCATGAGCTATAAAACATTGACACAAATAAGAGATAATAGCTTTTGAATTGTTTAAAGGTAGCACATGAAGTATTTACTTGGAATGGCAGGAAATACCACATAGTAGGTAGATATGGTGGACACAAATGGCATAGGTTTTGGCTCAAGGTTTTGGATGCACGAGAAGCATTTCCTCTCAGTACAAGGCTTAGCTAGCAAGGTTGTTTGAAGCAAACACAAGTATGAACCGGTACAGCAAAACTTACATAAGAACATATTGCAAGCATTATAAGACTCTACACTGTCTTCCTTGTTGCTCAAACACTTTACCAGAAAATATCTAGACTTAGAGTGACCAATCATGCAAACCAAATTTCAACAAGCTCTACAGTAGTTCTCCACTACTAAATTTAAACTACATGATGCAAGAGCTTAAACATAATATATGAGAGCTCAAAACAATTGCCAAGTATCAAATTATTCAAGACGATATGAAGCATTTTCTGATTCCAACCAAATATCAACAACTGAAGCGATCAACTTTCGCCCTTGAACATTAAAAGCATGAATGAAGAACACTAGTGTTCATATGAAAAAGCGGATCGTGTCTCTCTCCCACACAAGGACGAACTTATTCAGAGAATGAAAATAACAAAACGAAAAATAAAAGCACACAGACGCTCCAAGTAAAGTACATAAGATGTGACTGAATAAAAATATAGTTTCAATAGAAGAAACCTGATAAGTTGATGAAGAAGGGGATGCCTTGGGCATCCCCAAGCTTAGACGCTTGAGTCTTCTTGAAATATGCAGGGATGAACCACGGGGGCATCCCCAAGCTTAGGCTTTTCACTCTTCTTGATCATATATCATCCTCCTCTCTTGACCCTTGAAAACTTCTGCCACACCAAACTTCAAGCCAACTCATTAGAGGGTTAGTGCATAATCAAAATTCACATGTTCAGAGGTGACACAATCATTCTTTACACTTCTGGACATTGCACAAAGCTTCTGAAAATTAATGGAACAAAGAAACCCATTCAACATAGCAAAAGCGGCAATGCGAAATAAAAGACAGAATGTGTCAAAAACAGAACAGTCCGTAAAGACGAATCTGGCAGGGGCACTTAACTTGCTCAAATGGAAAAACTCAAAACTAATGAAAGTTGCGTACATATATGAGGATCACGCTCGTAAATTTGCAGATTTTTCTGAGTTAGAGCATCTCCACTAGTCTCCCCGAGAAGCCTCCCACGAGCCGTTTTTTACATCCGGACGGCAAAATCTGACCCAGTCGCGCCCCCGGTTCCTCGATTTCGTCCGGATTTGGGCCTAAATTCATCCGACGATCCCACGCCATCCCCGGCCCCCCAGGGAGCGCATGGGGACTCCGGATGGAGCAAAACCAACCGCCCACGCCCACGTGTCTCCTCTTTCGTCCGGACTCCCCGGGCCATCCTCTTTTTCCCCGAGAAACGCCGCTTGGGGAGCACACGACTGGAAATATACTGCCCCCCATGCCAAAAATTGATCCAATCTACGACAAGAACTACACGATGCACACACTGTCACCATTACACCATGCAGGAGGAATATACTACTTTAATAACATCACATGAGTAGCACATAGACTAATAGCGATACAAAGCACATTGCAATCATAAAGGGATATAAATAAGCACTTCACTATGCCATTCATAACAGTGAATAAGTATTCTGTGAAATATAGCCTAAGAGACCCACACGGTGCACACACTGTCACCTTTACACACGTGGGACAAGGAGTCTCCGGAGATCACATAAGTAAAAGCCACTTGACTAGCATAATGACATCTAGATTACAAGCATCATCATATGAATCTCAATCATGTAAGGCAGCTCATGAGATTATTGTATTGAAGTACATAGGAGAGAGATGAACCACATAACTACCGGTACAGCCCCGAGCCTCGATGGAGAACTACTCCCTCCTCATGGGAGCAGCAGCGGTGATGAAGATGGCGGTGGAGATGGCAGCGGTGTCGATGGAGAAGCCTTCCGGGGGCACTTCCCTGTCCCGGCGGCATGCCGGAACAGAGACTCCTGTCCCCCAGATCTTGGCTTCGCGATGGCGGCGGCTCTGGAACTTTTCTCGTACCGTGGCTTATTTTTATCGGGGTTTTAGGTCAGGGAGCTTATATAGGCGAAAGGGCGGAGTCGGAAGGGTCTCGGGGAGCCCACACACCAGGGGGGCGCCCCCCCCTCTGGCCGCGCCGCCACCATGTGTGGTGGCCCTGGGCCTCTCCTCTGGTGGCCCTCGGGTGTTCTGGAAGCTTCGTGGAATTTTAAGACTCTGGGCGTTGATTTCGTCCGATTCCGAGAATATTTCCTTACTAGGATTTCTGAAACCAAAAACAACAGAAAACAGCAACTGGCACTTCGGCATCTTGTTAATAGGTTAGTGTCGAAAAACGCATCAAAACGATATAAAGTGTGAACAAAACATGTAGGTATTGTCATAAAACAAGCATGGAACATCAGAAACTATAGATACGTTGGAGACGTATCATCCCTCAGGCGACGTCCCGCAATGCTCTGGCACACGTCCTGACGGTCGCAAGGGCGTGCCACCTGACCTATACCTGGTCAGGAAGGTGCTGGATTGCTTCAATTAGTTTCCTGCATGGTAGACACGTAAACATTAAACAAGCCTCGATCGGCTCTCAGGTTTCCCTGTGAATCGGCTCAAGGAGCCGATCAACCCATGGTTCATAATGGATATGCAATAACATGGGGTTTCTGCTTTACCAAAGCTAAGCTAAATCGATCTACGACAGTTTAGGGTTTTCACCGCATAACCGGAACATCCTACACGTAGTTGAGCCTGGCAGATACGAAAGATAACAGTAAACGAACCCAAAACGAGGCCTAAAAACCAACACGGAGTCGATTCCCGGAACATCCCTTCCTGGATCAGCAAACCGTACCTTACGCACTACTGGATCGTTCAACCCGTTTGTAAGGCCTAACCATACGGATATTAAACTAATCCTCGATGAACGAGGAACAACTATAACAGATCGAATCTACTAAACAAAGATAAAGCAGGGTGCTGCCCTTACATCTGAAATAGGTGTAAGGACATCTAGATATCTAGGGGCAACACAGCTACGCAAACATATCAGAAAAGCATCGATGCAAGCCCTAAAACATCTACGATAAACAGTGTTACTCGCCATCAAAGAGGCTTCAGTACGAGCAACACCAAACAACGAATAAACAGATACTGCCTAGATCGCAAGATGCGATCTAGGCAGCATGACGCTTACCCGGAAGAAACCCTCGAAACAAGGGGTGGCGATGCGCCTGGTTTGTGTTTGTTGTGAACGTGATTGTCCTCCTTTCTCAATAACCCTATGTACATATTTATAGTCCGTGGACTTTCTATCTTTGGAAGTACACCTAACCGTGTACGAGCTAAACTCTATCTCTTAATTCTAAACTAAGATGCAATCTAATGTACATATACACGGGCAATTCAGCCCAAATTCATACACGAGGCCGATTCAGAAATACTCCACGTGTATATCCTTCAAGCCCATCTCAATTACGGCCCATCTCTTGATCTGGTTAAAATCTGGTGATAACACATGCCCCCTGGTTTTGGTAATGATAATTTCAAAACCACTCTGTTTTTCCTTCGTAGGGTCACGTCGTGGCAGAGCAGAACCGTCACAGTATCCTTCATAATGACGCCTTGCCTTCTCAACTTCTCTGCACGATTCGACAGATTTGGCACCACGCCCTCGGAAACCACCGCAACATTAAATCTCCACTACACCCCCTTTATTTAGCCGCATCGAGCAGTTCGCTTCTCCATCCCCCTGCTCCGTACTAGCCATCGAAAAAACCCTCCTTCACACCATGGACTCCTCCTCCTCCTCCTCTGCTTCCTCGGGGCTTTCCTGCGCATCCTCTCCCCTCCGAGAGCCGACGCCAGAGTGGGACCCGATGAGGGCGTACAACATCCTCGCCCCAACAAAGTGGGACGAGGAGGACCACGATTCCTCCGTCTGGTCCGAGGATGACAAATCCTTGACCGACGGAGAAGACGATTTCCAGTTCCTCATCGACGGGGAGCTGGAAGCGGAGAGCGAGGATGACTCCTTCTCCTGGGACGATTTCACCTCCTCCGACGAGGAGGAGGAAGAGGAGAGTGACACCTCCTCCGACGAGCCGCCGGCAAAGCACATCTGCTTCGGGTCGGACGCCGACGACGACGAGGAGGAATCGGCCCCTGCCGAGGGCTACGGCAGCAGCGACGAGGAGCTCGCCGGCAGTAGCGCCGATGGCAGCCACGACGATGACGACGAGGGCAGCGACGGCCCGTAGACTAGGATTACTAGTATAGAACTAGTAGTAGTAGTAGTAGTAGTAGTAGTAGTAATCGGGTCTTCCTTTGTTCTTCTTTTCTTGAGCAATCGGCTCTTCTCTGTAAAAGCCCTCTTTATCAATGAAGAAAATGTCTTTATGCCAAATTTGCTTTCATATCCACTTTGCCGATTGTCACAGCGAGCCAATGCGAAAAGAGCCGATGGCAGCACATCGGCCTCTACCACAAAACGTTTGCCGATTGTGAAAGCGAGTCAACGCGCAAAGAGCCGATGGCAGCACATCAGCCCTTATCACAAAACGCGAGCAAGGCCACCCCAGTCGCCTATTCAAACAGTAACCTGCAACCCTTGCCTGCAAGAGTAAACTCAGATCCCCAAAACGCCGCTTGAACAGATCCAACTTACGGACACGCAAATCTCAGATCCCAATCGCGCAAACTCAACTCCGCAGCGAATCCAATGGCGGAATCGTCCAACGCCAACACTACGGTCTCTGGTTTGAAGGTAATCCCCAACCACTCCTCGCTATCTGAGCATAGTGTTGGAATCAACAGCAAACACCTGAATTAATGTCTTATTCCGTCATTAACTTTTAGGTATCAGACGTTCTGCTGTCGCATCCTTCCCTTCCAAATTCCCTCTGTCTTGGCCCTCGTTCTACCGAGAGTCCTGCTCATTTGATTTCATGCGAGGCCAATAGAATTCCCTTCGTGAACCAAAACTTAGATCTATCTTCTTGGGCCGACTGCTTACGAGCCTGGCCTAATCCTCCCGAAGATTGGGTTTCATGGTATAATAGAATAGCCAAAACTCATCAAGCCAACTGGGAAACCACAGGAATAGCCGATGCTTTAGCTTTATCACTGTCTCCCCTTGAGAAACATGAAAGCCTTCTGAAAACCATCGGCTACTTTTGGTCTGATGCTTTGAATTGCTTCATGTTTGGTCATGGCCCCATAACACCAACCCTACTAGACGTGGCCATGATCACTGGTCTAGACATTGCATCCCCAAGCCCCTCTGCCTTTATGCTGCCAAAGGTTCCTTTCAAGCTCTCTTCCAAAACAGACTGCACAAACTGGGGTGCCTATCTTCGACGCCACATGAAAAACAAAGGCCCTGTAACAGAGAAATAACACACGGCCTTCCTAAATTTCTGGTTGGAACACTTCATATTTTGTGGCCCTTCCCTTGCTCCCACCAAGAATTACCTTTCTTTGGCCTATGAACTTGCCAGGGGCACCCAGCTTGGCATTGGCAAACTGTTCCTTGGAGAGGTCTATCGACATCTCCAACTGATGTCTGTCAAACTGTTTTCCCAGAAGACAGTCAAAACAGGGGGTCCCTGGTGGTTTATTCAGCTATGGGCTCAGCTATACTTCCAGAACCACATCCCAAACTTCCCACGTCTGGCCACTCGCACCTTTCCAGATGCCACCGGGAAGCAAATCCGATGCACTAGCTACAGCCAAGCTTTGTACAGCCTTCCGGGCAGTAAACTGATTCCCCAGGAAGCATCAAAATGGTTCAGCATCTTCTTCCAAGGCCTGGACAATCCCCTCTTCTTTCCTTACACGGAGTCTGAGCATTTTGAGAATCCCGTCTCCTTCAGGCTAGACAGCTTCGCCGATGACACCAGCACCCGGCAATTATATTCCACCATGATTCGTCCATGTTTCCTTCCGGTGGGCATGAGCACCTCCAAGAGGATCATCAAACCTGGTTATGAGTCCAATCAGCCGGTCGTAGCAGCCCGGCAGCTTGGTCTCGGGCAGGTGTCTCCCCATTTCTTTCTCCATCACTTAACAGAGAGTAGAGCTGACTTGCCTGACATCCTCACTGGTCAGAGGTGTTACTCTTTCTTTGATGCTCTAGCCATCCCTGTTCCTCACAACCTCTCTTTTAACTCTTCAATCGATGGTTTTGAGGCCTGGTGGTCAATGTGGAAGAGTCATGCCTTTAGGAGAGCTCTGGGGCCTTTGTTGAAACAACTTGATGCTGAATACGATATTCCTGCAGAACAGGTACCACTACTCACCAATTATCTCGAAGTGGTTTACAACGATTTCCTTCCTTTTGTAACCCTGCTCTATCTTCTTGCAGCAACAAGACGGTCCAGAACCTGCACACGATATGACGGCTCTCCTTTCAGATTCCTCCCAGCAGCTCCAGTGGTCCTCTTCTGCAAAAACTCACTCCCGCTGAAAAAGGTTGTGATGCAGAGCCAACCGATTTCACCAAAATCGGCTTCTAAGAGCATAGCATCTTCTAGGCCGGTTGCCCCCCGAGCCTCAGCCACGGCGAGAACAGCAGTGAGGAAAGTAGCTGCCAGGAAGACCTTGAGGCGCCAAAACCCTACTCCAGCCCAAGAAAACTTGCACGTAAGTTGATCCATGCCTTGGTTGATTTCATCTATCCTTCTCGGCTTCTGCAACATGCTCGTGTTTCCTTTACAGACCTCCACTGAAGAAGACTCTAGTGAGGATACACAGTCCAGTCGAAGGGACTCGAGCTCCGGTAACTCTGGGAAAGCCACCACGCAGAGCCAGCCAGACTTGTCACCATCGGCTTCCAAGAAAAGGTCAGCTCCCGAACCTGCTGCTTCCCCGGCTTCACATAAAGCAGGACAGGGCGGTCTACGCACAAAGAGCCGATGCATCAAGAGAGCTCGCAAGGCACCGCAAACCTCTTCATCAAACCAGGAGATTTTGAATGTAATTACTCTTCATATCCTCCTTGGCTCATATTTCGTGCTAACCTATTGCTGTTCCTATCGGCTAACCACTTCCTTCACAGACTGATGACACCTCTAGTGGGGAAGTCGAGGAGGTAGTGATACCATCCACCACCCTGGACCTAGCAACCTCAAAAAGTGTAGCTGACAAAGCTGCCACCTTGGCCAAGCCCCTAGCAGAAACACAAGAGCCGATCACCTCTTCATCGGCTGCTCCTATGGTCTTAGGAGAGGTACCCTTCCTTTCCTTAGCTCTTTCTTTTTCTTTCGCTGTATATTGACGTTGTTCTTGTTGTTTGTCAGGGTTATGACCTCTCAAGCTTGCTAACGTTCGACCCTGAATCCATCGAACCAGCTGCATCTAAAGCAAGTGAAGAGTCGGGACCCAGCGCTACACATGGTCAACTCCAGCATCTCAAGGCCTTGCTCTCCTCCTCAATTGAAACATTGGTTGAAGATACCGAGGAAGTGAAGAGCATTCTTGAAGACATCCAGCCTCATCTCTCGGTGACGTTGCAGGTGAAACTCTGGCCAGTTGTGACTCTGTCTGCTTACAGGTCAAGGGTGACATTGGCTCGTCAGAGAATCGGCTTACGCAACGCCCAGCTTCCATTAAAAGCCGATATTGCAGACAAATGTCAGCGGCTTAATGAGAAAAAGGCAGCTTTGGACGCCAAGACTGACACCTCTGTCAGCACTGCTGAACTTGAGACCTTGCGACAGGAGTTGGAAAATCTCGAAGAGAGGGTCCGGGTAACAAAACAGCTCATCCAAGATAAGGAAGCTCTTATTGCCCACTCCCACGAGGAAGCAGAAGGCCTCAAAGCTGAACTGAAGACTGATCTGGCCGAAATTCGCACCTTGAACAAACAGATGGTGACGGGCCAGGACGAAGATGACGAGGCCGAGATCGCCGAGGTGGATCGTGTTCGCGTTACCGCACTCCGTGCCCTTGAGGCATTCCTTTAGTAGAGCTTCTCCATGTAACCTGATAACTGCTCCACTGAGCTTGTACCTCTGTTTGTAACAGCTTGTACCTCTTGAGTCGATGGCTGTGCATCGGCTTTTTTTATTCTAAAGTCGATGTCCGAGCATCGGCTGTACTTAATTTTTTTTATTATTTTTGATTTTTTACTGGCCGATCGATTTCATGAATCGGCCCCCATATTTCAATGTCCATCCTTCCACATATTTGGGAAATATTCCTGAAGATGCTGGCCATTGACAGCCATTGGGGCACATACTTTGTAGCCTCGTATCTTATCCGTTTAAGTGCCCCCCGAGCCGAATCTTTCAAGGAATTGAAGATATCGGCTCTCTAGTCATCTTACTACGACGACGTGACGTGCTTGAGGTGAGATCATTGCTTTTTATTTTTTGGGGCCGATCGCAGGGATCGGCCTTGCCACGTACGTCTGTCGACTTTGTTCCTGCTACTCTGTCAGGCCGCTGGATAAGACCAGCCTCACCCCGTTTTTTGAAACCTCGATGCGCTCACAGCCGTCCAAACTAATTCCAGAGATCGGCTCTTGGTCGTTTATGTCCCAAATGCTCATGTCAGCTGTTGAGACCTCGATCGAGTCATCCGCATGAACGACCTCCACTTCATCTCCATCCCAATGTATCAGGCATTGGTGCATTGTGGATGGAATGCAGCAGTTGGTGTGAATCTAATCCCTCCCTAGCAGGACAGCGTAGGTGCTTTTGCTGTCGACGATGAAGAACGACGTAGGGATGGTTTTTCGGCCCACGGTTAGGTCCATGTTCAGAACGCCTCGCGCTTCTGATGCTTGGCCGTTGAAGTCGCTTAGTGTGACGTTGGTCTTGATCAGATCTTCAGTAGAGCGTCCCAAACGTCGTAGCATGGAGTATGGCATTATATTGACTGTCGCTCCCGTGTCGACCAACATCTTGCCGACAGGCTGCCCCTTGATATATCCTCTTAGGTACAGGGCCCTCAAACGTTTGTAGCTCTTCTCTTGCGGTTTTTCAAAGATGACTGGCCGTGGGCCGCAGTCAAACTGAGCTACTGGCACTTCTTCGATCCTTGGAGCACAAAACTTCGACGGAAGTATGAACACCATGTTTGTGCCAGCCGATGCCTTTGCATCGGCTTTTGCTTGTTTGGGGCGCCATTCCTTCTTCGGTGGACGTGTATCTGCCTCCAAAGTTTGCTGAATTTTCACGGCCAGATCGGGCCGAGCTTTCCTCAACGTGTACAGGTACTGCGCCTCGGCTTCCTCCAAACTACGTAGCCGTTGCACTCTGCGCTTTTGGGAGTGACTGAGTCCATCAGGGCACCACCTTGGCCAGTGGTATCTATCTTCTTCTTCGTCATCTGACTCCTCGAAATCTTCCCCTTGAGATGACTCAACTTTTCTGTTCTGGGATGGGAGAGGCCCTAGACGCCTGAACACCGAAACGTCTCCCTTGTCCTTCTTCTGCTGTCTGCATTCCGGGCAGTTGTCGATTGTAGGGAATCGGCTCATTCCTGAATCCCAGCAATGCCTGAAGAACGGACAATCCCAATGTCTGTCCATGTCTTCTTGTTCTCTTGACCTCCCATTAGCGCGGCGTTCATATCCTTCGTTGTCTCTATCATACCGACGAGATTTTCTGTTGGCTGCATCAGACCGACGATATCTTTCGTCATCTGTATCGTATCGTCGACGTCGGGCGTACTGATGCTCGTACTTGTTAAGGAGGTGCGCGGACAGTGGTCGTTGACACCGCACACTTCTCACTTGTTGTTCGGTCAATTACCTCTTTTCATCACGTCGGGGCCGGTCGCGCGGACCGGCCTCCTCCTTATCCTTGCCACGGGAGTGACCGTTTTCTTCCTTGTCGTTGCCGTGGTGGTGCACAAGCCCTGCCATGTTAATACCAAATGAGAAACCTGGCCTACGCTGCACGGCGTGATCTAGTTCCACCATGTTGACGCTAGGAAACGGTTGTGTGTCCACTTTCATGGCAAACTGACTAAAAATCAAACGGCCCTGTTCTATCGCCAGCTGGATCTGTCGACACAACTCTTTGCAGTCATTGGTGACATGGGTGAACGAGTGATGCCACTTGCAGTATGGTCTCCCGTTCATCTCTTGCGCCGTAGGGATTTTATGGCCTTCGGGCAACTTCAGTTGTTTCTCCTTGAGCAATAAATCGAAGATCTGCTCAGCTTTGCTTATATCGAAGTCAAACCCTTTTGCAGGCCCTTGTGGCTTCACCCACTTGCAGGACACAGGGACTACCCCCCGAGCCCATTCAGCCACGGCTACTTCCTGGTCTTCAGGATCTTCAACGTCTGCTGTCTCGACCAGGCCGACCGGGCGCTTGATGAACTTGTCCTGGTACAATTCTGGGTGGCGCTGCTCATACAAAGTTAATTTCTGGACCATGTGCGCCAGTGAATTGTAATCCTCTTGTAAAGCTAGATCCTTGAGCGGCGTGGCGAGGCCCAACGCTGCCAGCTCGACTACTTCCTTTTCGCTCAAACGAACCAAATAACATCGGTTCCTGACAGTCCTGAAGCGCTGAATGTACTCTGACACCGTTTCTCCTCGCTTGTGCCGTACCTGCGGCAGGTAGCCTCTGAGTGATATTGCACGTGAAACTGCTCTTCGAGTTGCTTCCAGGTCCGGACTGAATCTGGTGGCAACGAGGTGTACCACCCAAAAGCTGGTCCAGTGAGAGATTGCGCGAAAAATCTCACACGTAACTGGTCTGATGCTGAGATCATGCCCAGTTGTGCCAAATATCGGCTCACATGCTCAATTGAGCTAGATCCTTCTGACCCACTGAACTTTGAGAACTCAGGGAGCCGATATTTGGGTGGCAGTGGAATCAAATCATATTCATTGGGTACGGCTTGGAATAGCCGATTGTCCTCCTCTTTGGCAGGATGCCAAATTGGTCTCTCAAGATGGTGCTGATTTGTTCCACGGTATGAGCTGCAGGGGCCAAACTGTCATGACTCGTTCCGGTGGCATACTTAGCTAGCCACGTCTGTTTATCGGCATCTGCTCCAGAAACTCCTCCTGCGGAAATCCCTGCCGCTGCAATCTGGTTTGTGCGCGTGAAGTTGTTGCAGTCTGGCACGTATGTGCACACGTATCCATGTGGGATTTCCTTGGGCGGCTCAGACAGGAATTGGCAATCTCCAGGATCCCCTCCGACCTTGTAGACGACGTATGCCGGTGAAGCCTGTTGCTCTGGGGCAGCAAACGTGAACGGCAACTGCGGTCTGGTGTGGAGCGGTATCTCTCCCTGGTGAGTCCCTAGGGTAGGCCCTGAAGGAGAGTACTGATGCTTCATGATTTCCTGAACCACGCGCACCGCAACGCGCTCCAAAGAGTTCAGCAGGCTCTCATAAAAACGGTGCATAGAATGAGCCACCATGTAATTGACTTCCTGGCGCAGAGCTCTGGTGCGCTCCTCTGAAGGGGTAGACAGGTCTACCCCGTCAAGAACGCCTTCAGGCGAGAATCCCTTCCACCTGATGCCATGTGAACGGGTTCTCTCGAAAGAGCCGATGAGATCGGCTTCGAACTGAGATTTGAGCGCGTCATAATTCTTCTTGTGATCCTCAGTGAGCTCGTCGTACGTGACTGGTGTGCCGGCCATCTCCGTTGCAGATGTTGACGCTGTTGTTGTAGAGTGTCCCACCGGGCGTGCCAGAATGTGTTGCCTGCCAAAACCCACCGGCGAGCAGCGACTGGCAACAAGTAGAGCCGGGAGGCTCCCAAGACTGCTGGTGGGCCTTGGTCCCTCAGGCGACGGCCCGCAATGCTCTGGCACACGTCCTGACGGTCGCAAGGTGCTGGATTGCTTCAATTAGTTTCCTGCATGGTAGACACGTAAACATTAAACGAGCCTCGATCGGCTCTCAGGTTTCCCTGTGAATCGGCTCAAGGAGCCGATCAACCCATGGTTCATAATGGATATGCAATAACATGGGGTTTTTGCTTTACCAAAGCTAAGCTAAATCGATCTATGACAGTTTAGGGTTTTCACCGCATAACCGGAACATCCTACACGTAGTTGAGCCTGGCAGATACGAAAGATAACAGTAAACGAACCCAAAACGAGGCCTAAAAACCAACACGGAGTCGATTCCCGGAACATCCCTTCCTGGATCAGCAAACCGTACCTTACGCACTACTGGATCGTTCAACCCGTTTGTAAGGCCTAACCATACGGATATTAAACTAATCCTCGATGAACGAGGAACAACTATAACAGATCGAATCTACTAAACAAAGATAAAGCAGGGTGCTGCCCTTACATCTGAAATAGGTGTAAGGACAGCTAGATATCTAGGGGCAGCACAGCTACACAAACGTATCAGAAAAGCATCGATGCAAGCCCTAAAACATCTACGATAAACAGTGTTACTCGCCATCAAAAAGGCTTCAGTACGAGCAACACCAAACAACGAATAAACAGATACTGCCTAGATCGCAAGATGCGATCTAGGCAGCATGACGCTTACCCGGAAGAAACCCTCGAAACAAGGGGTGGCGATGCGCCTGGTTTGTGTTTGTTGTGAACGTGATCGTCCTCCTTTCTCAATAACCCTAGGTACATATTTATAGTCCGTGGACTTTCTATCTTTGGAAGTACACCTAACCGTGTACGAGATAAACTCTATCTCTTAATTCTAAACTAAGATGCAATCTAATGTACAGATACACGGGCAATTCAGCCCAAATTCATACACGAGGCCGATTCAGACATACTCCACGTGTATATCTTTCAAGCCCATCTCAATTACGGCCCATCTCTTGATCTGGTTAAAATCTGGTGATAACAGCTGCGCCCCAGCCCTCCCCTCCCTCTTATATAGGCGTGGGGGGCTGCCTTGGCCCCTTCCAAGCCTTTGGGTCGGCCAAAACAAGGGGGGCAACTTGCCCCCCCCCCCCCCCAAGTTAAGCCCCTATTTTCAAGGGATTTGATCTTATCCACTTGGTACAGCCACATGGGCCTTGGGGGGCTAGTGTGCATGGCCCATGTGGGCCTATGCGACACCTCCGGTCCATGTTGGTCGTCCGGGATAGGTGGGCCCCACTATGGTACCCTCCGGAACCTTCTAGAACCTCCGGTACAATACCGAAAAATCCTGACTTTTCTGGTAACCCTGAAATTGACTTCCCATATATGAATCTTATTCTCCGGACCTCCTCGTGATGTCCTGGATCCCATCCGAGACTCTGAACAAACTTCATCTCCATACCATATTCCATATCTACTTATGCGACATCGAACTTTAAGCGCGTCACCCTACGGTTTGCGAACTATGCAGACATGGTCGAGACTCCTCTCCGAGCAATAACCAATAGTGGGATCTGGAGATCCATAATGGCTCCCACATATTCAACGATGACTTAGTGATCGATTGAACCATTTACATATGATGCCAATTCCCTTTGTCACGCGATATTTTACTTGTCCGAGGTTCGATCATCGGTATCTCCATACCTTGTTCAACCTCGTTACCGACAAGTACTCTTTACTCGTACCGTGGTATGTCATCTCTTATGACCAATCATATGCTTGCAAGCTAATCAGACGACATTCCACCGAGAGGGCCCTGATTATATCTATCCGTCATCAGGATGGACAAATCCCACTATTGATCCATATGCTTCAACTCACACTTTCCGAATACTTAATCCCATCTTTATAACCACCCATTTACGCAATGGCGTTTGATGTAATCAAAGTACCCTTCCGGTGTAAGTGATTTACATGATCTCATGGTCGAAGGACTTAGGCAACTATGTATCGAAAGCTTATAGCAAATTGAACTTAATGACTTGATCTTATGCTACGCTCATTTGGGTGTGTGTCCATTATATCATTCACCTAATGACATAACCTTGTTATTAATAACATCCAATGTTCATGATCACGAAACCATGATCATCCATTAATCAACAAGCTAGTTATATAAGAGGCTTACTAGGGACTCCTTGTTGTTTACATAACACATATGTATCAATGTTTCGGTTAATACAATTATAGCATGAGATGTAAACATTTATCATGAACACTAAGATATAACAATAACTAATTTATTATTGCCTCTTGGGCATATCTCCAACAGTCTCCCACTTGCACTAGAGTCAATAATCTAGTTTACATTTGAAAAGATATAACACCTTGGCCTTCTGGTGCTTATCATGTTTTGCTCACGGGAGAGGTTTTTAGTCAACGGATCTGACTGTTCAGAAACGTATGTATTTTGCAATTCATTTGCGTCTCTACACATCACTCATTTCCAAATGAGTCGGCATTAATTGTATATGCTTAGTCCTCTGGTGGAACCTTAATTCCGCGGTCTGAAAATAAGTCACTAATATTGTCATACACAATATAGCTTCAAAGTTCTAACACTATCGGAACTACACCAAGTTCTCAAAGAACTCCTCAACTTAACATCCTCAGTCATTGTCAAAACAATGACATACTCTGCCTTCGTTTGTAGAATCCGTCACAATATTTAGAACTGATCAAAATCTAGCATAGACTTCTTCTAGCTCATTGTGCTACCTTTTAGACAACACTTAACCTAATTGATATTGAAATTTTATTTTTATATGTGATCAAACTAATATCGGTGCAACACCTTACAGCGATTTGTTTGTCATTACCCCATACAAAAACTATATATATATATATATATATATATATATATATATATATATATATATATATATATCCTTGGTTCTTCTAAAGCACTCAGGGATATTCTTACTGTTGTCCAATGATCATTACATGAATCATTCTGGTATATGCTTGTAACACTTTAGAGCACAGGTCATCTGACTTTGTACATATTATCCGTGATCTAAAATCACTCATGTGTTTTTACTCATCGAGTGTCAAATACACTCAAGTCCTGTTAAACCTTCACATGGAAAGAACACCTTCTTAATATTTTTATATTGAACCACTTCAATATTCATTCTATGTACTTTGACTTAAACTATTATGTGTTTCAATCTATCTTCATAGATCTTGACACTAAGTATGTTTGAGTCCATATCCTTTCATTGAAGTTAATTCTCAATGAAACCTTTTAGTCACATCAAGTATATAATTACATCAATTACAATCAATGATATGTCATCCACATATAATATTATAACTATGTCTCAGCGCTCCCACTTAATTTTTTGCAAATGCAAGCATCTTCATCGTTTCTGATGAAATCACAACTATTTGATTATTTCATCTGGTGAAGATTCCAACTTCGCGATACTCACTTCATCCAATTGAAGTTTGTATACCTATCTAGTATTCCACGGACCAGCAAAACTCTTGGTTGTATCTAGTATACATCCTTCATACACACTTATGGTAAGGAATGTATTTCTGCCATCCTACTATCATATTTCATAAAAGAAATATGTAGTGATTACTAGAATAATCCACATAGACTATAAGCATTGCCACGGAAGATCTAATCTTATCGTAGTCAACTCTTTTAACTTTGTCGCAAACAACTTTTCGATAAGTCAAGCTTCTTTAAGGATATTCCATCCAAGTCCATCTATTTTATAGATCCATTTACTTTCAAAAAGTATTCACCTATCTTGGATTTCATGGCGCATAGCCATTTTAACGGAGTCAGGGCCCATCATAACTTCTTTGTATGTAGTTGGTTTATCATTGTTCAAAATCAATCCTTTGTCCACAAATCATTCATTTGATCACAAAGTAAACCACATCCACAAGGTTCAATAAGTACTTTGATCTCCATGACTATAACACTTTGTAGACATGGGAGCCATGATCTTCGTAGCTGCTTCCGGAACCATTTCAGATGTTGTGCTACTCTGATCATCATGCTCAGGTTCATGAACCTTATCAAGTTTCATTGTCCTCCCACTCAAATACTTCGCTAGAAACAATCTCTTTGAAATAAGTAAGAAACATCGACAAACACTTTTGTCTTTGACTTTATAGTGGAAAGAATTGCCAATCAATTTTATGGGACAATCAACAAAGACATTTATCCGATTTTGGTTGTAAACTCATTTACTTATGCTATGCATACCAAAATTTAAGAAAGGACTATTTAGGGTTTATACCCATGCCATAACTCATATGGTGTCATTTCAATGGATCATGATGATGCTCTATTCAGTGTAAAAGCGGTAGTCTCTTAAGCATAATCCACAAAAAATATAATGGCATCATTTTATATTATCTCATCATTAATCCAACAAGGTTTGGACACATCTCTTGGATACTCCACCATCATTATGATACTCCAAGAAATGTGAGTTGTAGAATAATTTCATAACTCTCTTAGATGTTCGCTAAAACTCGTAATTCAAATATTTCCACCATGATCCAATCATAGATATTTGACTTTTCTATTACGATGATATCCACTTCATGCTGAAATTTATTTGAATCCATTCAAATGTTTCAAACTTCTTTCTTATCGAATATATCCACATATATATATACTCAATTCATTGTTGGAAGTTTTCATGAAGTAGAAGAATCTCCCGCACACAACTATGCCCAATGAACCACATACATCATCATGTATGTTTCCACTAAGTTAGTTGCCCGTTCAACTCTTGGCCTATGAACGGTATTTTAGTCATTCTCTTTAGAAAAGATCACTACAAGAAAAGTTGCCATGGCCGACGAAGTTGAAGTCGCGCCGTGGTTGCTGGTGTACCATGGCCGACGATTTTGGTCCCTCCGTGGTGCATGTCAAAACTTTTTTTTTTCTCGTTTTTGAGGCCACCTAGCCCGACGAAAGCGGCCAAAACGTGGCGTATGGTGGCCCGGGACGTGGTGCATCTCGAAATCTCGGGTTCGCCGGCCGAGTCAACGCAAATCCGCACCGCCGAGGGATGTAGGGCCCAGATGGCAGCCTCTCTGGCATTGTTTTTTTTCTACATCGCGCCATCTCGTTCAACGTTCTCCGATTGAGCCGTTTACGATGCAGGATCATGGGTCCCGCATGTCATCCTCTATGAACCAAAATTCTTTCTATTCTTGGATTTTTTTTGACCCCCTGATTTCTGGCTACTTCCTTTTTCTTTTGATCCCTTGCCGCCTTGGAAACGTTGAGACCGCTGCTGCTAAATGGGACCCGCATGTCATCCTCTATGTGCAATCAACTTTCTTTTCTTGGAGTTTTTTTTGGCACCTCAAATTTGGTCACTTGCCTTTTTCTTTCGATCCCCTGCCGCCTCTCAAACGGTGATACCGCTGCTGCTAACTGGGACCCGCATGTCATCCTCTATGTACTATAAAACTTTCTTTTCCTGGATTATTTTTGGCACCTCATATTTGGTCACTTACCTTTTTCTTTCGATCCCCTGCCGCCTCTCAAACGGTGATACCGCTGCTGCTAAATGGGACCCGCATGTCATCCTCTATGTACTATAAAACTTTCTTTTCTTGGATTATTTTTGGCACCTCATATTTGGTCACTTGCCTTTTTCTTTTGATCCCCTGCCGCCTCTCAAACGGTGATACCGCTGCTGCTAAATGGGACCCGCATGTCATCCTCTATGTACTATAAAACTTTCTTTTCTTGGATTTTTTTGGCACCTCATATTTGGTCACTTGACTTTTTCTTTTGATCCTCGCCGCCTCTCAAACGTTGATACATTTGCTGCTAAATGGGACCCGCATGTCATCCTCTATGTACTATAAAACTTTCTTTTCTTGGATTTTTTGGCACCTCATATTTGGTCACTTGACTTTTTCTTTCGATCCTCGCTACCTCTCAAACAGTGATACCGCTGTCGCTAAATGGGACCCGCATGTCATCCTCTATGTACTATAAAACTTTCTTTTCTTGGATTTTTTTGGCACCTCATATTTCGTCACTTGACTTTTTCTTTCGATCACCTGCTGCCTCTCAAATGTTGATACCGCTGCTGCTAAATGGGACCCGCATGTCATCCTCTATGTACTATAAAACTTTCTTTTCTTGGATTTTTTTTGGCGCGGCATATTTTTTCACTTGGCTTTTTCTTTCGATACCCTGCCGCCTCTCAAACCGTGATACCGCTGCTCCTAAATGGGACCCGCATGTCATCCTCTATGTACTATAAAACTTTCTTTTCTTGAATTAATATTGGCTCCTCATATTTGGTCACTTGCCTTTTTCTTTCGATCCCCTGCCACGTATGAAACGTTGATTAAGCTGCTGCATCATGGGACCCGCATGTCATCCTCTATGTACTATAAAAGTTCATTTTCTTGGTTTTTTTTTCACCATCTGATTTTTGGCAATTTCTTTTTTCTTTTGATCCCCTGCCGCCTCTCAAACGCTGATACCGCTGCGGCTAAATGGGACCCGCATGTCATCCTCTATGTACTATAAAACTTTCTTTTCTTGAATTATTTTTGGCTCCTCATATTTGGTCACTTGCCTTTTTCTTTCGATCTCATGCCAAGTTTGAAACGTTGAGGAACCCGCCGGCTCATGGGACCCGCATGTCATCCTCTATGTACTATAAAAGTTTATTTTCTTTATTTTTTTCACCCTCCGATTTTTGGCTATTTCCTTTTTCTTTTGATCCCCCGCCGCCTTGGAAACGTATGGTAAGCTGCCGACTCATGGGACCCGCATGTCATCCTCTATGTACAATCAACTTTCTTTTTCTTTTGATCTCAAGCCGCATTTGAAACGCTGAGACCGCCGTCGCTAAATGGGACCCGCATGTCATCCTCTACGTACAATAAAGTTTCTTTTCTTGGATTATCTTTGGCTCCCGATATTTTGTCACTTGCCTTTTTCTTTCGATCTCATGCCGCCTTTGAAACGTTGAGTAAGAGCTGGCTCATGGGTCCCGCATGTCATCCTCTACGAACAATAAAAGTTTCCTTTCTTGGAGTTATTTTTTACCCTAATTTACTGGCTATTTGCCTTTTTCTTTTGATCTCCTGCCCCCTCCGAAACGATGAGGACGCTGTTGGCAGGTCGGTCCCACATGTCATCCTCTATGAACAATAAAAGTTTCCTTTGATGGATTTATTTTGAACCCCTCATTAATTTCTCGGATATTTCCCACTGCCGCCTTGGAATCGTTGAGGATGTCTGCCTCATGGGTCCCGCATGTCATCCTCTCGTAACGGTAAATGTTTATTTTCTTGGATTTTGTTGACCAAACGATTTTTGGCTTATTTTTTCTTTCGATCACCTCGCAGCCTTTAAAACGTTGAGGACGCCGCCGGCTCACGGGTCCCACATGTCAACCTCTATGAACAATAAACGCCGAGGATGCCGCTGCCTCATGGGTCCCGCATGTCATCCTCTCGTAACGAAAATGTTTCTTTTCTTGGATTTTTACCAACAGATTTTTGGTTTATTTTTCTTTCCATCCCCTCGCCGCCTTTAAAACGTTGACGACGCTTGTTGGCTCATGGGTCCCCGATGTCAGCCTCCCGTACAAGAAACATATGATATCTTGATTATTTTGCAGACAGTAAACAATGTATTGCGCTCTGAGCTATTTCAAACGGATAATTAAATCTTTATTTTTACATAAACAAACTTATATGTTGAATCTCCTTGTTTTTTTGTCTTTGCGAAGCATAGGACTTTCCTGTTTTTTTAGAAAATTCGGAACTTTCCTGTTTTGGAGTGGGCTGAAATTGTACGAGTCAAAAGGCCAAGCGGGATAGTTCGAAAGCCCAGATGTCCGGATGCAGCCCAATTGAAATCTTTCTTCTTGGATTTTTTTCACCCCCTGATTTCTCGGCTACTTCATTTTTCTTTTGGTCTGTGCCGCCTTGGAAACGTTGAGAGACCGCTGCTGCAAAATGGGACCCGCATGTCATCCTCTACGTACAATAAAATTTCTTTTCTTGGATTATTTTTGGCTCCTGATATTTGGTCACTTGCCTTTTTCTTTCGATCCCGTGCAGCCTCTCAAACGGTGATACCGCTGCTGCAAAATGGGACCCGCATGTCATCCTCTACGTACAATAAACTTTCTTTTCTTGGATTATTTTTGGCTCCTGATATTTGGTCACTTGCCTTTTTTTCTTTCGATCTCATGCCACGTTTGAAACTTTGAGGAACCTGCTGGCTCGTGGGACCCGCATGTCATCCTCTATGTGCTATAAAAGTTTATTTTCTATGGTTTTTTTTCACTCTCTGATTTTTGTCTATTTCCTTTTTTCTTTTGATGCCCTGCCGCCTTGGAAACGTTGAGTAAGCTTCTTACACATGGGACCCGCATGTCATCCTCTATGTACAATCAAGTTTCTTTTCTTGAATTATTTTTGGCTCCTGATATTTCGTCACTTGCCTTTTTCTTTCGATCTCATGCCACGTTTGAAACGTTGAGGAACCTGCTGGCTCATGGGACCCGCATGTCATCCTCTATGTGCTATAAAACTTTCCTTTGTTGGATTTTTTTTCACCCTCTGATTTTTGGCTTGCCTTTTTCTTTTGATCCCCTGCCCCCTTTGAAACGTTGAGTAAGCTGCTGGCTCAAGGGACCCGCATGTCATCCACTATGTACTATAAAACTTTCTTTTCTTGGATTTTTTTTGGCACCTCATATTTGGTCACTTGCCTTTTTCTTTCGATCGCCTGCCGCATCTCAAACGTTGATACAGCTGCTGCTATATGGGACCCGCATGTCATCCTCTATGTACATTCAAGTTTCTTTTCTTGGACTATTTTTGGCTCTTGATATTTGGTCACTTGCCTTTTTCTTTCGATCTCATGCCACGTTTGAAACGTTGAGGAACCTGCTGCTAAATGGGACCCTCATGTCATCCTCTATGTCCATCAACTTTCTTTTCTTGGATTATTTTGAGCCCCTAATTTCTAGCTACTTTCTTTTTCTTTTGATCTCAAGACGCATTTGAAACATTGAGACCGCTGCTGCAAAATGGGACCCGCATGTCATCCTCTATGTACAATAAATCTTGGATTATTTTTGGCTCCTGATATTTGGTCACTTGCCTTTTTCTTTTGATCACCTGCCGCCTTTGAAACGTTGAGGATTCTGCTGGCTCATGGGTCCCGCATGTCATCCTCTACGAACAATAAAAGTTTCCTTTCTTGGAGTTATTTTTTACCCCTAATTTCTGGATATTTGCCTTTTTCTTTTGATCCCCTGCCCCCTTTGAAACGATGAGGACGTTGTTGGCAGGTCGGTCCCACATGTCATCCTCTATGAACAATAAAAGTTTCCTTTGGTGGATTTATTTTTGACCCCTAATTAATTTCTGGTTATTTCCTTTTTTTCTTTTGATCCCCTGCCGCTTCTCAAACGGTGATACCGCTGATGCTAAATGGGACCCGCATGTCATCCTCTATGTACTATAAAACTTTCTTTTCTTGGATTTTTTTGGCACCTCATATTTGGTCACTTGCCTTTTTCTTTCGATCGCCTGCCGCCTCTCAAACGTTGATACAGCTGCTGCTAAATGGGACCCGCATGTCATCCTCTATGTACAATAAAGTTTCTTTTCTTGGATTATCTTTGGCTCCTGATATTTGGTCACTTGCCTTTTTCTTTCGATCTCATGCCGACTTTGAAACGTTGAGGCTGCTGGCTCATGGGTGCCGCATGTCATCCTCTATGAACAATAAAAGTTGGGGATGTCTATTTGTCAGCTGACTGATTTTCAATTCAGCGTAAGTCAGTTTTTCTTCAAATTATAAGACTGCACATGGCATAGGCAAAAATCAGTCAAGCCCATAAAAAAAGAATTTTACCAAGCCTTGTATGTGGGCTAAATCCCTATAATTAGCAACAGACAAACAAGTTGCAAACAGAAAAAAATCCATAATACATGATTTAAAGACCTTAAAACGTTGTTTGGCGAAAATTACATGTTTTGTATTATGTAAACATAGTTGTAATGGACTGTAAACTGTGAGATGGGGAAACTGAAAGAAAATCGTCTACATGATTTGAAAGTAAAATTACAGACTTGTTTGCCTAATTTTACATGTTCCAAATCATGTAAATACTGATGTAATGGACTGTAATTCGTCATATACAAATTTACACAAAAAGTTCAGTAAATATCTATCCGCTGACTTAGTCATGCACGCGTTTTACATCCAAAACCTCCCCACACAAACGTGTGCAGCTATAGCAGATGGCTAAGTACGGTACACGATGGCTCGGAGAAACACGTGCAAGTCCACAATCGCGATGCCTAATTGGTTGGATGAGAAATTCGACCGATGGCCAAAAAGAATAAGTCGACAGTTTCTTAGCAAATCCTAAAAGTTTCCTTTGTTGGATTTATTTTTTACCCTCTGATTTTCGGCTATTTCCTTTTTCTTTTGATCCCCTGCCGCCTTAGAATAGTTGAGGATGCTGCTGCCTCATGGGTCCCGCATGTCATCCCCTCAGAAAGGTAATTGTTTCTTTTCTTGGTTTTATTTACCAACTGATTTTTGGCTTATTTTTTCTTTCGATCTCCTCGCCTTGAAAACGTTGGACGACGCCGCTGGCTCATGGGTCCCCAATGTCGGCCTCCCCGTATCGCAAATCCTCTTTATGCAAAGGTTGAGGATGCCGCTGCCTCAAGGGTCCCGCATGTCATCCTCTTAGAACGATAAATGTTTATTTTCTTGGATTTTTACCAACTGATTTTTGGTTTATTTTTCTTTCGATCCCTGCCGCCTTTAAAACGTTGACGACGCTGGCGGCTCATGGGTCCCCGATGTCAGCCTCCCGTACAAGAAACATGTGATATCTTGATTATTTTGCAGACAATAAACGGTGTATTTCGCTCACGAGCTATTTCAAAGGGATAAATTAAATCTTTGTTTTTACATAAACAAACTTATATGTTGAATCTCCTTGTTTTTTGTTTTTGCCAAGCATAGGACTTTCCTGTTTTGGAGTGGGCTTAAATTGTACGAGTCAAAAGGCTTCCAGCACGATAGTTCGAAGGCCCAGATGTCCAGATGCAGCCCAATTGAAATCTTTCTTTTCATGGATTTTTTGACACCCTGATTTCGGCTACTTCCTTTTTCTTTTGATCCCGTGCCGCTTTGGAAACTATGAGACCGCTATTGCAAAATGGGACCCACATGTCATCCTCTATGTACAATAAAAGTTTCTTTTCGTGGATTATTTTTGGCTCCTGATATTTGGTCACTTGCCTTTTTTCTTTCGATCCCGTGCAAAATGGGACCCGCATGTCGTCCTCTATTTACAAAAGAAGTTTCCTTTCTTGGAGTTATTTTTTACCATAATTTGTGGCTACTTCATTTTTTTTTTGATTCCCTGCCGCCTTTGAAACGTTGAGGACTCTGCTGGCTCATGGGCCCCACATGTCAGCCTCTGTGAACAATAAACCTTTCCTCTGTGAACACTAGCATTGACGAACTGAATGTGAACATGGGTTACGGGCTTTTTTAGTAAATTTTGTCAACCAATTGCTAGCTTACGTAAATATCACTAGTAGTACATACATCGCGAAAGCATTAGAATATTAGACCATGTTCACAAGAATAACATCAAGTCTGAACTACATTAACAGAGTGATAAAATATATTGTTCAGACAAAGACAAAATATAGGGAGTTAAACTAACACTATGCAGAAATTGGCCCTTCTCTTGCATATATCCCTCTAGCAAAGGGATCAACCACTGACAAGTCATGTACCAACCAGCTAAGAACACCGTCCGAGCTGAACTTATCTAAGGATGGTAAATATCCAAACTGAAAATCAACATCTCTATAAGCGGTGTTCTTCAGGTCTAGCTGCTTGAACTGGGTATCCCACCAGATCTCCTTGTGATGATATCTTACACCAAAATTCATTACTTTGAGCATTCTAGTGTTCTGTATAAAGAACCTGGAGACAATAACATCATTTCTCCTTCCTCGGTAGTCAGAAATCGAAATTTCTTTGAGGTGGAGATCAAGGCATTCAATGGGACAGGCTGGCTCATTATGCAGCACATGAACCTTATTGCCGGTTCTATAAAACTGCAAAGAAGTCAAATTAAGTAGTCAGTACAATAACAAAGTACTTCATAGCTATCAACTAATGAATATCTCAAGTGAGTTGAATCATGTGTTAATTGAGGACCGTGGAACAACATAATCCCCTGACACGTTCCAATTTGATAGATGCACTTTTTTACATCTGTTATTGTCATTGTAAAGTTGGGGAAAGGTTACCAACATGGGAAACTCCAATCCGCAACTAGTTGCGGGTGCACCCCATTTTTCTTTTGACACTTCCAAGTTTCCAAAAAAAAATGTAAACTAAAAGTCTGGACATACATTGTGTTCTATCATGTGCTTCTGTGAAGTTTCATCCAAAAATATGATAATATGTGATCTACACAAAAAAGAACAAATGATGTGTAAATAGTAAGTCACACTATTTACATATGTCTTCTCTTTTTTACACAGATCACATATTATCATGTGTTTATATGAAACTTCACAGATGCACAAGATACAACACATTGTATGACAAGAAGTTTAGTTTTGAACCAACATAATATAACTCCATTGTGGATGTTCTTCTAGTACAATTGTTCAACTGATCTAGGCTAATAAGTAATAACAGGTTAACTCCATGTAACTCTACAGTTTTTGCTCATAGTGGTAAACAGTTAACAACAACGAATTTACCTGGATATATAGCTTCTCCGTGCAGGGAAAGCATCTAAGAAATGCAAGTAGTTGATCCAGACGAGGGCCGTCAGATTTTAGAACCAAGTTCTTCACTGTGCACAGAGAATTTTCCAAGCTTATGGGCATCATCCTCTACAGGACAATGGTACATATGTCAAAAAAATAACAAAAATGTGAGTTAATTCAACAAGAAGAAGGCTGTTCTACCAAAAAGTTTATGCGTCCAATAACAAGTTGGCAGCCAGGGTACGACGCAAAGCCCAACACCATAACCTTTGGTGCGTTGGCGACCTGGATTAGTAGTGGAACATCATCAACGCATATGACCAATCTCTCGAGGCAAGATGCATCCATAATTTGCACCGTGTCTAACTGAATAAGTTCGGTGGTGTTGCGTTTCCAATAGCTAGCCACACTAATTGTACGAAGATTTGGCATTTGAATGTTGAGTTGGGTGAACCCGTGGACCCCCTCAAGGTGAAGTGCCTCGAGCACAATACAGCGGGTGAACAGGCGGTCGATGTTCGTCGCCTTACAGATGTAGACGTCATAGAGCAAGAGCCTTTTGAGTTGGGGGAAAAGAAGCATGGAGTTGGCATGAATCTCGGGCAAATAGCAAGTAGAAATGCTGACAATGCGCAGCGTGGGCGCGCAGCGGAACGCGGACAGCGGGAAGGAGCGCATCACAGTTCCAGCATCGAATCTGAGGTTCTCGACGCAAGATAGGGTGCTGGACCGGAACCAGCTGTCGAGCGTGGTGTCGACCTTGCAAGTGGTTCTGAAGGGGTCGATTGACACGCTTCTGGCGGGGCCAGGGTGAGCGGCGAGGATACTGGAGACCGCGGCGATGCGTTTGTGGTTTTGCTTGGCGAGTTCGTCGTCGATCTCGAGGTTAAGTGGGACGGAGTGCCAGAGGTGGCGCCACCGTTTGGAGACCAAGGTTGTGCTTACAGCGGATACAGTGGGCAGGTGGGAGATGATGATGTGGAGAATCTGGTCCGGTAGGCGGCTGATGAGGTCGTTGTCGCCGACGAGGAGGTTAAGTGGGACGGAGCGCCAGAGGTGGCGCCACCGTTTGGAGAGCAATGTTGTCCTTACAGCGGATATCATGGGCAGGAGGGAGATGATGATGTGCAGCATCTCGTCGGGGAGGCGGCTGATGAGGTCGAGGCTCGACGGAGGCTCTTCCCGATCTGGCTCGACCCGCCTTCGGGAGTTGAGCGGCTCCGCCTCCATCTGACACGGCGGCGACACACGCAACGCCGCAGTCGTCTGCTGGACAGGGGAATAGGCGCAGCGGCGGTGGTGAGGACAGAAAGGTACTCGGCGGTGGATTTAGGTGGATGGCGGATGCAAGTGCGCTGGGGGTTTTTGGAGGAGACGGCAAAGCGCTATGCAAGGAACTATTGCGGCGGGCGGCCAGCCGGGGTGCCTGAGGAGAGAAAGGTATACTACTAATGATGCGGTGCGGCGTTTGCGTCTCCCTTCCCCACGCGTGCAGCCTTCACATTTCACAAGACGTGCGAGTTTTTCAACAGAGATTATCAAGTGGAGAGACTTTCCCAATGCAATTGTCTCTCCACTTGATAATCACTCTTGAAAACACCGAGAAGATGGCGGTGAAGAAGACGGAGAGGCAAGGAAAAAAACAATATGAATTGAAATCAAATATAATACGGGCGTTCCTTCTCTCTCTGGTCTCTGCTGCACTTACTGCACCTGTGGTGCAGGCGTGTGACCCGAGAAGAAGCTAATGTACTGTATAGCCGTCCCTTGCACGCCGTGTAGCTGTATTTTGTCTCGTCAAATCAGCTCGGGACAGTTTCAGCAGAGAAAACATCATTTTTTCTTGCCATCATCATAATAGGCGAACATTTACCACGGGCACACGGTAGTGCACATCCAACGTGTACTACTCAATCCTCCATATGCTGCACAAACCACCACTTTAACTTTTTCTTCGCAGTTTTCATGATTTTTAGCAGTTTCCACCATGTGGTGGTCTAATCTGTTGCAATTTTTACCACTTGGTCATCTGATCAGTTATTTTGTCATGTCGATAGCAAAATCAACAAGTGGATGCCAACTTTTTTGAAGGGCTACTCTCTAAAACACAGTTTGCATTATGGCATGTTTGGTATTTTCCCTAGGTAGTACTACATCCTAAAAAAATTGACTACATGCTTTTATTTGCCTATTTTAAGCACCTTTTACCATGATTTCAAATTTAGGTCAAACTCACGGGGGCCATAGGATGCACGGCATTTATTTGGCAATTGTTTCAGTATGGCCAACTAGTTAGGCCTCCTTTGGTTCATAGGAAATGGAAAGTATAGGAAAAGGAAAATCATAGAATTGGGATGTCATGTCTACTTCAATCCTATGGGAATCGTGCTCCTTTGATTCATATGATTGTCATAGGAATTATGTTGGATTCGGTTCTTATGGGAAAAATTCCTATACAAGTCATTTGATTCATAGGAACTATTCATATAGGAATCTTGTAGTGCAAATCTTATAGGAAAAAAACCATTAGCTAATACCTCATGGAAAAGTTCCTTGCCACAATCAAAGACACATCATGTTCCTATAGGATTCAACTTGGCATAACATTCCAATCATGCACCTTTCATATTCCTATGCCCTCCATATTCCTTTGAATAAAAGGAGCCCGAAGTTTATTTGATTGTAGCAAAGGAATTTTCCATGTATCGACAGTTTGACATGGTATTTTAATAACCAATCAAGAAGGCATGCAAACGTACTTAAAAACACACATGGTGCCAAAATCGGTGAAAGGGAATATTCTCAAGAACATAGGTAGGTCATGTTTGGCATTGTTCCTAGGTATTTCATCACAAATGATGAATCCATGATAAATTACTAACATTCGGAAGTTTGCCATGGTTCTAGCATTAACCAACTCACCTCTCACTTCGGAAGAGAGCCATGCGAACTCCAAGATGGATTCTGTCAAAAAAAAACTCCAACATGCATGGTGCCAAAATCTGGTAAGTTCTTCTAAAAAATATTTTGGTGTGCCATGTTTGGTATTTTGATATATATGTAGATTACTTACATCACAAACAACTACTCAATGCTTTCGTTTGCCATATGGGTGTTACGTACTTGGATGCAACGCATATGTTTGGTCATTTTTTGGGGGGTACCACACATTTAGTGCACATCACGTATATATAGTTTCCCCTTTTTTAATTGTACTTCTTGTACTTCGCGTTGAAATTTCAAATTATATGGAAATGAGCCCAGAACTAATTTAATATATGGTCACAAACCGAAATAATTCGTGAAATTTTGAAATGTCCATCCTACCATATCAACCACATGAAAAAATTGCATTGGCGGCAATCTGCCACTACAAATTTTAACCATTTCACGCAAAACACTCATGTAGTAATTTGTTCCCTTCTAGCACTTCATAAATCTCCCCGGTCTTGTTTGAAAAGGAGCCCCCGTTCGAAGAGTCCCTGTTTATAACTAAAACTAATTATTTCAGTACCGCATAAATTGCAATTACCATTAGATAAACAAGATTAAGATAGAGCATGTACCACCTGTCAATTACCGGTTCGCAATCTCCATATGCTCGCAATGATCGGTTCCACATTATACTTGGTCGAATTCAATTAAACATACAAGTACATCATGCCGAAGTTTTGTTCTAGGACATGGACACGTTCAAACTAATCACGGTAATAGATGATACAACATCGCACACATAAATAGACGACATGTCTAAAATCATACATTTTTTGAACACAGAAATGTCCCGAAGGACCTCGTGACACTGCTTTTATATTATGATGACGGTGGGATTACAGACTGCAAGCTAGGAGGACCCTCCAAGTAAAAGGAAACTACAGACAAGACATCCAAAAGTACAAAAAGAACTCTAGTTCTAGAAAAGGAAACTCCATCCGGTCCTTCTCCACCGAGCTCAGATTAGCCTCAAAGCGTGATCATCTTCTCCATCGAGACCGGCAAGATCAACCACCTACCGTCTCGTTGGCGCATGCGGGCACGTCGCCTCATGTTGAAAGTATTCGAGCAAGTCGCCGCTCATGTCGCAACCATCGTTGCTGCAATCCACCTTAAACAAGGAGGCAAATCTACTTAAATCCTCATCCTCTTCGTAGATGCCATCGCAGTTCGGGCACACGAGACTGGGTAGGTTTCTTAAGCAGCTTCCGCATGCAATGTGATGTCCCTCCCCCATGCGAATGCACTGCTTAATACAAGGAAATTTACATGACTGTTGGCCCAAAGAAAAATATAGTTGGGTGGAACCTAGTGAAGAAAGTACTAACCCGTTATAGTGGACGTCGTGCGATTTGAGAGCACAAACCGCAGATGAACGTTCTTCTCACCACATTCTTTTCCATAACACATTCACGGGAAAAGTACATGCTTTCAGATGGAGGACTTTCACCTTGGAAGACGCCCTGGCATCCCGGGCACGCGCCACCGGGCAGGTTCCTAGCGCAGCTGTCGCATGCAACTTTCTTGCACGAACAAAGACCGCTTAATACAAGGAAATTAACACGACTGTTAGCCCAAATTAAAATACATCTTGATGAACCTAGTGAAGAAAGTACTAACCCACCAAAATGGAGGTTGTGCGGATTGAGAGCACAAACCGTAGGTGAGCAGTCTTCTCAAATTAGCATCGTCGACAAAAGCTCGATCTAAAGCTACCAGGGGGAACCTCCATGCCCAACGATTCTAAATGGGAATATGAATTTAGAGGATGTGAAGGAGATAGGGATAGAGGGTCGTAGTCTTCGACTTGTATAGTATATATAGGGGAGGGAATTGCAGATTCCACCAAGGAACGAGATCCAGTAACTTCACTGGCGACTTGTACGTGAGTCATTCGATCAAGATCCAACGCACATGGTTGATCCAAATTTTAAACTTAAAATTAAACTCAATTTTCAAATGAAGTAAAACTTTACCAGAATACTTAAGAAAGATATATATCTTACTGTAATGTTTTCGATTTTTTTCGAGCAACTTAAAATGTGACTACAAATTCTGGATCAACTGTGTCCGTTGGATCTTGATCCGATGGCTCATGTACGTAAAGTTGCATTTTGGAGTAAGTAAAGTCACTGGCCTCAAGTTCCACCACCTCATACTTCGTATGTTGCACAAAAACACCATTTGGAAGGATATTTTGCGGTTTCCACCATGTACTGCTCCAATCTGTTGTGATTTCACCACTTAATCTTCTAATCAACCAATTATACTGGTAAATATTCTCTTACTTTGCATCTCAAACATTTCCCGACTTTGAGTCCCTGCGCGCTAGTACACTCAATAAAGACAGAGAGAGAGGAGAGACGCTGAGGAGGACTTTGAGTTCTAGTACCTCACCTGCCCGGAATAAGTACGCTGGCAGCCTGACCTGCCCTAAGTACGTCCGGTCAAATCGATGCCTTGCCTTGCACGCCGTCTGCGCGCATCCATGTCTTCCCGATGAAATTGTCAGTCCAAAAAAATCGGAAATTTAATTCGGCTATTGGGCGGATATGCTACCTCGACCCAAAAAAACATATTTTTAATTTTCAAAAAATTCTAACAAAAAAATCCGCATGTACTTCTCGATAATCTATGTGTGTTCGTGTAGTTTCGTGAAAAGCCGATATTTTTTGTGGTTGATGTAAACAGCTTTATTTTTAGCAATAAATTTTATCTTTTTTACATAGCCCAAACGACAATTTAGTTTTTTATGGAAAGACTTTATGCGCTCTTAGCATGTGAAGATGAAAAGATTAATTTTTTGTTTGGATTTTTTTTACATTTCAAAATATATAGATGTTGCAGTTCAAACTAAAGGGAGCATACGCAACCAGGAGCCAAAACATCCTCCCCCAAAAAACATGATTTGTTTTCTATTTGCGACGCTTCCGCGATGCCTATCACATGTCTGTATAGCCGCAGCTAGCACCATCGAGCACGCCCCAATGCTCTGTGTGTTGTCTTGTCAATTCAATGGTCAAGGTAATCTGACCAAAAGATACGTCTTGGAGTACGCGTGCGCCTTATTCCTTGAAATGGAGGTAGTACTTTATATTTGGCCCAAATGTGAAAAGTGTTACTCCTCCTATTCTAGTATACCATACTACGTATTACTCAAAACAAGTTCGAAGTTATGTCAAGTATGACTAGTGCAAATAAACCCTCTGGCATTAAGAGTATGAGAAGTTCGGATCATGATGAACAAGTTAATCTTCAAAACGTACAGCTATGTCAAGTATGACTAGTGCAAATAAACCCTCTGGCATTAAGAGAAACATCAAATAGTACAAAACACCTGAAAAAAACGAAATTACAACAAAATCCTAGAGATGCCCTTCGTCTTCAACCTCCAGACCATGTCGACGACACCATGGCCGACACTAATCCAACCCAGGAAGCCAGAATCCTAGGATAAGCAAGCTCGGAAGGTAGGTGGCCACGGAAGCTCTAGCACGTACCAATTCAGCACGCGCGAGGGCCCGCCTAGCATCTCAATCGGCACGGTGTGAAGCCAGTCCTCGTCTCGAGCTCTCTCGAAGCGTGAGAGCTCGCCGGATTCTCTGTCGAGAGCAAGAATGAAGTTTCCGAGCCCACCGAACACGTACCACTGGAAGAAACGGGCATTGCACCCCACAAAGAGGATATCCGACCGGCCTGTGTGCGTGGCGTGGAGAGGCACGATGGCGCCGGAGGAGGTCCAAGCGTGGCCACCAGGGCCAGGCGAGAACACGCAGGTCTTGCAGATGCCGTCATGATAGATCAGGCACGTCACCCTGTAATTTGACAGACTGATGCGCGCCGCAGCGTCCTCGCCATGGAGGGCGGCGCCCAGGAACAAGCTTACGAATGTTGTGTGCGAAACAGCAGGGGGTGGAGGGACCGTCACGTACTGACCTGCCAGGGGATCGCAGACGACGAGACGTGAAGGCTGCTCGAAAGGCTTTCCGTGTTCGGTGTGGTCGAAGTCCGCAAGGAGTAGGAGGCCGCCCCGAGAGTCGGCGAGCTCCAAACTGAGGTCGCCGTTTGGCGCCCGTGGGAGGAAGTCGAGCGCGAGATTATTTGCGGCGACCCCGGCCCAACATGACGAGGAAGAGGGAACGAAGTGGGGCAGCAAGCCAGACGGCCGATAGTGACAATGGGAGAAGCTGATGTGGTAGTGGCCGGCGACTATGGAGGATGGCGCGCCGTGGCGAGCGGAGAGGACACGGAAGTCCTCCGCCGCGATGACCTTGCGCCAGCTCCTGCAGGCGAACGCGGCGCGGACGAGATCCAGAGGCGAGGTGAGGCGCAGGAACACCAGCCCGAGAAGTTCATCCGGGATGGCGTCACCCTTGTCCTCCTGCCCGGACTTCCTCTGAGCATTCTTCCAGCGGGGGCGGCTGTGCCCCATCTCCGGCTGGACCTAGCTCGCGTACGGGGGCGAGGTGTGCTGTAGGGAGGAAGCTAGGGAAGTAGCGAGGCGGCCGGCTTGGTAGAGACTAGAGGAGTTAAGGAGGAGACTTATGTACTGAAAAAGTTTCGTGGAATCAAATTCCTATATTGGTTAATTACATGCAAGGATGAGCAGAGTAGTTGGTTGTGTAATTGAAACGAGATTACGAGCTTGATCCCCACACACGAACCACATCGTAAAGCTTCATGAAAGAAAAATAGGAAAACAACAAAATTGTGTGGCACAACAGTTGCTTTCTCCAAGTTCCTATAGAGGGAGTACTATGTACATATTCAAACTAGACAAATCATGTATCTACCCCCTAACCCCTAAAACTCAGTCTTATGAAATCTAGCATAAAGAGATCGAAGTCGTTTTGGGTTTCAAACATGGAAATTTCAAGAACATCCCAAAAGCTTCATTTTAGAGTGACTAAGAAGGATCCATGCTTACCTTTTCATTTTCATGTTTTAAACTTGTTTAAATCATGGTCAAACCTAGGATTTGACCAAGATTCAAATGGGCCTAAAAAATCAGAAAAAATCAAAAGAATGAACAACCAAAGCACATATATAGCATTCTTATGTCATAGGGTAAAACCTAGGATTTGACCAAGATATGATTCAAATGCGCAGAAAATTAAAAAAAATCAGAAAAATGAAAAACCAAAGTACATAGTCTTCTTATGTCATATAGTAAGCATATTCAAGTTGATAAACAAAAGGTTTGGACATATTCAAACCATACAAATCATGTATCTATATATACCCCCTAACCCTAAACTTTGTCTTATGAAGTCAAGCATGAAGAGAGAAGTGGTTTTGGGTTTCAAACATGGAAATTTCAAAAACCTCCCAAAAACTTTATTTTAGAGTGACTGAGAAGGTTACATGTTTCTTTTTTCATTTTCATGTTTTAAACTTGTTTAAATTAGCTTGGTCAAACCTAGGATTTCATGAAGATACAAATGGGTGGGCACAATGTTCAAAAAAATCAGAAAAATGAAAAACCAAATCACATAGTCTTCTTATGTCATATCGTAAGCAATCAAGTTGATAAACAAGGTCTAGATATATCCAAACCAGACAAATCATGTATCTACCCCCTTTCGATCTTATGAAGTCTAGCATGAAGGGAAGTCGTTTTGGGTTTCAAACATTGAAATTTCAAGAACATCCCAAAAGCTTCATTTTAGAGTGACTAAGAAGGATACAGACTTCCCTTTTCATTTTCATGTTTTAAACTTGTTTAAATCTTGGTCAAACCAATGATTTGACCAAGATTCAAATGGCCCTAAAAATTCAGAAAAAAATCAAAAGAATGAAAAACCAAAGCACATAGCATTCTTAGATATGTCATATGTATAGTAAGCATTCAAGTTGATAAACAAGGTCTAGACATATATATTCAAACCAGAAAAATCATGTATATATCTACCCCTAAAATCCTATATAATTAAACTCAGTCAATCATGAAGAGAAGTGGTTTTGGGTTTCAAACATGGAAATTTCAAGAACCTCCCAAAAGCTTCATTTTAGAGTGACTAAGAAGGATCCAGGCTTACTTATTCGTTTTCACGTGTTAAACTTGTCTAAATCTTGGTCAAACCTAGGATTTGACCAAGATATGATTCAAATGTGCAGAAAATTAAAAAAAAAATCAGAAAAATGAAAAACCAAAGTACATAGTCTTCTTATGTCATATAGTAAGCATATTCAAGTTGATAAACAAGGTTTGGACATATTCAAACCATACAAATCATGTATCTATACCCCTAACCCTAAACTTTGTCTTATGAAGTCAAGCATGAAGAGAAGTGGTTTTGGGTTTCAAACATGGAAATTTCAAAAACCTCCCAAAAACTTCATTTTAGAGTGACTGAGAAGGTTACATGTTTCCCTTTTCGTTTTCATGTTTTAAACTTGTTTAAATTATCTTGGTAAAACCTAGGATTTCATGAAGATACAAATGGGTGGGCACAATATTCAAAAAAATCAGAAAATTGAAAAACCAAATCACATTGTCTTCTTATGTCATATCGTAAGCATTCAAGTTGATAAATTAACAAGGTCTAGATATATCCAAACCAGACAAATCATGTATCTACCCCCTGTCGATCTTATGAAGTCTAGCATGAAGGGAAGTCGTTTTCGGTTTCAAACATGGAAATTTCAAGAACATCCCAAAAGCTTCCATTTTAGAGTTACTAAAAGAAGGATATACAGACTTCCCTTTTTCATTTTCATGTTTTAAACTTGTTTAAATCCTTGTCAAACCAAAGATTTTGACCAAGATTCAAATGGGCATAAAAATTTAGAAAAAAATCAAAAGAGAATGAAAAACCAAAGCACATAGCATTCTTATATATGTCATATGTATAGTAAGCATTCAAGTTGATAAACCAGGTCTAGACATATTCAAACCAGAAAAATCATGTATATATCTACCCCTAAAACCCTAAACTCTTTCTTATGAAGTCAATCATGAAGAGAAGTGGTTTTGGGTTTCAAACATGGAAATTTCAAGAACCTCCCAAAAGATTTAATTTAGAGTGACTAATAAGGATCCATGCTTACCTTTTCATTTTCACAATTTAAACTTGTTTAAATCTTTGTCAAACATATGATTTGACCAAGATTCAAATATATGGGCATAAAATTCAAAAAAAAATCAGAAAAATGAAAAACAAAAGCATATAGTCTTCTTATGTCATATAGTAAGCATTCAAGTTGATAAATTAACAAGGTTTGGACATATTCAAACCATACAAATCATGTATCTACCCCTAACCCTAAACTCGGTCAATCTTATGAAGTGTAGCATGAATAGAGGTCGTTTTGGGTTTCAAACATGGAAATTTCAAGAACATCCCAAAATGCTTCATTTTAGAGTGACTAAGAAGGATCTAGGCTTACTTATTCGTTTTCGCGTGTTAATTAAACTTGTCTAATCTTGGTCAAACCTAGGATTTGACCAAGATTCAAATGCGCAGAAAATTTAAAAAATCAGAAAAATGAAAACCAAAGTACATAGTCTTCTTATGTCATATAGTAAGCATATTCAAGTTGATAAACAAGGTTTGAACCTTGATCTGTAGTAGTGGGCAAAACCCTAGTTTAACCTATTTAATTATAGATTCGTAGGTTGATTTTTCTACATTTTTATTATTACTAACCTATTTAATTATAGATTCGTAGGTTGATTTTTCTATACCTTTTTATTATTACTATGCAGCACAAGTGTGTTTGCCCGTCGAGTGAAACTCGGAGGAAGAGGGATCACTCGGAGGAAGGAGAGAAGAAGGGAGAGAATTATGGTGTCTCCCCTTTTTCGGGTGATGATGTTGACTTTTGTGCACGGTTTGTCAGTGCGCAGGAGGTGCGAGCGAGCGAGCGAGCGAGCGAGTCGAGCGAGGCCGAGAATGAGAGAGATTTGTTTTTTTTTGTGAGAGGGACAACCGAAGGATCCAGAAGGACCCACAGACTTCCAATACGCATCCTGATGCGTCTTCTCTTGACAAAGAAGATGGCTGGGAGTTTGCGTACCTATTGCACGTGACTTGTGCTCTTGAAGTGTGGGACCTCACGCGTGGGCACCACACGTAAGTGACAGACCTGTTGGTGTAAAAACTCGGTTGATTATTATAGTGCATTAGAACAAAGTTTCCTATGGATTCAAGGGTAGGAAATCCAAGTTAACTCATTTACATGACATTATTTTTCTTATGTCATATAGTAAGCATTAAAGTTGATAAACAATGTCTAGACATATTCAAACCAGACAAATCATGTATCTATACCCCTAACCCCTAAACTCTGTCTTATGAAGTCAAGCATGTGAAGAGATGTGGTTTTGGGTTTCAAACATGGAAATTTCAAAAAACTCCCAAAAGCTTCATTTTAGAGTGCCTAAGAAGGATACATGCTTCCCTTTTCATTTTCATGTTTTATAAAACTTGTTTTAATTATCTTGGTCAAACCTAGGATTTGACGAAGATACAAATGGGTGGGCAAAAAATTAAAAAAATCAGAAAAATGGAAAACCAAATCACATAGTCTTCTTATGTCATATCGTAAGCAATCAAGTTGATAAACAAGGTCTAGATATATCCAAACCAGACAAATCGTGTATCTACCCCTTTCGATCTTATGAAGTCTAGCATGAAGGGAAGTCGTTTTGGGTTTCAAACATTGAAATTTCAAGAACATCCCAAAAGCTTCATTTTAGAGTGACTAAGAAGGATACAGACTTCCCTTTTCATTTTCATGTTTTAAACTTGTTTAAATCTTGGTCAAACCAAGGATTTGACCAAGATTCAAATGGCCCTAAAAATTCAGAAAAAATCAAAAGAATGAAAAACCAAAGCACATAGCATTCTTATGTCATATGTATAGTAAGCATTCAAGTTGATAAACAAGGTCTAGACATATATATTCAAACCAGAAAAATCATGTATATATCTACCCCTAAAACCCTAATTAAACTCAGTCAATCATGAAGAGAAGTGGTTTTGGGTTTCAAACATGGAAATTTCAAGAACCTCCCAAAAGCTTCATTTTAGAGTGACTAAGAAGGATCCAGGCTTACTTATTCGTTTTCACGTGTTAAACTTGTCTAAATCTTGGTAAAACCTAGGATTTGACCAAGATATGATTCAAATGCTGAAGAAAATTAAAAAAATCAGAAAAATGAAAAACCAAAGTACATAGTCTTCTTATGTCATATAGTAAGCATATTCAAGTTGATAAACAAAAGGTTTGGACATATTCAAACCATACAAATCATGTATCTATATATACCCCCTAACCCTAAACTTTGTCTTATGAAGTCAAGCATGAAGAGAAGTGGTTTTGGGTTTCAAACATGGAAATTTCAAAAACCTCCCAAAAACTTCATTTTAGAGTGACTGAGAAGGTTACATGCTTCCCTTTTCATTTTCATGTTTTAAACTTGTTTAAATTAGCTTGGTCAAACCTAGGATTTCATGAAGATACAAATGGGTGGGCACAATGTTCAAAAAAATCAGAAAAATGAAAAACCAAATCACATAGTCTTCTTATGTCATATCGTAAGCAATCAAGTTGATAAACAAGGTCTAGATATATCCAAACCAGACAAATCATGTATCTACCCCCTTTCGATCTTATGAAGTCTAGCATGAAGGGAAGTCGTTTTGGGTTTCAAACATTGAAATTTCAAGAACATCCCAAAAGCTTCATTTTAGAGTGACTAAGAAGGATACAGACTTCCCTTTTCATTTTCATGTTTTAAACTTGTTTAAATCTTGGTCAAACCAATGATTTGACCAAGATTCAAATGGCCCTAAAAATTCAGAAAAAAATCAAAAGAATGAAAAACCAAAGCACATAGCATTCTTAGATATGTCATATGTATAGTAAGCATTCAAGTTGATAAACAAGGTCTAGACATATATATTCAAACCAGAAAAATCATGTATATATCTACCCCTAAAATCCTATATAATTAAACTCAGTCAATCATGAAGAGAAGTGGTTTTGGGTTTCAAACATGGAAATTTCAAGAACCTCCCAAAAGCTTCATTTTAGAGTGACTAAGAAGGATCCAGGCTTACTTATTCGTTTTCACGTGTTAAACTTGTCTAAATCTTGGTCAAACCTAGGATTTGACCAAGATATGATTCAAATGTGCAGAAAATTAAAAAAAAATCAGAAAAATGAAAAACCAAAGTACATAGTCTTCTTATGTCATATAGTAAGCATATTCAAGTTGATAAACAAGGTTTGGACATATTCAAACCATACAAATCATGTATCTATACCCCCTAACCCTAAACTTTGTCTTATGAAGTCAAGCATGAAGAGAAGTGGTTTTGGGTTTCAAACATGGAAATTTCAAAAACCTCCCAAAAACTTCATTTTAGAGTGACTGAGAAGGTTACATGTTTCCCTTTTCGTTTTCATGTTTTAAACTTGTTTAAATTATCTTGGTATAACCTAGGATTTCATGAAGATACAAATGGGTGGGCACAATATTCAAAAAAATCAGAAAATTGAAAAACCAAATCACATTGTCTTCTTATGTCATATCGTAAGCATTCAAGTTGATAAATTAACAAGGTCTAGATATATCCAAACCAGACAAATCATGTATCTACCCCCTGTCGATCTTATGAAGTCTAGCATGAAGGGAAGTCGTTTTCGGTTTCAAACATGGAAATTTCAAGAACATCCCAAAAGCTTCCATTTTAGAGTTACTAAAAGAAGGATATACAGACTTCCCTTTTTCATTTTCATGTTTTAAACTTGTTTAAATCCTTGTCAAACCAAAGATTTTGACCAAGATTCAAATGGGCATAAAAATTTAGAAAAAAATCAAAAGAGAATGAAAAACCAAAGCACATAGCATTCTTATATATGTCATATGTATAGTAAGCATTCAAGTTGATAAACCAGGTCTAGACATATTCAAACCAGAAAAATCATGTATATATCTACCCCTAAAACCCTAAACTCTTTCTTATGAAGTCAATCATGAAGAGAAGTGGTTTTGGGTTTCAAACATGGAAATTTCAAGAACCTCCCAAAAGATTTAATTTAGAGTGACTAATAAGGATCCATGCTTACCTTTTCATTTTCACAATTTAAACTTGTTTAAATCTTTGTCAAACATATGATTTGACCAAGATTCAAATATATGGGCATAAAATTCAAAAAAAAAATCAGAAAAATGAAAAACAAAAGCATATAGTCTTCTTATGTCATATAGTAAGCATTCAAGTTGATAAATTAACAAGGTTTGGACATATTCAAACCATACAAATCATGTATCTACCCCTAACCCTAAACTCGGTCGATCTTATGAAGTGTAGCATGAAGAGAGGTCGTTTTGGGTTTCAAACATGGAAATTTCAAGAACATCCCAAAATGCTTCATTTTAGAGTGACTAAGAAGGATCCAGGCTTACTTATTCGTTTTCACGTGTTAATTAAACTTGTCTAATCTTGGTCAAACCTAGGATTTGACCAAGATTCAAATGTGAAAAAATTTAAAAAATCAGAAAAATGAAAACCAAAGTACATAGTCTTCTTATGTCATATAGTAAGCATATTCAAGTTGATAAACAAGGTTTGAACCTTGATCTGTAGTAGTGGGCAAAACCCTAGTTTAACCTATTTAATTATAGATTCGTAGGTTGATTTTTCTACATTTTTATTATTACTAACCTATTTAATTATAGATTCGTAGGTTGATTTTTCTATACCTTTTTATTATTACTATGCAGCACAAGTGTGTTTGCCCGTCGAGTGAAACTCGGAGGAAGAGGGATCACTCGGAGGAAGGAGAGAAGAAGGGAGAGAATTATGGTGTCTCCCCTTTTTCGGGTGATGATGTTGACTTTTGTGCACGGTTTGTCAGTGCGCAGGAGGTGCGAGCGAGCGAGCGAGCGAGTCGAGCGAGGCCGAGAATGAGAGAGATTTGTTTTTTTTTTGTGAGAGGGACAACCGAAGGATCCAGAAGGACCCACAGACTTCCAATACGCATCCTGATGCGTCTTCTCTTGACAAAGAAGATGGCTGGGAGTTTGCATACCTATTGCACGTGACTTGTGCTCACTGAAGTGTGGGACCTCACGCGTGGGCACCACACGTAAGTGACAGACCTGTTGGTGTAAAAACTCGGTTGATTATTATAGTGCATTAGAACAAAGTTTCCTATGGATTCAAGGGTAGGAAATCCAAGTTAACTCATTTACATGACATTATTTTTCTTATGTCATATAGTAAGCATTAAAGTTGATAAACAATGTCTAGACATATTCAAACCAGACAAATCATGTATCTATACCCCTAACCCCTAAACTCTGTCTTATGAAGTCAAGCATGTGAAGAGATGTGGTTTTGGGTTTCAAACATGGAAATTTCAAAAAACTCCCAAAAGCTTCATTTTAGAGTGCCTAAGAAGGATACATGCTTCCCTTTTCATTTTCATGTTTTATAAAACTTGTTTTAATTATCTTGGTCAAACCTAGGATTTGACGAAGATACAAATGGGTGGGCAAAAAATTAAAAAAATCAGAAAAATGGAAAACCAAATCACATAGTCTTCTTATGTCATATCGTAAGCAATCAAGTTGATAAACAAGGTCTAGATATATCCAAACCAGACAAATCGTGTATCTACCCCCTTTCGATCTTATGAAGTCTAGCATGAAGGGAAGTCGTTTTGGGTTTCAAACATTGAAATTTCAAGAACATCCCAAAAGCTTCATTTTAGAGTGACTAAGAAGGATACAGACTTCCCTTTTCATTTTCATGTTTTAAACTTGTTTAAATCTTGGTCAAACCAAGGATTTGACCAAGATTCAAATGGCCCTAAAAATTCAGAAAAAAATCAAAAGAATGAAAAACCAAAGCACATAGCATTCTTATGTCATATGTATAGTAAGCATTCAAGTTGATAAACAAGGTCTAGACATATATATTCAAACCAGAAAAATCATGTATATATCTACCCCTAAAACCCTAATTAAACTCAGTCAATCATGAAGAGAAGTGGTTTTGGGTTTCAAACATGGAAATTTCAAGAACCTCCCAAAAGCTTCATTTTAGAGTGACTAAGAAGGATCCAGGCTTACTTATTCGTTTTCACGTGTTAAACTTGTCTAAATCTTGGTAAAACCTAGGATTTGACCAAGATATGATTCAAATGCGCAGAAAATTAAAAAAAATCAGAAAAATGAAAAACCAAAGTACATAGTCTTCTTATGTCATATAGTAAGCATATTCAAGTTGATAAACAAAAGGTTTGGACATATTCAAACCATACAAATCATGTATCTATATATACCCCCTAACCCTAAACTTTGTCTTATGAAGTCAAGCATGAAGAGAGAAGTGGTTTTGGGTTTCAAACATGGAAATTTCAAAAACCTCCCAAAAACTTCATTTTAGAGTGACTGAGAAGGTTACATGCTTCTTTTTTCATTTTCATGTTTTAAACTTGTTTAAATTAGCTTGGTCAAACCTAGGATTTCATGAAGATACAAATGGGTGGGCACAATGTTCAAAAAAATCAGAAAAATGAAAAACCAAATCACATAGTCTTCTTATGTCATATCGTAAGCAATCAAGTTGATAAACAAGGTCTAGATATATCCAAACCAGACAAATCATGTATCTACCCCCTTTCGATCTTATGAAGTCTAGCATGAAGGGAAGTCGTTTTGGGTTTCAAACATTGAAATTTCAAGAACATCCCAAAAGCTTCATTTTAGAGTGACTAAGAAGGATACAGACTTCCCTTTTCATTTTCATGTTTTAAACTTGTTTAAATCTTGGTCAAACCAATCATTTGACCAAGATTCAAATGGCCCTAAAAATTCAGAAAAAAATCAAAAGAATGAAAAACCAAAGCACATAGCATTCTTAGATATGTCATATGTATAGTAAGCATTCAAGTTGATAAACAAGGTCTAGACATATATATTCAAACCAGAAAAATCATGTATATATCTACCCCTAAAATCCTATATAATTAAACTCAGTCAATCATGAAGAGAAGTGGTTTTGGGTTTCAAACATGGAAATTTCAAGAACCTCCCAAAAGCTTCATTTTAGAGTGACTAAGAAGGATCCAGGCTTACTTATTCGTTTTCACGTGTTAAACTTGTCTAAATCTTGGTCAAACCTAGGATTTGACCAAGATATGATTCAAATGTGCAGAAAATAAAAAAAAAATCAGAAAAATGAAAAACCAAAGTACATAGTCTTCTTATGTCATATAGTAAGCATATTCAAGTTGATAAACAAGGTTTGGACATATTCAAACCATACAAATCATGTATCTATACCCCTAACCCTAAACTTTGTCTTATGAAGTCAAGCATGAAGAGAAGTGGTTTTGGGTTTCAAACATGGAAATTTCAAAAACCTCCCAAAAACTTCATTTTAGAGTGACTGAGAAGGTTACATGTTTCCCTTTTCGTTTTCATGTTTTAAACTTGTTTAAATTATCTTGGTAAAACCTAGGATTTCATGAAGATACAAATGGGTGGGCACAATATTCAAAAAAATCAGAAAATTGAAAAACCAAATCACATTGTCTTCTTATGTCATATCGTAAGCATTCAAGTTGATAAATTAACAAGGTCTAGATATATCCAAACCAGACAAATCATGTATCTACCCCGTGTCGATCTTATGAAGTCTAGCATGAAGGGAAGTCGTTTTCGGTTTCAAACATGGAAATTTCAAGAACATCCCAAAAGCTTCCATTTTAGAGTTACTAAAAGAAGGATATACAGACTTCCCTTTTTCATTTTCATGTTTTAAACTTGTTTAAATCCTTGTCAAACCAAAGATTTTGACCAAGATTCAAATGGGCATAAAAATTTAGAAAAAAAATCAAAAGAGAATGAAAAACCAAAGCACATAGCATTCTTATATATGTCATATGTATAGTAAGCATTCAAGTTGATAAACCAGGTCTAGACATATTCAAACCAGAAAAATCATGTATATATCTACCCCTAAAACCCTAAACTCTTTCTTATGAAGTCAATCATGAAGAGAAGTGGTTTTGGGTTTCAAACATGGAAATTTCAAGAACCTCCCAAAAGATTTAATTTAAAGTGACTAATAAGGATCCATGCTTACCTTTTCATTTTCACAATTTAAACTTGTTTAAATCTTTGTCAAACATATGATTTGACCAAGATTCAAATATATGGGCATAAAATTCAAAAAAAATCAGAAAAATGAAAAACAAAAGCATATAGTCTTCTTATGTCATATAGTAAGCATTCAAGTTGATAAATTAACAAGGTTTGGACATATTCAAACCATACAAATCATGTATCTACCCCTAACCCTAAACTCGGTCGATCTTATGAAGTGTAGCATGAAGAGAGGTCGTTTTGGGTTTCAAACATGGAAATTTCAAGAACATCCCAAAATGCTTCATTTTAGAGTGACTAAGAAGGATCCAGGCTTACTTATTCGTTTTCACGTGTTAATTAAACTTGTCTAATCTTGGTCAAACCTAGGATTTGACCAAGATTCAAATGCGCAGAAAATTTAAAAAATCAGAAAAATGAAAACCAAAGTACATAGTCTTCTTATGTCATATAGTAAGCATATTCAAGTTGATAAACAAGGTTTGAACCTTGATCTGTAGTAGTGGGCAAAACCCTAGTTTAACCTATTTAATTATAGATTCGTAGGTTGATTTTTCTACATTTTTATTATTACTAACCTATTTAATTATAGATTCGTAGGTTGATTTTTCTATACCTTTTTATTATTACTATGCAAAGCACAAGTGTGTTTGCCCGTCGAGTGAAACTCGGAGGAAGAGGGATCACTCGGAGGAAGGAGAGAAGAAGGGAGAGAATTATGGTGTCTCCCCTTTTTCGGGTGATGATGTTGACTTTTGTGCACGGTTTGTCAGTGCGCAGGAGGTGCGAGCGAGCGAGCGAGCGAGTCGAGCGAGGCCGAGAATGAGAGAGATTTGTTTTTTTTTGTGAGAGGGACAACCGAAGGATCCAGAAGGACCCACAGACTTCCAATACGCATCCTGATGCGTCTTCTCTTGACAAAGAAGATGGCTGGGAGTTTGCATACCTATTGCACGTGACTTGTGCTCACTGAAGTGTGGGACCTCACGCGTGGGCACCACACGTAAGTGACAGACCTGTTGGTGTAAAAACTCGGTTGATTATTATAGTGCATTAGAACAAAGTTTCCTATGGATTCAAGGGTAGGAAATCCAAGTTAACTCATTTACATGACATTATTTTTCTTATGTCATATAGTAAGCATTAAAGTTGATAAACAATGTCTAGACATATTCAAACCAGACAAATCATGTATCTATACCCCTAACCCCTAAACTCTGTCTTATGAAGTCAAGCATGTGAAGAGATGTGGTTTTGGGTTTCAAACATGGAAATTTCAAAAAACTCCCAAAAGCTTCATTTTAGAGTGCCTAAGAAGGATACATGCTTCCCTTTTCATTTTCATGTTTTATAAAACTTGTTTTAATTATCTTGGTCAAACCTAGGATTTGACGAAGATACAAATGGGTGGGCAAAAAATTAAAAAAATCAGAAAAATGGAAAACCAAATCACATAGTCTTCTTATGTCATATCGTAAGCAATCAAGTTGATAAACAAGGTCTAGATATATCCAAACCAGACAAATCGTGTATCTACCCCCTTTCGATCTTATGAAGTCTAGCATGAAGGGAAGTCGTTTTGGGTTTCAAACATTGAAATTTCAAGAACATCCCAAAAGCTTCATTTTAGAGTGACTAAGAAGGATACAGACTTCCCTTTTCATTTTCATGTTTTAAACTTGTTTAAATCTTGGTCAAACCAAGGATTTGACCAAGATGCAAATGGCCCTAAAAATTCAGAAAAAAATCAAAAGAATGAAAAACCAAAGCACATAGCATTCTTATGTCATATGTATAGTAAGCATTCAAGTTGATAAACAAGGTCTAGACATATATATTCAAACCAGAAAAATCATGTATATATCTACCCCTAAAACCCTAATTAAACTCGGTCAATCATGAAGAGAAGTGGTTTTGGGTTTCAAACATGGAAATTTCAAGAACCTCCCAAAAGCTTCATTTTAGAGTGACTAAGAAGGATCCAGGCTTACTTATTCGTTTTCACGTGTTAAACTTGTCTAAATCTTGGTAAAACCTAGGATTTGACCAAGATATGATTCAAATGCTTGTGAGAAAATTAAAAAAAATCAGAAAAATGAAAAACCAAAGTACATAGTCTTCTTATGTCATATAGTAAGCATATTCAAGTTGATAAACAAAAGGTTTGGACATATTCAAACCATACAAATCATGTATCTATATATAACCCCTAACCCTAAACTCTGTCTTATGAAGTCAAGCATGAAGAGAAGTGGTTTTGGGTTTCAAACATGGAAATTTCAAAAACCTCCCAAAAACTTCATTTTAGAGTGACTGAGAAGGTTACATGCTTCCCTTTTCATTTTCATGTTTTAAACTTGTTTAAATTAGCTTGGTCAAACCTAGGATTTCATGAAGATACAAATGGGTGGGCACAATGTTCAAAAAAATCAGAAAAATGAAAAACCAAATCACATAGTCTTCTTATGTCATATCGTAAGCAATCAAGTTGATAAACAAGGTCTAGATATATCCAAACCAGACAAATCATGTATCTACCCCTTTCGATCTTATGAAGTCTAGCATGAAGGGAAGTCGTTTTGGGTTTCAAACATTGAAATTTCAAGAACATCCCAAAAGCTTCATTTTAGAGTGACTAAGAAGGATACAGACTTCCCTTTTCATTTTCATGTTTTAAACTTGTTTAAATCTTGGTCAAACCAATGATTTGACCAAGATTCAAATGGCCCTAAAAATTCAGAAAAAAATCAAAAGAATGAAAAACCAAAGCACATAGCATTCTTAGATATGTCATATGTATAGTAAGCATTCAAGTTGATAAACAAGGTCTAGACATATATATTCAAACCAGAAAAATCATGTATATATCTACCCCTAAAATCCTATATAATTAAACTCAGTCAATCATGAAGAGAAGTGGTTTTGGGTTTCAAACATGGAAATTTCAAGAACCTCCCAAAAGCTTCATTTTAGAGTGACTAAGAAGGATCCAGGCTTACTTATTCGTTTTCACGTGTTAAACTTGTCTAAATCTTGGTCAAACCTAGGATTTGACCAAGATATGATTCAAATGTGCAGAAAATAAAAAAAAATCAGAAAAATGAAAAACCAAAGTACATAGTCTTCTTATGTCATATAGTAAGCATATTCAAGTTGATAAACAAGGTTTGGACATATTCAAACCATACAAATCATGTATCTATACCCCCTAACCCTAAACTTTGTCTTATGAAGTCAAGCATGAAGAGAAGTGGTTTTGGGTTTCAAACATGGAAATTTCAAAAACCTCCCAAAAACTTCATTTTAGAGTGACTGAGAAGGTTACATGTTTCCCTTTTCGTTTTCATGTTTTAAACTTGTTTAAATTATCTTGGTAAAACCTAGGATTTCATGAAGATACAAATGGGTGGGCACAATATTCAAAAAAATCAGAAAATTGAAAAACCAAATCACATTGTCTTCTTATGTCATATCGTAAGCATTCAAGTTGATAAATTAACAAGGTCTAGATATATCCAAACCAGACAAATCATGTATCTACCCCGTGTCGATCTTATGAAGTCTAGCATGAAGGGAAGTCGTTTTCGGTTTCAAACATGGAAATTTCAAGAACATCCCAAAAGCTTCCATTTTAGAGTTACTAAAAGAAGGATATACAGACTTCCCTTTTTCATTTTCATGTTTTAAACTTGTTTAAATCCTTGTCAAACCAAAGATTTTGACCAAGATTCAAATGGGCATAAAAATTTAGAAAAAAATCAAAAGAGAATGAAAAACCAAAGCACATAGCATTCTTATATATGTCATATGTATAGTAAGCATTCAAGTTGATAAACCAGGTCTAGACATATTCAAACCAGAAAAATCATGTATATATCTACCCCTAAAACCCTAAACTCTTTCTTATGAAGTCAATCATGAAGAGAAGTGGTTTTGGGTTTCAAACATGGAAATTTCAAGAACCTCCCAAAAGATTTAATTTAGAGTGACTAATAAGGATCCATGCTTACCTTTTCATTTTCACAATTTAAACTTGTTTAAATCTTTGTCAAACATATGATTTGACCAAGATTCAAATATATGGGCATAAAATTCAAAAAAAAATCAGAAAAATGAAAAACAAAAGCATATAGTCTTCTTATGTCATATAGTAAGCATTCAAGTTGATAAATTAACAAGGTTTGGACATATTCAAACCATACAAATCATGTATCTACCCCTAACCCTAAACTCGGTCGATCTTATGAAGTGTAGCATGAAGAGAGGTCGTTTTGGGTTTCAAACATGGAAATTTCAAGAACATCCCAAAATGCTTCATTTTAGAGTGACTAAGAAGGATCCAGGCTTACTTATTCGTTTTCACGTGTTAATTAAACTTGTCTAATCTTGGTCAAACCTAGGATTTGACCAAGATTCAAATGCTTGTAGAAAATTTAAAAAATCAGAAAAATGAAAACCAAAGTACATAGTCTTCTTATGTCATATAGTAAGCATATTCAAGTTGATAAACAAGGTTTGAACCTTGATCTGTAGTAGTGGGCAAAACCCTAGTTTAACCTATTTAATTATAGATTCGTAGGTTGATTTTTCTACATTTTTATTATTACTAACCTATTTAATTATAGATTCGTAGGTTGATTTTTCTATACCTTTTTATTATTACTATGCAGCACAAGTGTGTTTGCCCGTCGAGTGAAACTCGGAGGAAGAGGGATCACTCGGAGGAAGGAGAGAAGAAGGGAGAGAATTATGGTGTCTCCCCTTTTTCGGGTGATGATGTTGACTTTTGTGCACGGTTTGTCAGTGCGCAGGAGGTGCGAGCGAGCGAGCGAGCGAGTCGAGCGAGGCCGAGAATGAGAGAGATTTGTTTTTTGTGAGAGGGACAACCGAAGGATCCGAAGGACCCACAGACTTCCAATACGCATCCCGATGCGTCTTCTCTTGACAAAGAAGATGGCTGGGAGTTTGCGTACCTATTGCACGTGACTTGTGCTCACTGAAGTGTGGGACCTCACGCGTGGGCACCACACGTAAGTGACAGACTTTGTTGGTGTAAAAACTCGGTTGATTATTATAGTGCATTAGAACAAAGTTTCCTATGGATTCAAGGGTAGGAAATCCAAGTTAACTCATTTACATGACATTATTTTTCTTATGTCATATAGTAAGCATTAAAGTTGATAAACAATGTCTAGACATATTCAAACCAGACAAATCATGTATCTATACCCCTAACCCCTAAACTCTGTCTTATGAAGTCAAGCATGTGAAGAGATGTGGTTTTGGGTTTCAAACATGGAAATTTCAAAAAACTCCCAAAAGCTTCATTTTAGAGTGCCTAAGAAGGATACATGCTTCCCTTTTCATTTTCATGTTTTATAAAACTTGTTTTAATTATCTTGGTCAAACCTAGGATTTGACGAAGATACAAATGGGTGGGCAAAAAATTAAAAAAATCAGAAAAATGGAAAACCAAATCACATAGTCTTCTTATGTCATATCGTAAGCAATCAAGTTGATAAACAAGGTCTAGATATATCCAAACCAGACAAATCGTGTATCTACCCCCTTTCGATCTTATGAAGTCTAGCATGAAGGGAAGTCGTTTTGGGTTTCAAACATTGAAATTTCAAGAACATCCCAAAAGCTTCATTTTAGAGTGACTAAGAAGGATACAGACTTCCCTTTTCATTTTCATGTTTTAAACTTGTTTAAATCTTGGTCAAACCAAGGATTTGACCAAGATTCAAATGGCCCTAAAAATTCAGAAAAAAATCAAAAGAATGAAAAACCAAAGCACATAGCATTCTTATGTCATATGTATAGTAAGCATTCAAGTTGATAAACAAGGTCTAGACATATATATTCAAACCAGAAAAATCATGTATATATCTACCCCTAAAACCCTAATTAAACTCAGTCAATCATGAAGAGAAGTGGTTTTGGGTTTCAAACATGGAAATTTCAAGAACCTCCCAAAAGCTTCATTTTAGAGTGACTAAGAAGGATCCAGGCTTACTTATTCGTTTTCACGTGTTAAACTTGTCAAAATCTTGGTAAAACCTAGGATTTGACCAAGATATGATTCAAATGCGCAGAAAATTAAAAAAATCAGAAAAATGAAAAACCAAAGTACATAGTCTTCTTATGTCATATAGTAAGCATATTCAAGTTGATAAACAAAAGGTTTGGACATATTCAAACCATACAAATCATGTATCTATATATACCCCCTAACCCTAAACTTTGTCTTATGAAGTCAAGCATGAAGAGAGAAGTGGTTTTGGGTTTCAAACATGGAAATTTCAAAAACCTCCCAAAAACTTCATTTTAGAGTGACTGAGAAGGTTACGTGCTTCCCTTTTCATTTTCATGTTTTAAACTTGTTTAAATTAGCTTGGTCAAACCTAGGATTTCATGAAGATACAAATGGGTGGGCACAATGTTCAAAAAAATCAGAAAAATGAAAAACCAAATCACATAGTCTTCTTATGTCATATCGTAAGCAATCAAGTTGATAAACAAGGTCTAGATATATCCAAACCAGACAAATCATGTATCTACCCCCTTTCGATCTTATGAAGTCTAGCATGAAGGGAAGTCGTTTTGGGTTTCAAACATTGAAATTTCAAGAACATCCCAAAAGCTTCATTTTAGAGTGACTAAGAAGGATACAGACTTCCCTTTTCATTTTCATGTTTTAAACTTGTTTAAATCTTGGTCAAACCAATGATTTGACCAAGATTCAAATGGCCCTAAAAATTCAGAAAAAATCAAAAGAATGAAAAACCAAAGCACATAGCATTCTTAGATATGTCATATGTATAGTAAGCATTCAAGTTGATAAACAAGGTCTAGACATATATATTCAAACCAGAAAAATCATGTATATATCTACCCCTAAAATCCTATATAATTAAACTCAGTCAATCATGAAGAGAAGTGGTTTTGGGTTTCAAACATGGAAATTTCAAGAACCTCCCAAAAGCTTCATTTTAGAGTGACTAAGAAGGATCCAGGCTTACTTATTCGTTTTCACGTGTTAAACTTGTCTAAATCTTGGTCAAACCTAGGATTTGACCAAGATATGATTCAAATGTGCAGAAAATAAAAAAAAAATCAGAAAAATGAAAAACCAAAGTACATAGTCTTCTTATGTCATATAGTAAGCATATTCAAGTTGATAAACAAGGTTTGGACATATTCAAACAATACAAATCATGTATCTATACCCCCTAACCCTAAACTTTGTCTTATGAAGTCAAGCATGAAGAGAAGTGGTTTTGGGTTTCAAACATGGAAATTTCAAAAACCTCCCAAAAACTTCATTTTAGAGTGACTGAGAAGGTTACATGTTTCCCTTTTCGTTTTCATGTTTTAAACTTGTTTAAATTATCTTGGTAAAACCTAGGATTTCATGAAGATACAAATGGGTGGGCACAATATTCAAAAAGATCAGAAAATTGAAAAACCAAATCACATTGTCTTCTTATGTCATATCGTAAGCATTCAAGTTGATAAATTAACAAGGTCTAGATATATCCAAACCAGACAAATCATGTATCTACCCCCTGTCGATCTTATGAAGTCTAGCATGAAGGGAAGTCGTTTTCGGTTTCAAACATGGAAATTTCAAGAACATCCCAAAAGCTTCCATTTTAGAGTTACTAAAAGAAGGATATACAGACTTCCCTTTTTCATTTTCATGTTTTAAACTTGTTTAAATCCTTGTCAAACCAAAGATTTTGACCAAGATTCAAATGGGCATAAAAATTTAGAAAAAAAATCAAAAGAGAATGAAAAACCAAAGCACATAGCATTCTTATATATGTCATATGTATAGTAAGCATTCAAGTTGATAAACCAGGTCTAGACATATTCAAACCAGAAAAATCATGTATATATCTACCCCTAAAACCCTAAACTCTTTCTTATGAAGTCAATCATGAAGAGAAGTGGTTTTGGGTTTCAAACATGGAAATTTCAAGAACCTCCCAAAAGATTTAATTTAGAGTGACTAATAAGGATCCATGCTTACCTTTTCATTTTCACAATTTAAACTTGTTTAAATCTTTGTCAAACATATGATTTGACCAAGATTCAAATATATGGGCATAAAATTCAAAAAAAAAATCAGAAAAATGAAAAACAAAAGCATATAGTCTTCTTATGTCATATAGTAAGCATTCAAGTTGATAAATTAACAAGGTTTGGACATATTCAAACCATACAAATCATGTATCTACCCCTAACCCTAAACTCGGTCGATCTTATGAAGTGTAGCATGAAGAGAGGTCGTTTTGGGTTTCAAACATGGAAATTTCAAGAACATCCCAAAATGCTTCATTTTAGAGTGACTAAGAAGGATCCAGGCTTACTTATTCGTTTTCACGTGTTAATTAAACTTGTCTAATCTTGGTCAAACCTAGGATTTGACCAAGATTCAAATGCGCAGAAAATTTAAAAAATCAGAAAAATGAAAACCAAAGTACATAGTCTTCTTATGTCATATAGTAAGCATATTCAAGTTGATAAACAAGGTTTGAACCTTGATCTGTAGTAGTGGGCAAAACCCTAGTTTAACCTATTTAATTATAGATTCGTAGGTTGATTTTTCTACATTTTTATTATTACTAACCTATTTAATTATAGATTCGTAGGTTGATTTTTCTATACCTTTTTATTATTACTATGCAGCACAAGTGTGTTTGCCCGTCGAGTGAAACTCGGAGGAAGAGGGATCACTCGGAGGAAGGAGAGAAGAAGGGAGAGAATTATGGTGTCTCCCCTTTTTCGGGTGATGATGTTGACTTTTGTGCACGGTTTGTCAGTGCGCAGGAGGTGCGAGCGAGCGAGCGAGCGAGCGAGTCGAGCGAGGCCGAGAATGAGAGAGATTTGTTTTTTTTTTGTGAGAGGGACAACCGAAGGATCCAGAAGGACCCACAGACTTCCAATACGCATCCTGATGCGTCTTCTCTTGACAAAGAAGATGGCTGGGAGTTTGCGTACCTATTGCACGTGACTTGTGCTCACTGAAGTGTGGGACCTCACGCGTGGGCACCACACGTAAGTGACAGACCTGTTGGTGTAAAAACTCGGTTGATTATTATAGTGCATTAGAACAAAGTTTCCTATGGATTCAAGGGTAGGAAATCCAAGTTAACTCATTTACATGACATTATTTTTCTTATGTCATATAGTAAGCATTAAAGTTGATAAACAATGTCTAGACATATTCAAACCAGACAAATCATGTATCTACCCCCTGTCGATCTTATGAAGCTAGCATGAAGGGAAGTTGTTTTCGGTTTCAAACATGGAAATTTCAAGAACATCCCAAAAGCTTCCATTTTAGAGTTACTAAAAGAAGGATATACAGACTTCCCTTTTTCATTTTCATGTTTTAAACTTGTTTAAATCCTTGTCAAACCAAAGATTTTGACCAAGATTCAAATGGGCATAAAAATTTAGAAAAAAAATCAAAAGAGAATGAAAAACCAAAGCACATAGCATTCTTATATATGTCATATGTATAGTAAGCATTCAAGTTGATAAACCAGGTCTAGACATATTCAAACCAGAAAAATCATGTATATATCTACCCCTAAAACCCTAAACTCTTTCTTATGAAGTCAATCATGAAGAGAAGTGGTTTTGGGTTTCAAACATGGAAATTTCAAGAACCTCCCAAAAGATTTAATTTAGAGTGACTAATAAGGATCCATGCTTACCTTTTCATTTTGACAATTTAAACTTGTTTAAATCTTTGTCAAACCTATGATTTGACCAAGATTCAAATTGGCAGAAAATTTTAAAAAATCAAAAAAATTAAAAACCAAAGTACATAGTCTTCTTATGGCATATAGTAAGCATTCAAGTTGTTAAACAAGGTCTAGACATATTCAAACCAAACAAATCATGTATCTATACCCCTAACCCCTAATTAAACTCTATATATCTTATGAAGTCAAGCATGAAGAGACGTGGTTTTTGGTTTCAAACATGGAAATTTCAAAAACCTCCCAAAATCTTCATTTTAATTAGAGTGACTGAGAAGGATACATGCTTCCCTTCTCATTTTCATGTTTTAAACTTGTTTAAATCTTGGTCAAACCTAGGATTCGACCAAGATTCAAATGGGCATAAAAATTCAGAAAAAAATCAAAAGAATGAAAAACCAAAGCACATAGCATTCTTATGTCATATATAGTAAGCTAGCATTCAAGTTGATAAACAAGGTCTAGACATATTCAAACCAGAAAAATCATGTATATATCTACCCCTAACCCTAAACTATGTCTTATGAAGTCAAGCATGAAGAGAAGTGGTTTTTGGTTTCAAACATGGAAATTTCAAAAAAAAAAACTTCATTTTCGGGAGACTAAGAAGGATCCATGCTTACCATTTTATTTTCATGTTTTAAACTTGTTTAAATCTTGGTCAAACCTAGGATTTGACCAAGATTCAAATGGGCAGAAAATTAAAAATGTGTGTTTGCCCGTCGAGTGAAACTCGGAGGAAGAGGGATCACTCGGAAGGAGAGAAGAAGGGAGAGAATTATGGTGTCTCCCCTTTTTCGGGTGATGATGTTGACTTTTGTGCAGGGTTTGTCAGTGAGCAGGAGGTGCGAGCGAGCGAGCGAGCGAGTCGAGCGAGGCCGAGAATGAGAGAGATTTGTTTTTTTTTTTGTGAGAGGGACAACCGAAGGATCCAGAAGGACCCACAGACTTCCAATACGCATCCTGATGCGTCTTCTCTTGACAAAGAAGATGGCTGGGAGTTTGCGTACCTATTGCACGTGACTTGTGCTCACTGAAGTGTGGGACCTCACGCGTGGGCACCACACGTAAGTGACAGACCTGTTGGTGTAAAAACTCGGTTGATTATTATAGTGCATTAGAACAAAGTTTCCTATGGATTCAAGGGTAGGAAATCCAAGTTAACTCATTTACATGACATTATTTTTCTTATGTCATATAGTAAGCATTAAAGTTGATAAACAATGTCTAGACATATTCAAACCAGACAAATCATGTATCTATACCCCTAACCCCTAAACTCTGTCTTATGAAGTCAAGCATGTGAACAGATGTGGTTTTGGGTTTCAAACATGGAAATTTCAAAAAACTCCCAAAAGCTTCATTTTAGAGTGCCTAAGAAGGATACATGCTTCCCTTTTCATTTTCATGTTTTATAAAACTTGTTTTAATTATCTTGGTCAAACCTAGGATTTGACGAAGATACAAATGGGTGGGCAAAAAATTAAAAAATTCAGAAAAATGGAAAACCAAATCACATAGTCTTCTTATGTCATATCGTAAGCAATCAAGTTGATAAACAAGGTCTAGATATATCCAAACCAGACAAATCGTGTATCTACCCCCTTTCGATCTTATGAAGTCTAGCATGAAGGGAAGTCGTTTTGGGTTTCAAACATTGAAATTTCAAGAACATCCCAAAAGCTTCATTTTAGAGTGACTAAGAAGGATACAGACTTCCCTTTTCATTTTCATGTTTTAAACTTGTTTAAATCTTGGTCAAACCAAGGATTTGACCAAGATTCAAATGGCCCTAAAAATTCAGAAAAAAATCAAAAGAATGAAAAACCAGAAAAATCATGTATATATCTACCCCTAAAACCCTAATTAAACTCAGTCAATCATGAAGAGAAGTGGTTTTGGGTTTCAAACATGGAAATTTCAAGAACCTCCCAAAAGCTTCATTTTAGAGTTACTAAGAAGGATCCAGGCTTCCCTTTTCAATTCATGTTTTAAAATTGTTTAAATTATCTTGGTCAAACCTAGGATTTCATGAAGATACAAATGGGTGGGCACAATATTCAAAAAAATCAGAAAAATGAAAAACCAAAGCACATAGTCTTCTTATGTCATATAGTTAGCATTAAAGTTGTTAAACAAGGTATAGACATATTCAAACTAGACAAACCAAATGTATCTACACCCCCTGACCCCTAAACTCTATCTTATGAAGTCAGGCATGAAGAGAAGTGGTTTTGGGTTTCAAACATGGAATTTTCAAAAACCTCCCAAAAACTTCATTTTAGAGTGACTAAGAAGTATACATGCTTCCCTTTTCATATTCATGTTTTAAACTTGTTTAAATTATCTTGGTCAAACGACCTAGGATTTGACAAGATTCAAATGGGCATCAAAATTCAAAAAAATCAGAAAAATGAAAACAAAAGCAAATAGTTTTCTTATGTCATATAGTAAGCATTCAAGTTGATAAACAAGGTCTAGACATATTAAAACCAGAAAAATCATGTATATATCTACCCTTAACCCTAAACTAATCTGTCGATCTTATGAAGTCAATCATGAAGAGAAGTGGTTTTGGGTTTCAAACATGGAAATTTCAAGAACCTCCCAAAGGCTTCATTTTAGAGTGACTAAGAAGGATCCAGGCTTACTTATTCGTTTTCACGTGTTAAACTTGTCTAAATCTTGGTCAAATTTAGGATTTGACCAAGATTCAAATGCTATGAAAAATTAAAAAAATCAGAAAAATGAAAAACCAAATTACATAGTCTTCTTATGTCATATAGTAAGCATATTCAAGTTGATAAACAAGGTCTAGACATATTCAAAGTTTCAAACTAGACAAACCATGTATCTACCCCCTAACCCCTAAACTCTGTCTTATGAAGTCAAGCATGAAGAGAAGTGGTTTTGGGTTTCAGACATGGAAATTTCAAAAACCTCCCAAAAACTTCATTTTAGAGTGACTAAGAAGGATACATGCTTCCCTTTTCATTTCCATGTTTTAAACTTGTTTAAATTATCTTGGTCAAACCTAGGATTTGACAAGATTCAAATGGGCATCAAAATTCAAAAAAAATCAGAAAAATGAAAAACCAAAGCAAATAGTTTTCTTATGTCATATAGTAAGAATTAAAGTTGATAAACAAGGTCTAGACATATTCAAACCAAACAAATCATGTATATATCTACCCCTAACCCTAAACTCTGTCTTATGAAGTCAAGCATGGAAATTTCAAGAACATCCCAAAAGCTTCATTTTAGAGTGACTAAGAAGGATCCATGCTTACCTTTTCATATATTTTAAACTTGTTTAAATCTTTGTCAAACCTAGGATTTGACCAAAAGATTCAAATGGGCATAAAATTCAAAAAAAATCAGAAAAATGAAAAACACTACGAACAGTGAACAATACTGTTTCGCGTCCCTACAGTACACCATGTACAGTGTTGCGAGTGACCTGTGTCCTTCACGGATAGAGATCAGGTGACATGTCACCTGGTGACATGCGGCTTAAATCTAAATTTAAATATTGCGTAAAAATCACGTCCCAACCTATAGCCCTCTCGATTTATAGGCCCCTGCCGCCTCTCCCCATTCACTTCACTTCTCGCTACCTCACTCCTCTCGATTTATATAGGCCCCTGCCGCCTCTCCCCATTCATCTTCAAAATCCTATAGCCCCAACCTGTACAGTGGTCGTCGGCGGCTGTACCATCCACAACCTCTGTATTAGCGCCTCCCTGCACCCCCATCTTCCGGCGATGAATCCCACGAGTGGACAAGGGGGCCTGTTAGGTGTGCGGCCCACCGTCGTAATCCCCCAGCAGCAACTACAGGACCTCGCCGCCAACTCGCACGCCCCCTACACCGCTGCAGTAGGCGCATGGCGGCCTCGCCGTTGAGTCTGATGTGCCCACCAAGCGGCAGCGGATCAACGACCTCTCCGTGGGCTCAGACGTGACAGTCCTGCTGCAGCTGCAAGACAACCTCGCCGTCGCCGGGGAGTCGGTCCTCTCCAAGGAGGAGAGCTTCGAGGTCAGTGGTTAATGTAGTTTAATCATTGGTTTAAAACTAGTTAGCCCCCTACTGAGTATTATTCGGAGGGGATTTGATGCAAAATACTTCATTCACCATGTTTTGGCGTGAGTATTTGCGGCAGATCAGGACAACCTGAGAGATAGCCTGTCCTGGGGCATTATTAGTTTTTTTTTTTGAGGGGTTCCTCGGGCCTTATTAGTGAAGCGTCCAATTTCTATTCACGTAATCCATGCCAGCAGGCCTCAGGACTTGTAATTTTGCATTGGAATCAATCCCTCAGCCTGATCCATGCTGGAACGGGGTGGATGCCTGGAAGGAGAAGCAGCAATCGGAGCACGTATGCGGAACGACCAGAAACGCGAGAGCATAGAGGTGTTGCGGTTCCACGTCCACCCGACGTGCGCGGAAGTGTTTCCTGAGGATCCCCGCGACTCTGATCCTGTCCAATACTCTTCTGCCAAACAGATAAAATGTGTTCTAATTAAGAAAGACCCAGATATTACTCACTGAACCATGTGAAAACACGTCAACCAAACAAGGCACAAGGGATTTCTACTGCACTAATACTAGCTGCATTACCACTTTCGAACTTCAATGCAAACTTGAAACTTCACTGCAGTCTTTTTCCCCCTTTCGAACTTGAGATCCAGCCTCTCCATCGATTGATGCATAGGGCAAACTTTATTAGTTCATGTTTCGTTCTTAGTTTGAAACTTTATTACTCCAAGCTCCGGAGTACTCATATTACTACAGTATTGCAATTGAAATTTATACATATTACAATTACTATTGAAGTTAGTCTTGTACATATTACTATGAGTATTGAAGTTTAAGTCCTGCAAACTTTCGGAGTACTATATTTTTACTATTGAAGTTACACTCTTGCACTTTATTAGTATAATATCATGTGTCACACAGGGTCGCTCTGTGAATCTACCATCTAATGAAGGACGACAACATGAAGCGTCTCTGCAAGTAATCCGGCGGTCGCTCCTGGATGAGTCGCGCGAGTTGATTGACCATGCGTCCAAGCTCCGAGATGTAAACGCACATCTGGTAAACCGTGCTATGAAGCTATGGAATGAGTATGCCGTACTCTTGAATGAGCACTCATCTCTATCAAAGGAGAACTCATCTCTATCGAAGGAGAACCTCTCCATGGTAAATCAGAACGGGTCTCTAACGAAGGAGAACATCTCCATCCTAAAAGAGAACTCATCTCTGAAAAAGGAGAACATCTCCATCCTAAAAGAGAATTCATCTCTGAAAAAGGAGCACACCTACTACAAGTGACGGAGCATGACAGGAAACAAGTAATCTTCTTCGGGTGTGAAGAAGTTGTACCCATATGTGCATGTAGAGAGGTGGAGACGGTTGCCGATGAGACAAGTGAGTAGATTGAGGAGGGCAGCCACAACCCACAACGTTTGTAGTTACAAATCTTCTATCGTAAAAGTAGTAGTATCGAAATTAATATGTATCCCTTAATATATGTGGTGTTTGGCAATATATAGTTTAACATGCAAGGACTCTGCAATGTAATTTGTATCAGTTTGATTGGCTTTCTACCCAAGTGAGCATGTGTCATATTTGTCCAAGGTTTGATTTTTGCATATTATCATATTTTGTTGAATACCATACTAAAAAATTCCATGTGCATCATTTTGATGCAGAGGATGGGGGTCTCAACTTCCATTACGAAAAGGATTTGTCAAGACATGAAACATTGGATAAAATCTTTGACTGTACCCTGCAAGTGTGGCACCTAGAAACAATGATTAAAATTCAAAGCTGCATCTCCTACCAATACAAATGGTATATCAGACAATTTTGAAACAAATTGAATCCAACCCGAAATAAATTAAATTATATTTGGAAGAAGATATGTAGAAATACCCCTGTACAGTAGGACGCTATGTGCAATGCACGACATATTGGCAAAAAATTACCCGCATGTACCAAAGGCATGGGCACCAAGATCTGATGCAAATTTGAATTCGGCCAAAGGAGGGTACTAGCAAAGATTTCGATCGTGTCAGCGATCCAGACATTCTTATGAAGTAAAGGGAATTTGATCATCTTGGTCTTGCAAGTAATGAAATGTGGGGACTCCTAAGATCGACGCCTTCAACACTGATGTTTCTTTCTATCAGAAGCTAGTGGCTGACAACTTTGATTCCTATTCGGCTGATGCAGATATCCATGAGATCATCAAGAGGATCTTGGAACATGTTGAAGCACGTGTCGACATTCTGCTCTCGTGCTCGAAGGCAGATGATTTTGATAGGGTGATGCAAAAGCCGCCATATGGTCAATAGATTGTTATTATATACAAGGATGTTTCTTGGGTCATCATCTAGATCTTTTGTTTTCTTATGTGTTAGCAGTACTTTATGGAAACTATGTTAGTATTGTCTTATACTGAATTGTTGCTATATCTGGACACCGGATGCTTATGTTCTATGACATTATGGAATGTATGGAAAAAAGATGACACCTTTTTAGCTATTCAGAAAAGGCAAAAAAACAACAACAATTTGTTTCCCACAATAAAATGAAATCTTATTGCACCTTTCCCCAAAATGTTAATGCACATTTTACCTTGGGCATTTTTGTTAAGACCCATGGTTTTTTATATAAAATGGTAGGCCATATTTTGAAGCTAGTTTTTTTTTAAAAAAAACATATCAAAATTCAAGCTTATCATTTTATAGCCACAAGTTCACTTTTTTTTTCTTCATTTTTTTCTGAAACAGGGTGGGAATCGACTGCATGCCATTCCTTGCAAACATTGGCGAATGTCGGAAATAATCTTAGATAGGGCGAACTCTAAAAGAAGAGGTAAATACCGAAATAGTCCCGAGACATTGTGATGCATGTAATTCTAACGCAATCCCAATAAACCAAAACATATTTTATTATAAGTAGAACCTATATACATACCAATTATGTGATCAATGGCAAAACTTTACTTATTTTGAAAATCATTTTGTAATTGGATCGATCAAGAATTTTTTCAATATCTTTTGCTCGATGCACAACTCGGAATTTATGATCTTTGTTGTCGAGCCATTTCAGGAGTCCTTTAAGTCATAGGATAGGAAAAACGTATGTACATCTTGTCTATTTGAATCCTATGGGAATATGAGTTTCTTTGATTGTACCAAAGGGATTTTTCCATGAGGGATGACCTAATGTTTTGTTCATATAGGATTTGTAGTACAAGATTCATATGGGATATGTTCCCTTTGAATATAACCAATAGTGTAGAATAATTCCCGTAGGATCTAAATCCTATAAATCAAAGGAGTCTCAGTTGTTTTCGTCACCACATATAAAATCAGCGCCAACTCAATGAGATGATAAATGTTGTCGGATGAAACATGGCGTTTCTTTCAAATATAAAGAAATATCTGAAGTCTTCAATTCTACGCGTATGATAATGAATAGCTCAAGGTTATTTTACATATACTAAGATCCATGATACATCAATCTTTTTAATGCGGAGAACGAGTCTATATATGTTTTTTGGTACCTAGTCCATGTTTTGTTTTCGAAATCGGCTCCACGCAGTGTTCACTAAAATAGGCGCAACTTTGTCATATGAAGTCCGTTTTAAGTACTCAAATATTCAGAAAAAAACACATATATATGAATGGATGGATATTCACTAAAAATCAAGGTAGGATGGCTGCCGTACCGCCCATGCTTACAAATGAGACCTTGATGGGGTCGGACCGCGTCCATTTTTTTTTCGCGCATCCACCAAACCATTTCAACGAAGCGCCAAAACAGCGGCGAAAATAGCTCGGGTTGCCGCCTCCAATTTTCAAATGTTCGAATTTCCGATCTTATCCTTTCATCAAAAACGTCCCCAGCGGTTCTTCTCTTGGCCAAGGCCAATCTCACCCCAGCCATTAAAACATACCACCGGCACAGGCGCCGAATCCCACATCTCTCACGCGTCACACACCGAATCGGAGCATCTCGCCCGACGACGGCAGCAGCACCACCGTCCCACCTCGCCACCACAGCCTCGACTCGTACGCCGTAGTGTCCGAGAAGACGTTGTCAAGCAAGCCGGAGCCGCTTCCCCTACGAAGGCGCACACCGCACCATTTGTGCTCCACCGTAGCCGACGCCCACCGCGCCGGATCCTGCTCAGGGACGCCGTCCACCTCCGCCGCTGCGTCGGATCTGCTTCCCGACTCCCTGGTCTACCGCACGGTGAAATGGGTAGACCCCGCGCCCAACCGGTCCACCGCGCGAAACCAAAGCGTAAAGCCGTCCACTCCCCATGCGAAGGTTGGTGTTTAGCCGCTTCCGTTATGCATTTCATTTCCGAACATCAGTTTCGTGCGATCTGGGGTTTCAAGTTTACTTTTCCTACAATCTGTTTGGTGCTATCTCGGTATGACCGTAGTAGAAGTCAAGCCTGCAGAGTGATTAGTCGACATTATTAAACCGCATGATTATAAATCTTGTAATCATCAATTGGCATGCACAGGGAAATCATTTATTTTTGATCTACGCTTTATTCCTTTTTGAGCTATCATCTACTTGCTACTACTAATTTGCCCTTCTACTGCTCTACTCAAAGTTCCATGATAAATCTCGTTAGCATTTTTTTCTAATGCATGCTAAAGATACTGTAGTAGAGTACAAAGAGGGCCGGAGAGAAAATATAGGCATCACCAGTGAACAATCAAACACCTCTCCTGTCTCCATCGATAACAATCATTTTCTTATTCAGAACTTGATCCTACTGAACAAGAGTCTGAGGGAGACCTGAGTAAAGAGGATGCCCTTGTCAAGCACCCTACTCCACCACCCAAGGTGATTGCTCGCTCTTTTCATTGGCATTATTGTTGCATCTTCAATAACTGTGATGTATCTGTCCAACCCAGCCCAAGTTATAGCATTATCATCCGCTTCGGTTAACACATAATAATAACATATGTTTCATCATGTCTTGGCTTGCTGTTCTTATGTTCCATAATCGTATCAAGCATGTATATGATTTTGTTGATTGAAGTACCGTTTATCTCTGGCAGGCATCAGGGACTTCACGTAAGGACGTTTCAAATACCAACAAGGTGAAGAACATAGTTCAACAGGAAGATCAATATCTGACAGCTCACCTAAAAATAAAAAGGGTTCAAGCTGGTCATGTCAGATCACAAACAAATGCAGTGAACAGAGTAAAAACAAGGTCTCAGACTCAGAGTCACTCTAATCTAGTTGAAAATGATGACCAGGCAAAAAAATATTGTAATGCGAAACACCAACATAAAAAGCTTCGACCTAACCCCACATCGGTTGGTCTAAAAGCTGTAGACGGAGCAAATACCAAACCACATGTTCCCCCACCAATTGCCAATCCAGCTACCCAAGAACAATTCACAGCAGACCAGTTTCAACACAGGTTCTCAACACCTAACTAATCACGATCGCCCACGACATTTAGTCCTGCCGTAGACAACTTCTTCCTTAAAGATGATGGTGGGGCCGAATTAGGTACGTGTTCCCTTACATGCTCCGTTACATAAATACCTTGATAGCTTGATGTAATGCTTAAATTTGCAGTTCCACCACGACCAAGAAAACGAAGGGGGCCAACGACTTTGAAATCACTTAAAAATAAGATTGCCCGAATGGGAACAAGATTTCCCATCACATCAGTTATAGCAGGTATCAGAAGGCCACTGGATCCACAAGAATCATCTAATATAGCATCGATCACATGCGTTTTTGTCAGGACTCAAATTCCTATCTTTCCATCATGGAAACAACACGTAAACACCCCTTCTCATTTTGAAGGTTTACTGCACATGTTACATGTAAGTCATTTTCGTAAACAATACCATGTTGCTCGTTCACATTCCCTCTAGCTTTTTGTTGGCTAGCTATCTAACACATGAACGGTTCCCATTGTTGTAAACAGACATGTCTTGAGTTTGATGATGACATGAAGAATGTAATCACTGTTATCAGGAGCATATTCTCTTCAGCGTTGCGCCAGGAGCGCCATAGGCTAAAGATGAGATACTTTGCTGGGAGGACTCCTAGCGATATTCCAACAACCTCTCCTATACTACAGATGACTGATGATCAATGGTGTGATCTTGTTGAGTATTGGTCTGCTCAAAAGAATTTGGTATGTTCTGTGAAGACAGTGAGACAAGATCACATTACTGATTCCTTTTTAAGCATGTGTCTCACAAGTCTTCATTTGTAGTTCATCGCTCGAAGTAACATGCGTGCTCGTAATAATGTACGTTTACAACAGCGTACAGGATCTCGTAGCTTGATTGGACACCTCTACTGTATGGTAAGGAATGTTATCTGTACAACTATATTTAAATTAGTAAATCATTTAGAATTTATAGATGCACAATATACATCGTAAATTGATGTCTCTGTTTTTTTTTTTTGAAAACTTTCAATTGTCGCATGTCGGCATGTGACGTGGTTGTGAAACTAATTTATATTTTCTCTTGCGAAAATATCAGAAGGCAAGGCAAGCATACTGTGAGAGTACAGACAGAGAGATGAGTCTACTTGAGCAATTCAAGGTGTGCCGCATTTGAGAAATGGTTTGACTGGACATTTTGCACAGAGTGTTATTGTAAGTATTCTCTACTAATGTCAGTTATGGTTTTCAATTGTATTCAGAAATATCTTGTCATATTTGTCAAGCTTCATGCACTAGCCAACACAACCAAATGTCTGAACTGCTGGAAAGGGCTAGTACAATTCACTTATATACTTCTCAGCAATATCATGCACATTACGAATTCTACACATGGATCCATGCATATTTTTATAGTCCTGCTATTACGTGTTAGCAATAGAAGACATGTCAATATGATGTAACATGCTCTTACTAAAATGTATATGCGGTAATCAGCCATGCCAGTTTGTAAGATTATTAGAGGTAGTTCATACACATGTCTTCACATTATAATCTCTTCTCTTACACATGTGTAACAACTGAAAACTCCTCAGTCTGACATGAAAGTGGAGCTGGCAAAACCAAAGAAAGATGGTATAGAAAAAACCCAGGAAGAATGTCTGAATTCATTTTCCAAGGTACTACAATGTCATGGTATAGCCAACAACACATTCCTGCGTAATGCTGGGTTCACAACTAATTTGTCGAGGTCCAAGTCCAAGTCAAAGCCCAAGCGCAGGTTGAGGTCCAAGTCATTGTCTTTTTATGTTCTCGAGGAACTACTCAAAGAGGAACGAGCAATAGTGGCTGCACAAAGAGTAGTCATCCACCGTATAACTGCAGGATTAGAAGCAAGTCAAGCCCACTCGGGCAACATCCCGAGAAAGTGTGGGAGATGCTGAATACCACAGTTGAACACCGACGATCAAAGGTGTCCCTTGGTTGTGTGAAAGGGTTTGTGATGCTGAACTATTTTGTTGGTGCTTCTATCTGCACTTGTTATGTACCTGGTGGTTGTTTCCTTGGTGATGTGGATTAAATGAAAACTGAATGGATTGGATGCACCAATATTTAATCAAGGTTTAATCTGATTTGTAGTATTTTTTGTATTGCGCTGCATGGGAAAAGTATAACTATTAGTTGGCCCATTGGTGACCATTTTCATACATTATTTTAGTTGATTGGTCCTTGTCCTTGTATCCACGAAAGGAGGCGATTACTACGAAGCTACCAATTTTGCTAGTACAGTATTTTTTAGCGCCGACTAAATTGAAAATATCTGTCAAGCGCTACAATCTCCCGCCAATAAAATCCAAAATATTTGTACATGGGAACTGATTTTGGTTGTGATTATGACTTGATGTGACCGTATAGTAGTGTCATGCGCATGCGGGACTGGTGTTTTGAAACATAGGAGCATATGCTCCCTCCATTTTGAAATGCATCTTACACATATTTTGAATTTCAAAAAATGAAACAAAAAATTCGCATGTACATCTTCTCGTGCTACGCCCTTAAAAAGTTGCGACTTGTCGTGTGACGTGTGTAAAAAGATAAAACACAGTACTAAAAATAATGCTTTTCACAAGATAAGTTTTCTTTTTTACATAGACCACAAAAAATATTGGTTTTTCGTGAAACTTGACGAACGAACATATATTATGAATATGTACATGTAAATTTTTTGCTAATTTTTTTCGACATTTTAAAATATGATTTTTTGGTAGAGGGAGCATATGCACCCGGGAGCCAAATTGAATTTCCGCATGCATATGACACTACTCTATGTTACTACCTTCATAATGCATAGTAACTTAGATGTAGTACTATCATGCATGATTGTTTTAGTTAGTATGTAGACTCATTCTATCTTGAAAAGTGTTATGGTAACATAGCTAGTTACCACAACCAGCTCTATGTTAATACTCCTTAGTTACTCCCACTATGAGTAGTCTAAGTAGCATGGTCTACCCCGGAAGTAGATCCTCTAACGTGCAATAGACAAGTCGGGTAAGCTACACCTCTCTAATTTTCCTTCTCCACATCTACATGATTACGTCTAATTTGATCTAAATTAACTTCCATAATATATGTAAGCCATATGCATTTACGATAATTAGTAACAATCAAAATTATGACTATCTTTTTTAAATACTTATACGATTTTTTATACAGTAAAAATATACAGTGGTTGCTACAGTAAATACGTACGATATTTGTTACATTTTCCTGATTTTTCTTCTATGTTTTGCACTACTTAAGCACCGTGCTTACGACTTGTCATCTCTACGTTAGAGGATATGGTTCCGGTCTACCCCTGGCCTTATATTACAATCACGAGTCTATATTACTTGGACCATCTCGTACAACATACTTTTGTTGCTCCTTGCAAAAAAACATACATTTGTTGCGACTGGATTATTAATAAAAGCCGTGTGCATCACCACGATGCAGAGGCTGGGGTCATATCCCCTTTTCGAAGAAAAAAAATTACTTAGTCAAGCTGCAAAATCTCCTAGTACCAATCCCGAAATATTTCAGAAGGGCTTTTCAAAATTGATTTTCAAGATATATCATGATTATGCTCGTGGTAACCGATTTTCAACGTGATGATGACTTGATGTGACACTTGACCGTACTAGTACGGTCTCATATTTTTGTATTACTTGGACTATAGCCAAATTGAAATCTCATTCAGCGGCAAAACTTCCCGCTCGAAAAATACAAATATTTCACACGCCTCTAACTTCCCATTCTACCCTCGTAAAGATGACAACAATGTCCATGCATAAGTCGGTTGGTGGGGTCTACCCGTCATTTTTTTCGATCACCACCTCCCTAGCTCCGAAACTCCCGAAAAAAAATTCATTTCCCTCACTCTCTCCTCTGAGACCACCCACCGGAACTTCCCAAGTCCCTCTCTCTCCCACCTCCACGACCACCGCACCGGAACATCCCCGCCGGACTTCCCTGGCCTACCCGAGCCCTCGCGATCCTCGTCATCCGCATCTGCCGGAGCCGCTTCATCGACGCCGTCATCAACCGGACCGGATCATCCCCGCGAACCTCGAAACCATATACTCATCCGGCAGTCTACCGCAGCCGCTTCAGCTGCGGTATCGTCCACCCCACCGGAGCCGCTTCGCCGGATCCGTCGTCCACCGCATCGGATCTTGCTCACCGACACCGCCGTGCATGAACCGGATCTGCTTCACTGCGCCGTGCATGATCTAAACTCTTCTACTGTCGTTTCTATTGCTTGCCCGCAAGTTCTTGTTGAATCTTGGGGGAATCTGTTTGTGCTAACGACGCGCCGTTACGTTTTTGCAGATGAGATGAGTAACCATGAAGTGTAATGGCCGTCTCTCCAACCCCAAGTAGCACATGTAGCGTACTTCATCACCGGATCTATCAACCCCAGGAAGATCTCTTTGTGACTCCCACGAGTGCTTCTCCTAATGTAAGTCCCTTGTTTTAGCGCCATGTTCGGGTTCGATGCTTGTTTGTCCGAAGCTCTTTTAGTTCATTCCTAGCTATGACCGTAACATCTTGCTATTTTCTACTTCATTGCTAACTTTAAGCGATTGAACATTTTGGTTTGCATTCCCTGCTTCGTAGATGTAGCCATCATAACTTCTATCTTGCTCAGTCGTTGTTACAAAAATTATAGCTATTATAGTAACATCCTGCTATTATTTAGTTCATGGCCAATTTTAAGTAATTGCACATGTTGGTTCGCATTCCCTGCTCTATAGCTTTTGGCATCGTAACTTCTATATTTGGTTTACATTCCCTGCTCTGTAGATCTAGCCATCATAACTTTATCTTGCTCAGTCGTTGTTACAAAAATTATGGCCTGCTACTATGTTGTTTGTGCCAATTTTTTACTCCATGAACATGTTGGCTTGCATTCCCTGTACTACAGGTGATGCCATTGTTTTGTATCTAGTTCATTGTAAGCTAACAAAGTAAGGACTTAGTTTGGCATGCTATCACTCTGCTATCTAGCCTGTAGTACAAATAAACTTGTCATACTACTAGATAATAATTTTGCGTGCCATCTTGTTCTTCAAAAGCTGCATTATTGACTTGTTTCTCTGACTTGGCATGACGCTCACATATGGAAAGCTGAACATATTGGTTTGCATTCCCTCTTATACAAGTTCACAGGTGATCCCACTATATTCTGTATCTGGTCCATCCTAAGCTCCAAAGATTAACTATCCTCTATGTGTTGCTCATTACAAGTTTATATCCCGAAACATCTTGATTTGCATCCCCTTCACTATAAGTTCAGGAGTATTATTTAGTTCACGGCCAAAATGAAGTAATTGCACTTGGCACATGTTGGTTCACATTCTATTTTTGGTTTACATTCCCTGCTCTGTAGATGTAGCCATCATAACTTCATCTTGCTCAGTCGTTGTTACAAAATTTATAGCCTGCTACTATGTTGTTCATGCCAATTTTGTACACCCTGAACATGTTGGTTTGCATGGGACTCGACAGTAGTAAGTCTGCTGTTTCATTCTAACATGCTCTGTTATATTGGCTGTTGGTATGCGGCATGCACTCTTTGTTTGCTTATTGTGCGCATTACAATGATCTTGTTATAACGACGAAATGATGAGTTCCAAATTCTTTGCCAAACAATATTGTAGTGTCTTTGCCTTTCCATTGTTGCTGTCTTAACTTGTAATGTCTTTGTTTCAGATATAGGTGCTGCATGGACAACTTAAAAGATTGCCGGATCGCTTCTTGTATTGCTAGGTTTAATTACCATTCAATTTCTCTGGGTTCTGTAATATTTTTTCAATGCCTTGCAGCTGATGTAATATTTAGTTAGTTTTTATAGTTCTTTCGCGCATTTTTTCTTTGGTGCTTGTGGTAAGTGAGGCTATCCGACAGAAATCAATCTTTGCGTAAATATTCTCGATATCTAAATCACGAATTCCCATCCCTTAAACGGCCCAATTAAGCGAAATCACATATGTGCTCGCCCGCAAATTCCTATAGCGCCTATTATGCCGGCATATAAACAGCAACTAAACGGGCTGGCCCACTTACTTATTGGGCCAGCCCATTTGATTGAAGGTGGACCCCACACTCTAATTGGGCTGGCCCACTTGCTTTTAGGTGGACCCCTCCCACTACTTAGTTGGGCCAGCCCAATTGCTTTTGTGATGGACCCCACATACTAAATGGGCCGGCCCTTTAAGAGGAAAGTGGGACCCACCTGTGTTTTTGGCCCGGCCCACTATCTTGTTGGGCCGGCCCACCTGCTATATGGTGGACCCCACACACTAATTGGGCCGGCCCTTTAACAGGAAAGTGGGACCCACCTGTGCTTTTGGCCCGGCCCACTATCTTGTTGGGCCAGCCCACTTGCTATATGGTGGTCCCACATGGTAAACGGGCCGGCCCTTTAATAGGAAGGTGGGACCCACCTGTGTTTTTGGCCCGGCCCACTATCTTGTTGGGCCGGCCCACTTTCTATATGGTGGACCCCACATACCAAATGGGCCGGCCCATTAACAGAAATGTGGGACCCACCTGTGTTTTTGGCCCGGCCCACTAGCTTGGTGGGCCAGCCCCCTTGCTATATGGTGGACCCCACATACTAAATGGGCCCGCACTTTAACTCGAAGGTGGGACCCACCTGTGTTTTGGCCCTCCCACTTGCTATATGGTGGACCCCACATACTAAATGGGCCGGCCCTTTAACAGGATAGTGGGACCCACCATGTGTTTTTGGCCCGGCCCACTAGCTTGTTGGGCCGGCCCACTTGCTATATGGTGGACCCCACACATCAAATGGGCCGGCCTTTTAATAGGATAGTGGGACCCACCTGTGTTTTTGGCCCGGCCCACTTGCTTCTTGGGCCGGCCCAGTTGCTGTAAGGGGGACCCACATGTTAAATGGGCCGGCCCATTTAACTTTTGACCAGTCAACATTAGAGGTTAGGCCCGGCCCACGTAACTAATGGACCAGTCCAGCTATATAGTTGACCGGTCAAACTATGTCATCTGGCCCGGCCCGCTTAAGACGTGGCAGGCCTCGTGTGGGCCTACCATCTACCACGGGGTTTCAGCCGGTTAACGCCGTTAATCGCGCTAATCTGCCCGCCACGTGTCAGTTTGCATGACGTCAGCAGTCAACGGGCTCCCGGAAACACTTCCGCAACGGTCCGATTTTCCGTGGCGGAAGGGCGCCCAAGCGTGACGGACCGAAAAAATCGTCGTTGGACTTTGCCTGACGCAGTTTCCACAACAGAACCCATATCGTCGGGTTAGGTCCATAGGCGACGAAAAATGCCCCTTAGTTGACGATTTTGGGACGTTGTCTATCAGAACTTTTCTTGTAGTGGATTTGCAAGTGCCAAACGATTCAAAAATCAAATGACTCCAAAAATCCATCTGCATGGAGTTTCTTCATGCGTTCCTTTCTAACATGACTTAATGGCGGTTCCACAAATAAGTGGAATTCAAATCATTTGCCTTATGGCATTTTAGCGTATGTGTGTTTCACCATTAAGATTTATAATAACTTATCCATCGTACATGGAGTAATGTCATAATTTGAACAACTCATTGTTTTCATTTGACCAGAGCAAAATAACAATTATTAAGTTCTTTATTATAAATTCTAAGGGATAAGTAGAATGCCAACGACAAACATAATAACACTTTATTATGTTCGAGACGTGCATTATTACCATATTCCTTATCAGTCACTTAGGCCATCGTATTCTTGTATTGCGTTGCATTGTATGACATCTCATACTAACCAATCTGGTACAAATACCCAAGAATTTCATTATGTGACAAAACAAGGAATACATCCATAACATGTATATCATGTATATACACCCGAGCTAGACTTTCTAGTCTTTTCTTTCTTTCTGCCAAAATATCTTTTGTAGTTTCTCTTTTAGCTCTCCTCATTCTTAGAAAACACTTCACCTTCAATAACTTCTAGATCCATTGGTCAAATATCAATAACCTTGAGGTTCTTACTTTGAAGTTGATCATCATATGACAAGTGTTCCAGATTTCACTATTAGTAACTTTGTAATATGATGAACAGTTTCACTCATAATCATATCATGACGACTTTCCGAGACCATGTCTGTACATGCTAGGCTCGTAAAGTTTAACCTTAGTATTCGCATGTGCAAATCTGGCTTGCACCCGTTGTATGCACACGTAGAATCTATAACACCCGATCATCACGAGATGCTTCGAAACGACGAGTCTTAGCAACGGTGCATACTAAGGACGATCACTTCATGGATATGCGAATATTGTTAGTGCCCCAATAGTTGGAGGATTGAGACGTCTAGCGTCTTCAACCTTCGTACATTCCCATAAAACTTATGAGTTTATGTAGTCTCACTAGATTATATTCTATCATCTTGCAATAAGGTCTTAGATATCACATATATCTCATACCTTTCTTATTTCTGAAAACAAAATTTCCAGCTCCTTACTTTTCAAACGGATTTGAACTTCAAGTTTCACGGAGACAAGATGATTTAAGGTACTAATTGAAACCATTGCTATTTGAATCATCAATGTGAGGTTTACTAAAAGTTTGCATTAGGACTTAATCATATCTTGATTCTTTAACAACACGGTACCAGTCCGTAAAGTTACTTGTCAGACTTAACAGTATTTCTATCTCAATTAAAAGACTAGCGCATGGTAGATAACGGATGCCAATTCTACAAATTTAATTCAAAATACTATTCAGACTATGTTCATGATAATTAGTTCATGTTTTAATCTAATTACTAATGAACTCCCACTTAATACAACATCCCTCATAGTTGTTAAGTGGCACACGATCCACATCCACTACACCAAAACCGATCATCACGTGAGATGATGTAGCTTCAATGGTGAACATCAACATGTTGATCATATCATCCATATGACTCGTGTTCAACCTTTCGGTTTCCGTTGTCCCGAGGCCATGTTTGTACATGCTAGGCTCGTCAAGCAAACCCAAGTATTTCCGCGTGTGCAACATGGCTTACACCCGTTGTATGTGAACGTAGAATCTATCACATCCGATCATCACGAGATGCTTCGAGAAGACGAACTGTAGCAACGGTGCATGCGAGGGGAGAACACTTTATTATCTTGATATTAATGTGAGGGATCATCTTATAATGCTACCGTCGCGATCTAAGCAAGATAAGATGCATAAAGGATTAACATCACATGCAATTCATAATATGTGATATGATATGGCCTTTCTTCTTGTGCTTTTGATCTCCATCTCCAAAGCACATGAGCATGATCTCCATCATCACCAGCATTGCACCAAGGTCCATGGCGCCGCTTCATGGTTGTCCATCACTTATAGCTACTACAACAACTGATGGGGTTCGTAGCATAGAAAACAAAAAATTTCCTACCGCAAGACGAATAAATCCAAGATCTAATCTAAGGAACACCCAAGATCTAATCTACAAGATCGAAGCAACGAGATTGATAAGATACTAACCCTTGATGATTTCCAAAGCCTACGAGATCAGATCTCGTTGTTGATGTAGACGATCATCCCCAGTCGCAATCCGCAAAGACTTCCGTACTCGGTCGCGCGTACGGTGTCGATGAAGCCCTTCCTCTCCCCGTTCCAGCGGGCAGCGGAGGTGTGGTAGATCTCCTCCAAATTCCAGCAGCACGACGGCGTGGTGGTGGTGGTGGAGGAAGAAAAGCTGCAGGGCTTCGCCAAGCCGGAACAGCGTATGGTGGAGGAGAGAGGCAGCCAGAGGAGGGGGCAAATTATATGGATTGTGGCCGGCCACCCCCTCCCCTCTTTATATAGGGGGAGGGTCGGCTGGGGTGGCCCCCTTTCCCATCTAGGGTTAGGAGGGGCGGCGGCCAAGTGGGGGGAAGAGGATTTCTTCCCCCCAAGTTGATCCCCCCTAGGGTTTTGGGGAAACCCTAGGGGTTTGGCCGGCTGGGCCTTGAGGGGCATGTGCCCCTGGCCCATTAGGCTAGGGAGCACCCCCTCGGCCCATGCTAGGCCTCCTAGGGTCGTGGGCCCACTGGTGGGACCCCCGGAACCTTCTAGAACCTTCCCGGTCATCCACCGGAAAAATCCCGAACTTTTCCGAAACCTAGAAATCAACTTCCCTTATATGAATCTTATTCTCCGGACTATTCCGGACCTCCTCGTGACATCCTGGATCACATCCGAGACTCCGAACAAACTTCGTCTCCATACCATATTCAAATCTACTTATGCGACATCGAACCTTAAGCGCGTCACCCTACGGTTCGCGAACTATGCAGACATGGTCGAGACTCCTCTCCGAGCAATAACCAATAGCGGGATCTGGAGATCCATAATGGCTCCCACATATTCAACGATGACTTAGTGATCGATTGAACCATTTACATACGATGCCAATTCCCTTTGTCTCGCGATATTTTACTTGTCCGAGGTTTGATCATCGGTATCTCCATACCTTGTTCTACCTCGTTACCGACAAGTACTCTTTACTCGTACCGTGGTATGTGATCTCTTATGAACCATTCATATGCTTGCAAGCTAATCAGATGACATTCCACCGAGAGGGCCCAGAGTATATCTATCCGTCATCAGGATGGACAAATCCCACTATTGATCCATATGCCTCAACTCACACTTTCCAAATACTTAATCCCACCTTTATAGCCACCCATTTACGCAATGGCGTTTGATGTAACCAAAGTACCCTTCCGGTGTAAGTGATTTACATGATCTCATGGTTGAAGGACTTAGGCAACTATGTATCGAAAGCTTATAGCAAATTGAACTTAATGACTTGATCTTATGCTACGCTCATTTGGGTGTGTGTCCATTATATCATTCACCTAATGACATAACCTTGTCATTAATAACATCCAATGTTCATGATCACGAAACCATGATCATCCATTAATCAACAAGCTAGTTATACAAGAGGCTTACTAGGGACTCCTTGTTGTTTACATAACACACATGTATCAATGTTTCGGTTAATACAATTATAGCATGGTATGCAAACATTATCATAAACACAAAGATATATTATAATAACCATTTTATTATTGCCTCTTGGGCATATCTCCAACAGTCTCCCACTTGCACTAGAGTCAATAATCTAGTTTACATATGTAAAGATATAACACCTTGGCCTTCTGGTGCTTATCATGTTTTGCTCACGGGAGAGGTTTTAGTCAACGGATCTGACATGCTCAGAAACGTATGTATTTTGCAATTCATTTGCGTCTCAACGCATCACTCATTTTCCAAATGAGTCGGCATTAACTGTATATGCTTAGTCCTCTGGTGGAACCTTAATTCCGCGGTCTGAAATAAGTCACTAATATTGTCACACACAATATAGCTTCAAAGTTCTGACACTGTCGGAACTACACCAAGTTCTCAAAGAACTCCCCGACTTAACATCCTCAGTCATTGTCAAAACAATGACATACTCTGCCTTCGTTTGTAGAATCAGTCACAATATTTAGAACTCATCCAAATCTAGCATAGACTTGTTCTAGCTCATTGTGCTACCTTTTAAATAACTCTTAGCCTAATTGAGATTGAAATTTTATTTTTATATGTGACCAAACTAATATCGGTGCAACACCTTACAGCGATTTGTTTGTCATTACCCCATATAAAAACTATATTTATATATATCCTTGGTTCTTCTAAAGCACTCAGGGATATTCTTACTGTTGCCCAATGATCATTACATGAATCATTCTGGTATATGCTCGTAACACTTTAGAGCACATGACATCTGACTTTGTACATATTATTCGTGATCTAAAATCACTCATGTGTATTTACTCATCGAGTGTCAAATACACTCAAGTCTTGTTAAACCTTCACATGAAAAGAATACCTTCTATATTGAACTACTTCAATATCTACTTAAACTTATTTCTGTGTTTCTATCTATCTTCATAGATCTTGACACTAAATATGTTTCAATTCATATCCTTTCATTGATGTTAATTCTCAATGAAACCTTTTAAATCAATTATATAATTACACTATTTATAATCAACGATATGTCATCTACATAAAGTATTATAAATATGTCTCAGCGCTCCCACTTAATTTCTTGCAAATGCAAGCATCTTCATCGTTTCTGATGAAATCAAAACTCTTTGATTATTTCATCCGGTGAAGATTCCAACTCCGCGATACTCACTTCATCCAATTGAAGTTTGTATACCTATCAAGTATTCCACGGACCAGCAAAACTCTTGGTTGTATCTAGTATACATCCTTCATACACACTTCTGGTAAGGAATGTATTTCTGCCATCCTACTATCATATCTCATAAAATAAATATGTAGCGATTACTAGAATAATCCACATAGACTATAAGCATTGCCACGGAAGATCTAATCTTATCGTAGTCAACTCTTTGAACTTTGTCGTAAACAACTTTTCGATAAGTCAAGCTTCTTTAAGGATATTGTATCCAAGTCCATCAATTTTATAGATCCATTTACTTTCAAAAAGTATTCACCTATCTTGGATTTCATGGCGCATAGCCATTTTAACGGAGTCAGGGCCCATCATAACTTCTTTGTATGTAGTTGGTTTATCATTGTTCAAAATCAATCCTTTGTTCACAAATCATTTATTTGATCACAAAGTAAACCACATCTACAAGGTTCAATAGGTACTTTGATCTCCATGACTATAACACTTTATAGACATGGAAGCCATGATCTTCGTAGCTGCTTCCCGGAACCATTTCCGATGCTGTGCTACTCTGATCATCATGCTCAGGTTCATAAACCTTATCAAGTTCCATTGTCCTCCCACTCAAATACTTCGCTAGAAACAATTTCTTTGAAATAAGTAAGAAACATCGAAAAACACTTTTGTCTTTGAATTTATAGTGGAAAGAATTCCCAATCAATTCTCTGGGATAACCAACAAAGACATTCATCCGATTTTGGTTGTAAACTTATTTACTTATGCTATGCATACCAAAATTTAAGAAAGGACTATTAGGGTTTATACCCATGCCATAACTCGTATGGTGTCATTTCAACGGATTATGATGATGCTCTATTTAGTGTAAAAGCGGTAGTCTCTAAAGCATAATCCACAAAATATAATGGCATCTATTTATTTTATATCATCATTGACCCAACAAGGTTTGGATACATCTCTCGGATACTCCATCATCACTATGATACTCCAAGAAACGTGAGTTGTAGAACAACTTCATAACTCTCTTAGATGTTCGCTAAAACTCGTAATTCAAATATTTCCACTATGATCCAATCATAGATATTTGACTTTTCTATTACGATGATTTCTACTTTATGCTGAAATTTATTTGAATCCATTCAAATGTTTCAAAACTTCTTCCTTATCGAATATATCCACATATATACTCAATTCATTGTTAGAAGTTTTCATGAAGTAGAAGAATCTCCCGCACACAACTATGCCCAGTGAACCATATACATCACCATGTATGTTTCCACTAAGTTAATTGCCGTTCAACTCTTGGCCTATGAACGGGATTTAAGTCATTCTCTTTAGAAGAGATTTGCAAGCGCCAAATGATTCAGAAATCAAATGACTCCAAAAGTCCATTTGCATGGAGTTCCTTCATGCGTTCCTTTCTAACATGACCTAAATGGCGGTTCCACTAATGAGTGGAATTCATATCATTTGCCTTATGGCATTTTAGCGTCAGTGTTATGTATGTGTGCTTCACCATAAAGATTTATAATAACTTATCCATCGTACATGGAATGCTGTTACAATTTGAACAACTCATTGTTTTCATTTAACCAGAACAAGACAACAATTATAAAGTTCTTTATTATAAATCTGAATGGCTAGACAGAATGCCAACGGCGAACATAATAACACTTTATTTTTGTTCCAGACGTGCATTCCTATCACATTCCTTTTCAGTCACTTAGGCCATCGTATTCTTGTATTGCGTTTTATTGTATGACATCTCATACCAACCAATCTGGTACAAATACCCAAGAATTATGTGACCAAACAAGGAATACATCCATAACATGTATATCATCTATATACACCTGACCTAGACTTTCTAGTCTTTTCTTTCTTTCTGCCAAAATATCTTTTGTAGTTTCTCTTTTAGCTTTCCTCATTCTCAGAAAAACACTTCACCTTCAATAACTTCTAGGTCCATTGGTCAAATACCAATAACCTTGAGGTTCTTACCTTGAAGTTGATCATCACATGACAAGCGTTCTAGATTTCACTATTAATAACCTTTAATGTGATGAACAATTTCACTCATAATTTTATCCATCAAATCATGACGACTTTCCGAGACCATGTCTGTACATGCTAGGATCGTAAAGTTTTAACCTTAGTATTCGCATGTGCAAATCTGTCTTGCACCCGTTGTATGCACACGTAGAATCTATAACACCCGATCATCACGAGATGCTTCGAAGCGACGAGTCTTAGCAACGGTGCATACTAAGGGCGATCACTTCATGGATATGCGAATATCGTTAGTGCCCAACTAGTTGGAGGATTGAGACGCCCGGCGTTTTCAACCTTCGTACATTCCCATAAAACTTATGAGTTTATGTAGTCTCACCAAATTATATTCTATCATCTTGCAATAGGGTCTTAGATATCACATATATCTCATACCTTGCTTATTTCTGAAAACAAAATTTTCAGCTCCTTACTTTTCAAACGGATTTGAAACTTCAAGTTTCACGGAGACAAGATGATTTAAGGTACTAATTGAAACCATTGCTCTTTGAATCATTAATGTGAGGTTTACTAAAAGTTTGCATTAGGACTTAATCATATCTTGATTCTTTAACAATACGGTACCAGTCCGTAAAGTTACTTGTCAGACTTAACAGTATTTCTATCTCAATTACAAGACTAGCGCATGGTAGAAAACGGATGCCAATTCTACAAATTTAATTCAAAATACTATTCAGACTATGTTCATGATAATTTGAGTTCATTTTTAATTCTTCAATTAACTAGGTGAACTCCCACTCAAAACAACATCCCTCGCATTGTCTTAGTGATTACACGAACCAAATCCACTACACCAAGTCCTATCATCACGAGAAAAGATGTAGCTTCAAAGGCGAACACTCAAAGTGTTCATCATATCATTCATATGACTCATGCTCTACCTTTCGGTATCCCGTGTTCCGAGACCATGTCTGTACATGCTAGGCTCGTCAAGGCAACCTTAGTATCCGCGTGTGCAAATCTGGCTTGCACCCGTTGTATGCACATGTAGAGTCTATCACACCCGATCATCACGAGATGCTTCGAAACGACAAGTCTTAGCAACGGTGCATACTAAGGATGAACACTTTATTATCTTGATATTTAGTGAGAGGGATCATCTTATAATGCTACCGTCGCGATCTAAGCAAGATAAGATGCATAAAGGATTAACATCACATGCAATTCATAATATGTGATATGATATGGCCTTTCTTCTTGTGCTTTTGATCTCCATCCCCAAAGCACATGATCATGATCTCCATCATCACCAGCATTGCACCAAGGTCCGTGGCGCCGCTTCATGGTTGTCCATCACTTATAGCTACCATAACAACTACTTGAAATAAAGCTATTACATGATGAATAGACACGCAGGTCTTTAACAAAAATTAAAAACAACCATTAGGCTCCTGCCGGTTGCCATAATACAACAATGAACATCTCATACATCAAATATAATCATCATCATATCATGGCCATATCACATCACCAAACCCTGCAAAAACAAGTTAGACGCTTCTAATTTGGTTTGCATATTTTACGTGGTTTAGGGTTTTCGAGTAAGATCCAATCTACCTACGAACATGAACCACAACGGTGATACTAGTGTTGACAATAGGAAGTGCAAATTGGAATCTTCACTATGGTGGGAGAGACAGACACCCGCAAAGCCACTTATGCAATACAAGTTGCATGTCAAGCGTGGAGCAAGTCTCATGAGACGCGGTCATGTAAAGTTAGCCCGGGCCGCTTCATCCCACCATCCCGCAAGATGCAAAGTACACAAACTAAAGCAACAAAAGCATCAACGCCTACAAAACCATTGTGTTCTACTCGTGCAACAGATCTATGCATAGACATGGCTCTGATACCACTGATGGGGTTCGTAGCATAGAAAACAAAAATTTTCCTACCGCAAGACGAATAAATCCAAGATCTAATCTAAGGAACACCCAAGATCTAATCTACAAGATCGAAGCAACGAGATTGATAAGATACTAACCCTTGATGATTTCCAAAGCCTACGAGATCAGATCTCGTTGTTGATGTAGACGATCATCCCCAGTGCTGCAATCCGGCAGCACTTCCGTACTCGGTCGCGCGTACGGTGTCGATGAAGCCCTTCCTCTCCCCGTTCCAGCGGGCAGCGGAGGTGTGGTAGATCTCCTCCAAATTCCAGCAGCACGACGGCGTGGTGGTGGTGGTGGAGGAAGAAAAGCTGCAGGGCTTCGCCAAGCCGGAACAGCGTATGGTGGAGGAGAGAGGCAGCCAGAGGAGGGGGCAAATTATATGGATTGTGGCCGGCCACCCCCTCCCCTCTTTATATAGGGGGAGGGTCGGCTGGGGTGGCCCCCTTTCCCATCTAGGGTTAGGAGGGGCGGCGGCCAAGTGGGGGGAAGAGGATTTCTTCCCCCCCAAGTTGATCCCCCCTAGGGTTTTGGGGAAACCCTAGGGGTTTGGCCGGCTGGGCCTTGAGGGACATGTGCCCCTGGCCCATTAGGCTAGGGAGCACCCCCTCGGCCCATGCTAGGCCTCCTAGGGTCGTGGGCCCACTGGTGGGACCCCCGGAACCTTCTAGAACCTTCCCGGTCATCCACCGGAAAAATCCCGAACTTTTCCGAAACCTAGAAATCAACTTCCCTTATATGAATCTTATTCTCCGGACTATTCCGGACCTCCTCGTGACATCCTGGATCACATCCGAGACTCCGAACAAACTTCGTCTCCATACCATATTCAAATCTACTTATGCGACATCGAACCTTAAGAGCGTCACCCTACGGTTCACGAACTATGCAGACATGGTCGAGACTCCTCTCCGAGCAATAACCAATAGCGGGATCTGGAGATCCATAATGGCTCCCACATATTCAACGATGACTTAGTGATCGATTGAACCATTTACATACGATGCCAATTCCCTTTGTCTCGCGATATTTTACTTGTCCGAGGTTTGATCATCGGTATCTCCATACCTTGTTCTACCTCGTTACCGACAAGTACTCTTTACTCGTACCGTGGTATGTGATCTCTTATGAACCATTCATATGCTTGCAAGCTAATCAGATGACATTCCACCGAGAGGGCCCAGAGTATATCTATCCGTCATCAGGATGGACAAATCCCACTATTGATCCATATGCCTCAACTCACACTTTCCAAATACTTAATCCCACCTTTATAGCCACCCATTTACGCAATGGCGTTTGATGTAACCAAAGTACCCTTCCGGTGTAAGTGATTTACATGATCTCATGGTCGAAGGACTTAGGCAACTATGTATCGAAAGCTTATAGCAAATTGAACTTAATGACTTGATCTTATGCTACGCTCATTTGGGTGTGTGTCCATTATATCATTCACCTAATGACATAACCTTGTCATTAATAACATCCAATGTTCATGATCACGAAACCATGATCATCCATTAATCAACAAGCTAGTTATACAAGAGGCTTACTAGGGACTCCTTGTTGTTTACATAACACACATGTATCAATGTTTCGGTTAATACAATTATAGCATGGTATGCAAACATTATCATAAACACAAAGATATATTATAATAACCATTTTATTATTGCCTCTTGGGCATATCTCCAACAACAACTACTTGAAATAAAGCTATTACATGATGAATAGACACGCAGGTCTTAACAAATTTTAAGACAACCATTAGGATCCCGCCGGTTGCCATAATACAATAATGAACATCTCATACATCAAATATAATCATCATCACATCATGGTCATATCACATCACCAAACCCTACAAAAACAAGTTAGACGCCTCTAATTTGGTTTGCATATTTTACGTGGTTTAGGGTTTTCGAGTAAGATCCAATCTACCTACGAACATGAACCACAACGGTGATACTAGTGTTGACAATAGAAAGTGCAAATTGGAATCTTCAATATGGTGGGAGAGACAGACACCCGCAAAGCCACTTATGCAATACAAGTTGCATGTCAAGCGTGGAGCAAGTCTCATGAGACGCGGTCATGTAAAGTTAGCCCGGGCCGCTTCATCCCACCATCCCGCAAGATGCAAAGTACACAAACTAAAGCAACAAAAGCATCAACGTCCACAAAACCATTGTGTTCTACTCATGCAACATATCTATGCATAGACATGGCTCTGATACCACTGTTGGGGTTCGTTGCATAGAAAACAAAAAATTTCCTACCGCAAAGACTAATAAATCCTAGATCTAATCTATGGAACACCCAAGATCTAATCTACAAGATCGAAGCAATGAGATTGATATGAGACTAACCCTCGAAGATTTCCAAAGCCTACGAGATTAGATCTCGTTGTTGGTGTAGACGATCGTCCCCGGTGCTGCAATCCGGTAGCACCTTCGTACTCGGTCGCGCGTAAGGTGTCGATGAAGCCCTTCCTCTCCCCGTTCCAGCGGGCAGCGGAGGTGTGGTAGATCCCCTCGGAATCCCAGCAGCACGACGGCGTGGTGGTGGAGGTGGAGGAGAAATTCTTGCAGGGCTTCGCCAAGCCTGCGCAGGAAGAAGGAGGAGGGAGAGAGGGGCGGCTAGGGCTTGGGGAAATCATGTGCTGCGCCCCAGCCCTCCCCTCCCTCTTATATAGGCGTGGGGGGGCTGCCTTGGCCCCCTTCCAAGCCTTTGGGTCGGCCAAAACAAGGGGGGCAACTTGCCCCCCCCCCCCCAAGTTAAGCCCCTATTTTCAAGGGATTTGATCTTATCCACTTGGTACAGCCACATGGGCCTTGGGGGGCTGGTGTGCATGGCCCATGTGGGCCTATGCGACCCCTCCGGTCCATGTTGGTCGTCCGGGATAGGTGGGCCCCACTATGGTACCCTCTGGAACCTTCTAGAACCTCCGGTACAATACCGAAAAATCCTAAACTTTTCTGGTAACCCTGAAAATGACTTCCCATATATGAATCTTATTCTCCGGACCATTCCGGACCTCCTCGTGATGTCCTGGATCCCATCCGAGACTCCGAACAAACTTCATCTCCATACCATATTCCATATCTACTTATGCGACATCGAACTTTAAGCGCGTCACCCTACGGTTCGCGAACTATGCAGACATGGTCGAGACTCCTCTCCGAGCAATAACCAATAGTGGGATCTGGAGATCCATAATGGATCCCACATATTCAACGATGACTTAGTGATCGATTGAACCATTTACATACGATGCCAATTCCCTTTGTCACGCGATATTATACTTGTCCGAGGTTTGATCATCGGTATCTCCATACCTTGTTCAACCTCGTTACCGACAATTACTCTTTACTCGTACCGTGGTATGTCATATCTTATGACCAATCATATGCTTACAAGGTAATCAGACGACATTCCACCGAGAGGTCCCAGATTATATCTATCCGTCATCAGGATGGACAAATCCCACTATTGATCCATATGCTTCAACTCACACTTTCCGAATACTTAATCCCATCTTTATAACCACCCATTTACGCAATGGCGTTTGATGTAATCAAAGTACCCTTCCGGTGTAAGTGATTTACATGATCTCATGGTCGAAGGACTTAGGCAACTATGTATCGAAAGCTTATAGCAAATTGAACTTAATGACTTGATCTTATGCTACGCTCATTTGGGTTTGTGTCCATTATATCATTCACCTAATGACATAACCTTGTTATTAATAACATCCAATGTTCATGATCACGAAACCATGATCATCCATTAATCAACAAGCTAGTTATATAAGAGGCTTACTAGGGACTCCTTGTTGTTTACATAACACATATGTATCAATGTTTTGGTTAATACAATTATAGCATGAGATGTAAACATTTATCATGAACACTAAGATATAACAATAACTAATTTATTATTGCCTCTTGGGCATATCTCCAATAGGCACAGAGGTGGCAGCAGTGTTCCTGAAGCGTCGGGTCCAACCAGCCATGGCAAGAGTTCATCCGATGTGGTTGTATTCAGGCCCAAAGGACGTAACCAGGGTTAACGCTGCCGAACTGTCGGAGAAGGAATTGCTTGATGAAGTCCATCGCCTTACTTTCTTCAGTCAAGAAGATTCGATCCCGTTGACATGTGCTTACTCTCCTCTTGATGTCGATCATCTACCGCCCGAGGTATCTTTCCCTTCCAAATCCTTACTACGCTTCTCTTAATCACCATGTTCTTATTCGTTTTCCCTTTTGACAGGTCCCCATAGTCTCTGGGAATTTGCACGATTCACCAAACGATACCTCTGAAGGAAGAGGCTCCTCAGTGCCTGTTGATTTTCACACTGTCGAGCATACAAGCCCAGAAAGTGACGACGATCCGATAGATTCTGAAACTGTTCATGTCGATCTCCCCTCTCCAGCCGATGACGCTTGCAACACAGAGGGATTAATGCGTGATGATGATGCTGATCATGATGCCTTTGTTGATGCAGCTGTGGAGGAGGCCAAAGCTTCACCCGCGAAGAGATCGATTGGCGGCTTCGCCGACGAAGACGATCTCCTCGACTGGTAAGCACTTCCTGCTCTGTCACTATATTTTGTCCTCTTATTTCTCACATTCATTTTATAACTTTCAACGCTCATTTCCCTTTTTGCAGGGACGAAGGTTTCATCGAGCCTCCGTCCAAGAAAGCTAAACCCGACACCGCTCCGCCGGCCGCTGTAGCCTCCGAAGCTTCAGCTCCTCAAGCAGCTCCCGCGGCTCAGGCCTCGACTGCTTCTTCCCTTTCTAAGGGAAAGGAGGTTCCTGCCACCACCATGACTCCTCCTTGAGTACACCGTGAATTTCTTGAAATATGCCTTGTCTACTGATTCTTCTCAATTTTAAGGACTTGCGAGGCGTCATATCTTCCTTGGAGGCATTTGCCTCTCAATTTACCTCTCTAGAGGCGGGCAACGTTCGGCTGCAGGAGGAGGTTAAATCTTCCTCTTCGAAGCTGGACGGCGCCATTAAGAAGGCTGCCATGGATCGCCAGGAGGTTGACTCCCTGAAGGAAGAGCTGGGCAAACTGAAGGAGAGGCTGAAAGAGGAGGAAACTCGAGCATCCGAAAAGGATGAGCTCCTTTGGAAATCCTCTTTGACTCTACTTGGTAAGCCCTTTTATATGCCGCTGCCGATTATTATTCTCACAGATTCATTCCTTTATCAATGATCTTTTCCAATTTTATCTCTCTGCAGAAGCCGCCAACATTCCTGCTGCTGCCTTGGACACGGTTCCAAACAACTCTCCAGCAAATGGTGTGTCAATGGCTCTTGCCTCCCACCAACTCACGCGGGAGCTTCTTGAAAGGGGGAAAGGTGCTCTGGCGCGGATGCATTTGATGATTTTCCCCAAGCTCAATCAGGACAAGACTCTGGGGCAGTTGGTCGAAGCCTTCGCGGTTGACACCAAGGAGTTTATCGAGGTATTCAAGCGTACCTCGCGTACCTATGGTGCCCTTCTTGCCTTCCAACTTATGATGGGTCATGGCTTTAAGGCTAATATCGAAGAGATGACTAAGGAGCTGCCGAAAGGGCAAGATGGGCAGTTTGTTGACTTAAGCATCTTTACAACGCCTGCCCTTACTTGTGCTCGTCAGCTCCTTGAGCTAGTTTCATCAAGAAAGACATCGACTGGACCTAGTCTATCGACCCAGGCCCAAGCTCCTTGACTTTTTGTAACAAATTTCTTCGGGCTATTGTGGAACATTGTTCTTTTGCAAAACTTGTGCTTGTAATAAACTCCGTGTTTGGCAGTGTTGCCGGCACACCTTTATTATGATATTTTTAATTGCACTTCTCCCGATGGGAGTTTCCTTGGGCGCTCAATTTGACCATGTCTGTCATCCTTTTTTCTAACGCTGTTGTCCCGCAGGTTTTGCCAGTACCATCATTTGTCGATGACTCTTCGGGTGCTCTTCCTGAAGTTGATCGGATCCAGCGTATGAAGGATCGGATCACTCAGATGGAGAAGGACTTGCGTAGTACTTACACATTAGCTGCAATAGTCAATAAGAAGAGCGAGATTGCAGCCGACGTGAAGCGATATGCTCTCACTGAACTGCACAAAGCTACCGAGAGTTTGAATTGTAAGTTTCTTGGGCCCGACTTCCTTTTTGTCGACAATGCCTTGTCTAATCCTCTGATTATTCCCTTGCCAGTCATATCTCTGAACCGTGCGGAAGAAAACAAACGGATTCACGAGTCTGTACATGCTTTAACCCAGCTGTCCTCAGCCGAAGAGATTTTCTGGCGGGAACACTCGAAGGCTTCGACTGTTGCACAATTTCAGGACCGGGTTCAGCAAGTCCACCATTTCTTCGACAAGTGCTACAAAGCAATGAGGGTGGTTTGGAAGACAATGTTCCCTTTAAACGCAGTCCCCCCTACGCTGCTGACTTTGATGTCTGAATTAAGAAATGCTAAGAAGATTCGGGACTTGGTGCGAGCTCAAGTTTTTGCAGGGGCCAGGTTCACGCTTGCCCTTGTACTTGCTCGTTATCCCTCGGCAGGTCTGCTGTCTATTGCCAACGCAACTGGCGACTTAGAGGTGCTGTATCCGAAGGTTTTGTTGCCCGCCAATATAATTGTCGGCAGGCTTGAGAAGGATTCACAGGTGCCTGAAGAAAAGGAAACTCCACAAGGGTGAGTTCAGAAATTGATGTTACTTTGTAAATAGGTTTTTCTGGCTACTTTATCCGGGTGTTGAGGATTGTTTAGCCGAAGCTTTTTATTCGGTGGATACATGTAGATGTATTTTTACCGTGCTAATGCCGTTGGCAAGTTTTGAAGGAGCAAATCTTAATTGCCCGTTTAAATGTATGTGTACTCGTTGGTCAGCAAAATGTTTGAGTGATCAGCTCATGTTGCAGGTTTTGCTAAACCTGTTGCATGCGCAACTTTGCTTTCAACCGATGTATGTTTCGACAGGCACTCCCGAATATTTCGGGTGCAGTGGTCCTGCCGATAAGCCCGTTGTTCTTTGATATTTCCATAGGTAAAATATCGAACGTGAGTTGTATTATGTGTATTCTTGCTATTTGCGGCACTCGTAGAGGCATCTATAGCAGATGGAAGGATTAGCATCCTTGTATACTTTGTATCTTTTAGCACTCGTAGAGGCTTTTTCTTTTTGAAACACGATCTTCTGCCGCGGACTATGTTTGCATAATGATGCGGCTTAGTCGTTTTGAATTACTGCAATGCTTAACAAAAGATCGAAACTTAAGTTCTCATTAATAAGGTAAGCACGAGACTAGAGGGCGAAAAAATGAAGGCCCTGTTTAAAATAAAGGGAAAAAAGGGTAAACGCTAATAAATTGCTTAAGCAAGGAAGGGGTTCTTCTCGTCTTCTGGCTTTTTCACCACGTTAGTGGTTGCTGCTGCGTTGTTGATTTCACCAAGGGTCTGGGCGGTGGTTGCCAGTGTCTTGCCGTCCCCTATGCCTTCTGGTGCCGTCAACTGCCGGACCCTTTGCTGCGGAAGCTTTAGCTGCCGAAGCTTCTACTGCCGAGGCTTCCGCTGCCGAGGCTTTAAGAGCAAGGTCGGCTGGCTTCTTCTTGATTTCCCTGTCCTGTTTCTCCTCCTTGATTTCGCGTATCGACAGCTTGGGCGGAGGGTTGATAATTTCTTGTTTGATCCCAAACTTCGCGGCAATCCTCTGAAAATCGCGATCACAATTGTCCTAGCGCGAAAAACTTCCATAGACTGTGATGTTTGTCCCGTTGTTCCCAGGCATTTTCAGCTTAAGGTACGCGTAGTGCGGCACAGCCATAAACTTGGCATAAGTTGGTCTTCCGAGTATAGCGTGATACTGTGACTCCCAGTTCACTACTTCAAACTCAATCTTTTCCTTCCTGAAGTTATCGGTCTTGCCAAAGACAACGTTCAGGTAAACTTTGCCAAGAGAGTAGCCCGACGCGGTTGGAAGTATCCCATGGAAACAAGTGTCTGTTTCTTCTAGCATCCTCATGGTGATCCCCATACTCTTGATTGTGTCGACGAAAATCAGGTTTAACCCGCTTCCACCATCCATAAATACTTTGCTCATCTTGAATCCCCCTATCTGTGCCTCGACTACTAAGGCAGCGTGTCCTGGTTTCGGTATGGTCATTGGGTGATCTGCTCGACAGAATGTGATGTTCTGAGAGGACCACTCGACATACTCGGGGATGTTTGCCATGATGCTTTCAGCCAGGTTAATCTCTCGGGTGAGCTTCTTCATCTCCCTCCTCGAAACACCTGTCCTATGGATCATGCTCATCTGCCCTCGTGGTGGTGGGAACGCCTCGTTGGGTTGATGAGGTTGAGCCTGCTGGACTTGATGCTGCTGTGGAGGTGGGGGTGGAGGTGGTAACGGTTGCTGTCCTGGCTGCTGGATGAGTTTGTGCATGTCGAGGAACTGCCGACAATCCCTGAGCAAGTGACTCGACTTCGTTTTGCCGTCCTTGGAATCGACATACGAGTGCAGGTAACAGGGGGCATTGATCTGCTCAGCGTAGGGTAGCTCAGGAGTCCTCTGCTGCCGTGGTTTATAATTGCAACGGTTCCCAGAGTTATTCCGATTGCCGTCCTGTCGATCGTCTCTTCTTTCGTCATACCGGTCATCATGTCGATCGGAATATCCTGCGGCTACCAGGTTGTTGTCATCATAGTTGCGGTTCTTCCTTCTCTTGTGGCGATCCCTTCGGCCACCTGAGTCGTGCTTCGGCTGGTCGTCATCTTCATCGTCGCTACGCTGCCGCGGCCTTCGCACGTTGTCCTCACCATCAGCCCAGCTGTTGGCGATTTCCATTAACTTAGTAATGGTTTTTGGCTTTTTGCGTCCTAGTTCTTCTATGTAGCTTTCACGTCGGATGCCATCGCTGAAAGCGTCGATTGCTCTGTCGACAGATACATCTTCGGTAGCGTTTAGGAGTTTGGTGAATCTCCTGATGTATGAGCGCATCGACTCCTTCTGCTTCTGCTGGCAGTTGCGTAACTCTTCAATCCCGACGGGTCTCTTGTATGTTGCCTGGAAATTAGCAACAAAGTCATCCACTAAGTCGTCCCATGATTTAATGGAACCCTTCGGCAGCCCCCTTAACCAGGCTCATGCTGAATCCTTTAAGTAGAGCTGCAAGCACTGCTGGTTCCCCTTATGCAGAATCACAGTCTGCAAGTAATCGTCTATCCAAGATCTTGGTTCCTGCTGGCCATCATACTTGGCAGCGTCGGTTGGAGTAGGCTTGAACTTCTTGGGCGGCATCGTCTCGCGGATTTTGTAGCTCAAACAATCGGCTCCCCTGAGTTCGCCATCGTACTCTTGATCCTCATCCGAAGAATCATTGTCATCGTCCTTCCTGGCGGCGCGTCGTCGCCTTGCTTTATCGATCCTGGTCTGGGTGATTTCGTCTCGAGCATCTCTCGTGTGATATTTTGAACCACTAGCCTGTGCCGTGGTCTTTTCCTTTTGCGGAACTAGATTTTTTCCCAATATCGCGAGACTTTCCAGGGCGCCTCGGTGAGCTTGAGCCATGGATCCTTCAGGGCGCTGGTTGATGAGGTACGCATCGAGATTGGCAGTTGCTCCCTCAACGTTTTTCGGCCGTGGCATGCCTGCGGTGTCCGTAGTCATAAAGGACTTGGTTAGGTTTGACGTTATTTCTCTAGCGTCGTCTTCCGAGAGCCTGGACAGCCTTGACCGGTGCTTGCCTCCCCAATGGGTACTTCGAGAGGCGCTTCCTTGCGAGGCTCTCCGTCGCTCGCTGGATCGATCTGCTGCAGATAGGCGTCTCTCGAGGGTGGCTTGCTCTCTCGACAGGTGCTCCCGGTTTTTCTCTAGTATAGAGCGGTAGGCATTTAGAGTTCCAACCGAGGTTCCTGCGGGGAGCGGGGTGTTGTTAAGCACGGCTGCCCTAGCTGCTGCCCACTCTTCGTCTGCGATGGTGTAATCGTTGTCGCGGTTGCTGGCGCTGTTCTCAAAGCTTGCTCGCCTACTAGAACGAGGCGTGTGGTCTCCGTCTCCTCTGTGCCCTGTGTTGTTGGCGGCGTAAACTTGGTGATGTGCCGTTCCTCGGGTGGTTCCTCGGACGATGCTGTCGACAATGTCTTCTCCCGATGAATATTGGGCATTACAGATGAACGGTGTGTCGTTCGACCCCAAGCCGTGCCTGGCATCGCAGTCCAAGCAGTAGTACGAGGTTAACTCCGAAGATATGGGATCATCGGATCTTACCGACATGGAAGACGCCGAACGGGGAGTCGAGGGAGTGGGCGAACTCATCGATCCTGTCAGACCAGCCAACAGGTCGAGTGATGATGACGCGCTAGGACTCGTCGATCCGGAGGTGGGTGATTCCAGCAGCTGAAGAATTCCTTCTGCGTTGACGTTGTAGTGGACGCTGCCGATGGTCATCTCCATGTTTCCGTGTAGATCCAAAAAGTTTGATCGAGAAGAATCGTTGTGCGACGTGAACTCGTAGGAGCCGAATCGAATCGGACTTCCCAGGTTTGGTGATGACGGTGTCGATGAAAACGTTGATGATATGACTGGATCTGCCGATGACCGATCTTGCGCCAGCAGGGTTCCCACAGACGGCGCCAATTGTTGGGGGTGCTCCTCGACAATGCCCTCCGGTAGGGGCATAGGGTTGACGGAATCCTGCAGGCTGATACGAGACATCGGTTCACAGACAAACGGGGGGAGCGATTTACCCAGGTTCGGGGCCCTCGATGAGGTAAAACCCTTACGTCCTGCTTGTTTGTTCTTGATTATGATGAAAATAGGTTACAATGGGGTGCCAAATAATTCGGCTGAGATCTCGTTGAGATGCTAAGCTTATCGATGACCTAGCTCTAGGCTTTTGGTGGCTAAGATTGATAAGATTGATTGTGTCCCTCGGCAGCCCCTCTCCTGGCCTTTATATAGGAGGCCAGGTCTCAAGAGGTCTAACCGAGCACGACTAGGTTTACAGTAGTTTGAGATCTAATCTTTCCTTGTTCGGCTGCTTCTTCGTCTTGCTTGCCAAGGAATCTTCTGGTGCACCGTCCGGATGGGCCGCTTCACCTCCAAGTGCCTTCATGGGCCTCCAGCCAGGAAATATAGGATAGGGCAACGTTGGTTACCCGAAGGGTAGTGCCCACGTCAAATGGACCTAGGGTTTCCCTCAACATTCGAGGGGAGGGAAGGTAGGGTAAGGGCCATGAACACAGGCATTGTTGTGGTCAGCATCGGTCGCCGCCGAGCAGGGCTTTCACCCCGGCCATACACCATGACCTCGATTTACCGAAGTTGGACTCGAGATGGGGGACGTGGCTAAAATCCGCCGTCTTAAGCCACCGTCGCCAAGAAGAGAGGAACACATGTGAAGGAGGAGGGCATCGGCCACCAGCAACATCACCACGGCCACGCGAGACCATCTTTCTGTTGGAGATAGTTTCCTAGAGGCAAATAATAAATAGTGTTCATTATTATTTCTTAATAGTTCGCAATAAGTTTTATGCCATGCTATAACTGTATCTGAAAGGACACGGATGCCGCCTAGAGGGGGGTGAATAGGCGGTTTAAAACTTTTACGAATATGGCTTAACAAATGCGGAATAAAACTAGCGTTTAATTTATCAAGCACAAAACCTATATAACTAGAATTCACCTATGTGCACCAACGACTTATGCTAAACAATTCAAGCAACTATGTGATAGCAAGATATATAACTTCAAGCACGAAGGCTATCACAAAGTAAAGTGCATAAGAAAAGAGCTCGGGTATAGGAATAACTGAAGTGACGAGGAGACAACGATGCATCCCTGATACGCGTAGATGCACACGTCCGTTGGGAACCCCAAGTGGAAGGTATGATGCGTATAGAAGCAAGTTTCCCTCAGTATGAAACCAAGGTTTAATCGAACCAGTAGGAGCCAAGAAGCACGTTGAAGGTTGATGGTCGCGAAATGTGATGCGGCGCAACACCAGGGATTCCGGCGCCAACGCGGAACCTGCACAACACAACCCAAGTACTTTGTCCCAACGAAACAGTGAGGTTGTCAATCTCACCGGCTTGCTGTAACAAAGGATTAAACGTATCGAGTGGAAGATGTTTGCAAAGAAAACAGTAAACACAATTGCAGTAGATTGTATGCTATGTAAAGAATAGGACCGGGGTCCACAGTTCACTAGAGGTGTCTCTCCCATAAGATAAAAGCATGTTGGGTGAACAAATTACAGTCGGGCAATTGAAAAATAGAGAAAGGCATAACAATGCATATACATGATATGATAAATATAGTGAGATTTAATTGGGCATTACGACAAAGTACATAGACCGCCATCCAACTGCATCTATGCCTAAAAAGTCCACCTTCAGGTTATCATCCGAACCCCCTCCAGTATTAAGTTGCAAAGCAACAGACAATTGCATTAAGTATGGTGCGTAATGTAATCAACAACTACATCCTTAGACATAGCATCAATGTTTTATCCCTAGTGGCAACAGCACATCCACAACCTTAGAACTTTCGTCACATCGTCCTGCATTCAATGGAGGCATGAACCCACTATCGAGCATAAATACTCCCTCTTGGAGTTAAGAGTAAAAACTTGGCCAGAGCCTCTACTAATAACGGAGAGCATACAAGATCATAAACAACACATGAACAATAGATTGATAATCACCATAATCATAGTACTCTCTATCCATCGGATCCCGACAAACACAACATATAGAATTACATATAGATGATCTTGATCATGTTAGGCAGCTCACAAGATCCAACAATGAAGCACAACAAGGAGAAGACGACCATCTAGCTACTGCTATGGACCCATGGTCCAGGGGTGAACTACTCACTCATCACTCCGGAGGCGACCATGGCGGTGTAGAGTCCTCCGGAGATGAATCCCCTCTCCGGCAGGGTGCCGGAGGCGATCTCCAGAATCCCCCGAGATGGGATTCGCGGCGGCGGCGTCTCTGTAAGGTTTTCCGTATCGTGGCTCTCGGTACTGGGGGTTTCGCGACGGAAGCTTTAAGTAGGCGAAAGGTCAACGCGGGGGGCCACACGAGGGGCCCAGGGGGTAGGTCGGCGCGGCCAGGGCCTGGGCCGCGCCGGCCTCCCTCCTGGCCGCCTCGTGGCCCCACTTCGTTAGGTCTTCGGTCTTCTGGAAGCTTCATGCAAAAATAGGACCCTGGGCGAAAGTTTCGTCCAATTCCGAGAATATTTCTTTACTAGGATTTCTGAAACCAAAAACAGCAGAACAAGAATCGGCTCTTCGGCATCTTGTTAATAGGTTAGTTCCAGAAAATGCATAAATATGACATATAATGTGCATAAAACATGTAGGTATCATCAATAAAGTAGCATGGAACATAAGAAATTATCGATACGTTGGAGACGTATCAGCATCCCCAAGCTTAGTTCTGCTCGTCCCGAGCAGGTAAAACGATAACAAAGATAATTTCTGAAGTGACATGCCATCATAATCTTGATCATACTATTTGTAAACATATGTAATGAATGCAGCGATCAAAGCAAAGGTAATGACATGAGTAAACAACTGAATCATAAAGCAAAGACTTTTCATGAATAGTACTTCAAGACAAGCATCAATAAGTCTTGCATAAGAGTTAACTCATAAAGCAATAAATCAAAGTAAAGGTGTTGAAGCAACACATAGGAAGATTAAGTTTCAGCGGTTGCTTTCAACTTATAACATGTATATCTCATGGATATTGTCAACATAAAGTAATATAACAAGTGCAATATGCAAGTATGTAGGAATCAATGCACAGTTCACACAAGTGTTTGCTTCTTAAGGTGGAAGGAGATAGGTAAACTGACTCAACAATAAAAGTAAAAGAATGGTCCTTCAAAGAGGAAAGCATCGATTGCTGTATTTGTGCTAGAGCTTTTATTTTGAAAACATGAAACAATTTTGTCAACGGTAGTAATAAAGCATATGAGTTATGAAAATTATATCTTACAAGTTGCAAGCCTCACGCATAGTATACTAATAGTGCCCGCACCTCGTCCTACTTAGCTCGGACTACCGGATCTTTGCATGCCATGTTTCAACCAAGTGTCACAAAGGGTACCTCCATGCCGCCTGTACAAAGGTCTAAGGAGAATGCTCGCATTTCGGATTTCTCGCTTTTGATTATTCTCAACTTAGACATCCATACCGGGACAACATGGACAACAGATAATGGACTCCTCTTAAATGCATAAGCATGTAGCAAAGTTATTATTCTCATATGAGATTGAGGATATATGTCCAAAACTGAAACTTCAACCATGGTTCATGGCTTTAGTTAGCGGCCCAATGTTCTTCTCTAACAATTTTGCATGCTCCAACCACTAAAATGATAGATCCTTCAGACAAGACGGACATGCATAGCAACTCACATGATATTCAACAATAGTTGATGGCGTTCCCCAGAAGCATGGTTATCGCACAACAAGCAACTTAATAAAATATAAAGTGCATAAGTACATATTCAATACTACGATAGTTTTTAAGGCTATTTTGTCCCATGAGCTATATATTGCAAAGGTGAATGATGGAATTTTAAAGGTAGCACTCAAGCAATTTACTTTGGAATGGCGGAGAAATACCATGTAGTAGGTAGGTATGGTGGACACAAATGGCATAGTAGTTGGCTCAAGTATTTTGGATGCATGAGAAGTATTCCCTCTCGATACAAGGTTTAGGCTAGCAAGGTTATTTGAAGCAAACTCAAGGATGAACAAGTGCAGCAAAACTCACATAAAAGACATATTGTAAACATTATAAGACTCTACACTGTCTTCCTTGTTGTTCAAAACTCAATACTAGATATTATCTAGACCTTAGAGAGACCAAATATGCAAATCAAATTTTAGCAAGCTCTATGTATTTCTTAATTAATGGGTGCAAAGCATATGATGCAAGAGCTTAAACATGAGCACAACAATTGCCAAGTATCACATTATCCAAGACATTTTTAGAATTACTACATGTAGCATTTTCCAATTCCAACCATATAACAATTTAACGAAGAAGAAACTTCGCCATGAACATTATGAGTAAAGCCTAAGGACACATGTGTCCATATGCAACAGCGGAGCGTGTCTCTCTCCCACAAAGTGAATGCTAGGATCCATCTTATTCAAACAAAAACAAAAACAAAAACAAACCGACGCTCCAAGTAAAGAACACAAGATGTGATTGAATAAAAATATAGTTTCAGGGGAGGAACCTGATGATGTTGTCGATGAAGAAGGGGATGCCTTGGGCATCCCCAAGCTTAGACGCTTGAGTCTTCTTAAAATATGCAGGGGTGAACCACGGGGGCATCCCCAAGCTTAGAGCTTTCACTCCTCTTGATCATAGTATATCATTCTCCTCTCTTGACCCTTGAAAACTTCCTTCACACCAAACTTCAAGCAAACTCATTAGAGGGTTAGTGCACAATTAATAATTCACTCATTCAGAGGTGACACAATCATTATTTTCACTTCTGGACATTGCATAATGGTACTGGACATTAGTGGATCAAAGAAATAAATCCAACATAGCAAAAGAGGCAATGCGAAACAAAAGGCAGAATCTGTCAAAACAGAACAGTCCGTAAAGACGAATTTAGAAATGGCACCAGACTTGCTCAAATGGAAAAACTCAAAACTAATGAAAGTTGCGTACATATCTGAGGATCACGCTCGTAAATTGGAAGATTTTTTCGAATTTTCTACAGAGAATTGTGCCCAGATTCGTGACAGACAGCAATGCTGTTTCTGCGCAGCGATCCCAAATATAACATCAACTTTGACATAGAAACTTTACTTGGCACAAAAACTTGATAAGGAGAGGTTGCTACAGTAGTAAACAACTTCCAAGACTCAACAAAACAAAAAATTGCTGTAGGTAAAAACATGGGTTGTCTCCCATAAGCGCTTTTCTTTAACGCCTTTCAGCTAGGCGCAGAAAGTGCAAATCAAGTAACATCGAGAGTAGAAGCATCAACATCATAGCTTGTTCTAATAATAGAATCAAAAGGCAACTTCATTATCTTTCTAGGGAAGTGTTCCATACCTTTCTTGAGAGGAAATTGATATTTAATATTACCTTCCCTCATATCAATAACAGCACCAACAGTTCGAAGAAAAGGTCTTCCCAACACAATTGGACAAGATGCATTGCATTCGATATCCAAGACAACAAAATCAACGGGGACAAGGTTATTGTTAACCGTAATGTGCACATTATCAATCCTCCCCAAAGGTTTCTTTTTGACATTATCAGCAAGATTAACATCCAAATAACAATTCTTCAATGGTGGCAAGTCAAGCATATCATAAATCTTTTTAGGCATAACAGAAATACTTGCACCAAGATCACATAAAGCATTACATTCAAAGTCATTGAATTTCATTTTAATGATGGGCTCCCAACCATCTTCTAACTTTCTAGGAATAGAAGTTTCAAGTTTTAGTTTCTCTTCTCTAGCTTTTATGAGAGCATTTGTAATATGTTTTGTAAAGGCTAAATTTATAGCACTAGCATTAGGACTTTTAGCAAGTTTTTGTAAGAACTTTATAACTTCAGAGATGTGGCAATCATCAAAATCTAAATCATTATGAGCTACAGCAATGGGATCATTATTCCCAAGGTTGGAAAAAATTTCAGCAGTTTTATCACAAGCAGTTTAATGAGCTTTAGCAATTTCAGGCAGCTTTTGTACGCTTTGCACTAGGAGTAGAAACATTGCCAACACCAATTATTTTACCATTGATAGTAGGAGGTGCAGCAACATGTGAAGAATTAGCATTACTAGTGGTGGTAATAGTCCAAACTTTAGCTACATTATTCTCTTTAGCTAGTTTTTCATTTTCTTCTCTATCCCACCTAGCACGCAGTTCAGCCATTAATCTTATATTCTCATTAATTCTAACTTGGATGGCATTTGCTGTAGTAGTGATCTTATTATCAATATCATTATTAGGCATAACTTTCAATTTTAAAAGATTTACATCAGAGGCAAGCCTATCAACTCTAGAAGCAATAGTATCAATTTTATCAAGCTTTTCCTCAACAGATTTGTTAAAAGCAGTTTGTGTACTAATAAATTCTTTAAGCATAGCTTCAAGACCGGAGGGTACACTCCTATTATTATTGTAAGAATTCCCATAAGAATTACCATAACCATTACCATTAGCAGAAGGATATGGCCTATAGTTATTACCAGAGTTGTTCCTATAAGCATTGTTGTTGAAATTATTATTTTTAATGAAATTCACATCAACATTTTCTTCTTGAGCAACCAATGAGGCTAAAGGAACATTATTTGGATCTACATTAGATCTACCATTCACAAGCATAGACATAATCACATCAATCTTATCACTCAAGGAAGAGGTTTCCTCAACAGAATTTACCTTCTTACCTTGTGGAGCTCTTTCCGTGTGCCATTCAGAGTAATTTATCATCATATCATCAAGAAGTTTTGTAGCCGCCCCCAATGTAATGGACATAAAGGTACCTCCAGCAGCTGAATCCAATAAATTCCGCGAAGAAAAATTTAGTCCTGCATAGAAGGTTTGGATAATCATCCAAGTAGTCAGTCCATGGGTTGGGCAATTCTTTACCAAAGTTTTCATTCTCTCCCAAGCTTGAGCAACATGTTCAGTATCTAATTGTTTAAAATTCATTATGCTACTTCTCAAAGATATAATTTTAGCGGGAGGATAATATCTACCAATAAAAGCATCCTTGCATTTAGTCCATGAATCAATACTATTCTTAGGCAAAGATAGCAACCAATCTTTAGCTCTTCCTCTTAATGAGAAAGGAAACACTTTCAATTTAATAATATCACCATCTACATCTTTATACTTTTGCATTTCACAAAGTTCAACAAAATTATTGAGATGGGCAGCAGCATCATCAGAACTAGCACCAGAAAATTGTTCTCTCATGACAAGGTTTAGTAAAGCAGGTTTAATTTCAAAGAATTCTGCTGTAGTAGCAGGTGGAGCAATAGGTGTGCATAGGAAATCATTATTATTTGCATTTGTGAAGTCACACAATTTGGTATTTTCAGGGGTATTCATTTTAGCAACGGTAAATAAAACAAACTAGATAAAATAAATGCAAGTAACTAATTTTTGTGTGTTTTTGATATGGAGAGCAAGATAGTAAATAAAGTAAAACTAGCAACTAATTTTTTTGTGTTTTGATTTAGTGCAGCAAACAAAGCAGTAAATAAAATAAAGCAAGACAAAAACAAAGTAAAGAGATTGAGAAGTGGAGACTCCCCTTGCAGCGTGTCTTGATCTCCCCGGCAACGGCGCCAGAAATTTAGCTTGATACGCGTAGATGCACACGTCCGTTGGGAACCCCAAGTGGAAGGTATGATGCGTATAGAAGCAAGTTTCCCTCAGTATGAAACCAAGGTTTAATCGAACCAGTAGGAGCCAAGAAGCACGTTGAAGGTTGATGGTCGCGAAATGTGATGCGGCGCAACACCAGGGATTCCGGTGCCAACGCGGAACCTGCACAACACAACCCAAGTACTTTGTCCCAACGAAACAGTGAGGTTGTCAATCTCACCGGCTTGCTGTAACAAAGGATTAAACGTATCGAGTGGAAGATGTTTGCAAAGAAAACAGTAAACACAATTGCAGTAGATTGTATGCTATGTAAAGAATAGGACCGGGGTCCACAGTTCACTAGAGGTGTCTCTCCCATAAGATAAAAGCATGTTGGGTGAACAAATTACAGTCGGGCAATTGAAAAATAGAGAAAGGCATAACAATGCATATACATGATATGATAAATATAGTGAGATTTAATTGGGCATTACGACAAAGTACATAGACCGCCATCCAACTGCATCTATGCCTAAAAAGTCCACCTTCAAAGTTATCATCCGAACCCTCCGGTATTAAGTTGCAAAGCAAATGGACAATTGCATTAAGTATGGTGCGTAATGTAATCAACAACTACATCCTTAGACATAGCATCAATGTTTTATCCCTAGTGGCAACAGCACATCCACAACCTTAGAACTTTCACACATCGTCCTGCATTCAATGGAGGCATGAACCCACTATCGAGCATAAATACTCCCTCTTGGAGTTAAGAGTAAAAACTTGGCCAGAGCCTCTACTAATAACGGAGAGCATGCAAGATCATAAACAACACATGAACAATAGATTGATAATCACCATAATCATAGTACTCTCTATCCATCGGATCCCGACAAACACAACATATAGAATTACATATAGATGATCTTGATCATGTTAGGCAGCTCACAAGATCCAACAATGAAGCACAACAAGGAGAAGACGACCATCTAGCTACTGCTATGGACCCATGGTCCAGGGGTGAACTACTCACTCATCACTCCGGAGGCGACCATGGCGGTGTAGAGTCCTCCGGGAGATGAATCCCCTCTCCGGCAGGGTGCCGGAGGCGATCTCCAGAATCCCCCGAGATGGGATTCGCGGCGGCGGCGTCTCTGTAAGGTTTTCCGTATCGTGGCTCTCGGTACTGGGGGTTTCGCGACGGAAGCTTTAAGTAGGCGGAAGGTCAACGCGGGGGGCCACACGAGGGGCCCAGGGGGTAGGTCGGCGCGGCCAGGGCCTGGGCCGCGCCGGCCTCCCTCCTGGCCGCCTCGTGGCCCCACTTCGTTAGGTCTTCGGTCTTCTGGAAGCTTCGTGCAAAAATAGGACCCTGGGCGAAAGTTTCGTCCAATTCCGAGAATATTTCTTTACTAGGATTTCTGAAACCAAAAACAGCAAAACAAAGAATCGGCTCTTCGGCATCTTGTTAATAGGTTAGTTCCAGAAAATGCATAAATATTACATATAATGTGCATAAAACATGTAGGTATCATCAATAAAGTAGCATGGAACATAAGAAATTATCGATACGTTGGAGACGTATCAATCCCGAAGTTCACACTCTTGCGAGTGCTACTCTCCGTTGGAGAGGTGTGGAGGACAAGTCACTCCAAATGCACGAGGGCCACCATATTCTCCTCGAGAATTCCCACCAAAAGGGATGTCCTCCATCCACTATGGAACCTTAGGGTGGTCACCGGACCCGCACAAAGCTTGGGGCTATCTCCACAACTTAATTGGAGGCTCCCAATAAATTGCCACAAAGGCCTTGCCTTTGAAGAGTCTCCACAACTTAATTGGAGTCCCCAAGAACACCACAAAGACCACAAAGACCACTAAGCCGTCTAGGGTCCAAAGACCAAAGAGGAACAAGCTCCGGGAACAAGCTCCCGAAGAGAATATCTCACGAACTTTCACCTCCACGTATCACCGCGGAGAAGTCAAACTGATGCACCAAATGCAATGGCAAGAACACCACAAAGATGCCCAGATCCTTCACTCTCAAATTCCAACAAAGCTACTCAAGCTATTGGGGGAATAAGAGAGGAAGAACAAAATAAGAAGAGGAACACAAAATTTCTCTCCAAGATCTAGATCTAGGGATTCCCACACAAAGAGGGGGATTTGATTGGTGCAAATATAGATCTAGACCTCCTCTCTTTGTTTCTCAAATTTGAGCAAGAATCATGGAGCGATTGGGGAGAGGTGGAGCTTGATACGTCTCCAACGTATCCATAATTTCTGATGTTCCATGCTTGTTTTATGACAATACCTACATGTTTTGCTCACACTTTATAATGTTTTTATGCGTTTTCCGGAACTAACCTATTAACAAGATGCCACAGTGCCAGTTCCTGTTTTCTGTTGTTTTTGGTTCCAGAAAGGCTGTTCGGGCAATATTCTCGGAATTCGACGAAACGAAGACCCAATACCTTATTTTTCCCGGAAGCATCCAGAACACCGAAGGAGAGTCGGAGAGGGGCCAGAGGGCCAACAGACCATAAGGCGGCACGGCCCCAGGCCTAGCCGCGCCAGCCTATGGTGAGGGGGCCCCGGGTGCCCTCCTGCGTCGCCTCTTCGCCTAAAACCCCTTTCGACCTAAAAACGCAAGACAAAATTGACGAAACTCCAGAAAGACTCCAGGGGCGCCGCCGCCATCGCGAAACTCCAATTCGGGGGACAAAAGTCTCTGTTCCGGCACCCTGCCGGGACGGGGAAGTGCCCCCGGAAGCCATCTCCATCAACGCCACCGCCTCCATCATGCTCCGTGAGTAGTTCCCCCATGGACTACGGGTTCTAGCTGTAGCTAGTTGGTATTCTCTCCCCCATGTACTTCAATACAATGATCTCATGAGCTGCCTTACATGATTGAGATTCATCTGATGTAATCGGTGTTGTGTTTATTGGGATCCGATGGATTGTTACATTATGATTAGTCTATCTATAAAGTTTGTGAAGTTATTGTTGCTGCAATCTTGTTATGCTTAATGCTTGTCACTAGGGCCCGAGTGGCATGATCTTAGATTTAAGGTCTATACTTATTGCTTAGATTGTATCTACAAGTTGTTTGCACATGTCTATGTCCGGAACCCGAGGCCCCAGAGTGACAGCAACTGGGACAACCGGAGGGGAAGGCGTAGGTGTGAGGATCACATGTTTTCACCAAGTGTTAATGCTTTGCTCCGGTGCTCTATTAAAAGGAGTACCTTAATTTCCAGTAGATTCCCTAGAGGCTTGGCTGCCACCGGCTTGTAGGACAAAAGATGTTGTACAAGTTTCTCATTGCGAGCACGTATGACTATATATGGAAAACATGCCTACATGATTAATAATCTTGATGTTCTGTCTTAATGCTATTTCAATCCTATCAATTGCCCAACTATAATTTGTTCACCCAACACTTGTTATTGGAGAGTTACCACTAGTGTAGATAGTTGGGAACCCCGATCCATCTCGCATAATCATATACTCGTTCTACATGTCATTGGAAGTAGTATCAACTATTTTCTGGTGCCATTGCTCTCATATTACTGCTACTGCTGCTGTGTTACTGTTACTACTGCTCTCATATTACTGCTGCTTTCACATCACCGCTGATACTAGTGCTTTTCCAGGTGCAGCTGAATTGACAACTCAGTTGTTAAGACTTATAAGTATTCTTTACCTCCCCTTGTGTCGAATCAATAAATTTGTGTTTTACTTCCCTCGAAGACTGTTGCGATCCCCTATACTTGTGGGTTATCGAGACTATTTCCTGGCGCCGTTGCCGGGGAGGCATAGCTCTACTCATAAGTTCACCTGGGGAGTACACTCTACCTCTCTCTCTGCTTTTATTTTATTTTGTCTTGCTAGTTTACTTTTGTCTAGTTTATTTGTGCTTAGTTTATTTCTGTCTAGTTTAATTTTGCTTAGTTTACTTTTGCCTAGTTTGTTTTTGTCTTGTTTTATTTTCCCTATATACCCAAAAATCCGTAAAAATTTGAAAAACCTAAAAATTAAAAACTGCTATTATGGGAGAACCTACAACCTATTTGGAGCTTATAGAATTATATAATAATTATAGAGAATCAAGAAAAGGGAAAGTTATGAGTGCTGTGATAGAAAAATTAAATACAATTGCTAAAATCTTGCTTAAACGCCATGATATAAACTGTTGCTCTGAACAGGATACTAAACATCTTAAATTTCAATGTGGCTTTAGTGAGGAAATTTTAATTCAGAACTATAATTGGAATAGCTATATTCATTTTGGGTTCGAAGAGGTAGAACAATTTGTCTTATTTATGGGAGCCTCTGAGATAGAATCATTCATGTCTAAAAATTATGAAACTTGTACTGTTTATAAGGACCTTAAAGATTATGTCTCTTCTATCCTTAATTTTTACATAGAAAGTTACAGCAATAATCCTTATATCATTGATTATAAAGAGAGACTCATTAATGCACAAGAATGCACTCACAATTTGCAGGAACCTGTGGAAGAAGAAATTGATGAACCTGAAAGCTCATTGGATGAAAAAGAGGAGGAAATTGATGAACCTGAAAACTCATTGGATGAAAAAGAAGAGGAGAGTGATGAACAAAAGGAGGAGGAATGGATTAGATACCCATGCCAACCTTCTAATGAGAGTAACTCTTTATCTCTTACACTATTTGATTGTCCTCCATGCTTACCGAAAGAGGATGAATGTTATGTTCATGTGGATTCTCTTGAAATATTCCCTATGAGTAAAACTTGTGAGAATAATTATGCTACTGTCATTCATGATAATCCATGCTACTTTGATAAATCTTATTATAATGCTTTGTTTGTGCCTGATGTCGAAATGCATGGTACTAAAGAGTTTTGCTTAGCAAATGTTTATGATAAATCTCTTGATGATGGTCCTATGTTACTTGATAATATTAATTGTGCTACTAATGAAAATGGGATTGGAGAAATCTTGACTTTATCTATGAGTCCCATATCTTTTGAGATTGATCAATCATCTTGTTATATTATTGATAAAAGTGGGTTTGAAAGTTTTAATCCTATTATTTCTGAGCTTGATAAAAATTATGTGTTTATGAATCATGAAAAGCATGCTTTATGTGATAGTTATATTGTTGTGTTTATCCATGAAGCTACTGAAAATTATTATGAGAGAGGAAAATATGGTTGTAGAAATTTTCATGGTACTAAAACACCTCTCTATATGCTGAAACTTTTGAAGTTACTCTTGTTTTATGTTCTTATGCTTGTCACTTTGTTCTTCATGAATTTATTTGTGTACAAGATTTCTATGCATAGGAAGTGGGTTAGACTTAAATGTGTTTTGAACTTGCTTTTTGATTCTCTTTTTTGCTTCAACTCTCACCCTTATGTGAGCATCATTAAAATTGCCGAGCCCATCTTAATGGCTATAAAGAAAGCACTTCTTGGGAGATAACGCATGTGTTTATTTTGCTACTGTTTTGTTGTGTCTTGGAAGTTGTTACTACTGTAGCAACCTCTCCTTATCTTTATTTTATTGCAATGTTGTACCAAGTGAAGTCTCTAATAGAAGGTTGATACTAGATTTGGATTTCTGCGCAGAAACAGATTTCTATCTGTTACGAATCTGGGCAGATTTCTCTGTAGGAAACTCAAAAAAATCTGCAAATTTACGTGCGTGATCCTCAGATATGTACGCAACTTTCATTAGTTTTGAGTTTTCTGATTTGAGCAACGGAAGTACCTCGTAAAAATTCGTGTTTACTGGTTGTTCTGTTTTGGCAGATTCTGTCTCTGTTTTTTGCATTGTCTCTTGTGGACTTTAAGTGAGGCTTTCTAGACGTGGAGAGCTGTAGCTAATGTTTTATTGAGTTCTTGCAATGTGTCACTACAGGGCTAAAGTGGATTAAAGTTTTTTGAGTACTAACCCCTCTAATGAAGTTTATGAGAAGTTTGGTGTGAAGGAAGTTTTCAAGGGTCAAGAGAGAAGGATGATATGTGATCAAGAAGAGTGAAAAGTCTAAGCTTGGGGATGCCCCTGTGGTTCATCCCTGCATATTTCAAGGAGACTCAAGCGTCTAAGCTTGGGGATGCCCAAGGCATCCCCTTCTTCATCAACTTATCAGGTTTCTTCTATTGAAACTATATTTTTATTCGGTCACATCATATGTGCTTTACTTGGAGCGTCTTATTTTTGTTTGTGTTTGAATAAATTCGGATCCTAGCAATCCTTGTGTGGGAGAGAGACACGCTCCGCTTTTTCATATGAACACTGGTGTTCTTCGCTTTATTTTAATGTTCATGGCGGAGTTGAAAACCGCTGCACTTATTGTTATTTGGTTGGAAACAGAAAATGCTTCATATTGTCTTGGATAATTTGATACTTGGCAATTGTTTTGAGCTCTCAAGTAGATCATGTTTCTCTTGCATCATGTAGTTTAAACCTATTATTAGTGGAGAACTACCGTAGAACTTGTTGAAATTGGTTTGCATGATTGGTCTCTCTAAGGTCTAGATATTTTCTGGTAAAAGTGTTTGAGCAACAAGGAAGACAGTGTATAGTTTTATAATGCTTGCAATTTGTTCTTATGTAAGTTTTGCTGTACCGGTTTATACTTGTGTTTGCTTCAAACAACCTTGCTAGCCAAAGCCTTGTCTGAGAGGAAATGCTTCTCGTGCATCCAAAACCTTGAGCCAAAACCTATGCCATTTGTGTCCACCATATCTACCTACTATGTGGTATTTCCTGCCATTCCAAGTAAATACTTCATGTGCTACCTTTAAACAATTCAAAAGCTATTATCTCTTATTTGTGTCAATGTTTTATAGCTCATGAGGAAGTATGTGGTGTTTTATCTTTCGATCTTGTCATTTACTTCTGACAGACTCTCAACAATGGAGTAGTGGCTTCATCCGCTTATCCAATAATTTTGCAAAAAGAGCTGGCAATGGGGTTCCCAGCCCCAATTAATTAACCTTCATTAATAATTCTCTTCACGTGTTTTGCCCTGATCTATCAGTAAGCAACTTAATTTTGCAAATAGACACTCCTCCATGGTATGTGAATGTTGGAAGGCACCCGAGGATTCGGTTAGCCATGGCTTGTGTAAGCAAAAGTTTGGGAGGAGTGTCAACCATAAATAAAACTAAAATACATGTGTAAACAAAAGAGAAGAGGGATGATCTACCTTGCTGGTAGAAATAATGTCCTTCATGGGAGCCGCTCTTGAAAGTCTGGTTGATGAGGTAGTTAGAGTGCCCACTACCATTCGTTGACAACAACAAACACCTCAAAATTTTACTTTTATGCTCTCTATATGATTTCAAAACTTGAAAAGCTCTAGCACATGATTTAATCCCTGCTTCCCTCTGCGAAGGGCCTTTCTTCTACTTTATGTTGAGTCAGTTTACCTACTTCCTTCCATCTTAGAAGCAAACACTTGTGTCAACTGTGCATTGATTCTTACATACTTGCTTATTTGCATTCATCATATTACTTTGTGTTGACAATCATCCATGAGATATGCATGTTGAAAGTTGAAAGCAACTGCTGAAACTTATATCTTCCTTTGTGTTGCTTCGATGCCTTTACTTTGAATTTATTTCTTTATGAGTTAACTCTTATGCAAGACTTTTGATGCTTGTCTTGAAAGTACTATTCATGAAAAGTTTTGCTATATGTTATCTATTTGTTAGCAACTATAGATCATTGCCTTGAGTCACTGCATTCATCTCATATGCTTTGCAATAGTATGATTAAGATTATGTTGGGAGCATGTCACTTCAGAAATTATTCTTTTTATCGTTTACCTACTCGAGGGCGAGTAGGAACTAAGCTTGGGGATGCTGATACGTCTCCAACGTATCCATAATTTCTGATGTTCCATGCTTGTTTTATGACAATACCTACATGTTTTGCTCACACTTTATAATGTTTTTATGCGTTTTCCGGAACTAACCTATTAACAAGATGCCACAGTGCCAGTTCCTATTTTCTGTTGTTTTTGGTTCCAGAAATGTTGTTCGGGCAATATTCTCGGAATTCGACGAAATGAAGACCCAATACCTTATTTTTCCCGGAAGCATCCAGAACCCCGAAGGAGAGTCGGAGAGGGGCCAGAGGGCCACCAGACCATAAGGCGGCGTGGCCCCAGGCCTGGCCGCGCCAGCCTATGGTGAGGGGGCCCCGGGTGCCCTCCTGCGTCGCCTCTTCGCCTATAAAACCCCTTTCGACCTAAAAACGCAAGACAAAATTGACGAAACTCCAGAAAGACTCCAGGGGCGCCGCCGCCATCGCGAAACTCCAATTCGGGGGACAGAAGTCTCTGTTCCGGCACCCTGCCGGGACGGGGAAGTGCCCCCGGAAGCCATCTCCATCAACGCCACCGCCTCCATCATGCTCCGTGAGTAGTTCCCCCATGGACTACGGGTTCTAGCTGTAGCTAGTTGGTATTCTCTCCCCCATGTACTTCAATACAATGATCTCATGAGCTGCCTTACATGATTGAGATTCATCTGATGTAATCGGTGTTGCATTTGTTGGGATCTGATGGATTGTTACATTATGATTAGTCTATCTATAAAGTTTGTGAAGTTATTGTTGCTGCAATCTTGTTATGCTTAATGCTTGTCACTAGGGCCCGAGTGGCATGATCTTAGATTTAAGCTCTATACTTATTGCTTAGATTGTATCTACAAGTTGTTTGCACATGTCTATGTCCGGAACCCGAGGCCCCAGAGTGACAGCAACTGGGACAACCGGAGGGGAAGGCGTAGGTGTGAGGATCACATGTTTTCACCAAGTGTTAATGCTTTGCTCCGGTGCTCTATTAAAAGGAGTACCTTAATTTCCAGTAGATTCCCTAGAGGCCCGGCTGCCACCGGCTGGTAGGACAAAAGATGTTGTTCAAGTTTCCCATTGCGAGCACGTATGACTATATATGGAAAACATGCCTACATGATTAATAATCTTGATGTTCTGTCTTAATGCTATTTCAATCCTATCAATTGCCCAACTGTAATTTGTTCACCCAACACTTGTTATTGGAGAGTTACCACTAGTGTAGATAGTTGGGAACCCCGGTCCATCTCGCATAATCATATACTCGTTCTACATGTCATTGGAAGTAGTATCAACTATTTTCTGGTGCCATTGCTCTCATATTACTGCTACTGCTGCTGTGTTACTGTTACTACTGCTCTCATATTACTGCTGCTTTCACATCACCCCTGTTACTAGTGCTTTTCCAGGTGTAGCTGAATTGACAACTCAGTTGTTAAGGCTTATAAGTATTCTTTACCTCCCCTTGTGTCGAATCAATAAATTTGGGTTTTACTTCCCTCGAAGACTGTTGCGATCCCCTATACATGTGGGTTATCAGAGCTCTCAAGATGCAACAATGGTGGAGAGAAAGAGGTTGAAGAAGAAGTAGTGCCAAAGAGAGAGAAAAAGGCTTTTTATAGGGGTACCAAATATCTGGCCGTTGGCCTGATAAAAAACATCTAGAAACAGCAAAAAAAAAGAAGCTGGGCTGGCCGGGGGCCCGGTCGAGCGAGCAAGGGAAAGCCTGGCCGCAGCGTGGCTCAGCGAGCGAGCGGGAGCCAGGGACGAGCGAGCGTGGGAGGGTGGCGGCCAAAGCGACGCTGCGCGCGGGGGCCAGCGTGGGGCCAGGAGGGAGCGGGGCGTGCGGGTGCTGCGGGAGCAAGCCACGACAACGCGCGTGCCAGCGTCGTGGGCGGGGCCCAGCGTGGGTGCGTGCTACTTGGTCGAGCGGGGCGCGAGGCAGCGTCGTGTGGGGCGAGGAGGTAGCTTGGTGGCCACGCGCGGGTGAGGTCGGTACCTCCGAGCATGGTACCGGTTTTGGTACCGGAAAAAAGGATTTAGGAGGCCAGGGGTTACTGGGAGCTGGGCTAGGTGGGCGGTAGTGAGCCCGGTAGCGCGGGCGGTAGTGAGCCCGGTAGCGCGGGCGGTAGTACCGGCCGAAAAAATGTTCTCCCCTTTTTTTTCTTTTGAACTCAAACCTGAAATGCAAATAAATTGAGATTGGAAATTCCAAATGAGACGAAACCAATTTTGTTGAAAAGAGGACGACAAGAGCTACCCCATAAAAACTGAAAATATGGAAACTAGTGGGGTGATTTTATAAGAATTTAAGAGGGACAACCCCTCAATACAAGAAACCGAGAAAACCACCCAACTCAAAAACGCAACAAGTGATATACGCGAAATCCGTTTTTGATGAACTAGAGATTGTCATGGAAATAAACACAAGCTCTAAAACACCACATGGATAAAATACAAATAACAACAAAGAAAGATGATGCAAGGATGGAAATGTTTGACCGCACTCTGAATGGTACGATCGAGTTACTCACTTGAGAGCCCCTTGCTAGTACGACACTTAGCCTATAAACCGGTCTCCCAACTAAACCACGCGACCGATAAGAAGAAACCCTATCAAGAGCAAACTTTAACCTTGCGCATTCCACTTTAGTTCGATAATGATGATCTTGACCGCAACAAGAATGGAACGCCGTTCTTGATTGTACTAGTTTGATGTCTTGCGGATTGCTCCCCCATAATCCACTATAGGAGAGCTTCTTCTTCAGTGCATCTTTACATATCCATGAGCACATATGAATTGAATGGCAAGCTTCAAGCATATGAGCTTCTCGAGTTGACTCATCTTGAACTTGCACCTCATTTCTTCGTATTGCAACCTTGAAGCCAACTAATCATTCAAGCATCGCCTTATGGACAACTCATAGACATATAACTCAATGCAACCATTAGTCCATAGGGAGGCTCTATGCACTTTCAGTATCAGTCGGAAACATTGGTCCATGTGTGGTATTTGGTATGTAAACAAACACTAGTAGCGACCTGCTAGAGACAGTTATAGTCCTTTGTCCTCACACGGTTCTGCTATCCGGCTCAAAGGTTTGGTCTCTACTAGCGTGCCATCCTGAGAAGGTTTACATATATGCGAACTGGCTCATTGTGGTCATTCGATGATCGAGGTTTCCCAGTCATGGACATTTATGTCAATTGACAATGGGATCATATATTTGGGTGAATGGTATAATGGATATACCCAATATATAAATATTGTAACGCGATCAAGTCACAAAGTTCACCGCTACGATAATTATGAAAGCATACTAACATAATCCTTAGACGTACCGATCATATTTAATCACTATCACTGGAGGCTGCTTTGAGTGCATCAACCGTCACACCGTAACTCGGTGATCATAAAGGTATTCACGAGTATTCAGAAGGGGTAGGCTGAGGTGTATGTCTCAAGAGTGAGATTTGTTCATCCGTGTGACTGATAGATACTATGGGCACACTCGCATGGACAGAGCCAAACTGATATCAACCCTGATTCACCTAAGTGCATTTTACATGATACACGGTGATGCACAGGTTCAATTTTTAGCATTATTACAAAGAAAAATATATTTTACCCTGATGAATGTGCATTTTATGTAGCTCCGCCTTTACCTACTCGGTTAGATTACATCCATTAAGTTGTACAGCGTATGACTTTCATGTTGACAGGTTTTTGTTTCGGTGTACATACACTGATAAATAAATGACTCACAAATATATTGTAATCTATACGTAGTACTTTTGCTCAACTTCTGGCTTGCCATTTTCATGGACGGCGATGTGGTGATAATAGATGGGAAGTGAGCCGTGATAATCCATGGTGGTGGCGGCATGGTCATGTTCGTCTTCGTGGTCGACGACCTGGTGATGCTTATGATCGCCATAACCGGCGATGTTATGGTGGTATTCAGCTTCATGCTCGGCGACATGGTGATGCTTGTGACGGGCATGAACGGCGGTGTCATGTTGGTGTTTGTCTTCGTGTTCGCGCGGTGTCATGGTGGTGTTCGGCAACGTCGTCGGCGATATTGTAATGCTTCTGAGTGGCGTGAACGGCGGTGTCATGATGTTGTTCGTCGACGCGTGACCGGAGGTGTCATGGTGGTGATGGTGATGGTATGTCATGGTGGCGACGTTCTTGTTGTGCTACACCGAAAGCTTTGGCCTATCATATTCAACCTAGTCTTGCGTACGCCGCCTTGGCCATCGTCGGCGAGAGTGGCATGGTGGTCTTTCCATGCACCGGCGTGGTGCCAGGTTTCATGACAGCGACGTCAAACTTTATGATAGGTAAGGAGGTGGGAGGTAAGGTCAGCATGGGGATAAATGATGAGGCTTAAGCTGAAAGCAAACAGACTGAGCCTTCGTTTCTGCTGGGCCAAAATATTCTGCATAGACTGCCAAACGAGTGGCCTGGCCCATGGCCCGTTCTCAACGCGCAGACACTCTCATCTCGACAAGAAATCGGTCCAACCTACTAAACGGGCCCATAAGTTATAACACTAGAGACTACAGGCAACACGTCACCACACCGAAAGCAGAAGGAAGCATCACAACACGACATGAAAGCACAAGGAGGCATCACAACATGACATGAAACTCATCCTCCTCAGGATGCTCAGGTTGCCTCCAATGCACCATATTTATCGCCGGAGTCCAGGATGAGATCCAATCAAAGGTACTGCACTTCACATTGCTTCCAGCATCAGCGGAGCTTTGAGATTTGCCACCAAAAGATCCATGAAAAGTTCATCTCGTTTCAACACAGATCCTTAAGCGACACCTTCCATTTTTTAAGGTAAGCTAGGACTAATCTCCACATCTATTTCATATCAATCCAACTCGCAGGAGTAGAGAAGAAGACTAGAAGAGCATCAAATTGATCTTGGCAGAGAACAAAAAAACCGTCGTCGGAGCCTGACGGGACCGGCGTCATCTGGGAGGATCTAGAACGACGTGAGCAGCGCTGGCTACGCGACACTTGCACCCTCGCTCACCCCGTCGCTGGAAAGGAAGCCAATGTTGTCGTCATCCTCGTCGTCGACGGCGTGGATGACAACGTCAACGGCCAGGGCCGCCTTCAGGTCGGCTCTGACCTCCGCGAGCTCCTCCTAGAGGTGGAACATGGTCGCCGCCGACTCCTCCGCCTCCGCCTCCGCCTCCGCCTCATCCCTGGCCTGCGCAGCCTCCGCCACCTCCACTTCCGCATCCACCTACAACTGGTTGGCCTGCGGTCGTCGCCTCCTCCGCGAACGCCTCCGCTGCGTGGATGGCGGCAAGGTACGGATCATCTGGGTAGGCACGGCGGGCCATCTCAACAAGGTGAGCCCAGGTGCAGCTGTGCTCGGCCATGGATGATTTCTATGGTATTGGGGCCCTTCTCACCCGTCGGCGTTGACCATATATATGTATGATGGGGCGGAAAACGGCGATCGCGCGAAAGCCGCTTGCCGCGGGAACCACTGCCCCACGCGCGGTAATCGCTAGCGGAGGCCTCAACGAGACGTTAAACCGGCAATACCGACCTTAAGAATACCAAGAAAAAATTAGATCGGCCCGCTGGACATACTCGACCCGAACAGACGCGAAAATGCATGTACGCGTGGTCACTTTTAACGTCTATTTGTCATCGGGCCCGTGAGAGATGCCGTAACTCCTCTTTGGAGCGAGGTTTTTTTTTTTTTTTTTTTTTGACTCATCAGATCGAGGCCGCACGGAAAAAACGTTGAATGGCACAGATAGCTCGCCAAGGCCCATTCGTCTAGCAGTGTTATAGAAATCAATCAAGACGCAGTCCTGGGCCAGGCACCGACTTACCACTCTCCATAAACCCCCGAAAGTGTGGAAGAAAAAAGAACCCAAGCCATTGCCTCCATCGATTTAACGCTCCACATCGCGATCGCGATGCCGCCGCCGCCGCCGCCGGCCGCTCGGCGTAACCGAGTCCGAAGGGGGCGAGCAAGGAAATCCCCGACGTTCCACGTCTCGGTGTTCAACTGCATGCCGGAGCCGTGGAAGCCGTGGGAGCGGGACTGGGCGGAGCTGCCGGCGGACTCCATCTCGTGCGTCCTGCACAAGCTGCGCCTTCCTGAGCTCCTGCTGGGTGGCGTGGCGGAGGTGTGCCGCTCCTGGCGCCGCGCCGCAAGGGAGGAGCCCGAGCTATGGCGGTACATCAACGTGCGCTGGCTGCCCAAGGTCCCGCCCTTCACCCACCGGGCCACGCTCGAAAACATCATGAGGTCTGCCTTGCGGCTCAGCGCGGGGCAGTGCCGAAGCTTCTCCGGCGAGCATCTCGACGACCGCCTCTTCATGCTCCTCGCTCAGCGGTAACATATTTTCTTCTTCTTAATCAACCTATGTACTATTACTCTTCTGTAGCGGAATATGTTTTTAGGCCAAATTAGAGGATTATCATACAGCCTAGACTTGTTTGGGTAGTACAGTACAATAATAGACAGAAAGAACAATTACTTTCCGACTTCCCGTGCAAATATTCAGACAGTCGATTGAACCTTAGCTATGAAATGTTGGAACTGCTACCCTTCACGTTTTCAATTCTGCGCTTTTACTGGCTCACTTGAAAGAAAAAAAGATTCCATCAATTTTGTTCTGAACGGAAAAGCTAGGTAGATCTTTGAATTAGTGGCATATTATAAATTAATTTTATCTTGCAGGGCGCCTTTCCTCAAGAGCCTTGATCTCACGGGTTGCTATCGCATCTTCCGCGGAGGAGGATTTGCGAACGCAATAAAGAAGTTTCCTCTGCTTGAGTACCTCACGCTTGTTAACTGTTATTGCAATGAGGAAGCCCTCCAACTCATCGCAAAAGCGTGCCCATGCCTGACGCACTTCGAACTTACCCACGAAATCAGTTGTTGCTCTTATCGCATCAAGGGGTCTGCCGACAATAGAAAAGCTTTCGCGATCGCAAGGATGCGTGGGCTACGTTCCTTGAAGCTCGTCGATGACAATCTCGGTAACCAAGGCTTGGCAGCCATCGTCGACAACTGTCCCAATCTAAAGTATTTGTGCATTCGAGATTGCTGGAACATCAGCATGGATGGCAACCTAACAGTGAAGTGCGCCCATATCATCATGGATTACCATGAGTACTTCCCGCCATCTGAACCTTGCGATTGCGACTGCGTTTCACCAATGTCATATGGCCAACTGAGTGACTACGACTATGACGATTACCATGATCTTTCTCTCTATTCCTACCTTGGTGACGAAATCGACGCCGCCAATCTTGACGACTATGAAAGGACCCTTGACGTCAAGGGCATGCGCAGGTACTTGAGCTAATGCAATGGTGTAGACTTGAGGATTTTCTCATGAGTGCCTAATTATAATGCTGCCTTATTCCCTTCTCGCATGTATGCACACGTGTGTTGTAGAAACGATGCAAAGACTGCACAATATAGTTCTGACCGGTCGTCATCCTATGTTATTTACACATGTATAAAGGTGCATATTTGTTTCTCGGTGACCAATCTCTGTTCCGCTTTGTGACCTTAACCTTAATTTTAACCGGAATATACGTGTCACCTTTTCTGTCTCATTTCTTACGCTTTAGTGTTCATTGTATCTACTTGTCTGAGTACATTTTTTGCTCTGAAAATCTTACCAATTTCTTTTTATTGGTACTTCCTCCAATCCATATTAGTTATCATTAATATAGATGTATCAGACATATTTTAGTTCTAGGCACATTCATACCAGTTAGAACATGTTTCTTTTACGGGTAAGCTAGAACATATTTTGTGTGACTTTGTTTTACTACGCTCTTATATAGTCATATAGATGAGCTGTAAGCCCATCATCCTCTCTGTCGTAGAACAACAGGTAAACTCCGAGTTACTCCCGTCCCAACTAAAAATAACCAACGACATACCTATTGGGGCAGAAATTAGGCGTTCATCTATGGACTAAAATGCTTTGGTTGATTCAATGTTTAGTTTTTGGTCAAACTATACCCGACTTTCCGACTGAACCATATTTGAAGCGGAATTCCGATGATTTCAGACATCCCAATGATCAATCAAAGAAGAATCTTCAAATAAATTCAAGAAATCGAAAATATGTGTATATCTGAATCCCTAGAAGTTGCAACGGGAATGTGGTGAAACTCTTATCTTTTTGCTGTTAACTGTCATGGGAATGCAGGTGGCAACGGCCTACCGCTCTCTCAGTAAAACCAAACACCCTTAATTTAGAAGTGTACGATTTGCATCTACACTTGTTGTATAAATAGAGAGACACCCGATCGGGGTCATACGACAAAATCTTTTTTTGTTTTTCTTAACGTGGTATCATAGCGTTGTTTTCGCTCCTAGGGCCTGCGAGCGATGACAACCTCCGGGCTGCAGCTTTCCACCACCACATGCGCTCTCATCTCCTGCGCTTCCAGTTCCAACACCATGCCGACCACATACATCAACAACATCACCGTGTGTCTCGATTGCACAAACTTCCTTCTATGGAAGACTCAAGTCGTCCCCAACATTGCAGGCCAGGGCTGGTATGGCTTCCTTGACGGGAGTTGCGCCGCGCCACCCATGATGACCACCACCGGGGAAGGAGATGCAGGGTTCACGGTGCCTAACCTCGCGTATGGTGAAGAAGAACGACTTGTCCGCTGCCGAGTATTTCAACAACATGAAGGGATATGGCGATGCTTTAGCGATGGTTGGTTTCCCCATTAGCGATGATGAACTGGTCGACTATATTGTCATCGGTCTCGGGTCCTAGTTCGAGGAGCTGCATGCCTCGCTCACAGTCCTCGACATTGCCGCAACCTTGCTGACCCTCTTTGACTTCTACACGATGATGCTCTCGTGTGAGGCAATCCACGAGAAAAATTTGCTAGTCGATCGGAGATTACTCCACTTCGTCTAATGTTGTTGCTCGACACGGTGCCTCATACAGTGACTCCGGTCGTGGCGGTGGGCGGCCCTTCCACATCAACACCAACACCAACAACGACCACTCTGGAGGCTGCCTGAATGGTGGACAACAAGGAGACGACGGTGGCGGTTACTATGGCGGTGGCCAGAAAGGAAACTATGCCAATGGCAACGGTGGCGCTAGCAACAGTGGTGGCGGTACAATGGCAATCATGGCGGTGCCGACAACAACTACAACGACCGCTTTTGGCCCCGTTGTCAGATGTGCAAGTATTGGGGTCACGAGGCCCATACATGCAAGAACTAGTTCAACCAGGTGTATCAAGCCGACGATCAGCGCTCTGGCACCTCCGTTGCCATCAATCATGAGGAGAATCAGTGGTTCATGGAAACCGATGCAACCGATAATCTCACGAACGACATTGGTCATCTAAACGTCCACGGACGCTACCATGCCAGGGACCAAGTTCAAGTCGCCAACGGTGTAGGTTTGTCTATTATGCATCATGTTGATCATTCTCCTTTAGATGGTTCCTTGAGCTTCCTTGACGTGGAAAATATCCTCCAATTTTCCAACATTAGAAATTTTTTGCTCTCGGTTTATCGCATTGTTTCCGCTAATAACATAACTATCAATTTTATTTTTTCTTTGTCAAGGACAAGGCTATGAGGAAAATCATTCTTTGCGGTAGGAGTCGCGGTGGTCTTTATCCGCTTCTATTTGGTCGAGCCATATCCTCTGAATGACATGGGTCAAGCTTTTGCCCCATCAATGATATCAACATCTTGGTCATCCCTCCAATAATGTAGTTCCTCATATTGTCAAGTTCAATAATATTTCATTTTTCCCAAACTTTGATTCATCTGTGTGTGATGCTTGTCAACGTTTTAAGACTCATTGATTGCCATATAGTTATTCTTCACGTGTTTCTCACATGTCTCTCGGGCTTGTACATTACCATGAATGGGGACCTGCCTTGTCTTTTATGGAGATTTTAAATACTACGTTTGTTTCATCACTGGATATAGTTGATTAAAAACAAATCTTATGTTGAGAGTGTTTTCTATATGTTTCAGAACCATGTTGAGCGCCTCGTAAGCACCAAAAAATTTGCGGTTCATTGTCTCCATGCTTATTTTCAGCGCACGGGTATTTCTCCTCGTGTTTCTTGTCCTCATAGATCTCAACAAAATAGTATTGTCCCTCGTCTCTCCCACTTTGGTTTTTGGATGAAGCTTTTCTCATCACGTGCTATCTTATGAATATATTCCTCACTAGTGCTTGACAATACCACACCAATATTTTTGACTCCTCAACATGTCTCATGAATATTCTTTTTTGCGCACCTTTGGTTGTGTGTATTGGCCGAGACTACGCAAGTAAATTCGCACAAACTCGAACTTCGACCCAAAATGTGTGTTTTACTTAGGTATAGTCCTATACATAAAGGCTAAAAGTTCCTTGATCATTGCATCGGTCGCATCTATATCTCGCGTGATGTCATCTTGAATTCCGTTTGCCACCCTGTAGTAGTGGTTGATGTTTCCAAAGTGCACATGGCGTCTTTCCCCACATGAACCAGCTCTTCAGAATACTAACATGTGTAATTATGACACCCATATTACAAGTTGATGTCTTTGGTGTTGCTTTTGGTGCTCCTGTGTTCCAGTCTCCGGCGCAATCAACATGCATAGCACCGCAAGCGTGAATTCCTTGCTTAAGGAGTCGGCTTCAACCAAGAAAGCCAACAATGTCATAGTACTTTTTTCCCCTTCCCCTCTCTCCACCCTCTACAGTAACCGGCGGCTCTCCCCCGAGATCTGGCCCGATCCCGAGCCTCTCCGGCGGCGTTGTCGGCCGGAGATGGCGGAGGTGAGGTGCCGGAGTTAGTTTTCTAGGTTTAGGAGTAGTTTCCCGGCGTTTTGCCGGTTAGGTTAGGAGTAGAAGCTCTGGTTCGGGGACAGATCTAGAGCGGGCCAAGATTTGGTGGCGTCTCTCTTGCTCCGGTGGCCGGAGCCAAGGGAGCTCCTCCTCGACCGATCTCAGCAATAAGGCCGGCGTCATCTCCTTCGAGCTTCTTGGCGCCTCTTCATCAGCTCCTGGCCGGCCTTGGTGGTGAGGGGGAGCGGTTGGAGTGGTTGGCATGGGCTTGATCTGGAGGTGACTGGGGCTATTTGCCTCTCCGGTGCTCTGGCACGGCGCCGGGTGGCCGTCGCTGGCGGCCTCCTTCCAGATCCGTGGTGGATCTGGGTTCGGAGCTCATCGGTGGCTCAGCCCTTTGATAAGGTGCTTAGGAATCATCAGTCGAAGAAGAAGGTGGCCTCTCTGCTCCCTTGGCCGGCCATGGTGGCGGGGGAGGGCCGTGGAGGTAAGCCGAGGTGTGGATTTCCGACCTGACCGGCCGTGGTGGCGAGGAGGACGGAGTTGCAGATCAGTTCTTGCTCTTTCTTCTTCATGTTGATGTTGTACTCGTCGCTGCTGGTCCCTCTCTCGATTTCTCACACCCCATGGTGGTGGCGTGAGCTTGGGATTGGTGTGATGCCGGTGATGGTTTCTCTGTGGAGCTCATCTCCGACGTTTCTAAGGCGGCTTCCGTCTTCACGTCGGACTCAACGGCAGTAGGGCTACCGCTCCGTTGCTGCTTGCTCTGGCTGTCGGTGTTCCCCTCGGCTTCGTCTCCAAGTGTCCTGATCCTCGGAGATGCGGCTGCAGACCGTCGTCGGAGCTGGAACTGGAGGAAGAAGACGACAGAGGACTTGATCGCGTGTTGAGTTTTATCTAGGGTCTTCTTTGCTATTTGTTCTAGACCCCTGTGTAATTCTTTGTAATTATAGGGTTAGCTTGTACTCCAGTTTTTAATATAGCAGCTTTGATCCGGTGTGTTTCACCCGGCGACTTGTTCAAAAAAAAAAAACCAAGAAAGCCGACATAGTGTCTAGCTCCTCCAGTGTTGGGCCGCCCCCTCCTAGGCCGGCCTCGTCACCAACACCTAGCCCACCATCGTCCCTGCCCTAGGATAGACCGCCACCATCGGCTAGGGCGCCTACGAACGTTCGGGCGACCACAGCTCCTCCTAGACCTGGCACCTGCAGTTCAGCTTGGTGGTGACTCGGCAGCACACTGTTGTTTCTCTTCCCAAGATCTACACACGGATGACACCATTGGTGGCGAAGCCACGTTAGGATCTGTGTGGTCAATTGACCACAAAAGATTTTGCAAAATCTTTTGTATACAAGTACAGATTATGCAGATAATACTATAAAATAAGTAAAAATATATGTATTTGACATCACAGATTTAAAATGATAACACAGAGTTGAACTCCTGGCACCGTCACTGGTTCCATATGATCCATACCGGCGTGGTGCTTTTCTACGTATTTCGTGTATTTCGGCATCACATCATACTTCTCTCTCCGAGCCTGCTTGGTGGTCTACGATGAAAAACGAGTTTGAGCGCCTCTTCGATGAAATTAGAATGAACACTAGTTCCCCAATAATCCTCAACCGCCCCATGCTAATATTGTTGGCAGCAAATAAGTTTGCAGGGCAAAATTTCATCATGATGGTTCAATTGGCAGATAGAAGGCTTAGAGCATCTCCATCCGTCTCCCCGGGAAGGCTCCCAGGACGCCTTTTTTTCATTAGGATGGACGAAAATGGTCTAGTCGCGTCTCTGGATCCTCGTTTTCGTCTGGATTTGGGCTTTCGTCCATCCGGGGAGCCCAGGTCATCCCCGCCCCCCTGGGAGCGCTCAGGACTCCGGACGAAACAAAAGTGCGGAAAACGCCGAGAAAACTTCCCGCGCAGCTGGTGGCCCCGACTTGTCGGCGAGAAAGTCTGATCATCCTCATCGCATCGTCTTCCGCGCGCTGTAAAAGCCTGCCGCCAGTCAGTCTTCGCCGGACGCGTAGCTTCCACGCGGCGAGTTAATGCCATCGCCTCGGTTTCACGCGCGTCGCCCTCTATTTATCGCCGAACTACCGCGTCTGGCCGCATTCACCATGCCGTCTCCCTGTTCTCACACCACCAATCTTCCCCAATTTCATCGAGCGAGAGCTAGCGGCGATCAACAATGGCGAACGACGGCGCGGCGAACAATGGCTTCGGCCGCCGCTCTCTCCACCAATGGGAGGAACGCCTCCTTCACGCGGCGGGCTACCCTGCGCCGCCGGACTTCCACGCGCCCGGAGGATGGCGACTCAGCGCGGGCGGCGTCCCAATCCCGCCGCCGCCGATCCGTCGCGCCGCCCTGGAGGCGCAGATCGACGTGGTGCTCGTCACTCTCAGTGATGAGCAGCGCGCGGAGGAGCGCTTCTTCCCCGACAATTACGAGGCATGGACGCACTTCTTCCGGCAGAGGTACGAACGCGAGCTCGCCCAATATGACGCGCCTCCTCCTCCCGCTAGGAACAACGCCGACGGCCGCCGCCACTGGTGGAGCGCGCCTGGCCGCACCCTCGAGAATGTGCTCGCGCACATCGAGGGTGGGAACTCCCCCGTTCTGGGGATGCTGCCGCCGGTGGCGGCTACCATGTCGCGCCGGCACGGTAGCTCCTGGATGCCGAGGAGGATGGCGCCATCCTCCTCCTCGTTTGGGTCGGGGTCGGCGTCCAGGTCCGGCGGATCGGCTCCTTCACCGTCGACACCGGTCTTCGTCAAGAAGGAGCCGACGTCTCCACCGCCGACTAGAGGGTGCAGCAGCGGCGCCCTCGTCATCCGCGACCAACCTTCCTCTCCCTCGCGCGGCCGCAAGAGGAAGTCGTCGAAGAAGGAGATCACCGCCGCCGCCGCGAACCAGCTCGCCGAGGAGGAGGCCAAGCGCGTCGAGGACGCCGCGGTGGCGGAGGCGATCGCCAGGTCGCTCAACGACCTGGTCCCCGCCGACAACGCGCTCCCCATCGATGTCGCGCTCGACTGGTTCAGGCGGGACTGGGAGCGGCAGCAGGCGGAGCAGCAGCGTCGCCTGCTAGACCTGGCTGCCACGCGACAACGCGTTGTCTGCGCCGCCGCACCGGCCGCCGCAACGAACGTTGTGCCCAGGCCCGTGCCGCTGATCAAGCTCGAGGAGAGCAGCGACGACAAGCTCTACCGGCCGACGCCACCACGCGTCGGCGACCCTGGCCAGGGTTCTAGCCGCTGGTACGAGGCGTCGCCGCCCGAGGACGCCGGCAACTCGAGCGACGACGACAACGGAGACGACTACACGGCCTTCTACATGCCGGTAGAAGGCCGTTATTAGTTTTTGTTTATGTTTCCATCTGGCCGAATTCAAATATATGTACGAATTCGGCCTATATATGTACGAACTCGTGTATATATATTAAATATCTTTAAATTTCGCTTATGTTTGAACGAATTTCGCCTTGTTTTGTCTGAATTCGCCCTTTTTTGTCAAAACTTTTCATCCATCTTAGGCTCGCCGCTGGGAAAATGAGCCTCCCCAGGCCAAAAATACATCCATCCGGCGCTAAATAGCGCCGTATTTTGGCCTGGGGAGCCCCAACTGCTGGAGATGCTCTTATATGGTTAGGGCATCTCCAACGCGGCGATCCATCCCGTGCCCGCGCGTCCGAATGGGTCCAACCGGACAAAAACGAGGCCCAGCGCACGGACCCATCCCAAAAACGGATGGCCGCGGCGTCCGGGACGTCCCAAAGCCGTCCCAAATCTGGGCCGAGTTTGCGTGGTCGCGGACTCCTATCGCTGGCTGCTCCCGTCCTCCCCTTGTCCGCCCCTGGCCCGCCTGTCTGCCTCCCAAAATATGGCCCCCTTGCACACATCTCCCACCGCTCCGCCGCCACCCCAGGACCGACGATTTGGGAGCGGTGTCGACGCCGGCCACCGTCGTCGAGACGCCGGCAAGCGGTGTGGAAGCATAGGTTGCGGCCCCACGCTGCTTTTGCGGCGTCATAGCAGAGTCGGAGGACGCCGTCGCCGACGCTGTTGTCCTCTCACTGTCGCGAGACCTCCCGCTGTCAGCAACTTCACCGTTGCCGCCAGAGGTGAGGTCTTGTGCACTGTGTTTCCAGATCGCAAGTCGTCCGGGACGGCCATTGCCTGCAGGTCCCTACGGACGCACTGGATGTCCTCCGCCTGCGAGGTGTTCGATGAAATGGGCGATGTAAAATTTGTCCCATTTCATCTGTAGATCATGGTGGACAGCGATGACGAGTACTTCTTCAAGAACTTCATCGACACGTCGTCAGACGAGGAGTCCGACGACGACTTTCTCACGGAGGCTGCGCTGATCATCCACTAGCACAATGTCTCGCAGATCCCCGTATACCGGGGGTCCTTGCCGGGGCGCGCGGCCGCTTTGGACCGCAAAAGATAACGCGGCCACGACCAGCTCTTCACCGACTACTTCTACCACAAGGCATTGTTCATGCCGACCATGTTTCGCCGTCGTTTTCGGATGTCCAGACCGTGGTTCACCCGGATAATGGATGGTGTCAAGGTCTACGACAACTACTTCTGTGCCAAAGTGGATGCAATTGGCAAGGTAGGCCTCTCTTCGTACCAGAAATGCACGGCAGCGATTAGGATGCTCGCATATGGTGTTGCCAATGATTTCGTAGATGACTACACGCGCATGAGTGAGTCGACCTGTTTGGAAGCGATGTACAGGTTCTGCAGAGCAGTGATCGGTGCGTTCGGAGAACAATATCTCCGGCAACCTAATGCAGAGGACACATCTCGTCTGTTGTCAATCAAAGCTTTTAGGGGATTTCCTGGGATGCTTGGCAGCATAGACTGCATGCACTGGGAGTGGAAGAACTGCTCCTTTAATTGGCAGGGGGAGTACAACGACCATTCTGAAGGGGTGCATACTGATTCTTGAAGCTGTTGCTTCACATGACACATGGATTTGACACTCATTCTTCGGAATGGTTGGCCCGCACAATGACATCAATGTGCTGCAGCGCTCTCCGGTGTTTAATAGGCTAGCGTACGGTCAGTCCCCTGATGTGGATTTTGAGATCAATGGCCACCACTACAACAAGGGGTAGTACCTTGCTGATGGTATCTATCCACCTTGGGCTACACTCGTGAAGACAATCCAAAAACCCAACTCAGAGCAGGAGGCAAGGTTTGCCAAAGAGCAAGAGGCAGCCCGGGAAGATGTCGAGCGGGCGTTTGGCATCCTCCAAGCTCGTTGTCCTATCGTCAGACACCCTGCTAGATGATGGCACGTGAAGCACACGTCCGTTGGGAACCCCAAGAGGAAGGTGTGATGCGCACAGCAGCAAGTTTTCCCTCAGAAAGAAACCAAGGTTATCGAACCAGTAGGAGTCAAGGGCCACGTGAAGGTTGTTGGTGGAGGAGTGTAGTGCGGCGCAACACCAGTGATTCTGGCGCCAACGTGGAACCTGCACAACACAATCAAAATACTTTGCCCCAACGTAACAGTGAGGTTGTCAATCTCACCGGCTTGCTGAAAACAAAGGATTAAACGTATGGTGTGGAAAATGATGTTTGTTTGCGAAGAACAACAAAGAACAGAGATTGCGGTAGATTGTATTTCAGATGTAAAAGAATTGACCGGGGTCCACAGTTCACTAGTGGTGTCTCTCCAATAAGATAAATAACATACTGGGTGAACAAATTACAGGTGGGCAATTGACAAATAAAGATTCATATGCATATCATGATGATCACTATGAGATTTAATCAGGGCATTATGACAAAGAACATAGACCGCCATCCAGCATGCATCTATGCCTAAATAGTCCACCTTCAGGTTAGCATCCGCACCCCTTCCAGTATTAAGTTGCAAACAACAGACAACTGCATTAAGTATGGTGCGTAATGTAATCAACACAAATATCCTTAGACAAAGCATTGATGTTTTATCCCTAGTGGCAACAGCACATCCACAACCTTAGAACTTTCTGTCACTGTCCCAGATTCAATGGAGGCATGAACCCACTATCGAGCATAAATACTCCCTCTTGGAGTTACAAGTATCAACTTGGCCAGAGCCTCTACTAGCAATGGAGAGCATGCAAGAACATAAACAACATATATATGATAGATCAATAATCAACTTGACATAGTATTCTATATTCATCGGATCCCACCAAACACAACATGTAGCATTACAAATAGATGATCTTGATCATGTTAGGCAGCTCACAAGATCTAAACATGATAGCACAAGAGGAGAAGACAACCATCTAGCTACTGCTATGGACCCATAGTCCAAGGATGAACTACTCACGCATCAATCCGGAGGCGGGCATGGTGATGTAGAGCCCTCCGGTGATGATTCCCCACTCCGGAAGGGTGCCGGAGGCGATCTCCTGAATCCCCCGAGATGGGATTGGCGGCGGCGGCGTCTCTGGAAGTATTTCTGTATCGTGGCTCTCGGTAATAGAGTTTTCGCGACGGAGAGTTTAAGTAGACCGAAGGGCAGCGTTGGAGGGGGCACAGGGGCCCCACACCATAGGCCGGCGCGGGCCCCATGCAGGCCGCGCCGCCCTATGGTGACGGCCCCTCGTGGCCCCACTTCATATGCTCTTCGGTCTTCTGGAAGCTCCGTGGAAAAATAAGACCCTGGGCGTTGATTTCGTCCAATTCCGAGAATATTTCCTTTGTAGGATTTCTGAAACCAAAAACAGCAGAAAACAGCAACTGGCGCTTCGGCATCTTGTTAATAGGTTAGTGCCGGAAAATGCATAATAATGATGTAAAGTATGTATAAAACATGTGAGTATTGTCATAAAAGTAGCATGGAACATAAGAAATTATAGATACGTTTGAGACGTATCAAGCATCCCCAAGCTTAGTTCCTACTCGCCCTCGAGTAGGTAAACGATAACAATAATAATTTCTGAAGTGACATGCTACCAACATAATTTTGATCAACATTATTGTAAAGCATATGAGATGAATGGAGTGATTCAAAGCAATAGATTGCTAACAAAGAGATAATGACTAAACGACTGAATCATATAGCAAAACTTTTCATGAATAGTACTTTTAAGACAAGTATCAAAAAGACTTGCATAAGAGCTAACTCATAAAGCAATAGATTTAAAGTAGAATGCATTGAAGCAACACAAAGGATGATTAAGTTTCAGCAATTGCTTTCAACTTGTAACATGTATATCTCATGGATAATTGTAAACATAAAGTAATATAACAAGTGCAATAAGTAAATATGTAAGAATCAATGCACACAGTTGACACAAGTGTTTGCTTCTAAGATAGAAAGAGGTAGGTAAACTGACTCAACATAAAGTAAAAGAATGGCCCTTCGCAGAGGGAAGCATGGATTACTATTTTTGTGCTAGAGCTTTTGTTTTGAAAACATAGAAACAATTTTATCAACGGTAGTAATAATTCATATGTGTTATGCATAATACTTCCTACAAGTTACAAGCCTCATGCATCGAATACCAATAGTGCCCGCACCTTGTCCTAATTAGCTTGGATTTACATGGATTATCATTGCATAACATATGTTTCAACCAAGTGTCACAAAGGGGTACCTCTATGCCGCCTGTACAAAGGTCCAAGGAGATAGATCGCATTTGATTTCTCGTTTTTAATAGATCTCAACTTAGGACATCCATACCGGGACAACATAGAAAACAGATAATGGACTCCTCTTTAATGCATAAGCATTCAACAACAGATAATATTCTCATAAGAGATTGAGGATGAATGTCTAAACTGAAAACTTCCACCATGATACATGGCTTTAGTTAGCGGCCCAATGTTCTTCTCTAACATATGCATACTCAAACCATTTGATCATGATAAATCACCCTTACTTCAGACAACACGAACATGCATAGCAACTCACATGATATTCAACAAAGGTGTAAAAAGTTGATGGCGTCCCCAGAAACATGGTTACCGCTCAACAAGCAACTTATAAGAACTAAAACACATAGCTACATATTCATCACCACAATAGTTTTTAAGCTATTTTCCCATGAGCTATATATTGCAAAGACAAATGAATGAAATTTTAAAGGTAGCACTCAAGTAATTATTTACTTTGGAATGGCAGAAAAATACCACATAGTAGGTAGATATGGTGGACACAAATGGCATGGGTTTTGGCTCAAGATGTTTGGATGCACGAGAAGCATTTCCTCTCAGTACAAGGCTTTGGGCTAGCAAGGTTGTTTGAAGCAAACACAAGTATGAACAGGTACAGCAAAACTTACACAAGAACATATTGCGAGCATTATAAGACTCTACATTGTCTTCCTTGTTGTTCACACACTTTACCAGAAAATATCTAGACCTTAGAGAGACCAATCATGCAAACCAAATTTCAACAAGCTCTATGGTAGTTCTCCACTAATAGATTAAACTACATGATGCAAGAGCTTAAACATGATCTATGAGAGCTCAAAACAATTGCCAAGTATCAAGTTATTCCAAACCATATGAAGCATTTTCTGATTCCAACCAAATAGCAATCAACGAAGCAATTTTCAGCCTTCGCCATGAACATTAAAGCATAACTAAGAACACAAGTGTTCCATATGAAAAAGCGGAGCGTAATATCTCCAATACAAGGATTGTGGGATCCAACTTTATTCAAACCAAAACGAAAATAAAAGCAAACAGACGCTCCAAGTAAAGAACATAAGATGTGATGGGATAAAAATATAGTTTCACTAGAAGTGACCTGATAAGTTGTCGATGAAGAAGGGGATGCCTTGGGCATCCCCAAGCTTAGATGCTTGAGTCTTCTTGAAATATGCAGGGATGAACCACGGGGGCATCCCCAAGCTTAGACTTTTCACTCTTCTTGATCATATTGTATCATCCTCTTCTCTTGACCCTTGAAAACTTCCTCCACACCAAACTTAAAGCAAACTCATTAGAGGGTTAGTGCATAATCAAAAATTCACATATTCACAGGTGACATAATCATTCTTAACACTTCTGAACATTGCACAAAACTACTAAAAGTTAATGGAACAAAGAAATCCATTCAACATAGCAAAAGAGGCAATGCGAAATAAAAGGCAGAATCTGTCAAAACAGAACAGTCCGTAAAGACGATTTTTTCTGAGGCACTTAACTTGCTCAGACGGAAAAAAACTCAAAACTAATGAAAGTTGCGTACATATCTGAGGATTACGCACGTAAATTGGCAGATTTTTTCTATTTTAATACAGAGAGATCTACGCAAATTCGTGATAGACAACAATTCTGTTTCTGCGCAGTAATCCAAATCTAGTATCAACTTTACCATAGAGACTTTACTTGGCACAAAAACCTGAGAAGGAGAGGTTGCTATAGTAGTAACAACTTCCAAGACTCAACAAAACAGTAGTAAAATAAAACCATGGGTTATCTCCCAAGAAGTGCTTTTCTTTAACGCCTTTCAGCTAGGCGCAGAAAGTGCAAATCAACACTACAAGAGATGGAGGATTTGTTGACGAAAACCCTGGTGACAAAAATGCATACCGTCAAGGATGTGTCCTTATAGGTGACGAATTCATCTTTCGTCAAGCATTTAAGGTAATGCTTGACGGTATGATTTTTCGTCAACAAAAAATCGTCACCCATTACCCAAGCGGGAAGGGCTTCCATCGTGTCTGTTAATAGGTGACGAAATCAAAGATCGTGGTGACAAAATAATACTAAGTTACTTTATTAAATGTTATTAGTTTTATATATCATGCGTGACCCACTTGTCAGGAACATATTTAATTAAGTAAAAATTGTGGTTTGGAAGAATCGAACCAGGGCGTTGGCGTGACTGACGCAGAGTCTTACCGCTAAGGTAGATATGGAATTTTGATCTGGATCCGTAACTTGTCTATTCTACATATTTATTTCAATGGTGCGATCTAGATGTTACGACATAATAATTTCCTTATTAATATTTATGTCGGCCGAGGGTGCCTCATTTAAGTCGCGCCGCTAGCAGACACGGCCTATATAGGTGATCTTTCTAACAGTCGAATCGACTAGGGTTCTCGTTGAGGTGAGAAGAATTCCGTGAAGGCTCCATTGTGGTGGCGGCGAGACGCATCATCGGTGAGTTCTCCTGATTGTTCGTTAGGTCTAGATTTTTTAATCAGTTGTCAAGATCTGTTCTGAAGAACGTTGGCATGTTCTTAACTGAATTGTAGGCAATGGATCGAAGTTGGATAACTGATGGCACCAAGAAGTTCACAACAAAGTACATGGCAGGTGTTAGGGATTTCATCAAGTTTGCGCGAGAACACTTGGACAATACAGATGAACCAATCTTGTGCCCTTGCAAGGACTGCCTAAATCTGATACGTCAGGATATAAAAACAGTCGAGGATCACTGCAATTGTTCAGGTATGTCCATGACGTATACAAGATGGACTAGACATGGGGAAGGTTTTAGTGATGACGAAGGGCGGGATAGAGACGACGATGGTGCGTATGATAGTGACAACGATGAAGAGGAAGACAATGGTGATTGTTATGTTGATGATTCGTCTAGTATGATCGATGAACTGCAGAAGTCTGAAAATAAAGGTCCTGACCTGCCAAATATGTATGCTAATCTAATTGAGTCAGCGAAAAAAGAACTTCATAAGGGATGCACCACTTTCACTAGGTTGTCGTTCATTATTCAGCTCCTTCATGTCAAATCATATAGCCGGATAACAAACAGAGGATTTGATCTCTTACTTCAGCTTTTACGTACAGCTTTGCCAGATGTGGACTTTCCCAAATCATATGCTGATGCTAAGAGTGTTCTTTCTGATGTTGGGCTTGGTTATGAGACAATTCATGCATGCAAGTTTGATTGTTCTTTATTTTGGGGAGATCACAAGGACGATACGCACTGCCATGTTTGTGGAGTATCAAGATATAGAGACCCTACTGGAAAAAAGAAAATACCTCACAAGGTGTTAAGGTACTTTCCTATAATTAAAAGGTTGCAGAGACTATTTGTTAAAAAGGAAATGTCGACACATACTAGATGGCACAAAGAGAAGAGGGTTGTTGAGCCCAATGTACTGAGGCACCCTGCTGATGGTGAGGCATGGAAGCACTTCGATGTCAAGTTTGATTGGTTTGCTAAAGATCCTCGTAACATAAGACTAGGTTTTGCCACAGACGGCTTCAGTCCCTTTGGAAGTATGAGTAATCCTTACAGTATGTGGCCTGTTTTTGTGATTCCTTACAACTTCCCACCATGGATGTGCATGGATCAATCGAATTACATGATGGCATTGCTAATTCCCGGAAAGTATTCCCCAGGGAAAGATTTTCATGTATTTATGCAGCCACTGATAAAAGATATGATGCGGCTATGGAGTGGTGTGCAGACATTTGATGCATGCACAGATGAATATTTCCCATTGCATGCTGCGTTTCTTTGGTCTATTCATGATTATCCTGGATATGCCACTATGTCAGGCCGAAGCACAAGAGGATTTCATGCGTGTGTGCATTGCGATGAGAATCCTTGCGCTGAATCTTTGAAAAACAAAATTGGATATATTGGGCATCGGCGATTTCTTGATAAAAGTCACCCATACAGGAGAAGCAGACTTTTCAATGGTAAAGCTGAGACTAGAGATCCACCAAGGAAGTACACACCCAAAGAGGTAGCTGCGAAGGTAGAAAGGGTTAAGGATTTTGAACATGGGAAAATCCAATAAGTAGAAAGCGGAAGCGTGCAACTGTACCCGGTGAACCAACATGGCACCTGAAAGTCAGCTTACATCATCTACCGTACTGGCCAGAACTTAAGATAGCTCACAACTTAGATGTGATGCATATTGAGAAGAACATATGTGACAATATTGTTGGTACACTACTTGAACTTGAGGACAGGAATAAGGACACTGTTAGTGCTAGAATTGATTTGAAGAAATTCAAAATCTGGGAGAAGTATTGGTTGAAGAAAATTGTGAAGGATGATGATGATGCAGCAGTAACTTATGCGAAGCCCCCTGCACCGTGGACGCTTTCGAAGGAACAGAAGAGACATTTGTGTAGGTATTTGGCAAACACTAGGTTCCCAGATGGTTATTGCGCAAACTGGGGAAGATGTGTGAATATTGATGGTTGTAAGGTTACCGGTATGAAGACGCATGATTGCCACATACTTCTGCAGCGAGTGTTGCCGGCTGGGCTCAAGGGAATTGCATCCAAGGAAATGTATGTAGCTATTGCAGAGCTAGGAAGATTTTTTAGGGAGCTGTGTGCCAAAACCCTGAAAGTTGATGTGCTGAATCGATTGAAGGTTGAAATTGTTGTGATCCTATGCAAACTTGAGAAGCTCTTCCCCCCAGCTTTTTTTGATGTAATGGTGCACTTAGCTATTCATCTTCCTGACGAGGCTCTTTTGAGGGGTCCTGTTCATTATGGTTGGATGTATCCAGTTGAGAGAAGATTAGGTTATCTAAAGTCTACGGTCCGTAACAAAGCAAGGCCAGAAGGTTCTATCGCAGAGGGCTACATTGTTGATGAGTGTTTGATTTTTTGCTCTAGATTTTTCAAGGATGGCACAGAAACAAGATTTAACAAAGATGATAGGAACCAAGACATACGGCGAAAACCTGATCGTGACGAGATGGAAGTATTTTCAGTTGGAGCTAAAGGTCTTGGGAAATCCATTTTGAAACATTTTGACAAGGAATTTGACAAAATGGTTTGGTATGTGCTGAACAACTGTGACGATGTAGAACGTTATATCAAGTAAGTAGTTAGCTTCACTTTAATAACTACTTCTCAATGTTGCAGACATAATTGTCCTGTATTTCATATGTGTTTTTTCTATGTTTCAGTGAATTCCGACAAGAATTGGGAGGTAGGGGTGTGCGTGACATCGAGGAGACGGTTCAGAGAGAGTTTGCAGGTTGGTTTGCAAACCATGTGAGACAGTTGGACAATGCATCAGAAGATTTGAAGTCTCTGGCTGCTGGGCCAGACCGGCGTGTAGTAGTATACGCTGGTTGCAACGTAAAGGGTGCGAGGTTTCGCACGCTTACTCGGGATAAAGACCTGAAGACTCAAAATTCGGGCGTAGCGACTAAGGGATCTTTTGGTGATGCAGATGAGACCGAGTACTATGGTGTTCTGCAAGATGTTCTTGAACTGCAGTACGGGAGTAACAAGCACGGTGACAGGTCCGTGTACTTGTTTCGTTGCGACTGGTTCGACCTTGCGAGCAGGGGTTCCAAGATAAAAGATGATGGTTATTTTAAAAGCGTTAACACTTCTGTCCTATGGTTCAAGAATTCACCATTCATATTGGCCAGTCAAGCTGAAACATGCTTCTATTTGGAGGATACAAAGTTTGGTGATCCGTGGAAAGTGGTGCAGAAGTTCAGCCATAGACACGTGTACGACGTTCCAGAATTAGAAGATGGTAACGATGATGCATTTGTACGGAATGAAGACGCATACCAGGAGGATGAAGGTTCAGTCGACCATACATTTCATGATGTTGTCGACCTAGACAACGAAGCAGAGGTGGAAGCAGAGGAGGATGATCATCGTGCTGATGAAGTTGTACGTATTCATGATGCTCGTACAATTCGTGAACTAGAGAATGGGGAAGATAGTCCCAATGTTGACATGGATATGAGCGAAGATGAACTACAGAATGAGGAAGAGAGTCTCATATTGGAAGAGAACATACATGATGACGAGGGAAAAAATTTAGAAGAAGATAGTGATGTTGATTGATAGAAACAAGTAATGCATACATACAACTATATGTTTTGTTCCAAACATTTGAAATGTTCTTATTTATATGTTCGGTACCATAACTTGGACAATGGTTTTAATTAATCGACACTTGACACGATTACAACCAGCAGCACGATATGACTAACTATTGTTTTAACACAAGCAAAATCGACAATCGCATAAAGAGTTTTACAACTTAATTTAAACCTAAAGGGGCTGCATAGTTGGACTCACGGGCACCATGAATCACTGACTAGTTACTCCAGATCGATTTCAGGCACATGGGTAGCAAACAAGTAAACCCCTGCATTTCCTAGGTAAAGCAAGAACAACATCTTGTCACCCATCTCAAGGTGCTTTTCCTTGTCCATGAACTCCTTCCACCCACTGACGCAGAGACGACCATCGTCAGAAGAAATTGCGTAGGACGCACGCACCAAAGTACTGGGATGGCACACAATACTGATTGCACCATATTGTTCCATATCTTTAGGAACCAAACGGCTAGGGATTTTCTGTTCCAACAGTAGAGACATAGTTTAGTTAAACAGTTGTACGTAATGTAGGTCGCAAAGTTAATGAAATGATATGATCTACTGCTTACCACGTGTTTGTTGTAATTTTCGATGTTTGTCCAATTCAGAGTATGCAGCATTGGGACAACTAGTGCTCCTTGATCATAATCTCCAGCATTGTGGTACTCAACAAGGTAGTCCAAGTTGTCCACCTGAAGAATGACGGTATGCATCATCCTCCAATTTATCATTGTTCCATCAGTAGTACTGAGCGAGTCAACGATGTCACGCTTCGTACGGGACAACTGGTAGTAAGCTGCATAATTAAAATAACTGACTTAAGATGGAATAATTAATATGATCAATCATTCTGTCCAAAGGTGGAAAATTACCTGGATGGATTAGTGGTTCAGTTCCAGTTATTACAAGAGTATCCTGACCAGATGAGTTAATTCTGAAAATTAACTCCATGCCAACCTTAAAATTGTACACTCTAGCAAATTCGTTCCAAAATCTTCCGTTGATATAGGTTCTGCCAGCTCTGTTGGTAACATTAACAACAAATGCATGGCCATCTTTGGTTCTAAGTGCAGCTTCAAAAGTTGTCCTGTCGGAGGTCTGGACACCATACTTCTGAAGGAAATACGGTCTATAGTAGCAAGGGATGACCTAAATTCAGTAGAGTTAATACAAAAGTAAGTTAACTATTCTTAGATCTCATTAATATATAGGGGAGGTACATTGTTGCGCAAGTAATACATCGTATGTATCTAGGACTTCTATCAGCACATATCTGAACTTCTATCAGCACATATCTGAACTTCTATCGGTATAGGACTGAACTTCTATGAGCACATATCTGAACTTCTACCGATACCTCTATCTCTAACAGCTACAACTATCGTAAAACTCATATGAACGTAAAAGTTATCACAACTATCCTAAAACTCAACCATAAATAAGCGGTTAATACATATGGTGAAGAACAATTATTACACACATCTGAATAATAGTACTAAACTAGCAATAACTACTAGGATCACGTGTTAAACTTTGATGTGGCGGTGAATTAATAAAACATCTGAATGAATTTTAAACTTATAAGCGCATGTACCGTCTTCTCCTCAAAATGCTCTTGTAGTGTTTGCACGAAAAAACCTAACGTGACTCCCCCTCCGCCGCACATCCCCTTCTTGTCAAAGCAAACTGGACACTGCAAAAAATATGAAGAAAGATTACAAATCGGAAACAACGATCGATCGCGAGACGTACATTTTATTTACTTACTCCACTAGTAGGCGCCATCCTTGGTCTTGACGCGGAGCGAGAGTCTTACAAGTCTCGCCGGTGAGAGACGTGGCGAGCTGTGGCGGCGAGAGACGTGGCGAGATCTGGCGGCGGCTGAAGGAGGTCGTGATATGATGGCCAGTTATATCGTGGAGTAAATTTCGGTAGGTCAAGAGGAGGGCAAATGGGTGGTGCTGGGTTTTGACGTGTGTCGTGGTATCGTCATGACATATGCCATAGGGTGGCTAATCGAAGTGGTTCCTAGTGGTCTCACGGCGGTATCTGGATGCGGGTATGGGCACGAGCGACACGGCGACGTACCCAGGTTCGAGGCCCTCCGATGGAGGTAACACCTCTACTCCCGCTATGAATGTATATGATGATCACACAGTACAATGGTGCTCCTTGAGCTGTATATCCGGCTGCTCCTGGGAGGCTAAGGTAGACGAAGGTCTCTCTCACAGGGCAGCTCTAAGACTAGTGAATGAGAACTGATCGATCGTCCCCCGCACGAGGGGGGTAGCCCGGCTTATATAGGCACCGGTACTTTACATATAAGTCCCTATAGTCTAGTGGCCGGCATGGCCGGCTTCGGCTCCCGTCCCTTCCCGAGGCGCTGACATCAGGGAGCCGTTGAGCGTAGTGGCACGTCCCATCCGTCTGCTCAGGTCAGCGGCGTGGGAGGTGCTGTCGTTGTCGTCATCATGCTCTGTAGCGCGTACGGTCCGACGTACGCCATGATGGCCTGTCTGGCGCGTGGCACTGCTGCTCTACAGTGCCCCGTACTTTACGGGAGATGAGGTCAGCGTGGACCTTTGAACCCGGATCACCTACCCAGTTCCTTCCAGTGCAAGACTCGCCAGCTTCGAGTCGGTCTGAGGTACAAACCCCAGTCGGATATGGCTTGTGGAAGCCGGCCCAGCTACAGCGTTGAAGGCCGCAGCCAGGCCGACTAGGACTTAGAGCCAGCCGGCTCCCGAGGCAGCCGGCCACGGCTCCAGCCGGCTGCTCCTCAGCCGGCCTTTGCCGCGAGCCGGCCGTCCTCAAGCCGGCCGCTCCGCGTCCATTGCCCTACCCGGGGTCTTCCCCCCGACATTAGCCCCCGAAGCTGGCAAGGTCCTACGTTAAGAAGGACCTAGGCAGGTTTCCCTGGCTTCTATATATCTCTCGCATGTTTCCGGCGGCTCCCGGAGGGGCCGGCTGAGAATTTTCATTCAGCCGGCTGCGCCCTCGTCCGGCTCGCCCCGTCCGGCTTCCTCCAGCCGGACGCCTTTTTTGCTCCTGTTGTTTTCACTTTTCCTTAAGTGCTGAAGATGCTTCCGGCTTGTTGCCAGAATTTGGGGCCGGGTCGATTTTATCGTCCGGCTCCGGCTCGGGTGCACCGGCAACTCTGCCGCCTCGAGTTCCGCGCCCGACTTGACCGTTCTGACGGCTTCGTCAGCGTGGCCGTTTCGTCTGGTCACATCGCTGTCCCCTCCGGATCCGGTGCGGTCGTGGGGGAAGTGGCGCGACGGTTTCTGGTAACCGCAGCGGTCGTGGGGGCAGTTATGGCCGCAGTAAATCCCGACGTGGCCCACGATCGCCACGTGGCCACGCAACCGGCGCACCGGGCGGCTATAAATGCCCCCGGCGCGGTACCGAGGCGCCCTTCTTCTTCCTCACGCTCTCACTCTGCTTCTCTTTCTCACTTCACTCGAGCGCTCTTCGCACGCCATTGCTTTTTCTTCGGTGACCTCCTGGCGAACCCCGGCGACCCTTCGCGGCCGGAGCTCTCCGCCGTTCGGCAGCCGCCCACACGCCAAGCCGGCGCCACGGGGCCCCGCGGCTCGACGCTGCGCTCGTCGCCACCGCGCTCTCCTCCGGTGAGGAGCGGTTCTTCCTCTCCCTTCGATCTCTCCTGGTCTTCTTCTACCTCTTCTTCGACAATGGCCTCCGCCAGCGGGTCCTGGAGGGGCTCGTACATGCACGACGACGACATCGAGCGGCTGGTGCGCCTCCGCCGGATCCCTCGGGAGGTGATCACGCGAGCGCCTGGCGAGGAGGTGGAGCCCCAGCCGGAGCCTGGCGAGCGCGTCGTCTTCGGCGCGCACCTCGACCGCGGGCTGGGCCTGCCGGCTTCGCGCTTCTTCCGCCGGTTCCTGGAGTTCTTCGGCCTGCAGCCTCACCATCTGCCAGCCAACGCATGCGTCCTCCTCAGCTGCTACGTGGCCTTCATGGAGGGCTACGCCGGCTTGTGGCCCGACGTGGATTTCTGGAGCCGGCTCTTCTACCTCAAGTCGCAAATGACTGAGGGCCGCCTGAGGACCTGCGGCGCCGCCTCCATCTATCTCCGCGCCGGCTCTCTCTTCCCGAAGATTCCGACTGTCGACTCGGTGAAGAACTGGCAGATGTCGTTCTTCTACGTGAAGAACGCCAACCCAGCCTTCGACTGGATCAACGTGCTGGAGTACAATCCGGCTCCTCCGACCACCCGGCTCAACTGGGGTCACAACGCCAAGTCGGCGGATCCGGACGCGGAGGTCAACCTCCTCTGGGACTTCTTGGGGGAGTGCGTCACTGGGGGCCGGCTGAGCGCCGAGGACCTCCTCTGCACTTATATTGAGCGCCGGGTGATTCCACTCCAGGGCCGCGTCCACAAGATCGGGCTTATGTCCGGCCGGCTGGATCCGACCCGGACGTCGAGGGTGGCGCTCACCAAGGCCCAAGTCGCTCACCGGGTGAACAACATCACCAAGGCCAACATGCCGGAAGCCTGGGAGTGGGGGCTGCCGCCTTACGACCGGGCCGCGCCGCCTGAGCGGGTAAGTTGTGTTCGGCTTGCGCCTTTTGACTTGCGGCTGCGTGGCCCACTTGTTATTCATCTGTTCTTGTTTTCTAGATTTTCCCCCGCCAAGAGATCGAGGACGGCGACTTGGCGCACAAGATCTGGACGGCGGATCTCGTGGATCCGGCCGACCAAGCCGGCGACCAAGCCGGCGATGATGACCTGCCGGCGGTGCCCGACCAGGGCGGCCAAGGGGAGCACAACCCGCCGCCTTCGCCGGAGCAGCGGGAGGAGGAGGAGGTGGAGCCGGCCACGTCCACCACGGGGCCGGGACCGATCCGGGCGGTGCCTCTGCGCACGAGGCCGCCTGCCGCCTCGGCGACTTCCGCGCCGAAGAAGAAGAAGCGGTCCGCCGGCGGGAGCACGGCCAGGCTGGAGGGCCAGGCCAAGAGACAGCGCCAGCAAGGGCCCAAGAAGGTCCCTGAGATGGCCGGGTAAGTCCTTTTTGTTTTCTTCGTTGTTTGATTCCTTTTCTTTCCTTGTTTTGCACTTAACTTCCTTTGTTTGTTTGACTAGGGCCGCCATAAAGTTCACCCAGGGCGGTGCCTCTGGGCCGGCTGCTCGTGCTGCGCCGCTGTTCCGTCGGCAGAGGGAGCCGACGCCGCCGCCTTCGACACGTGCGCGCACGCCGCCCGTTGTCGTGGTGCCGCCCGTGGTTACGCCGCCTCCCGCGGGGGCATCTTCTTCGGCCGCGCCTTCTTTAGCGCCACGGCGGGGCGCCCAGGGCGAGTCGGTCCAAGGGCCTACTCTAGGTGACCTGTTTCCGCACCGCGCGCCGCTGCTGGGGCCGACTGCTGGAGCCGGCCGAGGTGTGCCACCGGCGGCAGGAGCTGGAGCCGACGGAGCTGCGCCGCCTGAAGAGCCGGAGGTGGTTCCCACCGGGCCAGCCGCGCCGCCTCCGGCTTCGGAGCCGCCGAGGACAGAGCCAACTGGGAAGGAGCCGCAGCGGGAGGAGCCGGCCCGTGCTAAGGACGCCGACTCCCAGGCGTTGGTGAGGACGAAGGCCCCGGCGGTGTCGCCCACTAGCCTTCATGTGGCCAAGGGTGCCCGGTTGGTGAGCGTGCCGTCCGCCTCGGACTCCAGCTTCGGCTCGGCTGGCACCATGGAGCAGGCCTGGAACCAGGCGGACTCCTGCGAGATAATCAGCCGGGAGGGGCAGCCTGGCACGGCGCCCTTGAAGATGCTTTTCTCTGGCTACCGAGCCAGTTTGAAGAACAAAGCCGCCGAGGTTATGGCCCAGCTGTCGACGCTGGAGGATGCTGACAAGGTATGTGGCTTCTCAGCTTGTTTTCTGCGATTTTATTGTTATCTTGGTAGCCCTCCGAGGCATGGGCCGGCTGCTTGGAGCCGACCCAGGTTTCGCCTAAACGATTGACTCTTTTTCAGGTGGTCGACGAGCGACGCACCGTCTTGTACAACAAGGTGGTGACCAGCTACCACAAGGCCAAGATTGAGCGGGGCACCTTGGCTCGTGAGCTGGAAGCCGTCAAGGGTAAGCTCTTGCTTCTTTTGGCTCAATGTCTTCTTTCTTTTGTCTCTGTTGGCTGACATTTCTTTCGGGCTGCCTCGCAGTTGAGGCCGCCAAGGTCCCGCAGCTGGAGAGGGACCTCCGGGTTGCTCGCGCTCAGTGCGCCGAGAGCGAGGAGGCGGGCCGCGCTGCAGCCGCCAAGCTCAAGGTGGCCGATGGGGAGTTGACGCGGCTGCGCCAGCTGGAGAAGAACCATCTCGCCGAGCTCGCCTCCCTTAGGACGGCAGAGAAGGAGAAGGTGGAGGATCTGAGCCGGCGGCTGGACGAGGTGGAGAAGCAGCGGCTCGCGCTTCAGAAAGAGGTCACCGCCAAGTCCACGGAGCTGACGGCTACTGCCAAGCACTGGACGGACCTTATTGGCGCGATCGATCGCGGTTTTTCGGGTGAGTGTCTATGTTTCCTTCCCCTTTGCCGGCTTTCGGCTGTCGGCTGCCAGCCTCCGTTGGTAGCCGGCTGCAGAAACTTATCTCTTTTCGCTATCTCCATCTTCAGGCTGGGGGGAGTCGGCTCGTGCCGACTGCCGCCAGTCTTTTTCTTTTATTCTTCGAAATCTCCATCTTCGGGCTGGGGGCAGTCGGCTCGTGCCGGCTGCCGCCAGTCCTACTTTAGAACTTCGGAATCTCCATCTTCGGGCTGGGGGCAGTCGGCTCGTGCCGGCTGCCGCCAGTCTTACTTTAGGACTTCGAAATCTCCATCTTCGGGCTGGGGGCAGTCGGCTCGTACCGGCTGCCGCCAGTCCTACTTTAGAGCTTCGGAATCTCCATCTTCGGGCTGGGGGCAGTCGGCTCGTGCCGGCTGCCGCCAGTCTTACTTTAGGACTTCGAAAATTTGCATTTTTCAGCTTATTTCGGCTTTTATGACTTCTGACATGCTTCCCTCTTGCAGCGGCCTTCCCGGAAACGCAGGATGCGGCCTTGGCGGCCGTTGGCGATGCGCGCGAGTCCAGGGGGCGGGCGACTGGCGAGGGCAGCTCGGAGAGCTTCACCATGGAGGACCACATGTCGTCCCTGGCTGCCCGCGTCGAGCCCATCACCAAGTTTGGCTGGGAGCTCCGGAAGGCGGCTGAGGAGCTGGTTCCGATGCTGTGGCCCGGCGAGGCGGCGCCGCAAGACATCTCCAGCCTCACCTCTTTGATCGAGCAGGCGCCGGATCGCTTCATCGACTGGAAGGGGTCTGCCACGCGTGCTGGCGCCGATATGGCGCTGTCTTTTGTCCTCTCCTGGTACAACGAGGTGGACCTGGGGCAGCTCGAGTATCGGCGTGCCGGCGTGGAGGAGGAGCTCTCGGCTGAACAGAAGGCCGCCCGGCTTGCCCGGGCCAGCGCCATCGCCGACTTCGTCGACAAACGCCTCTTTATCGCGGATCCGAACCCTCACTCTGATGAGGAGGAGGAGCTTGAAGACGAAGGGGTCGAGATGGATTCTCCACCACCTGCTGTTGATCCGGCTGGTCCTGCTCCAGCCGGTGCCTAGACTTTCCTGTTTATGTAATTTCGCTTTTGCCAAGACAAATTATTAAATCCCCGGAATGCCGGGTGCCTATGTAAAGACAATATTATCGCCTTTTTTATTATGAAGAAGTTTAGTGTGTTTGTTAATCATTTGTGTGCCGGCTTGCTTTCTTCCGACTTGTTCGCTTTTTCCCATCCGCCCCACTCTTTGGCTGTGCCCTTGCCGGTCGTACGTCCGACTTGCGGTCCGTCGCCGGGTCAAGAGCGTGCCGCTGGGTGAGGCCGATAGTATTTCAGTCGAACGAGTCGATTTCGGCAGTCCGACACTTTTATGAAAAGTTGCAAGTCAACTCGCTTTTACTCTTTCCTTAGTCGTTTTTCGCGTGTTGGTTCCCTAGGCCTTACTCCCGCCAGCCGGACAGCCGGGTTGCGGTCTGTAGCTGGTCGGAAGCCGGCTGTCGGAAATCAGATCACGTTACTAAGCCGTCGCGTGAAAGGGTTCAAGCCAATTGGCGAAACGAAGTAGAGTGCGCGAAAAACTTGTCGGAAACGGCGCTCTTGGCGCATGCTTTTTCATAGCTTACATAAGGGATACAAGGGATACATACATTCCTGCTCTGAAGTGTAAAATGGTCGAAGCAACCTGACTTTCCAGGGACGTTTTGTCTCCTCGTCAGCTTTGCTCGCCTTGTTCTTTTTGGCCTCTTGGGCATCTATGAGATAGTAGGAATCATTGCCTACTGCCTTGCTCACGATGAAGGGACCCTCCCATGGGGATGCTAGTTTATGCTGTCCGGCTGTCCGTTGGATCAGCCGGAGCACTAGGTCTCCTTCTCGGAATGCTAAGGACTTGACCTTCCGGCTGTGATAGCGACGGAGGCTTTGCTGGTATACGGTGGACCTGGATTCGGCCATCAGCCGGACCTCTTCAACCAGGTCGACTCCATCTTCGCGAGCTTCTTTGGCTTCAGCTTCTGTGTATAGCTTGATCCTTGGCGCGTCGTGCTCGATATCAGTCGGCAGGACGGCTTCAGCCCCGTATACGAGGAAGAAGGGTGTGAAGCCGACTGAGCGGTTTGGTGTTGTGCGCAGGCTCCACAGCACGCTGGTCAGCTCTTCAATCCAGCAGCCGGCTGAGCGCTCAAGCGGCTCCACCAGCCGAGGCCGGATGCCGGCTAGGATCAAGCCATTTGCCTTCTCCACTTGGCCGTTGGTCTCCGGGTGTGCTACGGATGATAGGTCCATTCGGATACCCATCTCCCCGCAGTAGCGCTTGAAAATGCCTTCGGCGAAGTTGCTGCCGTTGTCGGTGATGATGCTATGCGGGTAGCCGTATCTCGCGATTATCTCCTTGAGGAATGTGACGGCTGTGGAGCCATCCAGCTTCTTGATCGGCTTGGCTTCGATCCACTTAGTGAATTTATCAATCATCACCAAGAGATGCGTCATGCCGCCTCAGGCTGTCTTGAATGGGCCCACCATATCCAAGCCCCATACGGCAAACGGCCAGGTAATGGGGATGGTTTTTAGGGCGGAAGCCGACGTTTGCCTTTGCTTTGCGAAGCGCTGGCAGCCGTTGCACTTCTTCACCAAGTCTTCTGCGTCTCTGAGCGCAGTCGGCCAGTAAAAACCGTGCCGGAAAGCTTTGGCCACTATGGCTCTGGAGGAGGCGTGATGGCCGCACTCTCCCTGGTGGATTTCCCGTAGGAGTTCAATCCCTTCAGCCGGCTCGACGCACCGCTGGAACACCCCACTTACGCTGCGTTTGTACAGCTCGTGGTTGATGATTGTATAGGCCTTGGCCCTTCTCTCAATCTGCCTGGCTTGAACCCTGTCATTGGGCAGCACACCATCGGTGAGGTAGGAGAGGAATTCTTGTGCCCATGATGGTACGCATTTTATTTCAAACACGCTAACCACCAAGGCCTCCATCTTCGGAGCTTCCGGTTTCGACTGCGTGGTCGCCGGGTTCGGCTGTGAAGCCGGCGGGTTTGGCTGAGAAGCCCCCGAGTTTGGCTGAGAAGCCCCCGCGTTGGACCGATAAGCCCCCGGGTTCGGCTGAGAAGCCGGCGGGTTTGGCTGATGAGCCCCCGACTTGGGCAATGAAGCCCCCGGGTTCGGCTGAGAAGCCCCCGGGTCAGCCGGCACGAATATGGAATCCGAGTCCGGTGACGGTATGATGGACGGTTTCTTGAGAATCGCCAGGGCAACGCCCGGCGGAATGGCTTGCCGGGTCGAGCCAATCTTGGATAGGGCATCTGCCGCCTCATTGTTTGCTCGTGGCACATGGTGGAATTCACAGCCATCGAAGAAGCCGGATAGCTGCTGGACATGGAAGCGGTATGAGGCCATGTTGGCGTCCTTCGCGTCCCAATCGCCCGATGCTTGCTGTATAACCAAGTCGGAGTCGCCGAAGCAGAGGATGCGACGCACGCCAATCTACTTAGCCAGCTTCAGCCCATGGATGAGCGCTTCATACTCCGCCACATTGTTGGATGCGGCGAAGTGGATCTGCAGGACATAGTCCAGCCGATCTCCCTTGGGGGAAGTGACGACGATGCCGGCTCCCAAGCCGTTTCGCATCTTCGAGCCGTCGAAGTGCAGCTTCCAGTGCGTGGAGTCAGGCACAGGCGGCAGGTATTGCATCTCGGCCCAGTCGACGAAGAAGTCCGCGAGGATCTGCGACTTGATGGCCGTGCGTGGCTCGTAGATGATGGTGTGGGCGGCTAGCTCCAGGGCCCACTTGGCGACCCGGCCGTTGGCGTCCTTGCTGCCAATGATTTCCGCCAAGGGTGCTGTGGCCACCACCTTGATGGGGTGCTCCTGGAAGTAGTGCTTGAGCTTCTTGGCCGCCATGTACACGCCGTAGGTGACCTTCTGGTAGTGGGGGTAGTTCTGTTTTGACTGGGACAGCACCTCGCTGAGATAGTAGACTGGGCGCTGGACCGACTGCTCCTTGCCGGCCTCTTTGCGCTCCACCACCAGGACGACGCTAACCACACGATTGGTGGCAGCGATATACAACAGCATCGGCTCCATCGAAGCCGGCGATGCGAGGATGGGCGCGGTCGAAAGTACGCGCTTTAAGTCACGGAAGGCTTCATCCGCCTGTGGTGACCAGACAAACTTGTCCGATTTCTTCAGCAGCTGGTACATGGGCAGTGCCTTCTCCCCCAGCCGGCTGACGAAGCGGCTCAAGGAGGCCAGGCATCCGGTGAACTTCTGGACGTCCTTGAGGCACTGCGGCAGCTCCATCTTCTCAATGGCACTGATCTTCTCTGGGTTGGCTTCGATTCCTCGCTGAGAGACGAGGTAGCCCAGGAGTTGGCCGGCTGGCACGCCGAACGTGCACTTGGCCGGGTTGAGCTTCATCCGGAATCTTCGCAGATTGGTGAAGGTTTCTCTCAAGTCATCAAGGAGGGTAGGCATCTCCTTGGTTTTTACAACGACATCATCCACGTATGCGTGAACATTTCTGCCGATTTGATCCTGCAAACAATTTTGCATGCACCTTTGGTAGGTGGCGCCTGCATTTTTCAAGCCGAATGGCATAGTCGTGTAGCAGTAAGCCCCATACGGGGTAATGAATGAAGTCTTTATTTGATCAGCCGGATTCAAAGGAATCTGGTGGTAGCCTGAGTAGGCATCTAAAAAAGACAACAGTTCACAGCCGGCAGTCGAGTCTATGACTTGATCTATGCGCGGCAGGGGGAAGGGGTCCTTCGGGCACGCCTTGTTGAGGCTGGTGTAGTCGATACACATGCGCCAGGAGCCGTTCTTCTTCAAAACCAGGACCGGGTTCGCCAACCAGTCCGGGTGCAGCACTTCCATGATGAAGCCGGCAGCTAGGAGCCGGGCGATTTCTTCACCGATGGCCTTCCTTCGTTCTTCGGCGAAGCGCCTGAGAGGCTGCTTCACCGGCTTGGCTTCAGGCCTGACGTGGAGGTGGTGCTCAGCCAACTCCCTCGGCACACCCGGCATGTCCCTTGGAGACCATGCGAAGATGTCCCGATTCTCACGGAGGAAGCTGGTGAGCTCGCTTTCCTATTTGCTGCCCAAGCCGGCACCGATGGTGACGTACTTGTCCGGCTGGGCCGGGTCGAGCAGGATCTTCTTGGTGTTGTCGGCCGGCTGGAAGTGAGTCGTCCCAGCCGGGTTGCCCACAGCCGGCATGTCCGCCTGCGCGGCCTTAGCCAAGGCGACGGCGTAATGGATGAGCTGCTTCTCGGTGGCGATGACCAGCGTCTGGGCCATCTTGGAGCTCTGCGTGGCGCAGTCCATGGAGCGGCGGTAGTCGCCGGCTACGGTGATGACCCCCTTGGGGCCAGGTAGCTTCATCTTCAGGTACCCATAGTGGGGCACTGCCATGAACATGGTCAGGGCCGGCCTGCCCAGGAGCGCGTGGTAGGGACTGACCAGGTCCACCACCTCGAACTCGATGTTCTCCGTGCGGAAGTTGTCCGGCTTGCCGAACATGAACTCCAGGGTGATCCGGCCGATCGGCTGGCAGCAGTGGCCTGGCACGATGCCATGGAAGACAGTGGGGGTGGGGCGCAACTCGGCCTCCTGGATGCCCAACTTGCGGGCGGTGTCGCGGTAGAGGATGTTGATGCTGCTGCCCCCGTCGATGAGGACACGCGAGAAGCGCACGCTGCGCCGGGTTGTGCCGAGGGTGGGGTCGAGGACCATGGCGTAGCTGCCCGGCTTCGGTAGGACAGCCGGTGTGTCGCGGCGATCAAAAGTGATGGCCTGCTCGACCGGTTTCGTCTTGGGGACCGGCGGCATGACCGCGTTGACTTCGAGGGAACGGCGCTGCTGGCTCGTTTTGTCCTCGGGCTCGGAGGTGAAGATGATGTAGGTGGCATCCTCAGCCAGGTACCGGCCGCCATGGTGCACTTGGTTAGCCTCGTGGTGCTCGAGGTTGTTGGCTTCTGCGCCGGCTTGGCCACCCGGCCCGCCGGCTGGTGGAGGTGGGGGTGGAGGCGGAAGGGGCTCGCCGCTCGTCAGCCGCTTCATGAAGTGGCAGTCGCGGGTGGAATGGTTGGAGGGGTTCTTGCCGCTGTGGTACTTGCACGGCGAGTCGAGCATCTGCTCGAAGGTGTACTTCGGCTTCCAGGGCCGGTCCGTCTGCTCCTGGCGCCGGCTTCCGCCAGCCGCCGCGTGGTCTGACACGGCTGCCACGTGGGCGGAGCCGTACCGGCGGTCCGGCTGGTCGCTGTGCCTCTTGCCGCGGTAGTTGTCCCGCCGGCTGCCGTGGTGGCCGCCCTCGGCCGGCTTGTGCTCGGCCGACTTGTTGTTGTCCCGCCTGGATGGAGCCGGCGAAATCTCAGCCGGCGTGCTGCTGGTTCCTTCAGCCAGCGCGTACTTGTCTGCGATGGCCATCAAGGCAGCCATCGTCTTGGGTTCACTGCGGCGCAGCTTGTGCCATAGCATGGTGTTGGGCCGGCAGCCGGCCATGAAGAAGCCGACTGCCTGGATCTCGTGCACTCCCTCGCAGGAGTTGCGCATCTCGCACCAGCGCGTCAGGTATGCACGGTCCGTCTCGTCTGCGCCCTGCTTGCACATCTCAAGCTGTTGGGGGCGACCCGGTCGGCGGTAGGTGCCGGTGAAGTTGCTGATGAAGGCGTCCTCGAAGTCGAGCCAGCCGTTGATGCTGCCTGCTGGAATGTTGTTGAGCCATGTGCGAGCGGAGCCGAGCAGCATGAGGGGGGAGTAGCGCACGGCCCAGCGCTTGTTGCCCTTGGCGATGCCGACTGCAGTGGAGTAGTCCTGCAGCCAGTCCTCCGGCTTGGCCGTGCCGTCGTACTTGGGCGTGTCGCTGGGGAGCTGGAAGCCGTCGATCATGGGCTCGTTGAGGATCTGCGGCCCGAAGCACTTGGGGCCGGCTGGCCCTTCTTCCTCCGCGATGCGGGATTCGACCAGCCGGTCGAGGCGATCTCTGGCGTCGGTTGGCTCGACGCGCGGGCCCAGCCGGGAGCGGGCCGGCTGGCGCTGGCCGCTGGCCTCTGGAGCCGCGCGGTGCTTGATGGTGGATGGCCTCTCGTACTCTTCATCGTCGTGCCGGCTTGATGGTGGCCGGCTGCGGCCGCTGTTGCCACTGGGCGGCCGGCTTGTGCGGCTGGAACTTGCGTGGGTGTTCCGGCTGTCGGCTCGCCGGCTTGGTGCGGGGGAGGTGGACTCGGCCGTGTCCCTCGGACCGTCTCGGTCGTTGCCTGCAGCGCCACGAGCGTGAGAAGCTCTGGGGGCATGGGCGTACCTGGGGGTCCTTGGTCAGCCGGTTGGCCGCCTTCAGCAGCTCAGTCACCCGCTCAGTTTGGCGGCGTAACTCTGCGCCTTCGAGGCGGTGCAGCTCTTCCGCGGCAGCTTCAGCCGCGAGCATGTTCTTGTCGGGGGTGTTGTAGACGGGTTGCTCCGCAGACGGAGCCGGCGATGCTGCGCCGTCCCGGGCGATCTCTGCGCCCAGGCCGCCTCCTCTCCGGCAGATCTGGCCGGCTCGGCTTGGGTTGTCGCCGGCGGGCGTGAGGCCGTGGGCGCGGTTGAACTCGCGCTGGGTGATCTCCCACTGGCGCTTTGCAGCAGCCAGTTCTTCTGTTTGCCTGAGGAGGAGCTGGCGGTGCTCCTCCAGGTCCTTCTCGATGGTGGTGGGGTCGGCGCCAGGCGTGAGCGGGGTGCTCAGCTTTGCCCGGACTTCCTCCAGCCGGGACGGTGGTGGCGGCGCCTTTGCGCCCGAGGCGGATGCGCCGGCAGCGGCTTCGCGCTCCAGCACTGGCCCACGGATGCGCGTGGACTTGCCCCCGGCGTCGTCGCCGGTGGTCATGACCTCCTGCATGATGCAGGGGCCGGTGGTGGTGAGGCTGGCGCCGGCTCCAGGGGGAGGGCTTGCGCAGCAGACGATCTCGCGCGGGTAGCGCGGTGGTGCGACGGTGGCGACGTAGACGTCGAAGCCGCCGAAGCTGATGATGTTGCCGCCGGCAGGGAATGGCCGGTCGGCGAAGCAGCCAGCGTTGTCGCTGACGCAGTCGAGGGAGCCGAATCTCCAGACCAAGCCTGAAGCGACCCTCTCGCCGGTGGTGGTGGTGAGGCCCGTCCGGATGGAGACACCGGCCGCGGACGCTGAAGGCCCCACGGTGGGCGCCAAATGTCGTGGTATCGTCATGACATATGCCATAGGGTGGCTAATCGAAGTGGTTCCTAGTGGTCTCACGGCGGTATCCGGATGCGGGTATGGGCACGAGCGACACGGCGACGTACCCAGGTTCGAGGCCCTCCGATGGAGGTAACACCTCTACTCCTGCTATGAATGTATATGATGATCACACAGTACAATGGTGCTCCTTGAGCTGTATATCCGGCTGCTCCTGGGAGGCTAAGGTAGACGAAGGTCTCTCTCACAGGGCAGCTCTAAGACTAGTGAATGAGAACTGATCGATCGTCCCCCGCACGAGGGGGGTAGCCCGGCTTATATAGGCACCGGTACTTTACATATAAGTCCCTATAGTCTAGTGGCCGGCATGGCCGGCTTCGGCTCCCGTCCCTTCCCGAGGCGCTGACATCAGGGAGCCGTTGAGCGTAGTGGCACGTCCCATCCGCCTGCTCAGGTCAGCGGCGTGGGAGGTGCTGTCGTTGTCGTCATCATGCTCTGTAGCGCGTACGGTCCGACGTACGCCATGATGGCCTGTCTGGCGCGTGGCACTGCTGCTCTACAGTGCCCCGTACTTTACGGGAGATGAGGTCAGCGTGGACCTTTGAACCCGGATCACCTACCCAGTTCCTTCCAGTGCAAGACTCGCCAGCCTCGAGTCGGTCTGAGGTACAAACCCCAGTCGGGTATGGCTTGTGGAAGCCGGCCCAGCTACAGCGTTGAAGGCCGCAGCCAGGCCGACTAGGACTTAGAGCCAGCCGGCTCCCGAGGCAGCCGGCCACGGCTCCAGCCGGCTGCTCCTCAGCCGGCCTTTGCCGCGAGCCGGCCGTCCTCAAGCCGGCCGCTCCGCGTCCATTGCCCTACCCGGGGTCTTCCCCCCGACAACGTGACAACACGATCGAATGCGCAGGCCCCACTGGTCAGTTGGACTGCACGTCAGAAGTCAAGACCCGCGTCAATATTCTCGTCGTCTACGCGTCTCAATATTCGCACGGAGTAATTAATGGGGATGATTTTTATCCCCTTCCCCCTCCCCTACCGTCTCAATATTCGCACCGCTTCCTGGTTTCCCACTTCTCGTCGTCTCCGCTCCCTCAGTGTCCTCGTCTCCCGCCGCCGCGTCGCCATGGACATGGATGAGCAGGAAGTGTACTACTGGTCCAGCACGCGCGCAGTCCACATCCACGACGGCCAGGAACTGGAAGTCGTCTACACCAACGACCCCTGGCAAGTGCGCCGCGTCCTCGACATGTACACGGAGTGGCTCAAGGAGGAGGAGCACAATTTCGTGGGCCTCGACTTCGAGTACACCAACCATCGAGCCGAGGACGAGAAGAAGATCGCCGTGGTTCAACTCTGCATGCGTCGACATGTGCTGGTGTTCCACTACGCAGCGTAAGAACTAATCCCCTTTTTGAATCTTTCGATTGGGGTTTTTTAGTTTCCGCCGTTGTGTCTCTCTTCGACTCTCGTTAGACATTGTTCCCGAAAATCAGTACATTCCCGATCTACAACTGCTAGACATTGTTCCCGAATATCAGTACATTCCCGATCTAAATCTGCTAGACATTGTTCCCGCTTTATTAATTTGTTTCATCTTCGTCTCCTATGTAGGTTCTTGCATATTTGCTACTTAGTTTACTTGATTCGTCGTACGATTGACTAGTTCATATGCTCGATCTGTGACTCCTTTTTAGTTTTCTTGATTCCTCATTTGATTGACTAGTTCATGTGGTCGATCTGTGACTTCCTTTTTACATTACTTGATCCCTAATTTGTTTCCTAGTTCATATGCTCGATCTGTGACTAGTACATTACTTTGTTTACTGCAGTGCTGCCCGGTGGGACGCTCCGGCTATCTGCGTTTTCTTTCGAGAAGAAATCAAGTTTGCGAGTGTTGACATCCGTGGTGACACGAAAGTTCTGTGGAGGTCATGGCACATGCAGATTCCTCCTGAGTACTACGTCGATCTCCAGGACGAGTACTTCAAGTACACTGGTCATCCGAGGGCTGGCATGGCTACCATGGCAGCCACACTCATTGATTCATCTTACGGTGATATGAAGAAGAAGTTCCACCACCATCGGCACAGACTGTGGGGGGACTTCCCACTTCCAAATATGAACATCGACTATGCAGCCATTGATGCTTGGGTCTCTTACGAGCTCTACCGCAAGATCGTGGTCGACAGAGTCCTTGATGCTGCATGACCCCCTGATCTTTTGGTTTGGTCTCCCTCCTGCGTGAGGTGCTTTTGGCTAGTACTCAGTTCTTTTCAAACTGTAGATGCTTTTTGCTAGTTGGTTTTTACTATATATAAGTAAATATTTTGCCATGAAATGTCAACAATTGTACTCTGAGGTTTCAATTTTGCTGATTACCAACACATATTGTATTTATGAAAACAAAACTTGAAACTAACAACAGCAACTACAAGTCGAAAAAAGGAGACATAAAAGTACTAAACTTGTGGGACAAAGGGATATGTAATCTACACAACTCTTCACGCAAAAAAGATAAACCATCAATGATTTGTTGTACCCATTTGTTCAATTTCCGTCAAGATAGTCCGCATTACTTTTTTGTTGAGATATATACCCCCACAACGGTCTTCTCCTCCATAATTTATTGTGTAAACCCCCACAACGGTCATCTCCTCCTTATTTTATTGTGTAAACACCTACAACGGTCATCTCTCCCTTATAAACACCCACACGGCCATCCCTTCTGTCAATAGGTTCTGCCTCTCTCTTCTTTGTTCACATACACTTGATCCATTGCCATGGCTTCCACGTCTCGGACGCGGACCGGAAGGGGAAGGGGAAGGGGAAGGGGAAGTGGATCATCATCATTGCCACCACCACCGTCAACACTGCCATTGATCATAGAGGAGTTCTTCATCGTCGTCTATGAAGACCCTTTGGTAAAGAAGGTATGTACGCGTTCCCACATATATGATGCATGTGATTAATTATGGGCATGTTTTAAAAAACCTTTAATTTCAAACGATCGGCTCTCGATCTCTTTGCAGGAACTACCAAAAAAATTTGCAGACTATCTTGACGGCCAGGAGCCAGCTAAGGTGTATCTGCGAGCAGCTGACTGCGGTCCTCATCTCTGGACCGTGGAGGTCCTATTTGACGGACAAGGCCGGATGTACCTCGACAAGGGCTGGGAGAAATTCGCCATCGCGCATGGTGTGGATTTCGGCTGGTTCGTACACTTCAAATATGAAGGCGATGATGTGCTCACAGTGAAGGTGTTCGACGGAACAATGTGCAGGAGGTATACTACTCAGACGACGAAGATAGTGACGATGAAAGCGACGACGACGTGAAGCCATGCATCCATCCCCTTTAGATAAGGGTATTATGACCAAGAATATATATGTAGCTTCATATGCATCGATTTAGAGATCTAGTTATTTTCTATATATTATGCATGTAAAAAATAATATCGCATTTCCACTATTATTCAAGCACCACATCCTCCAAATTGTCCTATGAGGTTTCAATTTTGCTGATTACCAACACAGATTCTATTTATGAAAACAAAACTTGAAACTAACAACAGCAACTACAAGTCGAAAAAAGGAGACATTGTTATCACCGGATTTTGGCCAAATCAGGAGATGGGCCGTAAGTGAAGATGGGCTTGAAGAATATACACGTGGAGCATCTTTGAAGCGGCCTTGCGCGAAGAGTTTGGGCTTAATTGCCTATGTATCTGTAATATAGTAGATCGCATCGTAGTTTAGATTAAAAGATAGAGTTTAACTCGTGCACGGTTAGGTGCACGTCCAAATTAGAAAGTCCCTTGGACTATAAATATGTATCTAGGGTTATCGGAAAAGGAGGACAATCACATTCACAACAAACACAAATCAGGCGCATCGCCACCCCTTCTTTCGAGGGTTTCTCCCGGGTAAGCACCATGCTGCTTAGATCGCATCTTGCGATCTAGGCAGCACAACGTTTATTCGTTTACCTTGTGTTGCTCGTACTGAAGCGTTGTTGATGGCGAGTAGCACTATTTATCGTAGATGTTTTGGGGCTTGCATAGATGCTCTTCTTGTGCATATCTGCTTAGCTGTGCTGTCCCTCAATATCTAGCTGCCCTTACGCCTATCCAGGTGTAAGGGCAGCATCTTGCTTGTTCGTTACTTAGTAGATCCGATCTGTTATAGTTGCTCCTTGTTCGTCAAGGATTAGTTTAATATCCGTATGGTTAGGCCTTGCAAACGGGTTGAACGATCCGGTAGTGCGTTAGGTATGGTTTGTTAGTCCTAAGAGGGATGTTCCGGGAATTAACGTAATGTTGGTTTTTAGGCCTCTTTTAGGGTTAGTTTTCCATTATCTTTCGTGTCTATTAGGCTCAACTACGTGTAGGATGTTCCGATCATACGGTGAAAACCCTAAACTGTCGTAGATTGGTTTAGCTTTGTCATGATCAAGCAGGATCCCCATGTCATCGAAAATCCAACATGAACCATGGGGCGATCGGCTCTTTGAGCCGATCCGCAGGGCAACCTGAGAGCCGATAGGGCTCGTATTTAATGTTTACGTGTCTGCCATACAGGGAACTAATCGAAGCAATCCACACCTTCCTGGCCAGGTATAGGTCAGGTGGCACGCCCTTGCAGCCGCCAGGTCGTGTGCCGGAGCATTTGCGGGACGACGTCGAGGGACCAGGGCCCGCTGCCGCCTTGGAAGCCTCCCGGCTCTTCGTGTTGCTTAACCACTGCTCGCCGGTGGGCTTTGGCAGGTAACAGACATAAAAGTAGTAAACTTGTGGGAAAAGGGATATGTAATCTACACAACTCTGCTGTAGCCAAACATTGGTAGTCGAAATTAACTCGAAACTTGCTTAGCTACATAATAAAACATCTACACAAATGCAGCGTGCATCAACATGAAAAAAGAGATAACATGTGCAGCAGTAATGCTTCTGCAAGAGCAAACAACATATAAACATGACATAGTATTAAACAACTGGGTATGATTGCCCAGGTTCCAAATAACAAAAGTAGAACATAGTCTTTGAAACATGACATAGTTTAACCATGAACCTCCAGGGGAACAACTAAACAGAAACTAAATTTACTGGACAACATGAGGGCCAACAGCTGGACCGACGAGCGGGATAAGGCCAGTCTTGACGTAGTCCCTGAGGAACTTGCCAAAGGCAGCATGCTTCGCCTTGCTAGCAGCCTTGTGCTTGTGCGCGCTACCTTTTCCAACTCCCGTCGCGTGCTGGATCAGACTCTCAATATCCTTCGGGAAAACCCTGCCGCAGAATGGGCAATTAGGCTTACCGTCCCGGCGGAAAGGGATCTGGCCAGTCTTCAGCTTCTTCAGAACGAAGCGGCTCTTCCGGTCCCGGTCCTCCTTGTCGCTGCCAATGTCCTCAGAGTCTTCCTGCGAATTTGAAAGTAAAGAAGAAGTGAGAGAAGGAAATTAACTGAAATACAATTCAAGCATTAAATATTTTTTAATGAACATTACTAAGAATTAATCATCATGTAGAATCAACATTTATGATCCAGATCCAACCATAGATAATTAGTTCACTAATAAAAATAAGCACCAATTTAAACTGTTGTCACAAATTGTTCATGGGTAGTCCAATCATTATTTCAGTAATATAACTAACCACCAATTTAAGAGAAAATGGTGATTATAAATTTCATGGATCAGGGATCAATCATTTGTTCCCTGAAGATGTACTGATTCATAAAACAATATGGATTCATCACGTCAATAAGCAGGAATTCAAGAGAAATGGTGGTCATAATTTACATGCATCTGATCATTCATTTGTTTCCTAAATAAAAATGATGTACACACTATGGTTTCATCGTATAAATAAGCACCAGTTTAAGACAAATGGTGATTATAAAATCCATGGATCAGATCAATTAATAGTACCTATAATATAATTCTTGTAATCATAATCACACACAAGGAATCATGACCTAATTAAGATAAGTGTCATCTACTAATTTGAAACATGCATGAATATTCATGGTACCATAAATCATTTGGTTGATACTTTCGTACAGTTGAATCAAGATGTGCATCAAATATTACAAATCTACTAACTACGAACCACAAATCAGATGATTAAGAACCCCACAATCATCAATTTGTACAAGAAGTAGCAGACAGGGCAAACCAATCTATCCTATGAGCAAACCCTAAGGTGAACAGTAAGATCAAGAAAAACAGGGGATTGATCGGAATAGTATAGTACCTCGCTGCAGTTGTCGGAGGCCTCCTCTTCGAACTTGTCGCACTCTCTGGGGCCATATAGCTCGCAGTACTGCCTGGAGTGGCGGTAGTACGGGTCATTCGGATCGAAGCCCTGGTCATCTGCTTCTGCCGCGGGAGCGAGGACGTCTCCCTTGGCCTCATCAGCGACGGCGACCACGGCCGGTTGGGCGGAGCCCTCCACGGTCACGGCGCGGCGAAGAGCTGCTCTAGTTCCGGAAGAAGATCCCGCCTCCGCGACGTCGACTACTGCCGGAGCATCGCCTTCGCCGATGTCGATGTTGACGACCGCACTCGCCTCCGGCTCGTCTCCGCGAACACGCTTCATCTTCGGGATCTTCGGTGGAAGGGGAGGTCGGTGGTGCGCTGGTGGAGGTGCAAGCAGGGTTTTTCGCCAGAGATTGGGGAATAGAAGTTGCGGGTGGGAGAGACGATGGGGCCGATGGATATACAGTAAGTGCTGCCGTTTGGGTTCCTCTGTGTGACGCGTGTGTGTGAAAACGTGGATTCGTGCATCTAGTCCACTTTCCCATTACTTTGACATGGGTCCCACGCATGACGGATGGGCAGGCACAGAATTTTCAGTATGCGTATTAAAAACTATAAAATATTTTAAATACGAATTAGTGATCACACGTAGTGAAGGATATTAATTTACAAACGTTTCCTTTCAAAAAAATTCAAATTCTTTCAAATTTATAAGAATTTCATACCATGATTAGGGCTGGAATTTTGAGTGTTAGGTCAAACCTAGGTCCCCATGGTGTACATGTGTCGAAAAAAGGGGTTTTCGGACGAAAAGAGGGGGAATGGCCAAAAACTGACCAAACCACCATGGATTGGGGCATGATTTGGCACCCTTGTGCACATTGTGATATGACACCTTGGTTTATATGGGTTTTGATTTTTTGGAGTTGGTGGCATGGTGTCCCCATGGTGTAGATGTGTCGAAAAAGGGGTTTTCGGACGAAAAGAGGGGGGAATGAGCAAAAACTGACCAAACCTCCATGGCTTGGGGCAATATTTGGCACCCTTGTTCACATTGTGATATGACACCTTGGTTGCTATGGGTTTTGATTTTTTGGAGTTGGTGGCATGGTGTCCCCATGGTGTACATGTGTCGAAAGAGGGGTTTTCGGACGAAAAGAGGGGGAATGGCCAAAAACTGACCAAACCACCATGGATTGGGGCATGATTTCGCACCCTTGTGCACATTGTTATATGCCACCTTGGTTGCTATGGGTTTTGATTTTTTGGAGTTGGTGGCATGGTGTCCCCATGGTGTAGATGTGTCGAAAAAAGGGTTTTCGGACGAAAAGAGGGGGGAATGGCCAAAAACTGACCAAACCTCCATGGATTGGGGAAAGATTTGGCACCCTTGTGCACATTGTGATATGACACCTTGGTTGCTATGGGTTTTGATTTTTTGGAGTTGGTGGCATGGTTTCCCCATGGTCTAGATGTGTCGAAAGAGGGGTTTTCGGACGAAAAGAGAGGGGGAATGGGCAAAAACTGACCAAACCACCATGGATTGGGGCAATATTTGTCACCCTTGTTCACATTGTGATATTCCACCTTGGTTGCTATTGGTTTTGATTTTTTGGAGTTGGTGGCATGGTGTCCCCATGGTGTAGATGTGTCGAAAGAGGGGTTTTCGGACGAAAAGAGAGGGGGAATGGGCAAAAACTGACCAAACCACCATGGATTGGGGCAATATTTGGCACCCTTGTTCACATTGTGATATGACACCTTGGTTGCTATGCTTTTTGATTTTTTGGAGTTGGTGGCATTGTGTCCCCATGGTCTAGATGTGTCGAAAGAGGGGTTTTCGGACGAAAAGAGGGGGAATGGCCAAAAACTGACCAAACCACCATGGATTGGGGCATGATTTGGCACCCTTGTGCACATTTTGATATGACACCTTGGTTGCTATGGGTTTTGATTTTTTGGAGTTGGTGGCATGGTTTCCCCATGGTGTAGATGTGTCGAAAGAGGGGTTTTCGGACGAAAAGAGAGGGGGAATGGGCAAAAACTGACCAAACCACCATGGATTGGGGCAATATTTGGCACCCTTGTTCACATTGTGATATGACACCTTGGTTGCTATGGGTTTTGATTTTTTGGAGTTGGTGGCATGGTGTCCCCATGGTCTACATGTGTCGAAAGAGGGGTTTTCGGACGAAAAGAGGGGGAATGGCCAAAAACTGACCAAACCACCATGGATTGGGGCATGATTTGGCACCCTTGTGCACATTGTGATATGACACCTTGCTTGCTATGGGTTTTGATTTTTTGGAGTTGGTGGCATGGTGTCCCCATGGTGTAGATGTGTCGAAAAAGGGGTTTTCGGACGAAAAGAGGGGGGAATGGCCAAAAACTCACCAAACCACCATGGATTGGGGCAAGATTTGGCACCCTTGTGCACATTGTGATATGCCACCTTGGTTGCTATGGGTTTTGATTTTTTGGAGTGGGTGGCATGGTGTCCCCATGGTGTACATGTGTCGAAAAAGGGGTTTTCGGACGAAAAGAGGGGGGAATGGGCAAAAACTGACCAAACCTCCATGGATTGGGGCAAGATTTGGCACCCTTGTGCACATTGTGATATGCCACCTTGGTTGCTATGGGTTTTGATTTTTTGGAGGTGGTGGCATGGTGTCCCCATGGTGTAGATGTGTCGAAAAAGGGGTTTTCAGACGAAAAGAGGGGGGAATGGGCAAAAACTGACCAAACCTCCATGGATTGGGGAAAGATTTGGCACCCTTGTGCACATTGTGATATGCCACCTTGGTTGCTATGGGTTTTGATTTTTTGGAGTTGGTGGCATGGTGTCCCCATGGTGTAGATGTGTCGAAAAAGGGGTTTTCGGACGAAAAGAGGGGGGAATGGCCAAAAACTCACCAAACCACCATGGATTGGGGCAAGATTTGGCACCCTTGTGCACATTGTGATATCCCACCTTGGTTTCTATGGGTTTTGATTTTTTGGAGTTGGTGGCATGGTGTCCCCATGGTGTAGATGTGTCGAAAAGGGGGTTTTCGGACGAAAAGAGGGGGGAATGGCCAAAAACTCACCTAACCACCATGGATTGGGGCATGATTTGGCACCCTTGTGCACATTGTGATATGACACCTTGGTTGCTATGGGTTTTGATTTTTTGGAGTTGGTGGCATGGTGTCCCCATGGTGTAGATGTGTCGAAAAGGGGGTTTTCGGACGAAAAGAGGGGGGAATGGCCAAAAAATGACCAAACCATCATGTTCCATTCATGTGTCGAAAGAGGGGTTTTCGGACGAAAGGAGGGTGCCAAATTTAGATTTTTTTCATGCGTCCCATTCATGTTCTGGTATTTTTTAATTAAAATATACATGTACAGTTCCATTTTCAGAGTAATATTTTTTCTTCCACGGCAAAAACTTGTTCCCTCCAAATTGTAGTACGACGGCTGCCAAAACGCACAAATTTTTCGTTCCCTCCACTCCTCCTGCGCACCCCACCTATCAAATATTTCGCCCTCCCTTATATACGTCGTGCCTCTCCCCCATGATTTACGAGCATCTTAACTCCCCACCCCCCGACCTCATCCTCTCGTGCTCACCCCGATCCGGTGTCTTCGCCGGACGTTCTTCCATCTCGCATCTATCTCCCCGACCGGTGGTCGCCATGGCCGGCAGTCGTCGAAACGTCGGGGGGAAGGAAAATCGCGCACACACGCCGAAGAAGGCGCCCAGCTCGAAGAAACGCCAAGGTAAATCTGTCGGTGATCGGCTTGTTGTTGTGTTTTTCGGATGGTTCGATCGAGAGATCGGTTTTACATGTCTACCACGCCCGTTTGACCTATATCTAGATCTTGCATATTTCATAGATCCAATCCCGACATCATACGTATAGGGTTTATCGTTTTTATTCCAGAGACAATCATGCCGTGCTACACAATCTTTGCCATCCCGCTGCTGTACAATCTTTTGCATAGACAATTGTTTGCCGAAACACTTAACTAAACTAATTCCAGCCGTTGCTGAAAACAGCCTGACGAGCTACAGTGAACAACGACATTGCTTCAGACTTTTATTCCTCAGTTTCAGAGGGAAGCAGAGTTTGATCTAGAACAATTGTTTGCTGTTTTCTATGGAACTAGTTAGTTTGCACGTGCAATGCACGTCTTAACAATGTAATGAAGTTTTTTTAATCATGTACTTTGTTTCATCAGTCTATTTATTTCCACAATTTTTGTTTATCTATGTCTTTCAAAAGTCAAAAATCAAATTTCAGCACATATCTGAACTTCTATCAGCACATATCTGAACTTCTATCAGCACATATCTGAACTAGGTTCTCTGTAGGAATGGACTTCACATCCCCGATCTGCTTGATATATCCACTCTCAAATCGGTGAGACCCAATAATAGGGGGTAGTGGATTATCATGAGTAACCTCATTACATGCATACCAAGCCCGCCAAGCAACCAGAAGGGTAGTATCCACCATGTGAGGTGGTACTTGTCCAATAACAGACTGAAACCAGCTATCAACAGACATGCATAATTCAGTGTCCGAGGGGAGTCTCATGTGTCAATTATTTGTTACGAGTAGATATCTAAAAGCACATGATGTCCCTTAGCCTGGCATATGCCCCCTCTTATGTTTTGTTCGCCGACATCATACGTAGACTCTTATGTTTTCAATCATTTGCTGCTGTACAATATTTGCAAAGACAATTATTTGCTGTTTTCTATGGAATTGGCCCCCTCTTATGTTTTGTTCACGCTCCGCTCTTCCGATTATTTCAGCGGAGACACAAAACCCCGTCAAGCCGGCATATGAGCTTGCCAAGGAGAAACAAATGCAAGAAAATATAGTACGCATGGAAAAACATTTCGCTGAAAGATATGGACCTGGCCACAAATTTCAGAAAGATTTCTCTGGTTTTGCACGTTCATTAGTGTATGGTGGGGTACAAATAGGAACTAGTAACAATCTAAAGGACACAGACTGCGAAGAGAAGGAGGTCGAAGAGGACCCTTCGTATGAACCGAATCCAGAAGAGATAGCTACTGCTGATGATGATCTTCATTCAGATGAGGATCAGCGCACTGTCGGCAAAACTTCAGCTCAGGTCTGTGGAACTATGTCTGAACTATGATAGGAAATACGTACATGCTAAATGTTTCCTACTAATGTAGCCTCTACTTTGCTTGCAGATAGTTGCTTCTTCTGCAATAGTTGCACAGAAGAATCGATCCATACCTGAAGTTGCACCATCCAACATTGCAACAAGATCAATGGCAACAACTGAACCTGAAGCTGGGTCATCTGATGAGCCGACGGCCACTGCTGGTCTGAACACTGAAGGAGCACCCTCACCTAACCAGATCATGACATCTGGAGGCAGCACCTCATCTCCTGAGGACAATCAAATTGTAAACTTTGAGCAGCAAGGTATGAACGTTTGTAAAAACTAAACACTGTACCGCATATTTTCATATAAAAGAGAATCATTTCATATCTCTTATTCCAGAGACATTGACAACATCTGGCGGTAGTAAGAGAAAGAGAGGTGGACGCAGACATACCATGGGCCATGGACTACATGAGTACACAAGAAGACATGGTGGCAATAAGATGCCAATTGAATTCACTGCTGGTGTCAGGAGACCCAAGGATTATGTCCAGTCAGCAAAGCTGAGCAATGAGGTTGGTATTCACATCCGTGAAAAAATGCCGCTTGCAACACACTGGACACAGTACAAGAAAGATGAAACTCTCAGACATGTCATTCCTCATGCTATAAGTACAGTAGCGGTGAGTCATGTACAATCTTGGTTTAACCTAATTAGTATGCTACATGATCAACCATCTAAGAATCTACTGATTAATGCATCACTATTTTGCAGGGAAAGTTTAGTATGGACAAAAATGATGAGGTGGCTCAAGATGTGTGCACTGATATGCTGCAAGTTAGTATTCGGCAGTTCCGATATAGGCTTAAAAAGGAGTATTGGCCGAAAATTAAAAATCTCACACTGGAGCAAGCATATCTCAAGAAGCCAGGTCATGTAGAAGAGAAAAGCTGGAAAGAACTGGTGAAAATATGGTTTGATGAGAAGTACCAGGTACATAAACGTTATTCCTTTCAATAACATCTACTGAATTCTTACATTTCTCTGATCTGGATAAATAAAATGCATGTACTGAACATAGAGACTGTGTGTAATAAATGGAAAGAATAGAGAAGCTGTGAAACAGTTCCATACCACTGGATCTAGAAGCTATGTTGCTCACTGGGAACATCTAGTAAGTGTTCTGAATTTCCCAATACAGTTCATACTTCTGTCATACACAGTGTATAATGTGCATTCTACATTTTTTCAAGCAGAAGGCTAAGCAGCAGGAAGAAGAAACCTCTCCAATTGAATTTTTTAGAATCACACACACTAATAAGGATAACATTATGAGTGCTGAAGCAAAAAGTGCATATGTAAGAAATATTTCTTATTAGCACAATATAATATAATCCAGTTTTGTATGTTGTCCATGCAATGATTGTAATATTTATGCAGGATAAAATGGTGGCAAAAAAAGCGGCGCCACGCAATGAAGATGAACCTGATTTGACTGATTTGCAAATTGTTCAGCTAGTTCTGAGCGAGAAAAGCCCATCCACCACCTGCAACAGCACATTCCTACCAAGATTGGGCGTCGCAATAAGTTCCAGGAAGTCTTCTGTCTCAGCTACACGCATCCGAGAGCTACAACAAAGACTGGTAGATCAAGAGCAGAACTCCATACAGGCAGCTGAAACGTACCACAGTGAGATGCAGGCAAGACTGCAAGAACAAGATCAAAAATTTGAAGAGATCAGGAAGAAGCAGGAGGAAGAACTTGAAGCTGTGAAGAAAGCCCAAGAAGAAAAGACTCTGGCTGACAGAAATGGATGCCGTGCTTAATTTGCTCTTGAGGACATCCCAGCCACCATCCATGTCTCAATCCCAGGGCAACTAATCTATTGCACCACCGTCCTACAACATTATTAATCATAAGTATTTTAATTTCTTTGTGTTCCAATTGTAATTTTCTTATGAATCTTTCGGTCTGTGAGAGACATATATACTTCTTGTGCCACCATTTATGTATGATATTTATTGTCTATTTTTTGATATTTCGCCAGTTTTTTTGTTTCCCAAATTTCGCAAATAATTCAAATGCTCTCAAATTTTGTCAAATTCAAAAGGTGACGGAAAATGTCACAACGTCACTATTAAATGCAACCACGTGGCACCAATTTCTGGTACCACTTGTCAGAATTTGTGGGTCCCACCAGTCAGCATTATTGGGACCCATATGTCGGCAACAACCTGGTCCCACTTGTCTAAATTTTGTGGATCCCACCGGTCAGAATATTGTGGGTCCAGCTTGTCATAATATTTTGTGGGTCCCACCAGTCAGCACCATGCCGGTCCCACATGACAGATATCCATGTCAGCGCCGTCGGACCCATGTTGTCAGAAGCCAAATGGGACCCACATGTAAGGCCACGTATGCTTTTTTTGGACCAATCAGAAACTTCCCAAGATTTAGATATTGACGAAAGTTGCAATTTTTCATGACAAACCTGTCTGTCAACAATGAACCTTTGATGTTGAAGAATTTGCAGGTCGTCACCATCAAACATTTGACGTTGACGAAAAAATGCATACCGTCACCCCCGATATTTTATGACGGAGCTTCCTTGACGAACCCCATGACGATCAAATTTTGTCACCGCGAAGTAATCCTTGACGAAAATTGGCCTTAATATGACGAAAGTGATTTGTCAAAAAAATTGTTTTCCTTTGTAGTGCAAGTAACATCAAGAGAGGAAGCATCAACATCATAATTTTTCTTACAAACACAACTTGTTGCAGAGGGTACCTTAGATGCTCCATTATCTAAATTTCCCATAGTGGTACTAGGGGTTTTTATCAATTTTAGGCCTATAATAATTCTTTGGTTTAGGCACCTTAGAGACATACATGAATTTTTGCTCTTTACCCACATAAGCTTTCTCCTTAAACTTAAGAGAAGAAAAAGTTGAACCCAAGGTTCCCATAGCTTTTTCAAGTTCACTAATCCTATTGGTTTGATTATCATGGATAACACAAGTTTCTAGGATAGCAATTCTTTCATTAATTCCTCCTAGGGATTTATCAAGTTTATCAGTATTATCAAGTAATATTCCCAATTTAGTCTCAACGCTTGGAAATTTTTTCTCTATGGCTTCCAACTTTTTCATGACATCCTCTAGAGAGATTTCAAGTTTAACTTCATTAACATGTGGTGTTCCTACTAGACTCTCAATGATGCAACTAGCTTCTAAAGCAGGAGTACCTAGGAAATTACCTCCCGAAAGAGTATCAAGAACATACCTATTCCAACTAGATATACCAACATAAAAGTTCCTAAGAAGGATAATAGTGGAGTGTTTCTTAATGCACCTATGATGAGCATTACTAATTCTGTACCAAGCATCTTTAAAACTTTCCCCACCTTGTTGCTTAAAAGAACGAACTTCAACTTCAGGATTACTCATTTTAGCAGTAATAAAAATAAACTAAGCAGGAAGAATAAAGTAAAGTAAAAACAAGTAACTGTGTTTTGATATAGAGCAAGTAAACAAGACAGAAAGTAAAGCAACTAATTTTTTTGTGTTTTTAATATAAAGCAAACAAGATAGTAAATAAAGTAAAGTAAAGCAAGACAAAAACAAAGTAAAGAGATTGGATGTGGAAGACTCCCCTTGCAGCGTGTCTTGATCTCCCCGGCAACGGCGCCAGAAAACAGTCTTGATGGCGCGTGAAGCACACGTCCGTTGGGAACCCCAAGAGGAAGGTGTGATGCGCACAGCAGCAAGTTTTCCCTCAGAAAGAAACCAAGGTTATCGAACCAGTAGGAGTCAAGGGCCACGTGAAGGTTGTTGGTGGAGGAGTGTAGTGCGGCTCAACACCAGTGATTCCAGCGCCAACGTGGAACCTGCACAACACAATCAAAATACTTTGCCCCAACGTAACAGTGAGGTTGTCAATCTCACCGGCTTGCTGAAAACAAAGGATTAAACGTATGGTGTGGAAAATGATGTTTGTTTGCGAAGAACAATAAAGAACAGAGATTGCAGTAGATTGTATTTCAGATGTAAAAGAATGGACCGGGGTCCACAGTTCACTAGTGGTGTCTCTCCAATAAGATAAATAACATGCTGGGTGAACAAATTACAGGTGGGCAATTGACAAATAAAGATTCATATACATATCATGATGATCACTGATACGTCCATTTTGTATCACTATTTTATATCATAATTTACTGTTATTCATTGATATATTTCATATTTAGAGATGATACTTATGTTATTTCACTTATTTTGCATGTTTCGCGATTATTGGAGAATTATTCACCGGAGTCAGAATTCTGCTGGAAAAAAGCACCGTCAGGATACCATATTTCTGAAGATCAACAATTGACGGAAATTATACCGAAGATCTTATTTTTCCAGAAGAATGAGCCAACCAGAAGGAGGAGCCGAGGAGGGCCGTCATGGGCCCCCCCATAGGCCGGCGCGGGCCCAGCCCTGGCCGCGCCGCCATGTGGGGCGGGGGCCGACGACCCCCCTCGGCCTCCTCTCTTTCGCGTACTTCATCACCCCGAAAACCTAAGGCACGGGGGATAAGCGAGAATAGACACAGCCGCCTCTGCGGGGCGGAGAAACACCAGAGAGAAAAGAGCTCTCCGGCGGGCAGGAATCCGCCGGGGAAATTCCCTCCCGGAGGGGGAAATCGTCGCCATCGTCACCGTCATCGAGCTGGACTTCATTGGGATCATCATCATCATCATCTCCACCATCGACACCGCCATCTCCACCGCTATAACATCTAGGGTTGAATCTTGAGTATTTCATAGGGGAAACTCTCCCGGTATTGATTACTACTTGTTATTGATGCTATTGAGTGAAACCATTGGATCAAGGTTTATGTTCAGATTGTTATTCAACATTATATCACCTATGATTATGTTCCATATGATGTCTCGTGAGTAGTTCGTTTAGTTCTTGAGGACATGGGTTAAGTCTAAATGTTAGTAGTGAACTATGTTGAGTAATATTTAATGGTTTGATATTTAAGTTGTGGTGTTATTCTTCTAGTGGTGTCATGTGAATGTCGACTACATGATACTTCACCTTTATGGGCCTAGGGGAGTACATCTTGTATTCGTTTGCTAATTGTGGGGTTGCCGGAGTGACAACAACCTGAACCCCCGTTGGTATATCGATGCAGGAGGGATAGCAGGATCTCAGAGTTTAAGGCTGTGGTTAGATTTATCTTAATTACTTTCTTGTATTTGCGGATGCTTGCAAGGGGTATAATCACAAGTAGGTATTAGTCCTAAGAAGGGCGGTGCATTAGCATAGGTTCACCCACACAACACTTATCAAAACAATGAAGATTAAGCAACTATATGAAGCGAAAGCACTAGACTAGATCCCCTTGTGTCCTCAAGAACGTTTGGTCATTATAAGTAAACAAACCGGCTTGTCCTTTGTGCTAAAAAGGATTGGGCCACTCGCTGCAATTATTACTCTCGCATTTTACTTACTTGTACTTTATTTATCTGCTATATCAAAACCCCCTGAAAACTTGTCTGTGAGCATTTACAGTGAATCCTTCATCGAAACTGCTTGTCAACACCTTCTGCTCCTCGTTGGGTTCGACACTCTTATTTATCAAAAGTACTACGATACACCCCCTATACTTGTGGGTCATCAAGACTATTTTCTGGCGCCGTTGCCGGGGAGTGAAGCGCTATTGGTAAGTGGAATTGGTAAGGAAAACTTTTACTGTACGTGCTGATTTTGTTTCTGCTTGCTGCTATAAGTCATTATGGAGAGATCCTCTCTTGAATTTCTATTTGGGAAATCTACTACTACTGCAACGGTAGTGGATGAGGCGCCAGGTGAGGAAGTAATTCCATATAAAATATCTATGAAAATTATTGAACGTGTTGTGGATAACCGCTATGAAGGGGATGTAACTGTTCATCCTGGAGATCATTTACGGTTTTTACATGAATTATGCGGGTTATTTAAGTGTGCAGGTATTTCAATGGATGAAGTTAGGAAGAAATTATTTGCTATGTCGCTGTCTGGTAAAGCGGCGCATTGGTATAAACTGCTGAAGGATGGGCATTCTCTTGATTGGAAGGATATTGTGCCTCTATTTTACTCTAAATTCTATCCTCCAAGTGAAATTCACAAAGACCGAAACCGCATATATAATTTCTGGCCTCATGATGGAGAGAGTATTGCCCAAGCATGGGGGAGATTGAAGTCTTTAATGCTCAAATGCCCCATTCATGAGCTTCCTGGTAATATCATCATTGATAATTTCTATGCAAGACTTTCTTTTCAAGATAAAACCTTGCTGGATACTACTTGTTCTGGATCATTCACACGCAATAAAGAAGAGTTTAAATGGGACCTTCTTGATCGAATCCAAGAAAATACTGAAGGATGGGAGAATGACAAAGGTAGAGTGTCAGGTATAAATTATGATTATGAATGCATTGAAACTTTTATGGATACTGATAAATATCGTAATATGAGTGCTACTTATGGTCTTGACTCTCAAGTTGTTGCAAATATTTATAAAGCTTTTGCCTCTCATTTTGAATTGCCTAGGAAGAATTTTGATAAGTATCATGAACCTTATAAAGATAAAACTGATTCACCTATAGGTAAATGTATTGAAATTAAAACTGTTGATTATGTTCTTCCTGAAGCTTATATTGAAAAAACTCCTTTCCCTGCTAAAATGAAGGAGTATTCTGTTATAACTAGTGTAGTTAATAAAAGTGCAAAGAAACCTATAGAACCTGAGGAGCAAATAAAGGTTGAACCTGCTGTTGCAATAGTTAAAGATCTTGTAACTGAAAATGTAGAAGATAGTCATATCATTTTTTGTGAAGATGCTTCTAATATTGTTTCGCATCCTAAAAGTCTAGGAAAGCCAGTGTTCATGTGCTCTCTATTAAAATTGGTGATCATTGCTATTATGGTTTATGCGACATTGGTGCAAGTATTAGTGCCATTCCTTATGAGCTCTACACGGAAATCATGCATGAAATTGGTTCTTTTGAACTTGAAGATATTGATGTGGTTATTCGGCTAGCCAATAGAGAAACTATCTCTCCTATTGGTATTGTTCGAAATGTGGAAGTTCTATGTGGTAAGATTAAATATCCTGCTGACTTTTTGGTACTTGGTTCTGCTGCTAGTAAGTCTTGTCCTACTATTTTTGGTAGACCTTTTCTAAATAATTGTGGAGCTGTTATAGATTGCAAGAAAGAGAAAATTGTTACTAAATTTGCTGGTGAATCTTATGAGTTTAACTTCTCTAAATTTGCCAAAACTCCTTATAAAGCTGATTTGCCTAATGATGATTTTAGAGTTGAACAGTGTGCATCTATTGCTCTTGCTCCTAATAATCCTTTGCAGCAACATTTGGAGGATAGTGAGAGTGAAGTTTTTAGGGAAGAAAGGGATGAGCTTGATGAAATTTTCCTTCGTCAACCTATTCTTAAACATGACTTACCGGTTGAAGATCTAGGTATAACACCACCACCAAAGGAAGATCCTGTATTTGATTTGAAACCATTACCTGATAATCTTAAGTATGCTTATATTGATGATAAGAAAACATATCATGTTATTATTAGTGCTAAGCTTTCAGATTTTGAAGAAGAAAGGTTATTGGAAATATTGAAGAAACATCGAGGAGCTATTGGCTATACTCTTGATGACTTGAAGGGGATTTCTCCCGCTATTTGCCAACATGCCATCAACATGGAAGATGATGCAAAACCTGCTGTTGAACATCACCGTCGTCTAATTCCTAAGATGAAGGATGTGGTAAGGAATGAGGTATTAAAACTTGTTGAAGCAGGTATTATATATCCTATTGCTGATAGTAGATGGGTTAGTCCTGTGCATTGTGTTCCTAAGAAGGGAGGAATAACTGTTGTGCCTAATGATAATGATGAGCTGATTCCTCAAAGAGTAGTTGTAGGGTATAGAATGTGCATTGATTATCGAAAAGTTAATAAAGTTACTAAGAAAGATCATTACCCTTTACCTTTTATTGATCAAATGTTAGAAAGGTTGTCTAAAAATACTCATTTCTGCCTTCTTGATGGTTATTCTGGGTTTTCACAAATTGCTGTTAGAGCTAAAGATCAACAGAAAACCCCTTTCACTTGTCCCTATGGAACTTATGCTTATAGGCGTATGCCTTTTGGTTTGTGTAATGGTCCTGCTACTTTTCAAAGATGCATGTCTGCTATTTTTCATGGCTTTGGTGAAAAGATTGTTGAGGTATTCATGGATGACTTCTCTGTCTATGGGAATTCTTTTGATAATTGCTTGCGAAACCTTGATAAAGTTTTGCAGAGATGTGAAGAAACTAACCTCGTTCTTAATTGGGAGAAATGCCACTTTATGGTTAATGAAGGAATTGTATTGGGACATAAAATTTCTGAGAGAGGTATTGAAGTTGATAGAGCTAAAGTTGAAGCAATTGAGAAGATGCCCTATCCTAGGGATGTTAAAGGTATTCGTAGTATTCTTGGTCATGCTGGTTTTTATAGGAGATTTATTAAAGATTTCTCTAAAATTTCAAAGCCTCTTACTGATCTTCTTCAAAAAGATGTACCTTTTGTTTTTTATGATGATTGTAAGGAAGCCTTTGAAACTCTAAAGAAAGCCTTAACAACTGCTCCTGTAGTTGAACCTCCTGATTGGAATCTACCTTTTGAAATTATGTGTGATGCTAGTGATTTTGCTGTGGGTGTTGTCCTTGGAAAGCGAGTAGATAAAAAATTGAATGTTATTCATTATGCTAGTAAAACTCTAGATGCTGCTCAAAGAAATTATGCTACAACTGAGAAAGAGTTATTAGCCGTAGTTTTTGCATGTGACAAGTTTAGATCCTATATTGTTGATTCAAAAGTCACAGTTCATACTGATCATGCTGCAATTAGGTACCTTATGGAAAAGAAAGATGCCAAGCCAAGGCTTATTAGATGGGTGCTTCTTTTGCAAGAATTTGATTTACATATTGTAGATAGGAAAGGTGCTGATAATCCTGTTGCTGATAATTTATCTAGATTGGAAAATATTGCTTATGATCCTGTTCCTGTTAATGATAGTTTTCCGAATGAACAATTGGCTGTAATAAAGGTGAGCTCACGAGATAGTCCTTGGTATGCCGATTATGCTAACTTTATTGTTTCAAAATACTTGCCTCCAACCTTTTCAGCTCAGCAAAGGAGGAAATTCTTTTATGATTTGAGGCATTATTTTTGGGATGACCCACACTTATATAAAGAAGGAGTGGATGGTATTATGCGAAGATGTGTCCTAGAATATGAACAACAAGAGATATTGAGTAAGTGTCATGGTAGTGTTTATGGAGGACATCACGCCGGAGATAGAACCGCACAAAAGGTTCTACAATCAGGTTTTTATTGGACAACGCTTTTCAAAGATGCAAGGAAGTTTATCTTATCTTGTGATGAATGTCAAAGAGTTGGTAATATCTCTAAACACAATGAAATGCCTATGAATTATACTCTTGTTATTGAACCATTTGATTGTTGGGGATTTGACTTCATGGGTCCTTTCCCTTCTTCAGAAGGTAACACTCATATACTTGTCGTTGTTGATTATGTTACTAAATGGGTAGAAGCCATATCTACAAAAAGTGTTGATGGTGAGACCTCTTTAAAAATGCTTTTAGATATTATTTTCCCTAGATTTGGAGTACCTAGATATATTATGACTGATGGAGGTTCTCACTTTATTCATGGTGGTTTTAGAAAAACTCTTGCTAGATATGGTATTAATCATAGAATTGCTTTAGCTTATCATCCTCAAACTAGTGGGCAAGTAGAATTATCAAATAGAGAAATTAAATCTATCTTGCAAAAGACTGTTAATAAATCTAGAAAAAATTGGACTAGTAAGTTAAAGGAAGCATTGTGGGCTTATAGAACTGCTTATAAAAATCCTATGGGAATGTCTCCTTATAAAATGGTTTATGGAAAAGCTTGTCATTTACCTTTAGAACTAGAGCACAAAGCTTATTGGGCTGTAAGAGAACTTAATAAAGACTTTAAACTAGCCGGTAAGAAGAGGTTGCTTCAATTGAGTTCTTTAGATGAATGGAGAAGTGAAGCTTATGAAAATGCTAAACTTTTTAAGGAGAAGGTTAAGAAATGGCATGATAGAAGAATTATTAAAAGAGAATTTAATGTTGGAGATAAAGTCCTATTGTATCGGTCTCGTCTCAGATTTTTTGCAGGGAAATTACTCTCAAAATGGGAAGGACCGTATGTCATTGAGGAGGTGTATCGTTCAGGAGCAATAAAAATTGCCTCGCTGAAAGATGATGCTACACAAGTGGTGAATGGACAAAGACTCAAGCATTATATTTCTGGAGATTCTTATAATGAAGATATTGATGTTATTCAAGTAGTGACTCCGGAAGCTTTCATCAAAAACCAAATTGACAGTTCTGCAGAGTTCGACTTTAAATAGGTAACAGTTTTAGTAATAAAAAGTCCGCGTTTAACTTTCCGAACAATATTTCTGTTATTTTTGGAAAATATGAAAAATTACGAGATCGAAATGGAGTGGAGGAGACGCACGAGGGCGTGCCCCCATAGGCCGGCGCGGGCCCCACCCTGGTCACGCCGCCCTATGGGGACAGCCCCTCAGCGTCCCGTTTCCACTCGTTTTCGGCCTGGCGCTTTCCTTTTGTCGTGAAAATATTTGCTATATAATCCCCCGGATCCCCAGAGGTCCGTATATCGTTTTCTCGTCGTGTTTTGTTTCGAGCTGTTTTGCCAGGATCTGTTTTTGATCTAGAAGCACCATGGTTTCCAACAACAAAGACAAGGGGCCTTTGGAGGAAGATATTCAAGACCCCGATCTGAAGGAAGAAGTCGAGAGCGAGGATGAAGGAGAAGTGGAGGAAATTCCGCGAGTATACCCGCGCGCCACCATCGCAAGCATTGGCGTGGTAGCAAATCCGTTCAACACCAAGAAAAGCGCACGGATCAGCACCGGAGGAGGAGTCCCACGTCGCTTCCTAGCTCCAAGGACAACTCCTCCAGGCATTGACAACCCTTTCCGCACTCTAATCTATAGTCGTCAAATTGAAAGGACTCCCAAGGCAGTATTGCCTAGTGGTTGGGATATGGATCGTTCTAACACTGCATGAAAGATGGAGCCTGAAGCTGAGGAGTGGGGAAATAACTCTAAGAGTTGGGATTCGCCATCTGATATACTCATTAACCGCGCCGAGCACAACTCGGAGCTGATCCGCAACCTCACCTATGAGATTGATGAGCTAAAGGAGCTCGTTAAGAAGCTTGTCGAGAAGAATTCACCATCACCACCGAAGGAGTAATTCATCATTGGTATTGGCATCCCCTTGGTTTGTTCCAAGCTTGGGGGAGTGCCGCGGTATCACATCATCACTATCTTTATCTTTTTACTATCAAGTAGTGGCATATCATGAGTAGGGAAGTTATCATATAAGATGGTTTGCAGTGTGGAAGTATCTCTCTCTTAGTTAGTTATCTATGTATCCGTTGGTGTGAGTTATCGTTATGGAATATTAATGAGAAGTCTCATCATTTACTTTTTGCACACCTTATTTTAGTTTGCAATTTCTGTTATATGATTACTCTTGACATTAGTATTGATATCACTATGGGAGCATCAAGTAAATCTATTTGGTTTTGGCAAACTTAGCATTGGTCAATAGCAACAACACTTTGAGTTTAAATAAAAGAGAAAATACATGTAGACATATTACTTTATTATCTTTCTTTCTTGTTAGTTAATGAGTTTAATATTCTGAAGTTAAAATTGCTTGTGCTTACATGGAAGATGCATGATTGTTTCTATCACATGTATATTTGTTTGTTTCCCTCAACTTTTATGCTTGCTAATCAACCTTGCTAGCCAAAGACCTGTACTGAGAGGGAATGCTTCTCATACATCCAAACCTTAAACCAAACCCATGCCATTTGTGTCCACCATAACTACCTACTATGTGGTATTTTGCGCCACTCCAAGTAAATACTTCATGTGCTACCTTTAAACAATTCAAACTATATTACTCCTTAATTGTGTCAATGTTTTATAGCTCATGAGGAAGTATGTGGTGTTTTATCTCTCAATCTTGTTGGGCGGATTTTCACCAATGGACTAGCGGCACATCCGCTTATCCAATAATTTTGCAAAAAGAGCTGGCAACGGGGTTCCCAGCCCTAATTAATAACTTTCATTAATAATTCTCTTCACATGTTTTGCCCTGATTTATCAGTAAGCAACTTAATTTTGCAATAGACACTCCTCCATGGTATGAGGAATGTTGGAAGGCACCCGAGGATTCGGTTAGCCATGGCTTGTGAAAGCAAAGGTTGGGGGGAGTGTCATCCATAAATAGAACTAAAATACATGTGTAAACAAAAGAGAAGAGGGATGATCTACCTTGCTGGTAGAGATAACGTCCTTCATGGGAGCCGCTCTTGGAAGGTCTGTTTGGCAAGGGGGTTAGAGTGCCCACTACCATTCGTTGACAACAACAAACACCTCTCAAAATCTTACTTTTATGCTCTTTATATGATTTCAAAACTTAAAAGCTCTAGCACATGATTTAATCCCTGCTTCCCTCTGCGAAGGGCCTATCTTTTACTTTTATGTTGAGTCGGTAAACCTATTTACCTCCATCTCATGCAAGCAATTGAGTTGTTGTGATCCAACCATCTATATTATGATCTATTTAATCATGCCTTTTACTCTTCCTTGTTTAGTACAAATTTTATCTGAATGAATATGACTTTGAAGGTTATTAATGATTATGAGGAGATTGTTATGATTAAGGATGTAAGCTTGGCCATAAAGTTCTGATACAAAGGCTTTGCTCAGAAGATAAGCACAATCTATTAATAAGTTCTCTGACCAAGAACAAAGTTTGCCTTAACCGTTTATGATTTCCTATGCACCTCTATTTGTGATTTCTCTTTACTTATTTCAAGTTGAGTTATATGAGGAGGATGTTTACTAGAATGTCTTGTGTGAATTAATATGATGCTTCTTGTCCGTATTTTATTTATCGACTCTTCACTCCATAAACATGTGGTCTTGTTTATTGAGCTCAGTTTCGCTTGGGGACAAGCGAGGTCTAAGCTTGGGGGAGTTGATACGTCCATTTTGCATCACTATTTTATATCATAATTTACTGTTATTCATTGATATATTTCATATTTAGAGATGATACTTATGTTATTTCACTTATTTTGCATGTTTCGCGATTATTGGAGAATTATTCACCGGAGTCAGAATTCTGCTGGAAAAAGCACCGTCAGGATACCATATTTCTGAAGATCAACAATTGACGGAAATTATACCGAAGATCTTATTTTTCCAGAAGAATGAGCCAGCCAGAAGGAGGAGCCGAGGAGGGCCGCCATGGCCCCTCCATAGGCCGGCGCGGGCCCAGCCCTGGCCGCGCCGCCATGTGGGGAGGGGGCCCACGACCCCCCTCGGCCTCCTCTCTTTCGCGTACTTCATCACCCCGAAAACCTAAGGCACGGGGGATAAGCGAGAGTAGACACAGCCGCCTCTGCGGGGCGGAGAAACACCAGAGAGAAAAGAGCTCTCCGGCGGGCAGGAATCCGCCGGGGAAATTCCCTCCCGGAGGGGGAAATCGTCGCCATCGTCACCGTCATCGAGCTGGACTTCATTGGGATCATCATCATCATCTCCACCATCGACACCGCCATCTCCACCGCTGCACCTCGTCTCCGCTGTAACATCTAGGGTTGAATCTTGAGTATTTCATAGGGGAAACTCTCCCGATATTGATTACTACTTGTTATTGATGCTATTGAGTGAAACCATTGGATCAAGGTTTATGTTCAGATTGTTATTCACCATTATATCACCTCTGATTATGTTCCATATGATGTCTCGTGAGTAGTTCGTTTAGTTCTTGAGGACATAGGTGAAGTCTAAATGTTAGTAGTGAACTATGTTGAGTAATATTTAATGGTTTGATATTTAAGTTGTGGTGTTATTCTTCTAGTGGTGTCATGTGAACATCGACTACATGATACTTCACCTTTATGGGCCTAGGGGAGTACATCTTGTATTCGTTTGCTAATTGTGGGGTTGCCGGAGTGACAGCAACCTGAACCCCCATTGGTATATCGATGCGGGAGGGATAGCAGGATCTCAGAGTTTAAGGCTGTGGTTAGATTTATCTTAATTACTTTCTTGTATTTGCGGATGCTTGCAAGGGGTATAATCACAAGTATGTATTAGTCCTAGGAAGGGCGGTGCATTAGCATAGGTTCACCCACACAACATTTATCAAAACAATGAAGATTAAGCAACTATATGAAGCGAAAGCACTAGACTAGATCCCCGTGTGTCCTCAAGAACGTTTGGTCATTATAAGTAAACAAACCGGCTTGTCCTTTGTGCTAAAAAGGATTGGGCCACTCGCTGCAATTATTACTCTCGCATTTTACTTACTTGTACTTTATTTATCTGCTATATCAAAACCCTCTGAAAACTTGTCTGTGAGCATTTACAGTGAATCCTTCATCGAAACTGCTTGTCAACACCTTCTGCTCCTCGTTGGGTTCGACACTCTTATTTATCGAAAGTACTGCGATACACCCCTATACTTGTGGGTCATCAATCACTATGAGATTTAATCAGGGCATTACGACAAAGAACATAGACCGCCATCCAGCATGCATCTATGCCTAAATAGTCCACCTTCGGGTTAGCATCCGCACCCCTTCCAGTATTAAGTTGCAAACAACAGAAAATTGCATTAAGTATGGTGCGTAATGTAATCAACACAAATATCCTTAGACAAAGCATTGATGTTTTATCCCTAGTGGCAACAGCACATCCACAACCTTAGAACTTTATGTCACTGTCCCAGATTCAATGGAGGCATGAACCCACTATCGAGCATAAATACTCCCTCTTGGAGTTAGAAGTATCAACTTGGCCAGAGCCTCTACTAGCAACGGAGAGCATGCAAGAACATAAACAACACATATATGATAGATCAATAATCAACTTGACATAGTATTCTATATTCATCGGATCCCACCAAACACAACATGTAGCATTACAAATAGATGATCTTGATCATGTTAGGCAGCTCACAAGATCTAAACATGATAGCACAAGAGGAGAAGACAACCATCTAGCTACTGCTATGGACCCATAGTCCAAGGATGAACTACTCACGCATCAATCCGGAGGCGGGCATGGTGATGTAGAGCCCTCCGGTGATGATTCCCCTCTCCGGAAGGGTGCCGGAGGCGATCTCCTGAATCCCCCGAGATGGGATTGGCGGCGGCGGCGTCTCTGGAAGTATTTCCGTATCGTGGCTCTCGGTAATAGGGTTTTCGCGACGGAGAGTTTAAGTAGGCGGAAGGCAGCGTTGGAGGGGGCACAGGGGCCCCACACCATAGGCCGGCGCGGGCCCCATGCAGGCCGCGCCGCCCTATGGTGACGGCCCCTCATGGCCCCACTTCGTATGCTCTTCGGTCTTCTGGAAGCTCCGTGGAAAAATAAGACCCTGTGCGTTGATTTTGTCCAATTCCAAGAATATTTTCTTTGTAGGATTTCTAAAACCAAAAACAGTAGAAAACAACAACTGGCGCTTCGGCATCTTGTTAATAGGTTAGTGCCGGAAAATGCATAATAATGATGTAAAGTATGTATAAAACATGTGAGTATTGTCATAAAAGTAGCATGGAACATAAGAAATTATAGATACGTTTGAGACGTATCACTAGAGCATGGAATGTGCAAACTCTGTGGGAGGTGATGACCGCTTGTGTAATTATGCATAACATGATTATTTAGGTAGAGCGGGATGATTCACTGTTTGATAATGAGTGGGATGGCCAGAGAGAGTTGGTTACTCCTTAAGGTGGTCCGACATTATTCCGGGATATCCTCCATGTGCACCACGAAATTCGGGATCTAGCTGTACACAACCAGCTCCAAGCTGATTTGGTGGAGCACATGTGACAGCATGTTGGCAACAATGCTACAAACAACAATGAAGGAAATCCCGAAGCCTAGAGCATTCGTTTTTACATTTTATTTGAGTAATACTTTGTCATTGAATACGTGGACAATAAACTTATATAATAAATCTTGAGCATTTAAATTTATTTATATATTTTTATGATTTATTTTGCTTTTATAGTGAATTTAGAGACAAATAGCAACTTATATGACGCCGCGACCCAAATTCACCATGTTGAGCGCAGCGCGCGATCCAAACGAACACGTGGACACGGGCATCCGTTTGCGTGTCCGCGCGACCACCCAAGGCTTCACACATCAACACAATACTGACGATATTTCAACCCTCTGATAAAGCCTATCACTGTTTGGCTTGTGCTCTCTCCTGCTGTCTCTCATCGGTGGCACATTTGATGTCGGCCATGCTTTTCTGGATGCTTTATTTGATGAGAACGTGTACGGGCAGCAACCCCTGTGTACGAGTATTCTCGCCGAGTACAGCTTTTCAGAACCTAGGTGCATGTGAACCCACCTTTTCAAATGTGCGTTTGTGATGTAAAAACATGTTTTAAAAATCGAAACACAAAATGAATGCAAAGGTGATCTCAAACATGTGCCCTGGACATGAGTTTCGTGACGAAAAAACCTTTTATTTTGCCTCGGCAAAAAAATGAAAATTTGCAGGGCTATATAGCAGTATATATGTGACGTATTTTGTCTTTTTAGAGTCTGAAATAAAAAAGTGGTTTCTCCGCGAAAACTTTCTACGCACACATGGAATATGCATACGTACCCGTTATTTTATTTCAGAATTTTTTAACATTTGAAAAATGCATTTCCCACCTGGGTTCACGTGCACCCAGGTTCAACTGAGACTTTGCAAGCTTCACTGTGGTTTTAAGCAGTCTCATCGATCGCCTCAATCGATAGAATCTAGCACCTGCACGACGGAACATGACTCTACAGCCTGCAGCAATTGATGCCATACCATGCCACATTTTTCAACGGACACTTGAATTCATTCATCTTGAATTAGGCATCTCCAGCCAGTCCCACGTAAACATACGTAAAGTGCGTCAGTACGCTCGATAAATGGGTCTACGTCCTAGTAAATATTCGGTCTATCCACGGAACGCAAACATGGCCAAAATTTAAGGTCGAAATGTGTCGGCGCAAACGCTGTGCCAACGTAGCGCGTGACCGCTCTGATCTGCCTCAGGCCCACCTGGCAGCAACCGTGTCTGCTTCGCCTTCTACGCAGCGCGGCGGTACTAACGGGCAGCTGTGCTTTCGCATTCTGCCAAGCGAGTTAATGGCTGCAACGATGCAGATTCCTCAGGCTTAGTAATGGGTACCCGCCTTAATGCACGTCATCGGCCCCTCGGTTGCCTCCGCCGGACCATTCTCGCACACAAGCCCTAGCTACCTCCCCAATCTGCAACGCTAGAGCCGCCATTCATCTTCTCTCCATCTACCTTCTCCATGCGCACGCCATGGCGGGTCGTAGGGGCCGAGGACGCGGCCGCCGAGGCTGGGGCAGGGGCGGCCGGATATGCACGCTCTTCGTCGCCTGCGCGCTCACCCTCTCCTGAGGAGTGGGAGTGCCCGGTCGCCATGCACTTTGAGTTCGTCGTCCACATCACCGAGGACACCCTCAGTAGAAAGAAACTCCCAGATAAGTTCACGAAGTTTCTCGCCGGCCAGGAGCCGGCTGATGCGCGTAGATGTACACGTCCGTTGGGAACCCCAAGAGGAAGGTATGATGCGCACAGCGGCAAGTTTTCCCTCAGAAAGAAACCAAGGTAATCGGACCAGTAGGAGTCAAGAAGCACGTTGAAGGTTGATGATGGCGAAATGTGATGCGGCGCAACAACAGGGATTCCGGCGCCAACGTGGAACCTGCACAACACAACCCAAGTACTTTGCCCCAACGAAACAGTGAGGTTGTCAATCTCACCGGCTTGCTGTAACAAAGGATTAACCGTATTGTGTGTAAGATGATTGTTTGCAAGAAAACAGTAAAACAAGTATTGCAGTAGATTGTATGCGATGTAAAGAATAGGACCGGGGTCCACACTTCACTAGAGGTGTCTCTCCCATAAGATAAAAGCATGTTGGGTGAACAAATTACAGTCGGGCAATTGACAAAATAGAGAAGGGCATAACAATGCATATACATGATATGATAAATATAGTGAGATTTAATCCGGGCATTACGACAAAGTACATAGACCGCCATCCAACTGCATCTATGCCTAAAAAGTCCACCTTCAGGTTATCATCCGAACCCCATTCAGTATTAAGTTGCAAAGCAACAGACAATTGCATTAAGTATGGTGCGTAATGTAATCGACAACTACATCCTTAGACATAGAATCAATGTTTTATCCCTAGTGGCAACAGCACATCACAACCTTAGAACTTTCTCGTCCTTGTCCCAGGGTGTCAATGAAGGCATGAACCCACTATCGAGCATAAATACTCCCTCTTGGAGTTAAGAGCAAAAACTTGGCCAGAGCCTCTACTAATAACGGAGAGCATGCAAGATCATAAACAACACATAAACAATAGATTGATAATCACCATAACATAGTATTCTCTATCCATCGGATCCCGACAAACACAACATATAATATTACAGATAGATGATCTTGATCATGTTAGGCAGCTCACAAGATCCAACAATGAAGCACAATTAGGAGAAGACGACCATCTAACTACTGCTATGGACCCATAGTCCAGGGGTGAACTACTCACTCATCACTCCGGAGGCGATCATCGCGATGAAGAGTCCTCCGGGAGATGAATCCCCTCTCCGGCAGGGTGCCGGAGGCGATCTCCTGAATCCCCCGAGATGGGATTCGCAGCGGCGGCGTCTCTGGAAGGTTTTCCGTATCGTGACTCTCGGTACTGGGGGTTTCGCGACGGAGGCTATTTGTAGGCGAAAGGGCAGGTCAAGAGGCGGCACGAGGGGCCCAGGGGACAGGGCCGCGCGGCCAGGGCCTGGGCCGCGCCGCCCTGTCACCTGGCCACCTCGTGGCCCCACTTCGACTCCCCTTCGGTCTTCTGGAAGCTTCGTGCAAAAATAGGACCCTGGGCGTTGATTTCATCCAATTCCGAGAATATTTCGTTACTAGGATTTCTGAAACCAAAAACAATGAGAAACAAAGAATCGGCTCTTCGGCATCTTTTTAATAGGTTAGTTCCAGAAAATGCGTAAATACGACATATAATGTGCATAAAACATGTAGGTATCATCAATAAAGTAGCATGGAACATAAGAAATTATCGATACGTTGGAGACGTATCAGCATCCCCAAGCTTAGTTCTGCTCGTCCTGAGCAGGTAAAACGATAACAAAGATAATTTCTGAAGTGACATGCCATCATAATCTTGATCATACTATTGTAAACATATGTAATGAATGCAGCGATCAAAACAATGGTAATGACATGAGTAAACAAATGAATCATAAAGCAAAGACTTTTCATGAATAGTACTTCAAGACAAGCATAAATAAGTCTTGCATAAGAGTTAACTCATAAAGCAATAAATCAAAGTAAAGGTGTTGAAGCAACACAAAGGAAGATTAAGTTTCAGTGGTTGCTTTCAACTTATAACATGTGTATCTCATGGATATTGTCAACATAAAGTAATATAACAAGTGCAATATGCAAGTATGTAGGAATCAATGCATAGTTCACACAAGTGTTTGCTTCTTAAGGTGGAGGGAGATAGGTAAACTGTCTCAACAATAAAAGTAAAAGAAAGGTCCTTCAAAGAGGAAAGCATCGATTGCTGTATTTGTGCTAGAGCTTTTATTTTGAAAACATGAAACAATTTTGTCAAGGGTAGTAATAAAGCATATGAGTTATGTAAATTATATCTTACAAGTTGCAAGCCTCATGCATAGTATACTAATAGTGCCCGCACCTTGTCCTACTTAGCTTGGACTACCGGATCTTTGCAATGCCATGTTTCAACCAAGTGTCACAAAGGGGTACCTCCATGCCGCATGTACAAAGGTCTAAGGAGAAAGCTCGCATTTTGGATTTCTCGCTTTTGATTATTCTCAACTTAGACATCCATACCGAGACAACATGGACAACAGATAATGGACTCCTCTTAAATGCATAAGCATGTAGCAACAATTATTATTCTCATATGAGATTGAGGATATATGTCCAAAACTGAAACTTCAACCATGATTCATGGCTTTAGTTAGCGGCCCAATGTTCTTCTCTAACAATTTGCATGCTCCAACCATTAAGGTGGTAGATCCTTCAGACAAGACGGACATGCATAGCAACTCACATGATATTCAACAAAGAATAGTTGATGGCGTTCCCCAGAAGCATGGTTATCGCACAACAAGCAACTTAATAAGAGATAAAGTGCATAAGTACATATTCAATACTACGATAGTTTTTAAGGCTATTTTGTCCCATGAGCTATATATTGCAAAGGCGAATGATGGAATTTTAAAGGTTGCACTCAAGCAATTTACTTTGGAATGGCGGAGAAATACCATGTAGTAGGTAGGTATGGTGGACACAAATGGCATAGTAGTTGGCTCAAGGGTTTTGGATGCATGAGAAGTATTCCCTCTCGATACAAGGTTTAGGCTAGCAAGGTTATTTGAAGCAAACTCAAGGATGAAACTGTGCAGCAAAACTCACATAAAAGACATATTGTAAACATTATAAGACTCTACACCGTCTTCCTTGTTGTTCAAAACTCAATACTAGATATTATCTAGACCTTAGAGAGATCAAATATGCAAATCAAATTTTAGCAAGCTCTATGTATTTCTTCATTAATGGGTGCAAAGCATATGATGCAAGAGCTTAAACATGAGCACAACAATTGCCAAGTATCACATTATCCAAGACATTTTAGAATTACTACATGTAGCATTTTCCAATTCCAACCATATAACAATTTAACGAAGAAGAAACTTCGCCTTGAACATTATGAGTAAAGCCTAAGGACATATTTGTCCATATGCAACAGCGGAGCGTGTCTCTCTCCCACAAAGTGAATGCTAGGATCCATTTTATTCAAACAAAAACAAAAACAAAAACAAACCGACACTCCAAGCAAAGAACACAAGATGTGACTGAATAAAAATATAGTTTCAGGGGAGGAACCTGATGATGTTGTTGATGAAGAAGGGGATGCCTTGGCCATCCCCAAGCTTAGACGCTTGAGTCTTCTTAAAATATGCAGGGGTGAACCACGGGGGCATCCCCAAGCTTAGAGCTTTCACTCCTCTTGATCATAGTATATCATACTCCTCTCTTGACCCTTGAAAACTTCCTTCACACCAAACTTCAAGCAAACTCATTAGAGGGTTAGTGCACAATTAATAATTCACACATTCAGAGTTGACACAATCATTCTTTACACTTCTGGACATTGCATAAAGCAACTGGACATTAATGGATCAAAGAAATTCATCCAACATAGCAAAAGAGGCAATGCGAAATATGAACAGTTCGTAAAGACGAATTTTAAAGTGGCACCAGACTTGCTCAAATGGAAAAACTCAAAACTAATGAAAGTTGCGTACATATCTGAGGATCACGCTCGTAAATTGGCAGATTTGTTAGAATTTTCTACAGAGACTTGTGCCCAGATTCGTGACAGACAGCAATGCTGTTTCTGCGCAGCGATCCCAAATATAACATCAACTTTGACATAGAAACTTTACTTGGCACAAAAACATGATAAGGAGAGGTTGCTACAGTAGTAAACAACTTCCAAGACTCAAATATAAAACAAAGTACTGTAGTAAAAACATGGGTTGTCTCCCATAAGCGCTTTTCTTTAACGCCTTTCAGCTAGGCGCAGAAAGTGCAAATCAAGTAACATCAAGAGATGAAGCATCAACATTATTACTTGTTCTAATAATAGAATCAAAAGGCAACTTCATTCTCTTTCTAGGGAAGTGTTCCATACCTTTCTTGAGAGGAAATTGATATTTAATATTACCTTCCCTCATATCAATAACAGCACCAACGGTTCGAAGAAAAGGTCTTCCCAACACAATAGGACAAGATGCATTGCATTCGATATCCAAGACAACAAAATCAACGGGGACAAGGTTATTGTTAACCGTAATGCGCACATTATCAATCCTCCCCAAAGGTTTCTTTTTAACATTATCGGCAAGATTAACATCCAAATAACAATTCTTCAATGGTGGCAAGTCAAGCATATCATAAATCTTTTTAGGCATAACAGAAATACTTGCACCAAGATCACATAAAGCATTACATTCAAAGTCATTGAATTTCATTTTAATGATGGGCTCCCAACCATCTTCTAACTTTCTAGGAATAGAAGTTTCAAGTTTTAGTTTCTCTTCTCTAGCTTTTATGAGAGCATTTGTAATATGTTTTGTAAAGGCTAAATTTATAGCACTAGCATTAGGACTTTTAGCAAGTTTTTGTAAGAACTTTATAACTTCAGAGATGTGACAATCATCGAAATCTAAATCATTATGAGCTACAGCAATGGGATCATTGTTCCCAAGGTTGGAAAAAATTTCAGCAGTTTTATCACAAGCAGTTTCAGCAGTTTTAGCAATTTCAGGCAGTTTTGTACGCTTTGCACTAGGAGTAGAAACATTGCCAACACCAATTATTTTACCATTGATAGTAGGAGGTGCAGCAACATGTGAGGAATTAACATTACTAGTGGTGGTAATAGTCCAACCTTTAGCTACATTATTCTCTTTAGCTAGTTTTTCATTTTCTTCTCTATCCCACCTAGCACGCAATTCAGCCATTAATCTCATATTCTCATTAATTCTAACTTGGATGGCATTTGCTGTAGTAGTAATCTTATTATCAATATCATTATTAGGCATAACTTTCAATTTTAAAAGATTAACGTCAGAGGCAAGTCTATCAACTCTAGAAGCAATAATATCAATTTTATCAAGCTTTTCCTCAAAAGATTTGTTAAAAGCAGTTTGTGTACTAATAAATTCTTTAAGCATAGCTTCAAGATCAGAGGGTACACTCCTATTATTGTTGTAAGAATTCCCATAAGAATTACCATAACCATTACCATTAGCAGAAGGATATGGCCTATAGTTATTACCAGAGTTGTTCCTATAAGCATTGTTGTTGAAATTATTATTTTTAATGAAATTCACATCAACATTTTCTTCTTGAGCAACCAATGAAGCTAAAGGAACATTATTTGGATCAACATTAGATCTACCATTCACAAGCATAGACATAATCACATCAATCATATCACTCAAGGAAGAGGTTTCTTCAACAGAATTTACCTTCTTACCTTGTGGAGCTCTTTCCGTGTGCCATTCAGAGTAATTTATCATCATATCATCAAGAAGTTTTGTAGCCGCCCCCAAAGTGATGGACATAAAGGTACCTCCAGCAGCTGAATCCAATAAATTCCGCGAAGAAAAATTTAGTCCTGCACAGAAGGTTTGGATGATCATCCAAGTAGTCAGTCCATGGGTTGGGCAATTCTTTACCAAAGTTTTCATTCTCTCCCATGCTTGAGCAACATGTTCAGTATCTAATTGCTTAAAATTCATTATGCTACTTCTCAAAGATATAATTTTAGCGGGAGGATAATATCTACCAATAAAAGCATCCTTACATTTAGTCCATGAATCAATACTATTCTTAGGCAAAGATAGCAACCAATCTTTATCTCTTCCTCTTAATGAGAAAGGAAACACTTTCAATTTAATAACATCACCATATACATCCTTATACTTTTGCATTTCACAAAGCTCAACAAAATTATTAAGATGGGCAGCAGCATCATCAGAACTAACACCAGAAAATTGATCTCTCATAACCAGGTTCAGTAAAGCAGGTTTAATTTCAAAGAATTCTGCTGTAGTAGCAGGTGGAGCAATAGGTGTGCAAAGGAAATCATTATTATTTGCATTTGTGAAGTCACACAACTTAGTATTTTCAGGGGTATTCATTTTAGCAACAGTAAATAAAGCAAACTAGATAAAGTAAATGCAAGTAACTAATTTTTTTTTGTGTTTTTGATATAGAGAGCAAGACAGTAAATAAAGTAACACTAGCAACTAATTTTTTTTTGTGTTTTGTTTAGGTGCAGCAAACAAAGTAGTAAATAAAATAAAGCAAGACAAAAACAAAGTAAAGAGATTGAGAAGTGGAGACTCCCCTTGCAGCGTGTCTTGATCTCCCCGGCAACGGCGCCAGAAAAAGTGCTTGATGCGCGTAGATGTACACGTCCGTTGGGAACCCCAAGAGGAAGGTATGATGCGCACAATGGCAAGTTTTCCCTCAGAAAGAAACCAAGGTTTAATCGGACCAGTAGGAGTCAAGAAGCACGTTGAAGGTTCACTACAAGAAAAGTTATGATAGACAACGTCCCAAAATCGTCAACTAAGGGGCATTTTTCGTCGCCTATGGGCCTAACCCGACGATATGGGTTCCGTTGTCGAAACTGCGTCAGGCAAAGTCCAACGACGATTTTTTCGGTCCGTCGCGCTTGGGCGCCCTTCCGCCACGGAAAATCGGACCGTTGCGGAAGTGTTTTCGGGAGCCCGTTGACTGCTGACGTCATGCAAACTGACACGTGCGTACGCCGTTAACTGCCAGTTAACGGCGTTAACCGGCTGAAACCCCGTGGTAGATGGTAGGCCCACACGAGGCCTGCCACGTCTTAAGCGGGCCGGGCCAGATGACATAGTTTGACCGGTCAACTATATAGCTGGGCTGGTCCATTAGTTACGTGGGCCGGGCCTAACCTCTAATGTTGACTGGTCAAAAGTTAAATGGGCCGGCCCATTTAACATGTGGGGTCCCCCTTACAGCAACTGGGCCGGCCCAAGAAGCAAGTGGGCCGGGCCAAAAACACAGGTGGGTCCCACTTTCCTGTTAAAAGGCCGGCCCATTTAGTGTGTGGGGTCCACCATATAGCAAGTGGGCCGGCCCAACAAGCTAGTGGGCCGGGCCAAAAACACATGGTGGGTCCCACTATCCTGTTAAAGGGCCGGCCCATTTAGTATGTGGGGTCCACCATATATCAAGTGGGCCGGCCCAACAAGATAGTGGGCCGGGCCAAAAACACAGGTGGGACCCACCTTCCTGTTAAAGGGCCGGCCCATTTAGTATGTGGGGTCCACAAACCACAATATAGCAAGTGGGCTGGCCCACCAAGATAGTGGGCCGGGCCAAAAACACATGTGGGTCCCACATTCCTGTTAATGGGCCGGGCCATTTGTTATGTGGGGTCCACCATGTAGAAAGTGGGCCGGCCCAACAAGATAGTGGGCCGGGCCAAAAAACACAGGTGGGTCCCACCTTACTATTAAAGGGCCGGCCCATTTACCATGTGGGACCACCATATAGCAAGTGGGCTGGCCCAACAAGATAGTGGGCCGGGCCAAAAGCACAGGTGGGCCCCACTTTCCTGTTAAAAGGCCGGCCCAATTAGTATGCGGGGTCCACCATACTGCAAGTGGGCCGGCCCAACAAGATAGTGGGCCGGGCCAAAAACACAGGTGGGTCCCACTTTCCTCTTGAAGGGCCGGCCCGTTTAGTATGTGGGGTCCACCACAAAAGCAAATGGGCTGGCCCAACTAATTAGTGGGCCGGCCCAGTAGTGGGTGGGGTCCACCTTAAAGCAAGTGGGCCAGCCCAATTAGAGTGTGGGGTCCACCGTAACTCACATGGGCTGGCCCAAGAAGTAAGTGGGCCAGCCCGTTTAGTTGCTGTTTATATGCCGGCATAATATGCGCTTTAGGATTTTGCGGGCAGGCACATATGTGATTTCGATTAATTGGGCCGTTTAAGGGATGGGAATTCGTGATTTAGATACTGAGAATATTTACGCAGCATTGATTTCTGTCGGATAGCCTCACTTACCACAAGCACCAAAGAAAAAATGCGCGAAAGAACTATAAAAACTAACTAAATATTACATCAGCTGCAAGGCATTGAAAAAATATTACAGAACCCAGAGAAATTGAATGGTAATCAAACCTAGCAATACAATGAAGCGATCCGGCAATCTTTTAAGTTGTCCATGCAGCACCTATATCTGAAACAAAGACATTACAAGTTAAGACAGCAACAATGGAAAGGCAAAGACACTACAATATTGTTTGCCAAAGAATTTGGAACTCATCATTTCGTCGTTATAACAAGATCATTGTAATGCGCACAATAAGCAAACAAAGAGTGCATGCCGCATACCAACAGCCAATATAACAGAGCATGTTAGAATGAAACAGCAGACTTACTACTGTCGAGTCCCATGCAAACCAACATGTTCAGGGAGTACAAAATTGGCATGAACAACAGAGTAGCAGGCTATAAATTTTGTAACAACGACTGAGCAAGATGAAGTTATGATGGCTACATCTACAGAGCAGGGACTGTAAACCAAAAATAGAAGTTACGATGGCAAAAGCTAAAGAGGAGGGAATGTGAACCAACATGTGCCAAGTGCAATTACTTCATTTTGCCCGTGAACTAAATAATACTCCTGAACTTATAGTGAAGGGGATGCAAATCAAGATGTTTCGGGATATAAACTTGTAATGAGCAACACATAGAGGATAGTTAATGCTGGCGCTTAGGATGGACCAGATACAGAATATAGTGGGATCACCTGTGAACTTGTATAAGAGGGAATGCAAACCAATATGTTCAGCTTTCCATATGTGAGCGTCATGCCAAGTCAGAGAAACAAGTCAATAATGCAGCTTTTGAAGAACAAGATGGCACGCAAAATTATTATCTAGTAGTATATGACAAGTTTATTTGTACTACAGGCTAGATAGCAGAGTGATAGCATGCCAAACTAAGTCCTTACTTTGTTAGCTTACAATGAACTAGATACAAAACAATGGCATCACCTGTAGTACAGGGAATGCAAGCCAACATGTTCATGGAGTAAAAAATTGGCACAAACAACATAGTAGCAGGCCATAATTTTTGTAACAACGACTGAGCAAGATAAAGTTATGATGGCTAGATCTACAGAGCAGGGAATGTAAACCAAATATAGAAGTTACGATGCCAAAAGCTATAGAGCAGGGAATGCGAACCAACATGTGCAATTACTTAAAATTGGCCATGAACTAAATAATAGCAGGATGTTACTATAATACCTATAATTTTTGTAACAACGGCGAGCAAGATAGAAGTTATGATGGCTACATCTACGAGCAGGGAATGCAAACCAAAATGTTCAATCGCTTAAAGTTAGCAATGAAGTAGAAAATAGCAACGATGTTACGGTCATAGCTAGGAATGAACTAAAAGAGCTTCGGACAAACAAGAAACTGAACCCGAACATGGCGCTAAAACAAGGGACTTACATTAGGAGAAGCACTGTGGGAGTCACGACAGATCTTCCTGGGGTTGATAGATCCGGTGATGAAGTACGCTACATGTGCTACTTGGGGTTGGAGAGACGGCCATTACACTTCATGGTTACTCATCTCATCTGCAAAAACGTAACGGCGCGTCGTTAGCACAAACAGGTTCCCCCAAGATTAAACAAGAACTTGCAGGCAAGCAATAGAAAAGCGACAGTAGAAGAGTTTAGATCATGCACTGCGCCGGTGAAGCAGATCCGGTTCATGCACAGCGGTGTCGGTGAGCAAGATCCGATGCGGTGGACGATGGATCCGGCGAAGCGGCTCCGGCGGGGTGGACGATACCGCAGCTGAAGCGACTGCGGTAGACTGCTGGATGAGCATATGGTTTCGAGGTTCGGCGGGGATGATCCGGTCCGGTTGATGACGGCGTCGATGAAGCGGCTCCGGCAGGCAGCCGGATGACGAGGATCGCGAGGCCTCGGGTAGGCCAGGGAAGTCCGGCGGGGATGTTCCGGTGCGGTGGTCGTGGAGGTGGGAGAGAGGGACTTGGGAAGTTCCGGTGGGTGGTCTGAGGGAAATGAATTTTTTTTGGGAGGGTTTCCGGGCTAGGGAGGTGGTGATCCAAAAAATGACGGGCAGACCCCCCCACCAACCGACTTTGCTGCCATCTCCACAGGGGTAGAATGGGAATTTGGAAGCGTGTGAAATTTTTGTATTTTGTGGGCGGGAAGTTTTGCCGCTATGAGATTTTGAATTTGGCCACCGTCCAAGTATAATGATAAAAAATTGTGAGACCGTACTAGTACCTCTGTTCAAGGCCGAGTGCAAAATCAAATCATCATCACGTTGAAAATTTGTTACCAACTTACCATGATCATGATCTACCTCTGAAAATGGGCGCATCCACTAAAACTTGCAAAGTATAATGATACAAATTTGTGAGACCGTACTAGTACTTATGTTCAAGGTCGAGTGCAACATCAAATCATCATTATATTGAAAATTGTGTTACCATGATCATGATATTTCTCTGAATTTGGCGCAACCGCTAAATCTCGCAAAGGATAATGATAAAAAAAAAGGTGAGATTGTACTAGTTCTTATGTTCAAGGCCGAGTACAAGATCAAATCATCATCACGTTGAAATTTGTTACAATGATCATGACATATCTCTAAAATTAGTGCATCCGCTAAATCTTGCACGTGGCGCATCTCGGTGCGGAGCAACAAGTCGGTGCTATCAAGGTTGAGGCGTCGGTAGCGTCATCGGGCTCTCATCTCTTGATAGATCTTCTACATGGCGCGGCGCACCACCCGCCGATAAGCAGTCACATGTGAGACCGAGGTGGAGACGTCCCCGGCATCCTCGAGGCGCGGCCGCCCTTCTACGAGCCAGCGTCGACTCAAGGTATGAATCCATGTGGTGTCTTAGATTTATTGTTCTTCTCTTATGATTATTTTGAGCCGAACATGTGTGCTCTTTCTCTGAATATATTGCTTGAAAAGCTTACCAAGTTACTTAAATTCACTTTGTTCTTAATCTTGCGAGCTAATATTGTTATTTTTAATGAACGGTGGTGTGCGCAAGCAGAGTTATTTGTGGATGTGTTGAGCTGTTAGGCATAAGTCGAAATCCTCATCTAAACGAGGCCTCAGATTAACACATAAAAAAGGTGTTCAATCTCGCCCACAATACCCTCTTCTTTCCTCTCCCTTTATTGGAACTTGTTTTGCAGACAAGGAAAGTGGCACGTGTAATGTGAGTAAAACCCTCTTAGCCAAAATCATCTACGAGCAAGATTTTCTATATTGTAGATGCCCCAATTGACTCTCATCCCCAAAGTAGTTTTTTTATGTCAGTATAGACTTCTTTCTTTGGATGTATACTATCGTACATGGCATGCATTTGCCTAATGAGCAACATTGTATTGCTATTCTAGCCAACTTTGATCGATATGTCAAGCTTCATGCACGAGATGCCATGTTTAATTTACTCCTCGCTCTGATCCATATTTCTTGATGTGAAATGAATGTGAATCGGAGGGAGTACTTTCTTAGATAGTACTATATCATTTCAAAAAAAAGTACTACTACATCACAAATGCATCAAAAGAGTACTACATCACAAGACCACCACGGTTGTACTAGTAGAGTTTAATGCTGAACTTCCAAAGGGATTAAGATTACACATATGAACTTTAAACATGACCAGGAGCATGAGGGCCCGGCGGCGAGGGCGTTGACGTGGAGCAAGCTAGGCAAGACGTAATTCTGGAGGAAGAGGCCATATGATGCGTACTTGGCCTTGGTTGCAGGGCGGTGTTTCCCCCTATGTACTTAGGCCTACACCCATCGCATGTTGGATCAGGCTGTGGATGTCCTTCTAGAGAAATTTGCCACATAATGGGCAAAATAGCTCCCCGCGCGTATGCAGAAACGAATTTCACCACCCTTCAGCCGCTTGAGAACATAGCGGCTTTTCCGGTCCCTGCGCACCTTGTTGTTGTCCATGTCATCAGAATACTCCTATGAATTATTAAGTACTACATAATCAAGTTTTTATGACAGATCGAATAAATACTCCACTAACATAATCAAACCTTAGAAACCCTAAAATTAAATGTGTAGAACAAGTAAATGGCAGAAGAAATCGTAATAAATCATGAGAAACCCTATGAACAACCATGAACATTAGCCACAACAATTGCAAGTCCACTAAGTATGAACACATAAATTGATTATATGACTACATGGCAGATTAGTCGAAATTAAACTAGAATCTGATCTTACGAATCATAGAATCAATTACATCTACAAGAACAAGGTAGGATATCAAATCAATCAAGAACCAGGCTCGTGCAAACCATGTGAACAGCAATATGACACAAAGAGGGTTGGGACAGTTTCGGTAAAAGAGAAGTACCTCCTCGTCATCACCCTCAACATCCTCCTGGAACTGAACGTTTGGGCCGAAATCATCGAAGGGGTCGAGGTTCGCGTCCAGCATCGGGCCTAGGAAGACCTCGCCGTGGTGGCCTGCAACGCCGTGCACATCTTCGGCGGGATAAACAACGTTGGTATCCACCTTCTGCTCGACGGCCAGGACGCCCGTTTCGACCGAGGTCGAAGAACCAGACAAGCAGAGGAGACGAGCGGCATGGGTGCCCGGTGAAGCCTCACCCGTCGTGACGGCCAGGATGCCCATTTCGACCGAGGTTGAAGAATCCGACAAGCAGAGGAGACGAGCGGCTTGGGTGCCCGGTGAAGCCTCACCCACCACGACGGCCACTACCGTAGAGGCATCCTCTGCGTGGGCGGTCGCCTATTGCTCCGCCTCGTATGCAATACCTATCTTCATGCTGTTGTGGTTGGAAACGGGAAAGTCGATGCCTCAGAGGTGCGGTGAGTGGATGGGGGTTTTCACAGTGTGGGGGAGGCAAGTTGGGGGAGTGGAGAGGACGAGCTCGCGAGAGATGATGAGGCCGATTATGTTATAGCCTCCGACCCCCTGTATCCAGTAGTGGACGCGTGAAGTCATGCATGTACTCGACTTTCCACTTTCTGGGAGACGTGTACGAAACTTTTTTTTTTGGACCATTTAACTTCATGTGGGACTCATGTATACCAATACTTCCAAACGTCATAAGTAATTCAAAATCATTCAGAATAATATGAGACCTTAACATTTTATTTTTTGTGTCAGATATTGTCTATGAAAAATAACATCCTTCAAAAAATAAATCGCCTATGCCAATCCGATCATGCCCGTCTACTCCAACTAGCTTCCTCGAGTAATTTGTCACCTTACATTCTTAAAATGAACCAAAATTTGGCACAGGGGTGCATCATCACATGGAAAATGATGTTACCATTCTGTCTTCCCATTTTTTTTTGAATTTTTCAAAATTGTCATGCCCTAACGGAAAAAATGTACTCCTTCTAAGAAGCATGTATCAGAATGGCATTACCAAAACCTAGGGGTGGGGTGGGGGGAGGGGGGCACATGGTGGTGTGATGATACATCACATTTGGACCACACAACACCATTTGGACCAACCAAAAAAAAACACCCTACACAAACCCTGGTCAAAACTAGTTTGACCAATATTACAAAAGTTGTACGGAGTACATAATTCTGAAACCGTCAGAAATATACGAAGCATTCACGAGTCCCCAAAGTCAGTGACTTTGAGTCACTTACAACTGTGGTCCACATATCAGTCACCCAAAGTCATGGCAAAGTCAGCTTGGCAAAGTCACCGACAGACAAAGCAAGCAGTGAACAGACAACTCCGTAGCACTGAAAAGACATCTCACAGAAAAGGCTAGTACTACCTTTTCTTCCCGGATAAGCAAAAATAGCTGATCGGTACTGACGAAATGCACCAGGTCCGCAATGTACTCCAGCTATAAGTGAAGCATGCCTACCACTGAAGAGGAAATTCAAGATTCCACCAGATCCCCATATCACTCTTTTGCATAAAACACGGACATATCTTTTGCACAATTCACCACTTGTTGGTCTAATCTATCGCAGCTTCCATCAGTTGGTCATCCAATTAACGATTTAACGGATTAGAAAAATAAGCGGTGGAATTAGAAGTACTAGTAGCGAAATGTGCAAAATATACCGCCCTTCCCGAGGGGGTTTGTCCAGAAGAGGGCCGGATGACAATGTCCCGGGTGCATCCAGAAACGAGAGGGGTAGTTTCTAATACATGTAAGAAATTATTTTACAAAAAGGTACATATTAAGTAGTACAACTATTAGTACAGTACTACTATTTCGAGGGAAAATGCCATGTCGTGCGACCTCTAATCAATGAGTAGAAGTTGTAGGTGCGCCTAACATGCATTGCTGAAAGCTGGTTCCGCTAGAATTTGAGCTCAGCCGGGGCGGATTCTGCGAAGTACGCCCGACGTCACTCATGTATCCCACCAAACTGCTCACTTCTTTCAATGTCTCTTCTCTTTCACTGCAGCTCTCCAACATCAGGTGCATCAACTTATCTTGTGCCTTCTGCCTCTCGAGAAGGGCAAGGATGGCGATGTCAGCATATTCAAGGTTCAACTTTTGGAGCTGTACTTTATCCTGAAGAAGGATTTTGTACTCTATATCAGACTTGTCTCTGTCGAGGCACACAGTCTTGAGTATGCTGCTGGCTTTCTCCGCTGATGCTTTCTGCTTAATCAGCTCGTTCTTCAACATATCGCGCTCATTTCGAAGGCTGCAAATGAGCTCCACAAGAGTTTTCGAATTCTTCTTCTTGGCAGCCAAATCGTCTCGGAGGCGATCACACTCTAAGCTGAGCTCCTCGTTTTTTTCCATCAAGATGGCGACAGTGGTGTCGATAGTCGGCGCCGCTTCCTTCAGGGCGAAATCATCGGTAGCAAGTAAGCGCAAAGGAAGAAGAAGAAGAAGAAGAAGAAGAAGAAGATAACTACACAGTGCTTGGTGCTACCTCATTTCGCCGGGGTAGGGCCGGGTTGAAATCATCGGACGACGATGATTCCTTGGTCGTGGAAGTTGGTGCAGTAGGGGCGTCGTTGGAACTTCCAACCCTTTAAGATGTATAACCATAGAGACTCTTAAAGAGCTTGAGCCCGGGCAAGAAGAAACGAAAGTACATGGCGAAGGAAACTAACCCGGTGAGCACAGCACGGACGCGTTTCGGCGGCGGCGGCAGCGGCGGCGACGGCGAGCCCACTTGGTTTCTGGAACCGTCTCTCGAAATTTCGAGCCGGCGTTTTTTCTCCGCGTACTTGACCGCCGACGACCTGAATTTTGAAGACATTGCTGGAGGAGAGAGAGACGAACAAATGTTTGTTAGGTGGAGAGAGGAAGAAAGTGAATGGAACGAGAGAGTTTAGCGTTTTGCCCTTATAGTCATAGTCGCTAACCGTGACGCGGGAAGGTTGGTCGTCGGCGTTTAATGGTCTCCCGCGTGGAAACCGAGGCGGCCACGAGGCAGCGGCTGGCCACGCGGCATCCAGTCGCCTACTCCGCCGTAAATAAGGGTAGTTGCCTACCACCACCAGGTGACATGCACCTTTTGCATGTCACCGTGTGACATGCGGCCTAAATTCAAATTTAAAACATTGCGAAAAAAATCATGCATCCGGTGACATGCCCATGGCATGCCACCGATGAAGAGTTCCGTGCCATGCACTCTGGCACTCTGCGCCGTCTTGGATCAGAAAATGAGCGAAGAACGAGGACGAGGCACTAGTTCAAATTTAGGATGAAGTTTAAGTTTTATTTTGGTTTAAATTAGATTAGAGGGAGTAGTACTCTTACTTTATTACTCGTACTTGTGTTAATGTAGTAGTATTATTATGGTGGTGTACTTGCGTTCGTGTACTGCTTGTTTCAGCTGTTTTGGTGAAGGAGACATGCATCACCTTTTTTGGTGATATATCTAGTCGTCATGTAGCCCTCTACCATGTACTATTTTTGCTATGAATATATGTGGTATTGATTGTCAAAAAAAAAACCCCCAAGATCCTGAAAAACTGTTGGTCTATCCCGAGAAACGAGGAGGTTTAAGGAAACGAGGAGTCCAGCGCGTGCGGAAGGAGCTTTAATCGTGCGAGCATGCAGGGGCAAAATGAGGAAACTAGCGATTACTTTCTCTCCTGCCAGTCTTATACCTTAATAAATGGGCAAACTGAGCACGTTGTAGCTAATCCTTTTATTAATTAAACAGCTATATTAGTCAATAAGATTGCCTTATGTTTTTCCTCAGTTTTCGCCAAGCCCTTATTTGTTACCCGCAGAAGGAGCTCAGACGGGAGGATTCCAGTTTAGTTGACCGTTCCGTGCTGACGTGTGGGGCTAGTAGAAAGGGACCGCGTGGGACAGGACGAGACCGCGTTTGGTTGTACGTGAGCAGGAGCTGGGTTCTGTCTCTCTCGGCGCGAATTGGCATTTTTAAGAGCACCTTTTCCCCCTCTGTCTCTTTGTCTTTATTAACCAAATTAGTATCAAATCTAGAGAAGCTTGCATTTCTGTCTTTCTTCAATTATTTGTGCCTTTTGGCCCTCGTTGTTTGCCCAATATGGCAGCAAATCTAGTACTCCCTCTGGTCCATATGTATGTAGTTAAATCTAGAAGCAAATCTCCAGGGTAATGTACTCCGTACGACAAATTCGCAGTAATAGTAAATCGAGAAAACAAAGTAGGGCCAACAAAATATACTCCAGTAGAATAGGGATAGATAATAGGGATCCCTCCCTAGATAATAAGCTGCATACACAGCAGCCAACGAGTTCGAGGTTCTTCACAACACCATCATACTAACAACATAACAACAAGGGATCCCTAGCTAACAACAAAATAGAAGCTGCTTTGCAGCAGCAGCAGCACACGTCCGGGACTCCGCCTACCCCATCTGCCTCCACTTGTTGCTCCCCTTGGGAGCCTTGGGCTTGAGCGGAGGCATGCGCCCGGCGGAGATCTCCACCCGCTGGATGCTGCGGAGGTGCATGCCGAGCGCCATGTGCTTGGCGCGGAAGGAGTGGTGGTTAATCGCGGCGCCGACCTTGGGGTTGGTGTTGCCGATGTTCTCGGCATGCGTGAGGAGGCAGTTGAAGTCAGTGCGGCCGAGCCTCCTAGTGCAGAAGGGGCACCTGTAGACACCCTTGGCGAAGTAGGAGACGTACTGGCCGACCTGCAGCCTCCGCATCACCTGGCGAGTCTTGACGTCATGGTGCTCGTCGTCGCTGCCGACGTCGCTGCCAGACAGCTGATCCATATCAAACGGGAACTATTAGTGAATGAGATGCAACGATGACTAACGTGCATGATAACAAAGTAAGGAAAAACAGAGCCAGCCTCAGTTAGAGTGGACACGATTATATGTCTACAGGGATGGTGTTAGCGAACCATAGCTCATGCACAACAGATTTGTACACAGCAATGGTTCGCTGAACCCACTCTGTAAAAATTTGTGCCCAACGATTCATCATAGGCAAAGAAACAGATTCCAGATCTGATTTTGAACAGATTCCAGAATATTTGCAAAATTAAACGGTTGATATCTTTTGATTCCTGCATAAAATAATTGACTGAGATCCCATAAATTAACTGATTGAGATCCCATTATTACTTGCATAAATTAACCGAACGGCCGAACTCCAAATCTTAAACGAAATCAAGAAGGGATCAAAGCAAAATGGAATAAAATCGATCGGCGCAAATATTAACCCAATACTCAACCATCTACAGATCGGCACTAATAGTTACTAGGGAACCAGCAAAAATAGGGTTCAAAAAGGAATGGGCGAAGAAAAAAGGGAGCAAACCATAGTTACCTCGTTCCATGGGTCGTCCATGAAGGTGTCGTAGGGGTTCGGAGGCGAGATGTACGGCACCGGCTCATAGGGGTCCCATCCCGGCGGGATACGACCGCCACCGGCGGCGGCGATGGCCTTTGAGGGGACGACATCGAAGAGGGAGGCGTCGCGCTTGGAGCCGACGGCGTCATGGACGATGGGATTCGCATTCTCCATGTCCATCTCGCCTGCAGACGATGATGGGACGTGAGAGGCGGCGTTGCATGAGCGAGTGAGAGTGACAGAGATAGTGCGAGGAGGCGTCTATAAAGGCGAGGGGTGGTTAATGCGACCCGCGTCCTACGCGTCCACCATTTAACGTCTGCACGTCTTGGGCTTCTGCAACGCGACACGCGTCCACAATTGCACGTCTTCGACTTCTGCACCGCGACTCGCGTCAGTACCCGTCAACGATTGCACGTCTTCCACTTCTGCACCGCAACACGCGTACTCGAGTCTAACCCTGGAAATTTAGATATACTCTCGAGTCTTATACTGTAGCATTTTTTGTGTGCTCGGTTTTCCCCTTGAGTACTAATACTGGCTAGTGCAATATACTCAGTTTTACCTCAAGTGCCTGGTCAACAGAGAGTCAACAAATGGGATTAACTAGTTAAATGAGTCAACAAATGGGATTATCAGTTCGTTTTCACGTGTTAAACTTGTCTAAATATTGGTCAAACCAAGGATTTGACCAAGATTCAAATGGGCAGAAAATAAAAAAAATTCAGAAAAATGAAAAACCAAAGCACATAGTCTTCTTATGTCATATAGTAAGCATTAAAGGTGATAAACAAGGTCTACACATATTCAAACCATACAAATCATGTATCTACTCCCTAACCCCTAAACTCTGTCTTATGAAGTCAAGCATGAAGAGAAGTGGTTTTGGGTTTCAAACATGGAAATTTCAAAAACCTCCCAAAAACTTCATTTTAGAGTGACTAAGAAGGATACATGCTTCCCTTTTCATTTTCATGTTTTAAACTTGTTTAAATCTTGGTCAAACCTAGGATTTGACCAAGATTCAAATGGGCATTAAAATTTAAAAATCAGAAAAATGAAAAACCAAAGCACATAGTGTTCTTATGTCATATAGTAAGCATTAAAGTTGATAAACAAGGTCTAGACATATTCAAACCATACAAATTATGTATCTACCCCCTAACCCCTAAACTCAGTCTTATGAAGTCAAGCATGAAGAGAACTGGTTTTGGGTTTCAAACATGGAAATTTCAAAAACCTCCCAAAAAATTCATTTTAGAGTGACTAAGAAGGATACATGCTTCCCTGGTCATTTTCATGTTTTAAACTTGTTTAAATCTTGGTCAAACCTAGGATTTGACCAAGATTCGATGGGCATCAAAATTTAAAAAAATCAGAAAAATGAAAAACCAAAGCACATAGTTTTCTTATGCCATATAGTAAGCATTCAAGTTGATAAACAAGGTCTATACATGTTTAAACCAGACAAATCATGTATCTATAACCCTAAACCTTAAACTCTGTCTTATGAAGTCTAGCATGAAGAGAAGTCGTTTTGGGTTTCAAACATGGAAATTTCAAGAACATCCCAAAAGCTTCATTTTAGTGTGACTAAGAAGGATCAAGGCTTACCTTTTCATTTTCATGTTTTAAACTTGTTTAAATCCTGGTCAAATATAGGTTTAACCAAGATTCAAATGGGCATAAAATAAAAATATAGAAAAATGAAAAACCAAAGCACATAGTCTTCTTATGTCATATAGTAAGCATTAAAGTTGATAAACAAGGTCTAGTCTTATTCAAACTAGACAAGTCATGTATCTACCCGCTAACCCCTAAACTCTGTCTTATGAAGTCTAGCATGAAGAGAAGTCGTTTTGGGTTCAAACATGGAAATTTCAAGAACATCCCAAAAGCTTCATTTTAGTGTGACTAAGAAGGATCAAGGCTTACCTTTTCATTTTCATGTTTTAAACTTGTTTAAATCCTGGTTAAATATAGGATTTGACCAAGATTCAAATGGGCATAAAATAAAAAAAATAGAAAAATGAAAAACGAAAGCACATAGTCTTCTTATGTCATATAGTAAGCATTAAAGTTGATAAACAAGGTCTAGACTTATTCAAACTAGACAAATCATGTATCTATCCGCAAACCCCTAAACTCTATCTTATGAAGTCAAGCATGAAGAGAAGTGCATGGTTTTGGGTTTCAAACATGGAAATTTCAAAAAACTCCCAAAAAATTCATTTTAGAGTGACTAAGAAGGATACATGCTTCCCTTTTCATTTTCATGTTATATACTTGTTTAAATCTTGGTCAAACCTAGGATTTTACCAAGATTCAAATGTGCATCAAAATTCCAAAAAAATAAAAAAATGAAAAAACAAAGCACATAGTTTTCTTATGTCATATAGTAAGCATTAAAGTTGATAAACAAGGTCTAGACATATTCAAACAAGAAAAATCATGTGTCTACCCCCTAACCCTAAACTCTGTCTTATGTAGTCAAGCATGAAGAGAAGTACTTTTGGGTTTCAAACATGGAAATTTCAAAAACCACCCAAAAGCTTCATTTTAGTGTGACTAAGAAGGATCAAGGCTTACCTTTTCATTTTCATGTTTTAAACTTGTTTAAATCCTGGTCAAATATAGGTTTGACCAAGATTCAAATGGGCATAAAATAAAAATATAGAAAAATGAAAAACCAAAGCACATAGTCTTCTTATGTCATATAGTAAGCATTAAAGTTGATAAACAAGGTCTACAAACTTGTCTAAATATTGGTCAAACCAAGGATTTGACCAAGATTCAAATGGGCAGAAAATTAAAAAAAAATCAGAAAAATGAAAAACCAAAGCACATAGTCTTCTTATGTCATATAGTAAGCATTAAAGGTGATAAACAAGGTCTACACATATTCAAACCATACAAATCATGTATCTACTCCCTAACCCCTAAACTCTGTCTTATGAAGTCAAGCATGAAGAGAAGTGGTTTTGGGTTTCAAACATGGAAATTTCAAAAACCTCCCAAAAACTTCATTTTAGAGTGACTAAGAAGGATACATGCTTCCCTTTTAATTTTCATGTTTTAAACTTGTTTAAATCTTGGTCAAACCTAGGATTTGACCAAGATTCAAATGGGCATTAAAATTTAAAAATCAGAAAAATGAAAAACCAAAGCACATAGTGTTCTTATGTCATATAGTAAGCATTAAAGTTGATAAACAAGGTCTAGACATATTCAAACCATACAAATTATGTATCTACCCCCTAACCCCTAAACTCTGTCTTATGAAGTCAAGCATGAAGAGAACTGGTTTTGGGTTTCAAACATGGAAATTTCAAAAACCTCCCAAAAAATTCATTTTAGAGTGACTAGGAAGGATACATGCTTCCCTGGTCATTTTCATGTTTTAAACTTGTTTAAATCTTGGTCAAACCTAGGATTTGACCAAGATTCGATGGGCATCAAAATTTAAAAAAATCAGAAAAATGAAAAACCAAAGCACATAGTTTTCTTATGCCATATAGTAAGCATTCAAGTTGATAAACAAGGTCTATACATATTTAAACCATACAAATCATGTATCTATAACCCTAAACCTTAAACTCTGTCTTATGAAGTCTAGCATGAAGAGAAGTCGTTTTGGGTTTCAAACATGGAAATTTCAAGATCATCCCAAAAGCTTCATTCTAGTGTGACTAAGAAGGATCAAGGCTTACCTTTTCATTTTCATGTTTTAAACTTGTTTAAATCGTGGTCAAATATAGGTTTGACCAAGATTCAAATGGGCATAAAATAAAAATATAGAAAAATGAAAAACCAAAGCACATAGTCTTCTTATGTCATATAGTAAGCATTAAAGTTGATAAACAAGGTCTAGTCTTATTCAAACTAGACAAGTCATGTATCTACCCGCTAACCCCTAAACTCTGTCTTATGAAGTCTAGCATGAAGAGAAGTCGTTTTGGGTTCAAACATGGAAATTTCAAGAACATCCCAAAAGCTTCATTTTAGTGTGACTAAGAAGGATCAAGGCTTACCTTTTCATTTTCATGTTTTAAACTTGTTTAAATCCTGGTTAAATCTAGGATTTGACCAAGATTCAAATGGGCATAAAATAAAAAAATAGAAAAATGAAAAACGAAAGCACATAGTCTTCTTATGTCATATAGTAAGCATTAAAGTTGATAAACAAGGTCTAGGCTTATTCAAACTAGACAAATCATGTATCTATCCGCAAACCCCTAAACTCTATCTTATGAAGTCAAGCATGAAGAGAAGTGCATGGTTTTGGGTTTCAAACATGGAAATTTCAAAAAACTCCCAAAAAATTCATTTTAGAGTGACTAAGAAGGATACATGCTTCCCTTTTCATTTTCATGTTATATACTTGTTCAAATCTTGGTCAAACCTAGGATTTTACCAAGATTCAAATGTGCATCAAAATTCCAAAAAAATAAAAAAATGAAAAAACAAAGCACATAGTTTTCTTATGTCATATAGTAAGCATTAAAGTTGATAAACAAGGTCTAGACATATTCAAACAAGAAAAATCATGTGTCTACCCCCTAACCCTAAACTCTGTCTTATGTAGTCAAGCATGAAGAGAAGTGCTTTTGGGTTTCAAACATGGAAATTTCCAAAACCACCCAAAAGCTTTATTTTAGAGTGACTAAGAAGGATCCATGCTTATCTTTTCATTTTCATATTTTAAACTTGTTTAAATCATTGTCAAACCTAGTATTTGACCAAGATTCAAATGGGCATAAAATTAAAAAATCAGAAAATTGAAAAACTAAAGCACATAGTCTTCTTATGTCATATATATAGTAAGCATTTAAAAGATGATAAATAAGGTCAAGACAATTCAAATAATACAAATCATGTATCTACCCCTAACCCTAAACTCTATCTTATGAAGTCAAGCATGAAGAGAAGTGGTTTTTGGTTTCAAACACAAAAATTTCAAAAACCTCCCAAAAGCTTCATTTTAATTAGACTAACTTATTAATTATGAAGGATCCAGGATTGATTACCTTTTCATTGTCATGTTTTAAACTTGTTTAAATCTTGCTCAAACCTGGGATTTGACCAAGATTCGAATGGGCATAAAAATTAAGAAAAAAATCGTAAGAATGAAAAACCAAAGCACATAGCCTTCTTATGTCATATAGTATGCATTCAAATTGATAAACAAGGTCTAGACATGTTCAAACCAGAAAAATCATGTATCTACCCCTAACCCTAAACTATGTCTTATGAAGTCAAGCATGCATGAAGAGAAGTGGTCTTGGGTTTCAAACATGAAAATTTCAAAAACCTCCCAAAAGCTTCATTTTAGAGCGACTAATAAGGATCGATGCTTACCTTTTCATTTTCATGTTTTTACTTATTTGAATCTTGGTCAAATCCTAGGTTTGACCAAGATTTAAACAAGTTTAAAACATGAAAATGAAATGGGAAGTGTGTATCCTTCTTAGTCAGTCTAAAATGAAGCTTTTGGGATGTTCTTGAAATTTCCATGTTTGAAACCCAAAACCACTTAAGACGAAGTTTTTGGTTAGGCGTAGATACATGATTTTTCTTGTTTGAATATGTCTAGACCTTGTTTATCAACTTGAATGTTTATGACATAAGAAGGCTATATATGTGCTTTGGTTTTCCATTTTTTTCATTTTTCGAAGTTTTATGCCCATTTAAATATTGGTCAAATCCCAGGGTTTGACCAAGGTTTAATCAAGTTTAAAACATGACAATGAAAAGGTAAGCATGAATCCTTTCTCAGTCACTCTAAAATGAAGGTACTTGAAATTTTTATGTTTGAAACACAAAACCCCAGTTCTCTTCATATGTTTGACTTCATAAGACAAAGTTTAGGGTTAGGGGTAGATATGATACATGATATTTCTGGTTTGAATATGTCTAGACCTTGTTTATCAACTTGAATGCTTACTATATGACATAAGAAGGCTATATATGTGCTTTGGTTTTTATTTTTTATTTTTTTGAATTTTACGCCCGTTTGAATCTTGGTCAAATCTAGGTTTGACCAAGGTTAAAACAAGTTTAAAAAATGGCAATGAAAAGGTAAGCATGGATCCTTCTTAGTCACTCTAAAATGAAGCTTTTGGGAGGTTTGTGAAATTTCCATGTTTGAAACCCAAAATCACTTCTCCTCATACTTAACTTCATAAGACAGAGAGTTTAGGAAGAGTAGATACATGTTTTGTGTGTTTTGAATATGTCTAGACCTTGTTTATCAACTTGAATGCTTACTATATGACATAAGAATACTATGTGCTTTGGTTTTTCATTTTTCTGATTTTTTTAATTGTTAAACCCATTTGAATCTTGGTCAAATCCTAGGTTTGAGCAAGATTTAAACAAGTTTAAAACATGAAAATGGAAAGCTAAGCATGAATCATTCTTAGTCACTCTAAAAATCTTTCGGTCTGCAGAAGAGTCGAATCTGCAATCAGTAGTTACAAAAGCGACCCACCTTAGGGATGGATAATAAGACTTGGGCAATATAAACGTTGATACTACTTACTTTGTGATACTAAAATATATGTATCTAGACATATTTCAGTTGTAGATACATCCATTTTAACATCAAGTAATATGGATCGGAGGACTAGCTAAAGAACAATGAGAGGCAGTGTTTCTCTCCCCCAGCCTACTTGGCGGAGTGGCCCTCCATCAGGACAGGTGGTGATTCCGCTTCTCTCGTTGGAATTCCTTACCCCCTAGCCTACTCGGCGACGTGCGCTCCTCAGTGACCTGCGCGAGGGCGCCTCGGCGACCTACGCAAAGGTGGCTGGACTCGGAGCGCATCGACTTCCTTCTGCGGTGCCTGGATTGGATCGACCATCCCGCGCGTGTCCTCCACCATATTGTTTTTCTTCAAGATGCTGTTATCCATCATCTTCTTCACCGCATCATGTTGGGTGTTGAGGCTCCCGTTGAGAGCTTGAACGCACCTGTTTGATAGCTCGACGTTTTCTTCGCGAAGAAAGCCGCACTCGATCTTAAGCATCAAATTCTCGCCCTTGAGCTTCTTGATGACAGAGTTCGTTTCCTCACTTGATGGAACCCTCACATCATGCAGCTTGCCCCGGCCGGTGACCTCGTCCTTCAAAGTATCGACATCATCGCGAAAGTTGGAGGCGAGTTCCACGAGAGTTTTAAGCTCATCTCTGAAACACGCCGATGCTTCCTGCATGGCAATATCATCAGTACCGAAACAAAGTGATGAGAGGAAGACGAAAATGTCCAATCAGTGGTAACCTCTAAGCGCAGGAGACAGGGGTTGAAGTCGTCATGAGAAGATGTCAGGGTGCGTCGTGGGGCACTGAGATATGTATAAAAAGGATTAATACGGAATAAAGAGTTGGGACCTCCGGGCCAGGAAGAATCAAGAAACATGGCGATGGAAACCAACCAGGAATCTTCGACCGCACGACTGACGCCGTTCCGAGACGAGCGCGAAGCAGGGCCTTCGTTTTCTGGCGGGCCCTTTCTCGCGGCCGCATACGGATAGACCGCCGGCGGGAACTCTCCGCGTCCTTGGTCAACACTAGATGGTGCTTCTTCAAGCGAGATGGTGGCCTTGACTTCGGAGGCATCGCTGGAAGTGGAAGGAGACTGGAAGTGAAGCAAGAAGGGGATGGAAGAAGTACTCCCCCCTATTAAAACCAGACAACCGTCTCCTGCCCTCGCTTCGAGCAACCTGGTCCGCCCATCCTAAATCAACGGCCGAGAGGGGCTCAAGGGTCGGGACGCGGGAGCGAGAAGCAAATGAATCGAGAGCGGTCCGGAGTATCTGTCCGTCCACCGTAAATCAACGGGACAGAGCGGCTACCTTCTCTTCGAAGGCTCTCGCGCGCAACCCGAGGAATGGACATACGTCGGCTAGTATAGAATTTTATAGCACGCCATTAATCGAGCTAGCGATCTTGTACCTCGACTACAACTCGATGGACGTCCAAAGCTACGAATAGTCGGAAACAATGAATGCGAGCCAGGGTAGTACTACTGTAGTAGTGAAGCAATGGGGATTATCTGGAGCAAGTACGGAGTACCGAGTACAGTACTACAAAAGTGCTGTAAGTTGTTTTCGCAGTTCATTTTAGCGTAACGTCCAGGTTGTTGTCGAACCAGCTGTTAGATTTTGGGTAATTATTGTTAAGTTGCTGCTTCTTAATTAAAATTTATCAAAGTCATGTAGACTAGATCGATTTGTGAGAACATCCCAAAAGCTTCATTCATTTTAGAATGACTAAGAAGGATCCATTCTTACCTTTTCTTTTCATGTTTTAAACTTGTTTAAACCTTGGTCAAACCTAGGATTTGACCAAGATTTAAATGGGCATAAAAATTCGGAAAAAAATCAACAAATGAAAAACCAAAGCACATATATAGCCTTCTTATGTCATATAGTAAGCACTCGAGTTGATAAAAACTCTGTCTTATGAAGTCAAACATATGAAGAGAACTGGTTTTGGGTTTCAAACATGGAAATTTCACAAACCTCCCAAAAGCTTCATTCTACAGTGACTAAGAAGGATCCAGGATTACCTTTTTCATTTTCAATTTCTTAACTTGTTTAAATCTTGGTCAAACCTAGGATTTGACCAAGATTCAAATGGGTATAACAATTCAAAAAAAAACGGAAAAAAACCAAAGAACATAGTCTTCTGATGTCATATAGTAAGCATTCAAGTTGATAAACAAGGTCTAGACATATTCAAACCAAACAAATCATGTATCTACCCCCTAACCCTAAACTCTGCCTTATGAAGTCAAGCATGAAGAGAAGTGATTTTGGGTTTCAAACATGGAAATTTCAAAAACCTCCCAAAAGCTTCATTTTAGAGTGACTAAGAAGGATCCATGCTTACCTTTTCATTGCCATGTTTTAAACTTGTTTTAACCTTGGTCAAACCTAGGAATTGACCAAGATTCAAATGGGAGTAAAAATTCAGAAAAATTCAAAAAAAATGGAAAACCAAAACACATATATAGCCTTCTTATGTCATATAGTAAGCATTCAAGTTGATAAACAAGGTCTAGACATATTCAAAGCAGAAATATCATGTATCATATCTACCCCTAACCCTAAACTCTGTCTTATGAAGTCAAACATATGAAGAGAACTGGGGTTTTGGGTTTCAAATATAAAATTTTCAAGTACCTTCATTTTAGAGTGAGTAAGGAAGGATTCATGCTTACCGTTTCATTTTCATGTATTAAACTTGTTTAAACCTAGGATTTGACCAAGATTTAAATAGGCATAAAAAATTCGAAAGAAATCAAAAAATGAAAAACCAAAGAACATATATAGCCTTCTTATATCATATAGTAAAAAATTCAAGTTGATAAACAAGGTCTAGACATATTCAAACAAGAAAAATCATGTATCTACACCTAACCATAAACTCTGTCTTAAGTGGTTTTGAGTTTCAAACATGGAAATTTCACAAACCTCCCAAAAGCTTCATTTTACAGTGGTAGGAGGATCCATGCTTACCTTTTGGCTTAAACGTTTGAAACCAAAAACCACTTCTCTTCATGCATGCTTGACTTCATAACACAGAGTTTAGCTAGGGTTAGGGGGTAGATACATGATTTTCCTGGTTTGAATATGTCTAGACCTTGTTTATCAACTTAATTGATTGCTTACTATATGACATAAGAAGACTACGTGCCTTGGTTTTCATTTTTTGTTTTTTTTTTGAATTTTATGCTCATATATTTGAATCTTGGTCAAATCTTAGGTTTGACCAAGATTGAAACAAGTTTAAAACATGAAAATGAAAAGGGAAGCATGTATCCTTCTTAGTCACTCTAAAATGAAGCTTTTGGGATGTTCTTGAAATTTCCATGTTTGAAACCCAAAACGACTTCTCTTCATATGCTAGACTTCATAAGATCAACAGGGGGTAGATACATGATTTTTCTGGTTTGGATATACCTAGACCTCGTTTAACTTGAATGCATACGATATGACATAAGAAGACTACGTGCTTTTGTTTTTCATTATTCTGTTTTTTTTTGAATTTTGTGCCCACCCATTTGTATCTTGGTCAAATCCTAGGTCTGATAATGATTTAAACAAGATTAAAATATGAAAATGCAAAGGTAAGCATGGATCCTTCTTAGTCACTCTAAAATGAAGCTTTTGGGAGCAAAACCACTTCTCTTCATATGCTTGACTTCATAAGACGGAGTTTAGGGGTTAGGGGGTATAGATACATGATTTGTCTAGTTTGAATATGTCTAGACCTTATTTATCAACTTAATTGGCTTACTATATGACATAAGAAAACTATTTGCTTTGGTTTTTCTTTTTCTGACTTTTTTCAATTTTGATGCCCATTTGAATCTTGTCAAATCCTAGGTTTGACCAAGATAATTTAAACAAGCTTAAAACATGAATATGAAAAGAGGAGCATGTATCCTTCTTAGTCACTCTAAAATGTAGTTTTTGGGAGTTTTTTGAAATTTCCATGTTTAAAACCCAAAACCACTTCTCTTCACATGCTTGACTTCATAAGACAGAGTTAATTAATTTAGGGGTTAATTAGGGGGTATAGATACATGATTTGTGTGGTTTGAATATGTATGGACCTTATTTATCAACAACTTTAATGCTTACTATATGACATAAGAAAACTATTTGCTTTGGTTTTTCTTTTTTCAATTTTTTTTTCAATTTTGATGCCCATTTGAATCTTGTCAAATCCTAGGTTTGACCAAGATAATTTAAACAAGTTTAAAACATGAATATGAAAAGGGAAGCATGGATCCTTCTTAGTCACTCTAAAATGAAGCTTTTGGGAGGTTTTTGAAATTTCCATGTTTGAAATCCAAAACCACTTCTCTTCACATGCTTGACTTCATAAGACAGAGTTTAGGGGTTAGGGGTATAGATACATGATTTGTCTGGTTTAATATGTCTAGACCTTGTTTATCAACTTTAATGCTTACTATATGACATAAGAAGACTATGTGATTTGGTTTTTCATTTTTCTGTTTTTATTTTTCTGCCCATTTGAATCTTGGTCAAATCCTAGGTTTGACCAAGATATAGACAAGTTTAACACGTAAATGAGTTAACTTGGATTTCCTACCCTTGAATCCATAGGAAACTTTGTTCTAATGCACTATAATAATCAACCGAGTTTTTACACCAACAGGTCTGTCACTTACGTGTGGTGCCCATGCGTGAGGTCCCACACTTCAGTGAGCACAAGTCACGTGCAATAGGTACGCAAACTCCCAGCCATTTTCTTTGTCAAGAGAAGACGCATCAGGATGCGTATTGGAAGTCTGTGGGTCCTTCTGGATCCTTCGGTCGTCCCTCTCACAAAAAAAAAAAACAAATCTCTCTCATTCTCGGCCTCGCTCGACTCGCTCGCTCGCTCGCTCGCACCTCCTGCTCCGTGACAAACCCTGCACAAAAGTCAACATCATCACCCGAAAAAGGGGAGACACCATAATTCTCTCCCTTCTTCTCTCCTTCCGAGTGATCCCTCTTCCTCCGAGTTTCACTCGACGGGCGAACACACATGTGCTGCATAGTAATAATAAAAAGGTAGAAAAATCGACCTAGGAATATATAATTAAATAGGTTAAACTAGGGTTTTACCCAGTACTACAGATCAAGGTTCAAAAAATCCAACTACGGGGTTCGAACAACACGATTCTAATCCAAGAATTTTTCGACCTAGGTCACCCAAATGGCCTCAAACTATAGGGTTAGCTTCTAGTGCAGTATGTGTGAAAATGTATGCACTATGTGTGCTATAACTTGTATGTCTTTCATATTTGAACCAAATTTGAATAAGTTTGAAATATTTGAAAAGGGGCTTTTGGCTTAAACGTTTGAAACCAAAAACCACTTCTCTTCATGCATGCTTGACTTCATAAGACAGAGTTTAGCTAGGGTTAGGGGATAGATGCATGATTTTCCTGGTTTGAATATGTCTAGACCTACTTTATCAACTTAATTGAATGCTTACTATATGACATAATAATACTATGTGCATTGTTTTTTATTTTTTTGATTTTTTTAAAATTGTATGCCCATTTGAATCTTGGTCAAATCCTAGGTTTGAACATGGTTTAAACAAGTTTAAATCATGAATATGAAAAATTAAGCATCTATATATCCTTCTTAGTCACTCCAAAATGTAGCTCTTGGGAGGTTTTTTCGAAATTTCCATGTTTGAAACCAAAACCACTTCTCTTCATGCATGCTTGACTTCATAAGACAGAGTTTAGCTAGGGCGTTAGGGGGTAGATACATGATTTTCCTGGTTTGAATATGTCTAGACCTGGTTTATCAACTTAATTAATTGATTGTTTACTATATGACATAAGAAGACTATGTGCCTTGGTTTTAAATTTTTCTGTTTTTTTGAATTTTACGCCCATATATTTGAATCTTGGACAAATCCTAGGTTTGACCAAGATTTAAACAAGTTTAAACATAAAAATAAAAAGGGAAGCATGTATCCTTCTTAGTCACTCTAAAATGAAGCTTTTTGGATGTTCTTGAAATTTCCATTTTTGAAACCAAAAACGACTTCTCTCTTCATGCTAGACTTCATAAGATCGACAGGGGGCAGATACATGATTTTTCTGGTTTGGATATGTCCAAACCTTGCTTGTTTATCAACTTGAATGCTTACTATATGACATAAGAATGCTTACCATATGTTTGAATTTTAAAAGCATATAGTCTTCTTATGTCATATAGTAAGCATTCAAAAGTTTTTCTTTGAGAGAGTAGCATGCATTCAAAAGTTGATAAATAAGATTTTTACATATTCAAACCAGACAAATCATGTATCTACCCATATGCATATATATATAACCCTATACTTTTGTCTTATGAAGACGTCAAGGATGAAGAGAAGTGGATTTGGGTTTCAAACATGGAAATTTCAAAAACCTCCCAAAACATGTATATATCTACCCCTAAACCCTAATCTTTGTCTTATGAAGCCAAGCATATGAAGAGAAGTGATTTTGGGTTTCAAACATGGAAACTTCAAAAACCTCCCAAAAGCTTCATTTTAGAGAGACTAAGAATGATCCATATGCTTACCTTTTCATTGCCATGTTTTAAACTTGTTTTAACCTTGGTCAAACCTAGGATTTGACCAAGATTCAAATGGGAGTAAAAATTCAGAAAAATTCAAAAAAAATGAAAAACCAAAGCACATATATATATATATAGCCTTGATCTTATGTCATATAGTAAGCATTCAAGTTGATAAACAAGGTCGATCTCTAGACATATTCAAAGCAGAAATATCATGTATATATCATATCTACCCCTAACCCTAGCTAAACTCTGTCTTATGAAGTCAAACATATGAAGAGAACTGGGGTTTTGGGTTTCAAACATAAAATTTTCAAGTACCTTCATTTTAGAGTGAGTAAGGAAGGATTCATGCTTACCGTTTCATTTTCATGTTTTAAACTTGTTTAAACCTAGGATTTGACCAAGATTTAAATAGGCATAAAAAAATCGAAAGAAATCAAAAATTGAAAAACCAAAGCACATATATATAGCCTTCTTATATCATATAGTAAAAAATTCAAGTTGATAAACAAGGTCTAGACATATTCAAACAAGAAAAATCATGTATCTACACACCTAACCATAAACTCTGTCTTAAGTGGTTTTGGGTTTCAAACATGGAAATTTCACAAACCTCCCAAAAGCTTCATTTTACAGTGACTATATAAGGAGGATCCATGCTTACCTTTTGGCTTAAACGTTTGAAACCAAAAACCACTTCTCTTCATGCATGCTTGACTTCATAATATAAGACAGAGTTTAGCTAGGGTACGTTAGGGGGTGTAGATACGTGATTTCCTGGTTTGAATATGTCTAGACCTTGTTTATCAACTTAATTGATTGCTTACTATATGACATAAGACGACTACGTGCCTTGGTTTTCATTTTTGGTTTTTTTTTGAATTTTATGCTCATATATTTGAATCTTGGTCAAATCCTAGGTTTGACCAAGATTTAAACAAGTTTAAAACATGAAAATGAAAAGGGAAGCATGTATCCTTCTTAGTCACTCTAAAATGAAGCTTTTGGGATGTTCTTGAAATTTCCATGTTTGAAACCCAAAACGACTTCTCTTCATGCTAGACTTCATAAGATCAACATGGGGTAGATACATGATTTGTCTGGTTTGGATATACCTAGACCTCGTTTAACTTGAATGCATACGATATGACATAAAAAGACTACATGCTTTTGTTTTTCATTATTCTGATTTTTTTGAATTTTGTGCCCACCCATCTGTATCTTGGTCAAATCCTAGGCTTGATAATGATTTAACAAGATTAAAATATGAAAATGCAAAGGTAAGCATGGATCCTTCTTATTAGTCACTCTAAAATGAAGCTTTTGGGAGCAAAACCACTTCTCTTCATATGCTTGACTTCATAAGACGGAGTTTAGGGGTTAGGGGTATAGATGCATGCATGATTTGTCTAGTTTGAATATGTCTAGACCTTTTTTATCAACTTAATTGGCTTACTATATGACATAAGAAAACTATTTGCTTTGGTTTTTCTTTTTCTGATTTTTCAATTTTGATGCCCATTTGAATCTTGTCAAATCCTAGGTTTGACTGAGATAATTTAAACAAGCTTAAAACCTGAATATGAAAAGGGAAGCATGTATCCTTCTTTGTCACTCTAAAATGAAGTTTTTGGGAGGTTTTTCAAATTTCCATGTTTGAAACGACCCAAAACCACTTCTCTTCATATGCTTGACTTCATAAGACAGAGTTCAGGGGTTAGGGGGTATAGATACATGATTTGTCTAGTTTGAATATGTCTAGACCTTGTTTATCAACTTAATTAATTGGCTTACTATATGACATAAGAAAACTATTTGCTTTGGTTTTTCTTTTTCCTGATTTTTTCGATGCCCATTTGAATCTTTGTCAAATCCTAGGTTTGACTGAGATAATTTAAACAAGCTTAAAACATGAATATGAAAAGGGAAGCATGCATCCTTCTTAGTCACTCTAAAATGTAGTTTTTGGGAGGTTTTTGAAATTTCCATGTTTGAAACCCAAAACCACATCTCTTCATGCTTGACTTAATTTATAAGACATAGTTTAGGGGTTAGGGGTAGATACATGATTTGTATGGTTTGATATTTCTAGTCCTTGTTTATCAACTTTAATGCTTACTATATGACATAAGATGACTATGTGATTTGGTTTTTCATTTTTCTGTTTTTTATTTTATTTTTCTGCCCATTTGAATCTTGGTCAAATCCTAGGTTTGACCAAGATTTAGACAAGTTTAACACGTGAAAACGAATAAGTAAGCCTGGATCCTTCTTAGTCACTCAAAAATGTACCAATCGATAGATGTGTTAACTTTGCTTCATGGAAATAATAATGTCATGTAAATGAGTTAACTTGGATTTCCTACCCTTGAATCCATAGGAAACTTTGTTCTAATGCACTATTATAATCAACCGAGTTTTTACACCAACAGGTCCGTCACTTACGTGTGGTGCCCACGCTTGAGGTCCCACACTTCAGTGAGCACAAGTCACGTGCAATAGGTACGCAAACTCCCAGCCATCTTCTTTGTCAAGAGAAGACGCATCAGGATGCGTTTTGGAAGTCTGTGGGTCCTTCTAGATCCTTCGGTTGTCCCTCTCACAAAAAAAAAACAAATCTCTCTCATTCTCGGCCTCGCTCGACTCGCTCGCTCGCTCGCTCGCTCGCACCTCCTGCTCACTGACAAACCCTGCACAAAAGTCAACATCATCACCCGAAAAAGGGGAGACACCATAATTCTCTCCCTTCTTCTCTCCTTCCGAGTGATCCCTCTTCCTCCGAGTTTAACTCGACGGGCAAACACCCATGTGCTGCATAGTAATAATAAAAAGGTAGTACTCGTAGAAAAATCGATATACGAATCTGTAATTAAATAGGTTAAACTAGGGTTTTGCCCAGTTCTACAGATCAAGGGTTCAAAAAAATCCAACTACGGGGTTCGAACAACACGATTCTAATCCAAGAATTTTTTCGACCTAGGTCACCCAAATGGCCTCAAACTATAGGGTTAGCATCTAGTGCAGTATGTGTGAAAATGTATGCACTATGTGTGCTATAACTTGTATGTCTTTCAAATTTGAACCAAATTTGAATAAGTTTGAAATATTTGAAAATGGGCTTTTGGCTTAAACGTTGGAAACCAAAAACCACTTCTCTTCGTGCATGCTTGACTTCATAAGACAGAGTTTAGCTAGGGTTAGGGGGTAGATGCATGATTTTACTGGTTTGATTATGTCTAGACCTTGTTTATCAACTTAATTGAATGCTTACTATATGACATAAGAATACTATATGTGCCTTGTTTTTTTATTTTTTTATTTTTTTAAAATTTTATGCCCATTTGAATCTTGGTCAAATCCTAGGTTTGAACATGGTTTAAACAAGTTTAAATCATGAATATGAAAAATTAAGCATCTATATATCCTTCTTAGTCACTCCAAAATGTAGCTCGGTCTTGGGAGGGTTTTCGAAATTTCCATGTTTGAAACCAAAAACCACTTCTCTTCATGCATGCTTGACTTCATAAGACGGAGTTTAGGGTTAGGGGTAGATATATACATTATTTTCTGGTTTGAATATGTCTAGACCTTGTTTATCAACTTGAATGCTTAATTACTATATATATATGACATAAGAATGTTATGTCCTTTGGTTTTTCATTCTTTTGATTTTTTATGTATTTCTATGCCCATTTGAATCTTTTGGTCAAATCCTAGAGGTTTGACCAAGATTTAAACAAGTTTAAAACATGAAAATGAAAAGGGAAGCTTGTATATCCTTCTTAGTCACTCTAAAATGAAGTTTTTTGGAGGTTTTTGAAATTTCCATGTTTGAAACCCAAAACCACTTCTCTTCATGCTAGACTGCTTCATAAGACAATTTAATTAGGGGTTAGGGGGTAGATACACATGATTTGTCTGGTTTGAATAAGTCCAAACACCTTGCTTGTGTATCAACTTGAATGCTTACTATATGACATAAGAATGCTTACCATATGTTTGAATTTTAAAAGCATATAGTCTTCTTATGTCATATATATAGTAAGCATTCAAAAGTTTTTCTTTGAGAGAGTAGCATGCATTCAAAAGTTGATAAATAAGATTTGGACATATTCAAACCAGACAAATCATGTATCGATCTACACCCCCTAACCCTAAACTCTATCTTATGAAGTCAAGCATGAAGAGAAGTGCTTTTAGGTTTCAAACATGGAAATTTCACAAACCTCCCAAAAGCTTCATTTTACAGTGACTAATTAAGGAGGATCCATGCTTACCTTTTGGCTTAAACGTTTGAAACCAAAAACCACTTCTCTTCATGCATGCTTGACTTCATAAGACAGAGTTTAGCTAGGGCGTTAGGGGGTAGATACATGATTTTCCTGGTTTGAATATGTCTAGAACTGGTTTATCAACTTAATTAATTGATTGTTTACTATATGACATAAGAAGACTATGTGCCTTGGTTTTAAATTTTTCTGTTTTTTTGAATTTTATGCCCATATATTTGAATCTTGGTCAAATCCTAGGTTTGACCAAGATTTAAACAAGTTTAAACATAAAAATGAAAAGGGAAGCATGTATCCTTCTTAGTCACTCTAAAATGAAGCTTTTGGGATGTTCTTGAAATTTCCATTTTTGAAACCAAAAACGACTTCTCTCTTCATGCTAGACTTCATAAGATCGACAGGGGGTATAGATACATGATTTGTCTGGTTTGGATATACCTAGACCTCGTTTATCAACTTGAATTCATACGATATGACATATGAAGACTATGTGCTTTAATTTGTTTTCATTTTTCTGATTTTTTTGAATTTTGTGCCCACCCATTTGTATATTGGTCAAATGCTAGGCTTGATAATGATTTAAACAAGTTTAAAATATGAATATGCAAAGTTAAGCATGGATCCTTCTTAGAAACTCTAAAATGAAGTTTTTCGGAGGTTTTTGAAATTTCCATGTTTGCAACCCAAAACAACTTCCTCTTCACATGCTTGACTTCATAAGACAGAGTTTAGGGGTTAGGGGGTATATATAGATACATGATTTGTCTAGTTTGAATATGTCTAGACCTTGTTTATCAACTTTAATGCTTACTATAAGACATAAGAAAACTATTTCCTTTGTTTTTTCTTTTTTTTGATTTTTTTCAATATTGATGCCCATTTGAATCTTGTCAAATCCTAGGTTTGACCAAGATAATTTAAACAAGCTTAGAACATGAATATGAAAAGGGAAGCGTGTATCCTTCTTAATTAGTCACACTAAAATGAAGTTTTTGGGAGGTTTTTGATATTTCCATGTTTGAAACCCAAAACCACATCTCTTCATGCTTGACTTAATTTATAAGACATAGTTTAGGGGTTAAGGGGTAGATACATGATTTGTATGGTTTGATATTTCTAGACCTTGTTTATTATCAACTTTAATGCTTACTATATGACATAAGATGACTATGTGATTTGGTTTTTCATTTTTCTGTTTTTATTTTATTTTTACGCCCATTTGAATCTTGGTCAAATCCTAGGTTTGACCAAGATTTAGACAAGTTTAACACGTGAAAACGAATAAGTAAGCATGGATCCTTCTTAGTCACTCAAAAATGTACCAATCGATAGATGTGTTAACTTTGCTTCATGGAAATAATAATGTCACGTAAATGAGTTAACTTGGATTTCCTACCCTTGAATCCATAGGAAATTTGTTCTAATGCAGTATAATAATCAATCGATTTTTTACACCAACATGTCTGTCACTTACGTGTGGTGCCCACGCGTGAGGTCCCACACTTCAGTGAGCACAAGTCACGTGCAATAGGTACGCAAACTCCCAGCCATCTTCTTTGTCAAGAGAAGACGCATCAGGATGCGTATTGGAAGTCTGTGGGTCCTTCTGGATCCTTCTTAGTCACTCTAAAATGAAGCTTTTGGGAGGTTCTTGAAATTTCCATGTTTGAAACCCAAAACCACTTCTCTTCATGATTTACTTCATAAAACATAGTTTAATTAGAGTTTTAGGGGTAGATATATACATGATTTTTCTGGTTTGAATATATATGTCTCTAGACCTTTGTTTATCAACTTGAATGCTTAATATACATATGACATAAGAAAACTATTTGCTTTGGTTTTCTTCTTTCTGAATTTTTTTCAATTTTGATGCCCATTTGAATCTTGTCAAATCCTAGGTTTGACCAAGATAATTTAAACAAGCTTAAAACATGAATATGAAAAGAGGAGCATGTATCCTTCTTAGTCACTCTAAAATGTAGTTTTTGGGAGTTTTTTGAAATTTCCATGTTTGAAACCCAAAACCACTTCTCTTCACATGCTTGACTTCATAAGACAGAGTTAATTAATTTAGGGGTTAATTAGGGGGTATAGATACATGATTTGTGTGGTTTGAATATGTATGGACCTTATTTATCAACAACTTTAATGCTTACTATATGACATAAGAAAACTATTTGCTTTGGTTTTTCTTTTTTCAATTTTTTTTTCAATTTTGATGCCCATTTGAATCTTGTCAAATCCTAGGTTTGACCAAGATAATTTAAACAAGTTTAAAACATGAATATGAAAAGGGAAGCATGGATCCTTCTTAGTCACTCTAAAATGAAGCTTTTGGGAGGTTTTTGAAATTTCCATGTTTGAAATCCAAAACCACTTCTCTTCACATGCTTGACTTCATAAGACAGAGTTTAGGGGTTAGGGGTATAGATACATGATTTGTCTGGTTTAATATGTCTAGACCTTGTTTATCAACTTTAATGCTTACTATATGACATAAGAAGACTATGTGATTTGGTTTTTCATTTTTCTGTTTTTATTTTTCTGCCCATTTGAATCTTGGTCAAATCCTAGGTTTGACCAAGATATAGACAAGTTTAACACGTAAATGAGTTAACTTGGATTTCCTACCCTTGAATCCATAGGAAACTTTGTTCTAATGCACTATAATAATCAACCGAGTTTTTACACCAACAGGTCTGTCACTTACGTGTGGTGCCCATGCGTGAGGTCCCACACTTCAGTGAGCACAAGTCACGTGCAATAGGTACGCAAACTCCCAGCCATTTTCTTTGTCAAGAAAAGACGCATCAGGATGCGTATTGGAAGTATGTGGGTCCTTCTGGATCCTTCGGTTGTCCCTCTCACAAAAAAAACAAATCTCTCTCATTCTCGGCCTCGCTCGACTCGCTCGCTCGCTCGCTCGCTCGCACCTCCTGCTCACTGACAAACCCTGCACAAAAGTCAACATCATCACCCGAAAAAGGGGAGACACCATAATTCTCGCCCTTCTTCTCTCCTTCCGAGTGATCCCTCTTCCTCCGAGTTTCACTCGACGGGCAAACACACATGTGCTGCATAGTAATAATAAAAAGGTAGAAAAATCGACCTACGAATCTATAATTAAATAGGTTAAACTAGGGTTTTGCCCAGTACTACAGATCAAGGTTCAAAAAATCCAACTACGGGGTTCGAACAACCCCATTTCTAATCCAAGATTTTTTTCGACCTCATCCAATGGCCTCAAACTATAGGCCGGGTTAGCATCTAGTGCAGTATGTGTGAAAATGTATGCACTATGTGTGCTATAACTTGTATGTCTTTCATATTTGAACCAAATTTGAATAAGTTTGAAATATTTGAAAAGGGGCTTTTGGCTTAAACGTTTGAAACCAAAAACCACTTCTCTTCATGCATGCTTGACTTCATAAGACAGAGTTTAGCTAGGGTTAGGGGATAGATGCATGATTTTCCTGGTTTGAATATGTCTAGACCTACTTTATCAACTTAATTGAATGCTTACTATATGACATAATAATACTATGTGCATTGTTTTTTATTTTTGATTTTTAAAATTGTATGCCCATTTGAATCTTGGTCAAATCCTAGGTTTGAACATGGTTTAAACAAGTTTAAATCATGAATATGAAAAATTAAGCATCTATATATCCTTCTTAGTCACTCCAAAATGTAGCTCTTGGGAGGTTTTTTCGAAATTTCCATGTTTGAAACCAAAACCACTTCTCTTCATGCATGCTTGACTTCATAAGACAGAGTTTAGCTAGGGCGTTAGGGGGTAGATACATGATTTTCCTGGTTTGAATATGTCTAGACCTGGTTTATCAACTTAATTAATTGATTGTTTACTATATGACATAAGAAGACTATGTGCCTTGGTTTTAAATTTTTCTGTTTTTTTTTGAATTTTACGCCCATATATTTGAATCTTGGACAAATCCTAGGTTTGACCAAGATTTAAACAAGTTTAAACATAAAAATAAAAAGGGAAGCATGTATCCTTCTTAGTCACTCTAAAATGAAGCTTTTTGGATGTTCTTGAAATTTCCATTTTGAAACCAAAAACGACTTCTCTCTTCATGCTAGACTTCATAAGATCGACAGGGGCGAGATACATGATTTGTCTGGTTTGGATATGTCCAAACCTTGCTTGTTTATCAACTTGAATGCTTACTATATGACATAAGAATGCTTACCATATGTTTGAATTTTAAAAGCATATAGTCTTCTTATGTCATATAGTAAGCATTCAAAAGTTTTTCTTTGAGAGAGTAGCATGCATTCAAAAGTTGATAAATAAGATTTGTACATATTCAAACCAGACAAATCATGTATCTACCCATATGCATATATATATAACCCTATACTTTTGTCTTATGAAGACGTCAAGGATGAAGAGAAGTGGATTTGGGTTTCAAACATGGAAATTTCAAAAACCTCCCAAAACATGTATATATCTACCCCTAAACCCTAATCTTTGTCTTATGAAGCCAAGCATATGAAGAGAAGTGATTTTGGGTTTCAAACATGGAAACTTCAAAAACCTCCCAAAAGCTTCATTTTAGAGAGACTAAGAATGATCCATATGCTTACCTTTTCATTGCCATGTTTTAAACTTGTTTTAACCTTGGTCAAACCTAGGATTTGACCAAGATTCAAATGGGAGTAAAAATTCAGAAAAATTCAAAAAAAAATGAAAAACCAAAGCACATATATATATATATAGCCTTGATCTTATGTCATATAGTAAGCATTCAAGTTGATAAACAAGGTCGATCTCTAGACATATTCAAAGCAGAAATATCATGTATCATATCTACCCTAACCCTAGCTAAACTCTGTCTTATGAAGTCAAACATATGAAGAGAACTGGGGTTTTGGGTTTCAAACATAAAATTTTCAAGTACCTTCATTTTAGAGTGAGTAAGGAAGGATTCATGCTTACCGTTTCATTTTCATGTTTTAAACTTGTTTAAACCTAGGATTTGACCAAGATTTAAATAGGCATAAAAAAATCGAAAGAAATCAAAAATTGAAAAACCAAAGCACATATATATAGCCTTCTTATATCATATAGTAAAAAATTCAAGTTGATAAACAAGGTCTAGACATATTCAAACAAGAAAAATCATGTATCTACACACCTAACCATAAACTACTGTCTTAAGTGGTTTTGGGTTTCAAACATGGAAATTTCACAAACCTCCCAAAAGCTTCATTTTACAGTGACTATATAAGGAGGATCCATGCTTACCTTTTGGCTTAAACGTTTGAAACCAAAAACCACTTCTCTTCATGCATGCTTGACTTCATAATATAAGACAGAGTTTAGCTAGGGTACGTTAGGGGGTGTAGATACATGATTTCCTGGTTTGAATATGTCTAGACCTTGTTTATCAACTTAATTGATTGCTTACTATATGACATAAGACGACTACGTGCCTTGGTTTTCATTTTTGGTTTTTTTGAATTTTATGCTCATATATTTGAATCTTGGTCAAATCCTAGGTTTGACCAAGATTTAAACAAGTTTAAAACATGAAAATGAAAAGGGAAGCATGTATCCTTCTTAGTCACTCTAAAATGAAGCTTTTGGGATGTTCTTGAAATTTCCATGTTTGAAACCCAAAACGACTTCTCTTCATGCTAGACTTCATAAGATCAACATGGGGTAGATACATGATTTGTCTGGTTTGGATATACCTAGACCTCGTTTAACTTGAATGCATACGATATGACATAAAAAGACTACATGCTTTTGTTTTTCATTATTCTGTTTTTTTTGAATTTTGTGCCCACCCATCTGTATCTTGGTCAAATCCTAGGCTTGATAATGATTTAACAAGATTAAAATATGAAAATGCAAAGGTAAGCATGGATCCTTCTTATTAGTCACTCTAAAATGAAGCTTTTGGGAGCAAAACCACTTCTCTTCATATGCTTGACTTCATAAGACGGAGTTTAGGGGTTAGGGGGTATAGATGCATGCATGATTTGTCTAGTTTGAATATGTCTAGACCTTGTTTATCAACTTAATTGGCTTACTATATGACATAAGAAAACTATTTGCTTTGGTTTTTCTTTTTCCTGATTTTTTTCAATTTTGATGCCCATTTGAATCTTGTCAAATCCTAGGTTTGACTGAGATAATTTAAACAAGCTTAAAACCTGAATATGAAAAGGGAAGCATGTATCCTTCTTTGTCACTCTAAAATGAAGTTTTTGGGAGGTTTTTCAAATTTCCATGTTTGAAACGACCCAAAACCACTTCTCTTCATATGCTTGACTTCATAAGACAGAGTTCAGGGGTTAGGGGGTATAGATACATGATTTGTCTAGTTTGAATATGTCTAGACCTTGTTTATCAACTTAATTAATTGGCTTACTATATGACATAAGAAAACTATTTTCTTTGGTTTTTCTTTTTCCTGATTTTTTCGATGCCCATTTGAATCTTTGTCAAATCCTAGGTTTGACTGAGATAATTTAAACAAGCTTAAAACATGAATATGAAAAGGGAAGCATGCATCTTTCTTAGTCACTCTAAAATGTAGTTTTTGGGAGGTTTTTGAAATTTCCATGTTTGAAACCCAAAACCACATCTCTTCATGCTTGACTTAATTTATAAGACATAGTTTAGGGGTTAGGGGTAGATACATGATTTGTATGGTTTGATATTTCTAGTCCTTGTTTATCAACTTTAATGCTTACTATATGACATAAGATGACTATGTGATTTGGTTTTTCATTTTTCTGTTTTTTATTTTATTTTTCTGCCCATTTGAATCTTGGTCAAATCCTAGGTTTGACCAAGATTTAGACAAGTTTAACACGTGAAAACGAATAAGTAAGCCTGGATCCTTCTTAGTCACTCAAAAATGTACCAATCGATAGATGTGTTAACTTTGCTTCATGGAAATAATAATGTCATGTAAATGAGTTAACTTGGATTTCCTACCCTTGAATCCATAGGAAACTTTGTTCTAATGCACTATTATAATCAACCGAGTTTTTACACCAACAGGTCCGTCACTTACGTGTGGTGCCCACGCTTGAGGTCCCACACTTCAGTGAGCACAAGTCACGTGCAATAGGTACGCAAACTCCCAGCCATCTTCTTTGTCAAGAGAAGACGCATCAGGATGCGTTTTGGAAGTCTGTGAGTCCTTCTAGATCCTTCGGTTGTCCCTCTCACAAAAAAAATCTCTCTCATTCTCGGCCTCGCTCGACTCGCTCGCTCGCTCGCTCGCTCGCACCTCCTGCTCACTGACAAACCCTGCACAAAAGTCAACATCATCACCCGAAAAAGGGGAGACACCATAATTCTCTCCCTTCTTCTCTCCTTCCGAGTGATCCCTCTTCCTCCGAGTTTCACTCGACAGGCAAACACCCATGTGCTGCATAGTAATAATAAAAAGGTAGTACTCGTAGAAAAATCGATATACGAATCTGTAATTAAATAGGTTAAACTAGGGTTTTGCCCAGTTCTACAGATCAAGGGTTCAAAAAAATCCAACTACGGGGTTCGAACAACATGATTCTAATCCAAGAATTTTTTCGACCTAGGTCACCCAAATGGCCTCAAACTATAGGGTTAGCATCTAGTGCAGTATGTGTGAAAATGTATGCACTATGTGTGCTATAACTTGTATGTCTTTCAAATTTGAACCAAATTTGAATAAGTTTGAAATATTTGAAAATGGGCTTTTGGCTTAAACGTTGGAAACCAAAAACCACTTCTCTTCGTGCATGCTTGACTTCATAAGACAGAGTTTAGCTAGGGTTAGGGGGTAGATGCATGATTTTCCTGGTTTGATTATGTCTAGACCTTGTTTATCAACTTAATTGAATGCTTACTATATGACATAAGAATACTATGTGCCTTGTTTTTTTATTTTTTTATTTTTTTAAAATTTTATGCCCATTTGAATCTTGGTCAAATCCTAGGTTTGAACATGGTTTAAACAAGTTTAAATCATGAATATGAAAAATTAAGCATCTATATATCCTTCTTAGTCACTCCAAAATGTAGCTTGGTCTTGGGAGGGTTTTCGAAATTTCCATGTTTGAAACCAAAAACCACTTCTCTTCATGCATGCTTGACTTCATAAGACGGAGTTTAGGGTTAGGGGTAGATATATACATTATTTTCTGGTTTGAATATGTCTAGACCTTGTTTATCAACTTGAATGCTTAATTACTATATATATATGACATAAGAATGTTATGTCCTTTGGTTTTTCATTTTTTTGATTTTTTATGAATTTCTATGCCCATTTGAATCTTTTGGTCAAATCCTAGAGGTTTGACCAAGATTTAAACAAGTTTAAAACATGAAAATGAAAAGGGAAGCTTGTATATCCTTCTTAGTCACTCTAAAATGAAGTTTTTTGGAGGTTTTTGAAATTTCCATGTTTGAAACCCAAAACCACTTCTCTTCATGCTAGACTGCTTCATAAGACAATTTAATTAGGGGTTAGGGGGTAGATACATGATTTGTCTGGTTTGAATATGTCCAAACCTTGCTTGTGTATCAACTTGAATGCTTACTATATGACATAAGAATGCTTACCATATGTTTGAATTTTAAAAGCATATAGTCTTCTTATGTCATATATATAGTAAGCATTCAAAAGTTTTTCTTTGAGAGAGTAGCATGCATTCAAAAGTTGATAAATAAGATTTGGACATATTCAAACCAGACAAATCATGTATCGATCTACACCCTAACCTAAACTCTGTCTTATGAAGTCAAGCATGAAGAGAAGTGCTTTAGGTTTCAAACATGGAAATTTCACAAACCTCCCAAAAGCTCCATTTTCTGATGACTAATTAAGGAGGATCCATGCTCACCTTTTGGCTTAAACGTTTGAAACCAAAAACCACTTCTCTTCATGCATGCTTGACTTCATAAGACAGAGTTTAGCTAGGGCGTTAGGGGGTAGATACATGATTTTCCTGGTTTGAATATGTCTAGAACTGGTTTATCAACTTAATTAATTGATTGTTTACTATATGACATAAGAAGACTATGTGCCTTGGTTTTAAATTTTTCTGTTTTTTTTGAATTTTATGCCCATATATTTGAATCTTGTTCAAATCCTAGGTTTGACCAAGATTTAAAAAAGTTTAAACATAAAAATGAAAAGGGAAGCATGTATCCTTCTTAGTCACTCTAAAATGAAGCTTTTGGGATGTTCTTGAAATTTCCATTTTTGAAACCAAAAACGACTTCTCTCTTCATGCTAGACTTCATAAGATCGACAGGGGGTATAGATACATGATTTGTCTGGTTTGGATATACCTAGACCTCGTTTATCAACTTGAATTCATACGATATGACATATGAAGACTATGTGCTTTAATTTGTTTTCATTTTTCTGATTTTTTTTGAATTTTGTGCCCACCCATTTGTATATTGGTCAAATGCTAGGCTTGATAATGATTTAAACAAGTTTAAAATATGAATATGCAAAGTTAAGCATGGATCCTTCTTAGAAACTCTAAAATGAAGTTTTTCGGAGGTTTTTGAAATTTCCATGTTTGCAACCCAAAACAACTTCCTCTTCACATGCTTGACTTCATAAGACAGAGTTTAGGGGTTAGGGGGTATATATAGATACATGATTTGTCTAGTTTGAATATGTCTAGACCTTGTTAATCAACTTTAATGCTTACTATAAGACATAAGAAAACTATTTCCTTTGTTTTTTCTTTTCTTTTTTTGATTTTTTTCAATATTGATGCCCATTTGAATCTTGTCAAATCCTAGGTTTGACCAAGATAATTTAAACAAGCTTAGAACATGAATATGAAAAGGGAAGCGTGTATCCTTCTTAGTCACACTAAAATGAAGTTTTTGGGAGGTTTTTGATATTTCCATGTTTGAAACCCAAAACCACATCTCTTCATGCTTGACTTAATTTATAAGACATAGTTTAGGGGTTAAGGGGTAGATACATGATTTGTATGGTTTGATATTTCTAGACCTTGTTTATTATCAACTTTAATGCTTACTATATGACATAAGATGACTATGTGATTTGGTTTTTCATTTTTCTGTTTTTTATTTTATTTTTCTGCCCATTTGAATCTTGGTCAAATCCTAGGTTTGACCAAGATTTAGACAAGTTTAACACGTGAAAACGAATAAGTAAGCATGGATCCTTCTTAGTCACTCAAAAATGTACCAATCGATAGATGTGTTAACTTTGCTTCATGGAAATAATAATGTCACGTAAATGAGTTAACTTGGATTTCCTACCCTTGAATCCATAGGAAACTTTGTTCTAATGCAGTATAATAATCAATCGATTTTTTACACCAACATGTCTGTCACTTACGTGTGGTGCCCACGCGTGAGGTCCCACACTTCACTGAGCACAAGTCACGTGCAATAGGTACGCAAACTCCCAGCCATCTTCTTTGTCAAGAGAAGACGCATAAGGATGCGTATTGGAAGTCTGTGGGTCATACGGATCCTTCTTAGTCACTCTAAAATGAAGCTTTTGGGAGGTTCTTGAAATTTCCATGTTTGAAACCCAAAACCACTTCTCTTCATGATTTACTTCATAAAACATAGTTTAATTAGAGTTTTAGGGGTAGATATATACATGATTTTTCTGGTTTGAATATATATGTCTCTAGACCTTTGTTTATCAACTTGAATGCTTAATACACATATGACATAAGAATGCTATGTGCTTTGGTTTTTCATTCTTTTGATTTTTTTTTCTGAATTTTTAGGGCCATTTGAATCTTGGTCAAATCCTTGGTTTGACCAAGATTTAAACAAGTTTAAAACATAAAAATGAAAAGGGAAGTCTGTATCCTTCTTAGTCACTCTAAAATGAAGCTTTTGGGAGGTTTTTAAAATTTCAATGTTTGAAACCCAAAACCACTTCTGTTCACATGCTTGACTTCATAAGACAGAGTTAATTAATTCAGGGGTTAATTACGGGGTATAGATACATGATTTGTGTGGTTTGAATATGTATGGACCTTATTTATCAACAACTTTAATGCTTACTATATGACATAAGAAAACTATTTGCTTTGGTTTTTCTTTTTTCAATTTTTTTTTCAATTTTGATGCCCATTTCAATCTTGTCAAATCCTAGGTTTGACCCAGATAATTTAAACAAGTTTAAAACATGAAAATGAAAAGGGAAGCATGGATCCTTCTTAGTCACTCTAAAATGAAGCTTTTGGGAGGTTTTTGAAATTTCCATGTTTGAAACCCAAAACCACTTCTCTTCACATGCTTGACTTCATAAGACAGAGTTTAGGGGTTAGGGGTATAGATACATGATTTATGCAGTTTAATATGTCTAGACCTTGTTTATCAACTTTAATGCTTACTATATGACATAAGAAGACTATGTGATTTGGTTTTTCATTTTTCTGTTTTTATTTTTCTGCCCATTTGAATCTTGGTCAAATCCTAGGTTTGACCAAGATATAGACAAGTTTAACACGTAAATGAGTTAACTTGGATTTCCTACCCTTGAATCCATAGAAAACTTTGTTCTAATGCACTATTATAATCAACCGACTTTTTACACCAACAGGTCTGTCACTTACGTGTGGTGCCCACGCTTGAGGTCCCACACACTACAAGAAAAGTTCTGATAGACAACGTCTCAAAATCGTCCGCTAAGGGGTATTTTTCGTCGCCTATGGGCCTAACCCGACGATATGGGTTCCGTTGTGGAAACTGCGTCAGGCAAAGTCCAACGACGATTTTTTCGGTCCGTCGCGCTTGGGCGCCCTTCCGCCACGGAAAATCGGACCGTTGCGGAAGTGTTTTCGGGAGCCCGTTGACTGCTGACGTCATGCAAAGCGACACGTGGCGAGACGCGGGTGCTTGCCCGATTAACGGCGTTAACCGGCTGAAACCCCGTGGTAGATGGTAGGCCCACACGAGGCCTGCCACGTCTTAAGCGGGCCGGGCCAGATGACATAGTTTGACCGGTCAACTATATAGCTGGGCCGGTCCATTAGTTACGTGGGCCGGGCCTAACCTCTAATGTTGACTGGTCAAAAGTTAAATGGGCCGGCCCATTTAACATGTGGGGTCCACCTTACAGCAACTGGGCCGGCCCAAGAAGCAAGTGGGCCGGGCCAAAAACACAGGTGGGTCCCACTTTCCTGTTAAAAGGCCGGCCCATTTAGTGTGTGGGGTCCACCGTATAGCAAGTGGGCCGGCCCAACAAGCTAGTGGGCCGGGCCAAAAACACAGGTGGGTCCCACTTTCCAGTTAAAGGGTCGGCCCATTTCGTTTGTGGGGTCCACCATACAGCAAGTGGGCCGGCCAACAAAATAGTGGGCCGGGCCAAAAACACAGGTGGGTCCCACTTTCCTGTTAAAGGGCCGGCCCATTTAGTATGTGGGGTCCACCATATAGCAAGTGGGCTGGCCCAGCAAGATAGTGGGCCGTGCCAAAAACACAGGTGGGTCCCACTTTCCTGTTAAAGGGCCGGCCCAATTAGTATGTGGGGTCCACCATATAGCAGGTGGGCCGGCCCAACAAGATAGTGGGCCGGGCCAAAAACACAGGTGGGTCCCACTTTCCTCTTAAAGGGCCGGCCCATTTAGTATGTGGGACCACCATATAGCAAGTGGGCCGGCCCAACAAGGTAGTGGGCCGGGCCAAAAACACATGTGGGTCCCACTTTCCTGTTAAAGGGCCGGCCCAACACGTATGTGGGGTCCACCATATAGCAAGTGGGCCGGCCCAACAAGATAGTGGGCCGGGCCAAAAACACAGGTGGGTCCCACTTTCCTCTTAAAGGGCCGGCCCATTTATTATGTGGGGTCCACCAAAAAAGCAAATGGGCCGGCCCAGTAGTTGGTGGGGTCCACCTTAAAGCAAGTGGGCCAGCCCAATTAGTGTGTGGGGTCCACGAAGTAAATCAAATGGGCTGGCCCAAGAAGTAAGTGGGCCGGCCCGTTTAGTTCTTGTTTATATGCCGGCATAATATGCGCTTTAGGATTTTGCGGGCGAGGCACATATGTGATTTCGCTTAATTGGGCCGTTTAAGGGATGGGAATTCGTGATTTAGATCGAGAATATTTACGCAGCATTGATTTACGTCGGATAGCCTCACTTACCACAAGCACCAAAGAAAAAATGCGCGAAAGAACTATAAAAACTAACTAAATATTACATCGAGTGCAAGGCATTGAAAATAATATTACAGAACCCGAGAGAAATTGAATGGTAATTAAACCTAGCAATACAATGAAGCGATCCGGCAATCTTTTAAGTTGTCCATGCGGCACCTATATACGAAACAAAGACATTACAAGTTAAGATGACAACAATGGAAAGGCAAAGACACTACAATATTGTTTGGCAAAGAATTTGGAACTCATCATTTCGTCGTTATAACAAGATCATTGTAATGTGCACAATAAGCAAACAAAGAGTGCATGCCGCATACCAACAGCCAATATAACAGAGCATGTTAGAATGAAACAGCAGACTTACTCTTGTCGAGTCCCATGCAAACCAACATGTTCGGGGAGTACAAAATTGGCATGAACAACATAGTAGCAGGGCTATAAATTTTGTAACAACGAGAGCAAGATGAAGTTATGATGGCTACATCTACGAGCAGGGAATGTAAACCAAAAATAGAAGTTACGATGGCAAAAGCTAAAGAGGAGGGAATGTGAACCAACATGTGCCAAGTGCAATTACTTCATTTTGGCCGTGAACTAAATAATACTCCTGAACTTATAGTGAAGGGGATGCAAATCAAGATGTTTCGGGATATAAACTTGTAATGAGCAACACATGGAGGATCGTTAATGCTTTGGAGCTTAGGATGGACCAGGATACGAGAATATAGTGGGATCACTGTGAACTTGTATAAGAGGGAATGCAAACCAATATGTTCAGCTTTCCATATGTGAGCGTCATGCCAAGTCGAGAGAAACAAGTCAATAATGCAGCTTTTGAAGAACAAGATGGCACGCAAAATTATTATCTAGTAGTATGACAAGTTTATTTGTACTACGGGCTAGATAGCAGTGATAGCATGCCAAACTAAGTCCTTACTTTGTTAGCTTACAATGAACTAGATACAAAACAATGGCATCACCTGTAGTACAGGGAATGCAAGCCAACATGTTCATGGAGTAAAAAATTGGCACAAACAACATAGTAGCAGGCCATAATTTTTGTAACAACGGCCGAGCAAGATAAAGTTATGATGGCTAGATCTACGAGCAGGGAATGTAAACCAAATATAGAAGTTACGATGCCAAAAGCTATAGAAGCAGGGAATGCGAACCAACATGTGCAATTACTTAAAATTGGCCATGAACTAAATAATAGCAGGATGTTACTATAATACCTACAGTATAATTTTTGTAACAACGACTGAGCAAGATAGAAGTTATGATGGCTACATCTACAGAGCAGGGAATGCAAACCAAAATGTTCAATCGCTTAAAGTTAGCAATGAAGTAGAAAATAGCAACGTGTTACGGTCATAGCTAGGAATGAACTAAAAGAGCTTCAGACAAACAAGCATCTGAACCCAGAACATGGCGCTAAAACAAGGGACTTACATTAGGAGAAGCACTCTGTGGGAGTCACAGCAGATCTTCCAGGGGTTGATAGATCCGGTGATGAAGTACGCTACATGTGCTACTTGGGGTTGGAGAGACGGCCATTACACTTCATGGTTACTCATCTAATCTGCAAAGACGTAACGGCGCGTCGTTAGCACAAACAGGTTCCCCCAAGATTAAACAAGAACTTGCAGGCAAGCAATAGAAAAGCGACAGTAGAAGAGTTTAGATCATGGACGGCGCCGGTGAAGCAGATTCGGTTCATGCACATCGGTGTCGGTGAGCAAGATCCGATGCGGTGGACGATGCCGCAGCTGAAGCGACTGCGGTAGGCTGCTGGATGAGCATATGGTTTCGAGGTTCGGCGGGGATGATCCGGTCCGGTTGATGACGACGTCGATGAAGCGGCTCCGGCAGGCAGCCGGATGACGAGGATCGCGAGGGCTCGGGTAGGCCAGGGAAGTCCGGCGGGGATGTTCCGGTGCGGTGGTCGTGGAGGTGGTAGAGAGAGGGACTTGGGAAGTTCCGGTGGGTGGTCTGAGGGAAATGAATTTTTTTGGGAGGGTTTCCGGGGCTAGGGAGGTGGTGATCCAAAAAATGACGGGCAGACCCCCCCACCAACCGACTTTCTGTCATCTCCACAAGGGTAGAATGGGAATTTGAAAGCGTGTGAATTTTTTGTATTTTGTGGGCGGGAAGTTTTGCCGCTATGAGATTTTGAATTTGGCTAAGGTCCAAGTATAATGATAAAAAATTGTGAGACCGTACTAGTACCTCTGTTCAAGGCCGAGTGCAAAATCAAATCATCATCACCTTGAATATCGGTTACTATCATCGTGTTCTATCTTCTTATCCCATTCAAAAACACGCCTGAAATATTTCTAGATTGGCGGGAGATTTTGCCGCCCGACTGAGATTTGATTTTGAATATGGCTATGGTCAAGTAATATAATATAATACTAATATAAAGACGGTACACCTGGTTAAGTACTAATTGCTCTGCTTCGGCAGTTAAGGCCAGCAGCCACATCAAGCCATCATCATTACAAACAAAATCAGTCAAATCTAGAAGCTAGTATAGGATAAATTCACAGCAGCATAATAAATCCAGAAAACTAATATAATACTACATAAACTGCATACAAGAGCCAAAAGCAGCCAATAACAATGTTAATGTTCACGACAAACTAATCTGAAAATAATACAAGACACAATGTATGGCCAACATGAAGATTAGGATACCCCAGGATGAACGAATATGTTCTTCATTCAGCATATATTTCTTCGTCACTCCATTGAAGGAAATTTTCATTGAACTCCTTTCGTCTGCAGTGTGCAGCCAATACATCCTCCAAACGGTATGGCCTTTGTTCATTTCTCATACCGTAGTTTCCTAATCTATTCACATGTATTGGCCACTCATCCCAGGCCTTTATATCATCAAAGTACTCTCTGATATAACCAAAATCTGTGTAGTAGATGCAGCCAGGTCGAAGTGTCGGGTGCACTACGGTGTCGACGGAGATACACCGGATATAATGGACGAAGAAGGCACGACTTGCCAATGTTATTGACGGCATGGAGAGAGCGGCTCTCGGTGTCCACACGGTACACCAATGGTTGACCTTCCTCCAAATGCTTGTTGTCCAACAACACAAGCAGTGAGCACCATCCGACTCCACAAGGTAGAACTTGTTATTTCCAAGTTACGGAAATGAAAATAGTGTATCCATTTTGACAGTGCTCGCACGCTGCTCCAACTGGACATTGTTGGTGCACACTAATTTTCCGAACTCAAAATTGTTCACAGCTATTGCATACAATTCACCATTGAACGGGGTAATGCAACGCAGACAATGGTGCTCGATCGAAAATCTTCCTTCTCCCCAATCTTCATCTATACCCTTAGTTGGAGTGCTCTCATCGACCCAAGCAATTTCCGCCGGGTAATCTTTGGAAACGAAGACCATAGTCGGGGACTTCATCACAGCGACTGACTTCGAATAACGTTTGGCATATGCGCCTCAAACATAGTATTCAATGTCTTTGTGAGTGGGTTCGAAGCCGTATCTTGTGCGGCTGGTTCTGCGGGGCAAGCACGATGACGCCACGGCAAAAGCCGACAAAGTAGTATCTAAAATATATTGATGAAGATAACATTCAGCACTAAGATGTTTACGATTGAAAATAAAAATAGATTAACTCTATAGATATGGAGGAATTTGAACCTTGCATGAACTTCCGTTAGATCGATGGTGACGTAGCGGGATGTGCGGAGGTGGAGGAAGGTGAAATCAGCAGCGCGTGGAAGGCCGTGGTCTAGCATGATCCATTCGTGCGGGTGCACGTCGGGCTCGAGTAAACCTGAGCGCCAATTTCTACAGACTTGCCTCATAGCGAGTAGGTGTCAGCGTGCTGCTCGTTCGCCGATAAGCATTCGCCGATCTTGTGAAGTGGTCCATCAGCCGAGAGAGAGGCCCGGTTCACGGAGGCGACGGCCGCCGGCGCATTCTTCTTGTCCATCGCCGGCGGGGCGCGCGCGTGGGCGGTTGGTGTGGTTTCCTTCGAGGTGGAGACGTTGCTGGGACGTGAGAGGGGTGGTTGCGTGCGTGAGTGAGAGGGGGGCTGTGTGCGAGAGGGAGGGAGAGAGGGGGCTGCGGCAACGTGACGGTTGGTCTCGGCGGTTTCTCAAAAAAGCTAGACGTTTGGTCTCAACACGCGCACCGCCTAACCGCTGTGCACCGCGACACGCGTCCGTGGTCTTGCACGTCTGCACCGTTACGTGTACTCGGTTAGCCTTACCTTTGGAAAAATATCTGCACTCAGTTTTCCCCTCGAGTACTAATGCGGCTAGTGCATTACCTCATAAAAAAAAATCTTGGCTAGTGCAATATACTCAGTTTTACCCTCAAGTGGCTGATCAACGAGAGTCAACAAATGGGATTAAGCTATCTAATTGAGTAATTTCATGCGCAAAAAAAAATCATAGTGCCTCCTACTCATGGAGTCTTGTTAAGAAGAGGAGGTCTAACACGTGGAAAACGAATCGCACACCACAGGTCCGAAATGATGGAAAGGGCTAGGCAATCCACTTATTATCGACCTCAACAAAAACCACATGGAACTAGATTAAACGTATGCAGTAGCCAACGCAACCAAAAGTCAGAAGTGCAGGCTGAAGCCCAAACGCACAACACAAAAGGAAACTTGCAACCTTATATAAAAGGGGCTATGCAACCCACTTATATACACATTAACAGCCATCCTCGTGTGTGACAAGAGAAATTCAACACTGGATTCGGAGGTAGGCACATGAAGCTTTACAAGGGCCAATGGGGCACCAACAATTTAAGGATGAATTGAACCACACCGTCAACAATTCAAACTCGAGACCTTGGCTCTAATACCATTTAAGTTCGAACGGATTGAAAAGGCTAGGCAACCAATTTCTAAAACATCCACAGGAACAACTACCAAGTTGATCCCAGTAGTAGATAAATGCATCCACCAACAAAATAGGAACAGTGCCTCAGTCTCAGTAAACATTTCACAATACCAAGGTACTCACATGTCAATGTCAGTGTTTTCATCTCCAATTATCTATGGCATTTTATTAGTCTTTTGAGAGATTATAACAAACTTGATTGGCCTCTATGAGTAGGGCATCACATGCTTCGATCTCGATCTCAACATGTCAACTTGGTTTCTTAACACATCTGCTGCAGCTCGTTCTATTTGGATTTGTTCCTCCAGAACTTGTGCGAGAGAAAGACTTGGACTTGGACTTGGACTTGGGTGCAAAAACCCAGCATTTCGCGGGAAAGTGTTTTTGGTGATATCTTTATTTTTAAGTACCATGGTAAATGTCTCCATACATTCTTCTAGAGTTTTTTCCATACCATCTTTCCCGGGTTTTGCCATCTCCAATTTCATATTTGCACGAAAAGTTTTGAGTCGTGTAAAAATAAAAGTTATTACGAGAGAAACATGCGAGACGGTAGATTTAATGTGTATGAACTACTTCTAATCCTACAAGTTGGTATGCTGATTACACATCAAATGCATTTTCACAAAAACGCCTACAAGATCATATTGACATATTGCTCCTACAAATTGGCAAGTGTGTAGTTAAAAAATTTAAATCATAAAGAAGACTTACAATAACACTTTACGCAAGTTCTCCTATCACATTATGTTTGTTCTTACGGCATGCCTCGAACTGCTCTGCCAGAGTCATCTCTTTGTCTGGTTGCATGTTGTTTGCATGATCTACTTTCTGCATTTTTGTACAATCATATGGAGATCAAATAACGTGGTTGAAATGGAGGATGGAAATATAACATGCACACGGAGTTCTACACAATTTACGAGTAACATATGTAGCGATACAGACCAGCGGGGCATTACTTTTTGCGAGAGATGCCCAACCAAGTGACGAGATCTGTACGGCTTGGTAAACGTTGTTTCAAGCGGTTAGCCTGGTTCCTTTTAGACAACGTACGCAAAAGGAGACTAGTGAGACAACTTGGCGCAAAATAAGTATTCGGAATTTAATCTGGTTTCCACGGTCCTCATAAGCCATACCACATTCTTTGGATCAGACCAATGCTTGACAAGATCTCCCCAGCGCTCGTCAGTCATACGAGTGCGAGGAGACTTTGTTCGAACATTGGCGATGTCTGCCGATGAAGTATGTCGCCTTAAGCTTATAGCGGTCTTTGGCGCAACAATTCTTTGAATATGGAAGCGATGACAAACTTTACATCCTCATTATCCTCATCGAATTCAAACCTTAACTGCTCACAACGGTGGAATGATTGGTGAGTTATATAGCATAGAAACAACAGTAAGCTACAAGAAATGGGACAGATCAATGTGGAATAATTTATCATTACCGGGAGAAGCATGACTTACGTGTAAATTATGCACTAAACTCTCGAGCTGTGAAGGGGTGTCAACGTGCTGCTTCCACAATGGGAAGGTAGGAAGTTCATTCTGATAAAATGGCCAACCTGTGATACAAGATATGAAGATTCATGCGGATGAAGTGGCCTTCGCCACCTACAATAGATGTGATGCGAAATCTTGAACCCATTAGGAAATCTTAGCTGCAAGTTTTTTCCTACCGTTGGCCCCCTCGTTTTTATTGATCGTGGCGAACCTACCAAGTTAAGCATTACATCAAGCTATCATGGTATATAGATACATAAGGGAGCATTAAACTACAAGTCTTGAAAAAAGTATTACCTTTTTTGGCGTGGGTCTCATCATCGGGAGAGGAGTTGTCTTTCGCGAGGACTAAGGGTCGGAGGAGATCATCACCGGTTCTTTGGTGTTGTGGCAGCTCTTGTTTGGACATTTGAGGCTGTATCATACGGGACTAGCATCATGTGTCCTTGGCCATTATTACCTACCACCACTCTGATGGTGCCAATTCTTGGCTAGAATTTCTTGTGGAAACTGGTTACGTTGGCAATTGTTGCTGAGAATCGATATTGGCAAGCGGTGGTTGTGGAATGTGTGGGCTGGTACATCTTGGGGCTACTTACATACGATTCGATGGTTTGTGGTTTTTACGAGACCTTTTCTTGTTATCATTCTTGGCCTGTTCGCCACCTCGTGTCGAGTCTCTTGTTAGACCTTGTAATAGGAGGAGCAGCACGAGCATCGAGGCTTAACTCTTTTTTTATTACGCCTTGTCACCCATCCTCCGGTATCGGCTGAGGTTCTGTTGAGTGTTCTTCCTCCTATTCGTTCTTGAAAAGTTCTTTCCCGAATCTGCGGATACTGTCACACATAAATGATATTTCAATGTACAATATTATATGATGATGATATGCAGATGGAATGGAAAAACAGTAAGGCAACATATGCCAAAACATATATGAGGCATTAACTAAGCAGGAAAAATTGTAGTAATGAGATTGAACATGGCATGGGTAACATATTTGGTAGGACTGGGATACAACAAATGGAAGTTGGGACAAATAATTCGATGACAGGACAGAGAAAACTCACCTTGTTGTGTTGCGGACGATAGTCGACCGGGGCATCTTCTGAGTCAGCTCGCCATCACAATCAGCGGGATCAAATTACGAATCAGAGGAATGTTCCGTATCCTTTGTGAGGGAGGTGGGTGGCGTTTTTGCACTAGACCTTGTAGAAGGATGTAGTGTTAGGCCCAACGAGGCTGCAACTCGGCTATTATGCAGAATAGTTTGCCTCCGTTGCTCTTCGTACTCATTCTCGAGTGGAAGACCTAACATGCATTGGCGAGAAATGCGAGATGAGATTTATCATGGAACTGTGCATATAAGAACAAATTAATAGTAGCAGTGAGACTGCTCAAAAGGTGTAATGACAAACAAACTATGGCTCAAAAATAATTGATGTTCATATTGTCAAGCTTCATGCACTAGCCAACGCAACCGGAAGTCTGGACTGATGGAAAGGGCAAACAAATTATGGCTCAAAAATAATTTATGTTGGGCAACAAAGGGCAGCAGCAACAATTTTTAGGATAAGTATGATGTCAAGCTTCATGCAGTAGCCAACGCAACCAAAAGTCCGAACTGATGGAAAGGGCTAAGCAATCCACATATAGACTCAAACACATATAAGTGTCATTTTCATGCCAATGGTTAACCATATGGAATGGCGTGTGCTTAATATAATTGCCTAGGGTCTTCCAAATTCCAACAGATCGATCTATTGGATGAACTTGCTAGAGCATGCAATTCGAAATGGTATCAGACCTACAAGGTCCTGAGTTCAAATCCTAGCAAGTAGCAACGCAGTATTCAAAATAAATATTTGCAGCCTTCCTAAAAAAATATCTAATGATACATGCCTAAGGCTCGGTCTATTGAATGAGTGGTTTTATCACTTAGCACCACAAGTTGGGGATTTTTAATCACAAAACACCAACATTTGGGGAAATTATTTCACATAACACATTATTTGTCATTAGTCGGCTTGACAAGAGCATGACCCTACAGCGTGACACCAATTTACAGTACGTGAGCATGTTTGCTACAAACAAATGAATTTTGGTGTGAAATTTTGTAGACACTCTGTGGAAATGAGAATATGAGTCACACTTGTTACATATGCTACACACAAATGAATTACCATATGACAAATATCCACAAGAAATTATAACCACACAAGAACATGAGATTTGGGTAATATATTCTGTACCAGCATAAGGTTTTGATAATGTTTACCAATACAACTACCCTGGACATAAGATTTTATTTTGAACTGTCTGGACTTAAGATTTAACAACTAGTGTTGACAAACAGCTTTGTATTTGCGTTTAACAGCAAATACCACAAAATAAAGTCTAATTGTCTTTCTCCTGCGGTCACTCTTAAACTGACGGTGGCCGGAGGTCACTAATGGGCTATCAAACAGAGATCGTGTATTCTGCGAAACAATTACCCCAAATGTTAGTGTTTTGTGATACAAATTTCTAGGGTTGTGGTTCTGTGATAAAAAAAATCCTGAACTTCTGGTGTTAAGTGATAAAACCTCATTGGATGAACTGGCTAGAGCATGCAATTCCACATGGCGCACACAGAGTTGCAAATAGAAAAAAATACAGGCAGTTTAATACTATCAATAAATTGCTCTCCTAGCTTATTGCTATCATAACCTTTGTAATACGTACTACCACCATCCCGAAGTTTTTATCAAAAATCATTAACATGCAAAATACAAATTTAATATCATTAAATAGATAACGAATATATTTTTAAATGCGGTATCTACAAAATATTATATTTCTTGATAGATTGTTCTGAAAGTTTGGTCAAACTTTACTTGGTTTGACTTTTATAAATAAGCCTTCAGGTTTGGGGTGGAGGTAGTAATGTACTATCCTCCGTCCTAAATTAGTTGTCTCAAGTTTGTTAAAATATGGATGCATCAAGACACTAAAACATGTCTAGATACATTCATATTTAAAAAAATTTGGGACAACTAATTTGGGACGTTCAAACCCCAAAAAAGTACCGCACAGAAGTGATATTTGGAAAAGAAATGCGTAACGAAAGCGGACATAAGCTCTGCCTCTCCATCAGCAGATGTAAGGTTACGATCAGCAGAGTTCCGAGATAAAAAAAAATACGAGCGATTTAATACTATCAACAAATTGCTCTGCTAGCTTGACTGCTATCATAACCTTTGTAAAATGCATACTTCAAACCCCCAAAACATATCACACAGAAGTGATTCTCGGAAAAGAAATGCATAACGAAAGCGGACATAACCTCGATCTTCCTCTCGATCAGCAGATGTAAGGTTAAGATCTCATATAGCTACGCGGCAAACAACTATCTACAACGATCTAATATCAGCAAGAATGCATTGCAAGAAAGCAACGAAAACTAGTGTAAGAAATCAAATGCATATAACAAAAGCGGACATGTAAAGTATTCATCAACCTTCGTCTGAGGCCCGGGCGGATTTACTCTTTGGTTGGGGGTGGTCGACTTTGGGGCCGCGTTTTTTGCCCATCTCGATCTCCGGTGAGGTGGACTACAGAGTCGGGGAAGCAGATCCGGAGGAGATATGGCGCGGTGAACGTCGGCGTCGAGGAAGCTAATCCGGCTTGCTAGGCAGCAAGGGAGCCGGTAAAACGTGGTCGGTCACTACGGTGGCCGGTGAGAAGCGATGATGGTGAGGAGGGCGGTGGGGCACGGCCGTCGTCGTGGGAGTGTGCCTGGTAGAAGCATGAGAAAGATGTGGTGTTCGAATTGTGCTCTACAGGGAAATATCCTCTGTGGACCGATGTTTATAGGCCGACGGGCAAACCGCAGGTTTTGGGGTAGCTTGAAAATGGGACGCGCCAACAATTTTGGCGCGTGTTTTGCGGCAGAGATGAAAGTCACCCATAAGAAACTTTCCTCATGGATGCTTGTTGCTTGGTCGTGTGGACAACATATATAGTGGGAGATGCCCATAGCTAGCTAGGCCATTCATATCAAACTCGAGTGATTATCACTAAGTTTACAATGAATATATTTCATGACACTTGATATTGGCCGGATAGTAGAAAATATATTTCATGACTATCGATCCCATATTAGTTAATTTATATTATTTCAATTGCTAAAATATTTTCATATTCTTTTAGAGTTCTAAAACACACTACACAAGGGATATCACTACCTTCTAGGTCCGGTCATCAGATTTAGAGTAAAGTAGCTTAGCGACAGATTTAGACCTTTGTGCAACAAATACATGAGTTGGTGATATGTGCAAAAGAACAGGTTAAGTGAGTGTTTTGTGCAACAATGACAACAATAAGTGGAGTTTCGATCGTGCAAAGGATAAAAGGTGGAAGAGGGATCACACGGAAGGAGAAATTAAGAGAAAGGGAGAGCGATTGCCTCACGGGGCCGTTGTTATTTATGGTGAAAAGAAATGCTTCACTTTTTCGGTGAGTGATGTTGGGCGGCACACAGGGTTTCAGTTATGTAGACCTGCAGTGCAGGCTACGCGCCCGTCTAATATTCATTTTTTTTCAGCGACAAAAGGGAGAGAGAGAGAGAGAGAGAGAGAGAGAGAGAGAGAGAGAGAGAGTCTTGACGACGAGTCTTTACTTGACAAAGAAGATTGCTGGGAGTTTGCCTACCTACCGCACGTGACTTGTGATCAGCGATGTGTGGGACCTACACGCATGGGACCACACGTAAGTGACCGACCTACTTTATTCTAGGGGTGCCCCTCAAGCTAATACATAATCTGCAACATGAAACTATATTCGCTTATAAAATCTGAACTTTGAAATCCAATTTAATTTAAGTCTATTATTGGTCATATCAACTATCAAGTCTAAAATTACATTCTGAAACTTGTTCAACGCTTTCTCATGAATTATTATGGTAGTTTTTTAAAATCAATTGCTAATTGATTGAGATAATAAAAAACATATTTTTTTTTTGAGAAACACAGTACAAACGCAGATGCTCACATACACGCGTATACACTCATCCCTATGAACACACACACGCACACCCTACCCCTATGAGCACCTCCGGAAGACTGAGCCGGCGGATTGAATCTTGAAATTGACGAAGTCACCACAGGCGCCTCGCTGTCGACGGGAACGTCGCCTCCTATTTGTAAATAAAAATAAGAAGTCAATGTTGTGGTAAGTTAGGAGGTTCAAAGGGTAAACCAAATATAACGTTTTGTTCAATCTCATAGTTCATATTACCAAGTTTGATTATCCCTGGACAACATTGTTTGTTATAGTGTTCCCTAATTGGGCATGGTGGTGCATCTTGCCATTTCTAACAATGTTGATGACTAGACTTTTCAAGTTTTCGGTATAAAAAATCGTTTTTCATTTTCTAGATGATAAAATATGTTTTTTTGTGCATGGGGTAGAAAAGATATGGGTCAAAATGGCGCATCTACATTTTTTAAATAAATTACGCCATATTTTAATGACAAATCCCAAATTTACGGTTTTTAGTGCTTTCTAGCTAGTTTCGCACATTTAAATGACTTTATGCTGATTTATTCAAAGTAATTCAAATTTGAATTGTAGATATGTTATAACTTGGTCCTACAAGTCCCCATAAATAATTTTTATATACATATTACTTACTATATATAGAAACCAGCGATAATCTTGAAATATTCAACCCCTTTGCGAGGATAATCATGTAAAACATTTTGACCTGGTTTTGAAATAAATAAATGAAACTGAAGAAAACCTGAAAAATGAAACCCTTCTACATGGAGTGTGCTTGTATGTGTTAGTTGACAGGGAAAATAAGAAACATGTGATAGGGTAGTGAAAAACAAAATGTCTTCACAAAGCGGACTATCGTGTATGAAGATTCATGGTTTGCAAGCCAAATGATATAGTTATGGCCATATTTGTGGCACAGTTTGTTACAATGTGCCCAAATTGGGCATGGTGGTGCATCTTGCCATTCCCAACAATGTTAATGACTAGACTTTTCAACTTTTCGGTATAATTTTTTTTTTCATTTTCTAGATGACAAAATATGTTTATTTTGTGAATGGTGTACATATAAGATACGGGTCAAACTGGCAACTCTACATTTTTTAGATAAATTACGCCATATTTTAGTGCCAATTCCCAACTTTTACGGTTTTAGTACTTTCAAGATAGTTTCGCACATTTAAACGACTTTATGCTGATTTATTGAAAGTAATTCCAATGTGAAATGTGGGGGTGTTATAACTTCGTCAAAGAAATCCCCCAAAAACATAGTTTAGGGTTGGGGGTAGATACGGAGTACATGATTTGTATGTTTTGAATATGTCTAGACCTTGTTTATCAACCTTGATTGTTAATTACTATATATATGACGTAAGAAGGCTATGTGCTTTGGGTTTTCATTTTTTTTGATTTTTTACGAATTTTTATGCTCATTTGAATCTTGGTCAAATCCTAGGTTTGACTAGGATTTAAACAAACTTAAAACATGAAAATGAAAAGGTAAGCCTGGATCCTTCCTAGTCACTCTAAAATTAAGCTTTTGGGAAGTTTTAGAAATTTCCATGTTTGAAACCCGAAACCACTTCTCTTCATGCTTGACTTCATAAGACAAAGTTAAGGGTTAGGGGTAGATACATGCCTTTTCTGTTTTGAATATGTCTAGACCTTGTTCATCAACTTGAATGCTTACTATATATATATATATGACATAAGAAGGCTATATATATATGTGCTTTGGTTTTTGGTTTTTGTTTTTTAAGAATTTTTATATTTGCCAATTAGAATCTTGGTCAAATCCTAGTTTTGACCACGATTTCAACAAGTTTAAAAAATGAAAGTAAAAAGTTAAGCATGGATCCTTCCTAGCTAGTCATTCTAAAATGAAGCTTTTGGGGGGGGGGGTTCTTGAAATCTCAATGTTTGAAACCCAAAAACCACATCTCTTCATGGTTGACTTCATAAGACATGCGAGTTTAGGGTTAGGGGTAGATACATGATTTGTCGGGTTTGAATATGTATAGACATGCTTGTTTATCAACTTGAATGCTTACTATATGACATAAGAAGGCTATATATGTGCTTTGGTTTTTCATTTTTCTAGTTTTTTGAATGTTATATGCCCATTTGAAGATTTTGGGTGGTTCTTGAAATTTTCATGTTTGAAACCAATACGACTTCTCTTCATGCTAGACTTCATAAGATCGACCGAGTTTATGGTTAGGGGCTAGATACATGATTTGTCTGGTTTGAACATGTCTAAACCTTGTTTACCAACTTGCAAGGCTTACTATATGACATAAGAAGACTATGTGCTTTTGTTTTTCATTCTTCTATTTTTTTATTTTATGCCCATTTGAATATTGGTCAAATCCTATGTTTGACCTGGATTTAAACAAGTATAAAATATGAAAACGAAAAGGTAAGCCTGGATCCTTCTTAGTCACTCTAAAATGAAGCGACTTTTGGGATGTTCTTGAAATTTTCATGTTTGAAACCCAAAACCACTTCTCTTCATGATTGCTTCATATATAAGACGAGTTTAGGGTTAGGGGCAGATATATACATGATTTTCTAGTTTGAATATGTCTAGACCTTATTTATCAGCTTGAATGCTTACTATATGACATAAGAATGCTATGTACGTGCTTTGGTTTATCATTCTTTTGGTTTTTTCCTGAATTTTTATGCCCATTTGAATCTTGGTCAAATCCTAGGTTTCACAAAGATTTAAACAAGTTTAAAATCTGAAAATTAAAAGGTAAGCATGGATCCTTCTTAGTCACTCTAAAATGAAGCTTTTGGGAGGTTTTTGAAATTTCCATGTTTGAAACCCAAAACCACTTCTCTTCATGCTTAATTGACTACATAAGACGAGTTTAGAGTGTTAGGGGTAGATACATGATTTGTCAAGTTAGAATACGTCTAGAACTTTTTTATCAACTTGAATACTTACTATATTAAATAAGAAGGCTATGTGCTTTGTTTTTTCATTTTTATGAAATTTTTATTAATTTTATGCATGCCCATTTGAATCTTGGTCAAATACTAGCTAGGTTTGACCAAGATTTAAACAAGTTTAAAACATGAAAATGAAAAGGTAAGCCTCGATCCTTCTTAGTCACTCTAAAATGAAGCTTTTGGGGGGTTTTTGAAATTTGCATGTTTGAAACCCAAAACCACTTCTCTTCATGCCTTACTTCATAAGACGGAGTTTAGGGTCGTTAGGGAGTAGATACATGATTTGCCTGGTTTGAATATGTCTAGACCTTGTTTATCATCTTGAATGCTTACTATATCCCAGAAGAAGACTACGTGCATTGGTATTTCATTTTTTTTTTGAATTTTCATGCCCATTTCAATCTTGGTGAAATCCTAGGTTTGAGCAAGATTTAAACAAATTTAACACGTGAAAACGAATAAGCATGGATCCTTCTTAGTCACTCCAAAATGTACCAATTGATAGATGTGTTAACTTTGCTTCATGGAAAAAATAATGTCATGTAAATGAGTTAACTTGGATTTCCTGCCGTTGAATCCATAGGAAACTTTGTTCTAATGCACTATAATAATCAACCGTGTTTTTACACCAACATTGCCAACAGGTCTGTCACTTACGTGTGGCGCCCATGCGTGAGGTCCCACACTTCAGTGAGCACAAGTCAAGTGCAGTAGGTACGCAAACTCCAAGCCATCTTCTTTGTCAAGAGAAGACGCATCAGGATGCGTTTTGGAAATCTGTGGGTCCTTCTGGATCCTTCGGTTGTCCCTCTCACAAAAAAAAAAAAAACAAATCTCTCTCATTCTCGGCCTCGCTCGACTCGCTCGCTCGCTCGCTCGCTCGCTCGCACCTCCTGCTCACTGACAAACCCTGCACAAAAGTCAACATCATCACCCGAAAAAGGGGAGACACCAAAATTCTCTCCCTTCTTCTCTCCTGCCGAGTGATCACTCATCCTCAGAGTTTAAATACACGCGCACACACACAAGTGATGCATAGTAATAAAAAGAAATAGCTAGAAAAATCAACCTAGGAATCTGTAATTAAATACGTTAAACTAGGGTTTTGCCCAGTACTACAGATCAAGTTCATAAAAAATCCAACTACGGGGTTCGAACAACCCCATTTCTAATCCAAGATTTTTTTCGACCTCATCCAAATGGCCTCAAACTATAGGGTTAATTAGCATCTAGTGCAGAATGTGTGAACATGTATGCACTATGTGTGCTATAACTTGTATGTCTTTCAAATTTGAACCAAATTTGAAATATATGAAATGGGGCTTTTGGCTTAAACGTTTGAAACCCAAAACGACTTCTCTTCATGCTAGGCATCATAAGACCGAGTTTAGGGTTAGGGGTAGATACATGATTTGTCTGTTTTGAATATGTCTATACCTTGTTTATCTACTTGAATATGCTTACTATAGATATATATGACGTAAGAAGACTATGTGCTTTGGTTTTTTTTTTTATTTTTCCTGAATTTTTAAGCCCATTTGAATCTTGGTCAAATCCTAGGCTTGACCAATATTTAAACAAGCTTAAAACATGAAAATGAAAAGGTAAGCTTGGATCCTTCTTTGTCACTCTAAGATGAAGTTTTTGGGAGGTTTTCAAAATTTCCATGTCTGAAACCCAAAAACACTTCTCTTCATGCTTGACTTCATAAGACAAAGCTAGTTTAGGGCTTTAGGGGGTAGATACATGATTTGTCTAGTTTGAATATGTCTAGACCTTGTTTATCAACTTCAATTCTTACTATATATATGACATAAGAAGACTATATGTGCTAGCTTTGGTTTTTGATTTTTTGATTTTTTTGAATGTTTATGCCCATTTGAATCTTGGTCAAATCCTAGGTTTGACCAAGATTTAAACAAGTCTATAACATGAAAATGAAAAGGTAAGCCTGGATCCTTCCTAGCTAGTCATTCTAAAATGAAGCTTTTGGGGGGGGGGGTTCTTGAAATCTCAATGTTTGAAACCCAAAAACCACTTCTCTTCATGGTTGACTTCATAAGACATGCAGAGTTTAGGGTTAGGGGGTAGCTAGATACATGATTTGTCGGGTTTGAATATGTCTAGACATGCTTGTTTATCAACTTGAATGCTTACTATATGACATAAGAAGGATATATATGTGCTTTGGTTTTTCATTTTTCTAGTTTTTTGAATGTTATATGCCCATTTGAAGATTTTGGGTGGTTCTTGAAATTTTCATGTTTGAAACCAATACGACTTCTCTTCATGCTAGACTTCATAAGATCGACCGAGTTTATGGTTAGGGGCTAGATACATGATTTGTCTGGTTTGAACATGTCTAAACCTTGTTTACCAACTTGCAAGGCTTACTATATGACATAAGAAGACTATGTGCTTTTGTTTTTCATTCTTCTATTTTTTTATTTTATGCCCATTTGAATCTTGGTCAAATCCTATGTTTGACCTGGATTTAAACAAGTATAAAATATGAAAACGAAAAGGTAAGCATGGATCCTTCTTAGTCACTCTAAAATGAAGCGACTTTTGGGATGTTCTTGAAATTTTCATGTTTGAAACCCAAAACCACTTCTCTTCATGATTGCTTCATATATAAGACAGAGTTTAGGGTTAGGGGCAGATATATATATACATGATTTTCTAGTTTGAATATGTCTAGACCTTATTTATCAACTTGAATGCTTACTATATGACATAAGAATGCTATGTGCTTTGGTTTATCATTCTTTTGGTTTTTTCCTGAATTTTTATGCCCATTTGAATCTTGGTCAAATCCTAGGTTTCACAAAGATTTAAACAAGTTTAAAATCTGAAAATTAAAAGGTAAGCATGGATCCTTCTTAGTCACTCTAAAATGAAGCTTTTGGGAGGTTTTTGATATTTCCATGTTTGAAACCCAAAAACCACTTCTCTTCATGCTTGACTTCATAAGACAGAGTTTAGAGTGTTAGGGGTAGATACATGATTTGTCTAGTTTGAATATGTCTAGACCTTGTTTATCAACTTGAATTCTTACTATATGACATAAGAAGGCTATGTGCTTTGGTTTTTCATTTTTCTGGTTTTTTTGAATATTATGCCCATTTGAAGATTTTGGGAGGTTCTTGAAATTTTCATGTTTGAAACCAATACGACTTCTCTTCAGGCTAGACTTCATAAGATCGATCGAGTTTATGGTTAGGGGGTAGATACATGATTTGTCTGGTTTGAACATGTCTAAACCTTGTTTATCAACTTGAAAGCTTACTATATATATGACATACGAAGACTATGTGCTTTTGTTTTTCATTCTTCTATTTTATTTTATTTTATGCCCATTTGAATCTTGGTCAAATCCTATGTTTGACCTGGATTTAAACAAGTATATAATATGAAAACGAAAAGGTAAGCATGGATCCTTCTTAGTCACTCTAAAATGAAGCGGCTTTTGGGATGTTCTTGAAATTTTTCATGTTTGAAACCCAAACCACTTCTCTTCATGATTGACTTCATATATAAGACAGAGTTTAAGGTTAGGGACAGATATATACATGATTTTCTAGTTTGAATATGTCTAGACCTTGTTAATCAACTTGAATGCTTACTGTATGACATAAGAATGCTATGTGCTTTGGTTTATCAATCTTTTGGTTTTTTCCTGAATTTTTATGCCCATTTGAATCTTGGTCAAATCCTAGCTAGGTTTCACAAAGATTTAAACAAGTTTAAAATCTGAAAATTAAAAGGTAAGCATGGATCCTTCTTAGTCACTCTAAAATGAAGCTTTTGGGAGGTTTTTGAAATTTCCATGTTTGAAACCCAAAACCACTTCTCTTCATGCTTAATTGACTTCATAAGACAGAGTTTAGAGTGTTAGGGGTAGATACATGATTTGTCTAGTTTGAATACGTCTAGACCTTGTTTATCAACTTGAATTCTTACTATATGACATAAGAAGGCTATGTGCTTTGGTTTTTCATTTTTCTGATTTTTTTTGAATTTTATGCATGCCCATTTGAATCTTGGTCAAATACTAGCTAGGTTTGACCAAGATTTAAACAAGTTTAAAACATGAAAATGAAAAGGTAAGCCTCGATCCTTCTTAGTCACTCTAAAATGAAGCTTTTGGGGGGTTTTTGAAATTTGCATGTTTGAAACCCAAAACCACTTCTCTTCATGCCTTACTTCATAAGACGGAGTTTAGGGTCGTTAGGGAGTAGATACATGATTTGCCTGGTTTGAATATGTCTAGACCTTGTTTATCATCTTGAATGCTTACTATATGACAGAAGAAGACTACGTGCATTGGTATTTCATTTTTTTTTTGAATTTTCATGCCCATTTCAATCTTGGTGAAATCCTAGGTTTGAGCAAGATTTAAACAAATTTAACACGTGAAAACGAATAAGCATGGATCCTTCTTAGTCACTCCAAAATGTACCAATTGATAGATGTGTTAACTTTGCTTCATGGAAAAAATAATGTCATGTAAATGAGTTAACTTGGATTTCCTGCCGTTGAATCCATAGGAAACTTTGTTCTAATGCACTATAATAATCAACCGTGTTTTTACACCAACATTGCCAACAGGTCTGTCACTTACGTGTGGCGCCCATGCGTGAGGTCCCACACTTCAGTGAGCACAAGTCAAGTGCAGTAGGTACGCAAACTCCAAGCCATCTTCTTTGTCAAGAGAAGACGCATCAGGATGCGTTTTGGAAATCTGTGGGTCCTTCTGGATCCTTCGGTTGTCCCTCTCACAAAAAAAAAACAAATCTCTCTCATTCTCGGCCTCGCTCGACTCGCTCGCTCGCTCGCTCGCACCTCCTGCTCACTGACAAACCCTGCACAAAAGTCAACATCATCACCCGAAAAAGGGGAGACACCATAATGCTCTCCCTTCTTCTCTCCTTCCGAGTGATCCCTCTTCCTCCGAGTTTCACTCGACGGGCAAACACACATGTGCTGCATAGTAATAATAATAAAAAGGTAGAAAAATCAACCTACGAATCTATAATTAAATACGTTAAACTAGGGTTTTGCCCAGTACTACAGATCAAGTTCATAAAAAATCCAACTACGGGGTTCGAACAACCCCATTTCTAATCCAAGATTTTTCGACCTCATCCAAATGGCCTCAAACTATAGGGTTAATTAGCATCTAGTGCAGAATGTGTGAACATGTATGCACTATGTGTGCTATAACTTGTATGTCTTTCAAATTTGAACCAAATTTGAAATATATGAAATGGGGCTTTTGGCTTAAACGTTTGAAACCCAAAACGACTTCTCTTCATGCTAGGCATCATAAGACCGAGTTTAGGGTTAGGGGCTAGATACATGATTTGTCTGTTTTGAACATGTCTAAACCTTGTTTACCAACTTGCAAGGCTTACTATATGACATAAGAAGACTATGTGCTTTTGTTTTTCATTCTTCTATTTTTTTTTATTTTATGCCCATTTGAGTCTTGGTCAAATCCTATGTTTGACCTGGATTTAAACAAGTATAAAATGTGAAAACGAAAAGGTAAGCCTGGATCCTTCTTAGTCACTCTAAAATGAAGCGACTTTTGGGATGTTCTTGAAATTTTCATGTTTGAAACCCAAAACCACTTCTCTTCATGATTGCTTCATATATAAGACAGAGTTTAGGGTTAGGGGCAGATATATACATGATTTTCTAGTTTGAATATGTCTAGACCTTATTTATCAACTTGAATGCTTACTATATGACATAAGAATGCTATGTGCTTTGGTTTATCATTCTTTTGGTTTTTTCCTAAATTTTTATGCCCATTTGAATCTTGGTCAAATCCTAGGTTTCACAAAGATTTAAACAAGTTTAAAATCTGAAAATTAAAAGGTAAGCATGGATCCTTCTTAGTCACTCTAAAATGAAGCTTTTAATTGGGAGGTTTTTGAAATTTCCATGTTTGAAACCCAAAAACCACTTCTCTTCATGCTTGACTTCATAAGACAGAGTTTAGAGTGTTAGGGGTAGATACATGATTTGTCTAGTTTGAATATGTCTAGACCTTGTTTATCAACTTGAATTCTTACTATATGACATAAGAAGGCTATGTGCTTTGGTTTTTCATTTTTCTGGTTTTTTTGAATATTATGCCCATTTGAAGATTTTGGGAGGTTCTTGAAATTTTCATGTTTGAAACCAATACGACTTCTCTTCAGGCTAGACTTCATAAGATCGATCGAGTTTATGGTTAGGGGCCGGTAGATACATGATTTGTCTGGTTTGAACATGTCTAAACCTTGTTTATCAACTTGAAAGCTTACTATATATATGACATACGAAGACTATGTGCTTTTGTTTTTCATTCTTCTATTTTATTTTATTTTATGCCCATTTGAATCTTGGTCAAATCCTATGTTTGACCTGGATTTAAACAAGTATATAATATGAAAACGAAAAGGTAAGCATGGATCCTTCTTAGTCACTCTAAAATGAAGCGGCTTTTGGGATGTTCTTGAAATTTTCATGTTTGAAACCCAAACCACTTCTCTTCATGATTGATTTCATATATAAGACAGAGTTTAAGGTTAGGGACAGATATATACATGATTTTCTAGTTTGAATATGTCTAGACCTTGTTAATCAACTTGAATGCTTACTGTATAACATAAGAATGCTATGTGCTTTGGTTTATCAATCTTTTGGTTTTTTCCTGAATTTTTATGCCCATTTGAATCTTGGTCAAATCCTAGGTTTCACAAAGATTTAAACAAGTTTAAAATCTGAAAATTAAAAGGTAAGCATGGATCCTTCTTAGTCACTCTAAAATGAAGCTTTTGGGAGGTTTTTGAAATTTCCATGTTTGAAACCCAAAACCACTTCTCTTCATGCTTAATTGACTTCATAAGACAGAGTTTAGAGTGTTAGGGGTAGATACATGATTTGTCTAGTTTGAATACGTCTAGACCTTGTTTATCAACTTGAATTCTTACTATATGACATAAGAAGGCTATGTGCTTTGGTTTTTCATTTTTCTGATTTTTTTTGAATTTTATGCATGCCCATTTGAATCTTGGTCAAATACTAGCTAGGTTTGACCAAGATTTAAACAAGTTTAAAACATGAAAATGAAAAGGTAAGCCTCGATCCTTCTTAGTCACTCTAAAATGAAGCTTTTGGGGGGTTTTTGAAATTTGCATGTTTGAAACCCAAAACCACTTCTCTTCATGCCTTACTTCATAAGACGGAGTTTAGGGTCGTTAGGGAGTAGATACATGATTTGCCTGGTTTGAATATGTCTAGACCTTGTTTATCATCTTGAATGCTTACTATATGACAGAAGAAGACTATGTGCATTGGTATTTCATTTTTTTTTTTTTGAATTTTCATGCCCATTTCAATCTTGGTGAAATCCTAGGTTTGAGCAAGATTTAAACAAATTTAACACGTGAAAACGAATAAGCATGGATCCTTCTTAGTCACTCCAAAATGTACCAATTGATAGATGTGTTAACTTTGCTTCATGGAAAAAATAATGTCATGTAAATGAGTTAACTTGGATTTCCTGCCGTTGAATCCATAGGAAACTTTGTTCTAATGCACTATAATAATCAACCGTGTTTTTACACCAACATTGCCAACAGGTCTGTCACTTACGTGTGGCGCCCATGCGTGAGGTCCCACACTTCAGTGAGCACAAGTCAAGTGCAGTAGGTACGCAAACTCCAAGCCATCTTCTTTGTCAAGAGAAGACGCATCAGGATGCGTTTTGGAAATCTGTGGGTCCTTCTGGATCCTTCGGTTGTCCCTCTCACAAAAAAAAAAAAAAAACAAATCTCTCTCATTCTCGGCCTCGCTCGACTCGCTCGCTCGCTCGCTCGCTCGCTCGCTCGCACCTCCTGCTCACTGACAAACCCTGCACAAAAGTCAACATCATCACCCGAAAAAGGGGAGACACCATAATGCTCTCCCTTCTTCTCTCCTTCCGAGTGATCCCTCTTCCTCCGAGTTTCACTCGACGGGCAAACACACATGTGCTGCATAGTAATAATAATAAAAAGGTAGAAAAATCAACCTACGAATCTATAATTAAATACGTTAAACTAGGGTTTTGCCCAGTACTACAGATCAAGTTCATAAAAAATCCAACTACGGGGTTCGAACAACCCCATTTCTAATCCAAGATTTTTTTCGACCTCATCCAAATGGCCTCAAACTATAGGGTTAATTAGCATCTAGTGCAGAATGTGTGAACATGTATGCACTATGTGTGCTATAACTTGTATGTCTTTCAAATTTGAACCAAATTTGAAATATATGAAATGGGGCTTTTGGCTTAAACGTTTGAAACCCAAAACGACTTCTCTTCATGCTAGGCATCATAAGACCGAGTTTAGGGTTAGGGGGTAGATACAGGATTTGTCTGTTTTGAACATGTCTATACCTTGTTTATCTACTTGAATATGCTTACTATAGATATATATGACGTAAGAAGACTATGTGCTTTGGTTTTTTTTTTATTTTTCCAGAATTTTTATGCCCATTTGAATCTTGGTCAAATCCTAGGCTTGACCAATATTTAAACAAGCTTAAAACATGAAAATGAAAAGGTAAGCTTGGATCCTTCTTTGTCACTCTAAGATGAAGTTTTTGGGAGGTTTTCAAAATTTCCATGTCTGAAACCCAAAAACACTTCTCTTCATGCTTGACTTCATAAGACAAAGCTAGTTTAGGGCTTTAGGGGGTAGATACATGATTTGTCTAGTTTGAATATGTCTAGACCTTGTTTATCAACTTCAATTCTTACTATATGACATAAGAAGACTATATGTGCTAGCTTTGGTTTTTGATTTTTTTGAATGTTTATGCCCATTTGAATCTTGGTCAAATCCTAGGTTTGACCAAGATTTAAACAAGTCTATAACATGAAAATGAAAAGGTAAGCCTGGATCCTTCCTAGCTAGTCATTCTAAAATGAAGCTTTTGGGGGGGTTCTTGAAATCTCAATGTTTGAAACCCAAAAACCACTTCTCTTCATGGTTGACTTCATAAGACATGCAGAGTTTAGGGTTAGGGGGTAGATACATGATTTGTCGGGTTTGAATATGTCTAGACATGCTTGTTTATCAACTTGAATGCTTACTATATGACATAAGAAGGCTATATATGTGCTTTGGTTTTTCATTTTTCTAGTTTTTTGAATGTTATATGCCCATTTGAAGATTTTGGGTGGTTCTTGAAATTTTCATGTTTGAAACCAATACGACTTCTCTTCATGCTAGACTTCATAAGATCGACCGAGTTTATGGTTAGGGGCTAGATACATGATTTGTCTGGTTTGAACATGTCTAAACCTTGTTTACCAACTTGCAAGGCTTACTATATGACATAAGAAGACTATGTGCTTTTGTTTTTCATTCTTCTATTTTTTTTATTTTATGCCCATTTGAATCTTGGTCAAATCCTATGTTTGACCTGGATTTAAACAAGTATAAAATATGAAAACGAAAAGGTAAGCCTGGATCCTTCTTAGTCACTCTAAAATGAAGCGACTTTTGGGATGTTCTTGAAATTTTCATGTTTGAAACCCAAAACCACTTCTCTTCATGATTGCTTCATATATAAGACAGAGTTTAGGGTTAGGGGCAGATATATACATGATTTTCTAGTTTGAATATGTCTAGACCTTATTTATCAACTTGAATGCTTACTATATGACATAAGAATGCTATGTGCTTTGGTTTATCATTCTTTTGGTTTTTTCCTGAATTTTTATGCCCATTTGAATCTTGGTCAAATCCTAGGTTTCACAAAGATTTAAACAAGTTTAAAATCTGAAAATTAAAAGGTAAGCATGGATCCTTCTTAGTCACTCTAAAATGAAGCTTTTGGGAGGTTTTTGAAATTTCCATGTTTGAAACCCAAAAACCACTTCTCTCTTCATGCTTGACTTCATAAGACAGAGTTTAGAGTGTTAGGGGTAGATACATGATTTGTCTAGTTTGAATATGTCTAGACCTTGTTTATCAACTTGAATTCTTACTATATGACATAAGAAGGCTATGTGCTTTGGTTTTTCATTTTTCTGGTTTTTTTGAATATTATGCCCATTTGAAGATTTTGGGAGGTTCTTGAAATTTTCATGTTTGAAACCAATACGACTTCTCTTCAGGCTAGACTTCATAAGATCGATCGAGTTTATGGTTAGGGGCCGGTAGATACATGATTTGTCTGGTTTGAACATGTCTAAACCTTGTTTATCAACTTGAAAGCTTACTATATATATGACATACGAAGACTATGTGCTTTTGTTTTTCATTCTTCTATTTTATTTTATTTTATGCCCATTTGAATCTTGGTCAAATCCTATGTTTGACCTGGATTTAAACAAGTATATAATATGAAAACGAAAAGGTAAGCATGGATCCTTCTTAGTCACTCTAAAATGAAGCGGCTTTTGGGATGTTCTTGAAATTTTCATGTTTGAAACCCAAACCACTTCTCTTCATGATTGATTTCATATATAAGACAGAGTTTAAGGTTAGGGACAGATATATACATGATTTTCTAGTTTGAATATGTCTAGACCTTGTTAATCAACTTGAATGCTTACTGTATAACATAAGAATGCTATGTGCTTTGGTTTATCAATCTTTTGGTTTTTTCCTGAATTTTTATGCCCATTTGAATCTTGGTCAAATCCTAGGTTTCACAAAGATTTAAACAAGTTTAAAATCTGAAAATTAAAAGGTAAGCATGGATCCTTCTTAGTCACTCTAAAATGAAGCTTTTGGGAGGTTTTTGAAATTTCCATGTTTGAAACCCAAAACCACTTCTCTTCATGCTTAATTGACTTCATAAGACAGAGTTTAGAGTGTTAGGGGTAGATACATGATTTGTCTAGTTTGAATACGTCTAGACCTTGTTTATCAACTTGAATTCTTACTATATGACATAAGAAGGCTATGTGCTTTGGTTTTTCATTTTTATGAATTTTTTTGAATTATATGCATGCCCATTTGAATCTTGGTCAAATACTAGCTAGGTTTGACCAAGATTTAAACAAGTTTAAAACATGAAAATGAAAAGGTAAGCCTCGATCCTTCTTAGTCCCTCTAAAATGACGCTTTTTGGGTGTTTTTGAAATTTGCATGTTTGAAACCCAAAACCACTTCTCTTCATGCCTTACTTCATAAGACGGAGTTTAGGGTCGTTAGGGAGTAGATACATGATTTGCCTGGTTTGAATATGTCTAGACCTTGTTTATCATCTTGAATGCTTACTATATGACAGAAGAAGACTACGTGCATTGGTATTTCATTTTTTTTTTGAATTTTCATGCCCATTTCAATCTTGGTGAAATCCTAGGTTTGAGCAAGATTTAAACAAATTTAACACGTGAAAACGAATAAGCATGGATCCTTCTTAGTCACTCCAAAATGTACCAATTGATAGATGTGTTAACTTTGCTTCATGGAAAAAATAATGTCATGTAAATGAGTTAACTTGGATTTCCTGCCGTTGAATCCATAGGAAACTTTGTTCTAATGCACTATAATAATCAACCGTGTTTTTACACCAACATTGCCAACAGGTCTGTCACTTACGTGTGGCGCCCATGCGTGAGGTCCCACACTTCAGTGAGCACAAGTCAAGTGCAGTAGGTACGCAAACTCCAAGCCATCTTCTTTGTCAAGAGAAGACGCATCAGGATGCGTTTTGGAAATCTGTGGGTCCTTCTGGATCCTTCGGTTGTCCCTCTCACAAAAAAAAAAAAAAACAAATCTCTCTCATTCTCGGCCTCGCTCGACTCGCTCGCTCGCTCGCTCGCTCGCACCTCCTGCTCACTGACAAACCCTGCACAAAAGTCAACATCATCACCCGAAAAAGGGGAGACACCATAATGCTCTCCCTTCTTCTCTCCTTCCGAGTGATCCCTCTTCCTCCGAGTTTCACTCGACGGGCAAACACACATGTGCTGCATAGTAATAATAATAAAAAGGTAGAAAAATCAACCTACGAATCTATAATTAAATACGTTAAACTAGGGTTTTGCCCAGTACTACAGATCAAGTTCATAAAAAATCCAACTACGGGGTTCGAACAACCCCATTTCTAATCCAAGATTTTTTTCGACCTCATCCAAATGGCCTCAAACTATAGGGTTAATTAGCATCTAGTGCAGAATGTGTGAACATGTATGCACTATGTGTGCTATAACTTGTATGTCTTTCAAATTTGAACCAAATTTGAAATATATGAAATGGGGCTTTTGGCTTAAACGTTTGAAACCCAAAACGACTTCTCTTCATGCTAGGCATCATAAGACCGAGTTTAGGGTTAGGGGGTAGATACAGGATTTGTCTGTTTTGAACATGTCTATACCTTGTTTATCTACTTGAATATGCTTACTATAGATATATATATGACGTAAGAAGACTATGTGCTTTGGTTTTTTTTTATTTTTCCAGAATTTTTATGCCCATTTGAATCTTGGTCAAATCCTAGGCTTGACCAATATTTAAACAAGCTTAAAACATGAAAATGAAAAGGTAAGCTTGGATCCTTCTTTGTCACTCTAAGATGAAGTTTTTGGGAGGTTTTCAAAATTTCCATGTCTGAAACCCAAAAACACTTCTCTTCATGCTTGACTTCATAAGACAAAGCTAGTTTAGGGCTTTAGGGGGTAGATACATGATTTGTCTAGTTTGAATATGTCTAGACCTTGTTTATCAACTTCAATTCTTACTATATGACATAAGAAGACTATATGTGCTAGCTTTGGTTTTTGATTTTTTTGAATGTTTATGCCCATTTGAATCTTGGTCAAATCCTAGGTTTGACCAAGATTTAAACAAGTCTATAACATGAAAATGAAAAGGTAAGCCTGGATCCTTCCTAGCTAGTCATTCTAAAATGAAGCTTTTGGGGGGGTTCTTGAAATCTCAATGTTTGAAACCCAAAAACCACTTCTCTTCATGGTTGACTTCATAAGACATGCAGAGTTTAGGGTTAGGGGGTAGATACATGATTTGTCGGGTTTGAATATGTCTAGACATGCTTGTTTATCAACTTGAATGCTTACTATATGACATAAGAAGGCTATATATGTGCTTTGGTTTTTCATTTTTCTAGTTTTTTGAATGTTATATGCCCATTTGAAGATTTTGGGTGGTTCTTGAAATTTTCATGTTTGAAACCAATACGACTTCTCTTCATGCTAGACTTCATAAGATCGACCGAGTTTATGGTTAGGGGCTAGATACATGATTTGTCTGGTTTGAACATGTCTAAACCTTGTTTACCAACTTGCAAGGCTTACTATATGACATAAGAAGACTATGTGCTTTTGTTTTTCATTCTTCTATTTTTTTATTTTATGCCCATTTGAATCTTGGTCAAATCCTATGTTTGACCTGGATTTAAACAAGTATAAAATATGAAAACGAAAAGGTAAGCCTGGATCCTTCTTAGTCACTCTAAAATGAAGCGACTTTTGGGATGTTCTTGAAATTTTCATGTTTGAAACCCAAAACCACTTCTCTTCATGATTGCTTCATATATAAGACAGAGTTTAGGGTTAGGGGCAGATATATACATGATTTTCTAGTTTGAATATGTCTAGACCTTATTTATCAACTTGAATGCTTACTATATGACATAAGAATGCTATGTGCTTTGGTTTATCATTCTTTTGGTTTTTTCCTGAATTTTTATGCCCATTTGAATCTTGGTCAAATCCTAGGTTTCACAAAGATTTAAACAAGTTTAAAATCTGAAAATTAAAAGGTAAGCATGGATCCTTCTTAGTCACTCTAAAATGAAGCTTTTGGGAGGTTTTTGAAATTTCCATGTTTGAAACCCAAAAACCACTTCTCTCTTCATGCTTGACTTCATAAGACAGAGTTTAGAGTGTTAGGGGTAGATACATGATTTGTCTAGTTTGAATATGTCTAGACCTTGTTTATCAACTTGAATTCTTACTATATGACATAAGAAGGCTATGTGCTTTGGTTTTTCATTTTTCTGGTTTTTTGAATTTTATGCCCATTTGAAGATTTTGGGAGGTTCTTGAAATTTTCATGTTTGAAACCAATACGACTTCTCTTCAGGCTAGACTTCATAAGATCGATCGAGTTTATGGTTAGGGGCGGTAGATACATGATTTGTCTGGTTTGAACATGTCTAAACCTTGTTTATCAACTTGAAAGCTTACTATATATATGACATACGAAGACTATGTGCTTTTGTTTTTCATTCTTCTATTTTATTTTATTTTATGCCCATTTGAATCTTGGTCAAATCCTATGTTTGACCTGGATTTAAACAAGTATATAATATGAAAACGAAAAGGTAAGCATGGATCCTTCTTAGTCACTCTAAAATGAAGCGGCTTTTGGGATGTTCTTGAAATTTTCATGTTTGAAACCCAAACCACTTCTCTTCATGATTGATTTCATATATAAGACAGAGTTTAAGGTTAGGGACAGATATATACATGATTTTCTAGTTTGAATATGTCTAGACCTTGTTAATCAACTTGAATGCTTCTTGTATAACATAAGAATGCTATGTGCTTTGGTTTATCAATCTTTTGGTTTTTTCTGAATTTTTATGCCCATTTGAATCTTGGTCAAATCCTAGGTTTCACAAAGATTTAAACAAGTTTAAAATCTGAAAATTAAAAGGTAAGCATGGATCCTTCTTAGTCACTCTAAAATGAAGCTTTTGGGAGGTTTTTGAAATTTCCATGTTTGAAACCCAAAACCACTTCTCTTCATGCTTAATTGACTTCATAAGACAGAGTTTAGAGTGTTAGGGGTAGATACATGATTTGTCTAGTTTGAATACGTCTAGACCTTGTTTATCAACTTGAATTCTTACTATATGACATAAGAAGGCTATGTGCTTTGGTTTTTCATTTTTCTGATTTTTTTTGAATTTTATGCATGCCCATTTGAATCTTGGTCAAATACTAGCTAGGTTTGACCAAGATTTAAACAAGTTTAAAACATGAAAATGAAAAGGTAAGCCTCGATCCTTCTTAGTCACTCTAAAATGAAGCTTTTGGGGGGTTTTTGAAATTTGCATGTTTGAAACCCAAAACCACTTCTCTTCATGCCTTACTTCATAAGACGGAGTTTAGGGTCGTTAGGGAGTAGATACATGATTTGCCTGGTTTGAATATGTCTAGACCTTGTTTATCATCTTGAATGCTTACTATATGACAGAAGAAGACTACGTGCATTGGTATTTCATTTTTTTTTTGAATTTTCATGCCCATTTCAATCTTGGTGAAATCCTAGGTTTGAGCAAGATTTAAACAAATTTAACACGTGAAAACGAATAAGCATGGATCCTTCTTAGTCACTCCAAAATGTACCAATTGATAGATGTGTTAACTTTGCTTCATGGAAAAAATAATGTCATGTAAATGAGTTAACTTGGATTTCCTGCCGTTGAATCCATAGGAAACTTTGTTCTAATGCACTATAATAATCAACCGTGTTTTTACACCAACATTGCCAACAGGTCTGTCACTTACGTGTGGCGCCCATGCGTGAGGTCCCACACTTCAGTGAGCACAAGTCAAGTGCAGTAGGTACGCAAACTCCAAGCCATCTTCTTTGTCAAGAGAAGACGCATCAGGATGCGTTTTGGAAATCTGTGGGTCCTTCTGGATCCTTCGGTTGTCCCTCTCACAAAAAAAAAAAAAAAACAAATCTCTCTCATTCTCGGCCTCGCTCGACTCGCTCGCTCGCTCGCTCGCTCGCTCGCACCTCCTGCTCACTGACAAACCCTGCACAAAAGTCAACATCATCACCCGAAAAAGGGGAGACACCATAATGCTCTCCCTTCTTCTCTCCTTCCGAGTGATCCCTCTTCCTCCGAGTTTCACTCGACGGGCAAACACACATGTGCTGCATAGTAATAATAATAAAAAGGTAGAAAAATCAACCTACGAATCTATAATTAAATACGTTAAACTAGGGTTTTGCCCAGTACTACAGATCAAGTTCATAAAAAATCCAACTACGGGGTTCGAACAACCCCATTTCTAATCCAAGATTTTTCGACCTCATCCAAATGGCCTCAAACTATAGGGTTAATTAGCATCTAGTGCGAGAATGTGTGAACATGTATGCACTATGTGTGCTATAACTTGTATGTCTTTCAAATTTGAACCAAATTTGAAATATATGAAATGGGGCTTTTGGCTTAAACGTTTGAAACCCAAAACGACTTCTCTTCATGCTAGGCATCATAAGACCGAGTTTAGGGTTAGGGGGTAGATACAGGATTTGTCTGTTTTGAATATGTCTATACCTTGTTTATCTACTTGAATATGCTTACTATAGATATATATGACGTAAGAAGACTATGTGCTTTGGTTTTTATTTTTTTTTATTTTTCCTGAATTTTTAAGCCCATTTGAATCTTGGTCAAATCCTAGGCTTGACCAATATTTAAACAAGCTTAAAACATGAAAATGAAAAGGTAAGCTTGGATCCTTCTTTGTCACTCTAAGATGAAGTTTTTGGGAGGTTTTCAAAATTTCCATGTCTGAAACCCAAAAACACTTCTCTTCATGCTTGACTTCATAAGACAAAGCTAGTTTAGGGCTTTAGGGGGTAGATACATGATTTGTCTAGTTTGAATATGTCTAGACCTTGTTTATCAACTTCAATTCTTACTATATATATGACATAAGAAGACTATATGTGCTAGCTTTGGTTTTTGATTTTTTGATTTTTTTGAATGTTTATGCCCATTTGAATCTTGGTCAAATCCTAGGTTTGACCAAGATTTAAACAAGTCTATAACATGAAAATGAAAAGGTAAGCCTGGATCCTTCCTAGCTAGTCATTCTAAAATGAAGCTTTTGGGGGGGGGGGGGGTTCTTGAAATCTCAATGTTTGAAACCCAAAAACCACTTCTCTTCATGGTTGACTTCAAAAGATATGCAGAGTTTAGGGTTAGGGGGTAGCTAGATACATGATTTGTCGGGTTTGAATATGTCTAGACATGCTTGTTTATCAACTTGAATGCTTACTATATGACATAAGAAGGATATATATGTGCTTTGGTTTTTCATTTTTCTAGTTTTTTGAATGTTATATGCCCATTTGAAGATTTTGGGTGGTTCTTGAAATTTTCATGTTTGAAACCAATACGACTTCTCTTCATGCTAGACTTCATAAGATCGACCGAGTTTATGGTTAGGGGCTAGATACATGATTTGTCTGGTTTGAACATGTCTAAACCTTGTTTACCAACTTGCAAGGCTTACTATATGACATAAGAAGACTATGTGCTTTTGTTTTTCATTCTTCTATTTTTTTATTTTATGCCCATTTGAATCTTGGTCAAATCCTATGTTTGACCTGGATTTAAACAAGTATAAAATATGAAAACGAAAAGGTAAGCCTGGATCCTTCTTAGTCACTCTAAAATGAAGCGACTTTTGGGATGTTCTTGAAATTTTCATGTTTGAAACCCAAAACCACTTCTCTTCATGATTGCTTCATATATAAGACAGAGTTTAGGGTTAGGGGCAGATATATACATGATTTTCTAGTTTGAATATGTCTAGACCTTATTTATCAACTTGAATGCTTACTATATGACATAAGAATGCTATGTGCTTTGGTTTATCATTCTTTTGGTTTTTTCCTAAATTTTTATGCCCATTTGAATCTTGGTCAAATCCTAGGTTTCACAAAGATTTAAACAAGTTTAAAATCTGAAAATTAAAAGGTAAGCATGGATCCTTCTTAGTCACTCTAAAATGAAGCTTTTGGGAGGTTTTTGAAATTTCCATGTTTGAAACCCAAAAACCACTTCTCTTCATGCTTGACTTCATAAGACAGAGTTTAGAGTGTTAGGGGTAGATACATGATTTGTCTAGTTTGAATATGTCTAGACCTTGTTTATCAACTTGAATTCTTACTATATGACATAAGAAGGCTATGTGCTTTGGTTTTTCATTTTTCTGGTTTTTTTGAATATTATGCCCATTTGAAGATTTTGGGAGGTTCTTGAAATTTTCATGTTTGAAACCAATACGACTTCTCTTCAGGCTAGACTTCATAAGATCGATCGAGTTTATGGTTAGGGGGTAGATACATGATTTGTCTAGTTTGAACATGTCTAAACCTTGTTTATCAACTTGAAAGCTTACTATATGACATACGAAGACTAGCTATGTGCTTTTGTTTTTCATTCTTCTATTTTATTTTATTTTATGCCCATTTGAATCTTGGTCAAATCCTATGTTTGACCTGGATTTAAACAAGTATATAATATGAAAACGAAAAGGTAAGCATGGATCCTTCTTAGTCACTCTAAAATGAAGCGGCTTTTGGGATGTTCTTGAAATTTTCATGTTTGAAACCCAAACCACTTCTCTTCATGATTGACTTCATATATAAGACAGAGTTTAAGGTTAGGGACAGATATATACATGATTTTCTAGTTTGAATATGTCTAGACCTTGTTAATCAACTTGAATGCTTACTGTATGACATAAGAATGCTATGTGCTTTGGTTTATCAATCTTTTGGTTTTTTCCTGAATTTTTATGCCCATTTGAATCTTGGTCAAATCCTAGGTTTCACAAAGATTTAAACAAGTTTAAAATCTAAAAATTAAAAGGTAAGCATGGATCCTTCTTAGTCACTCTAAAATGAAGCTTTTGGGAGGTTTTTGAAATTTCCATGTTTGAAACCCAAAAACCACTTCTCTTCATGCTTGACTTCATAAGACAGAGTTTAGAGTGTTAGGGGTAGATACATGATTTGTCTAGTTTGAATATGTCTAGACCTTGTTTATCAACTTGAATTCTTACTATATGACATAAGAAGGCTATGTGCTTTGGTTTTTCATTTTTCTGGTTTTTTTGAATTTTATGCCCATTTGAAGATTTTGGGAGGTTCTTGAAATTTTCATATTTAAACCAATACGACTTCTCTTCATGCTAGACTTCATAAGATCGACCGAGTTTATGGTTAGGGGCTAGATACATGATTTGTCTGGTTTGAACATGTCTAAACCTTGTTTATCAACTTGAAAGCTTATTATATGACATACGAAGACTATGTGCTTTTGTTTTTCATTCTTCTATTTTTTTATTTTATGCCCATTTGAATCTTGGTCAAATCCTATGTTTGACCTGGATTTAAACAAGTATATAATATGAAAATGAAAAGGTAAGCCTGGATCCTTCTTAGTCACTCTAAAATGAAGCGGCTTTTGGGATGTTCTTGAAATTTTCATGTTTGAAACCCAAACCACTTCTCTTCATGATTGACTTCATATATAAGACAGAGTTTAAGGTTAGGGACAGATATATACATGATTTTCTAGTTTGAATATGTCTAGACCTTGTTAATCAACTTGAATGCTTACAGTATGACATAAGAATGCTATGTGCTTTGGTTTATCATTCTTTTGGCTTTTTCCTGATTTTTTATGCCCATTTGAATCTTGGTCAAATCCTAGGTTTCACAAAGATTTAAACAAGTTTAAAATCTAAAAATTAAAAGGTAAGCATGGATCCTTCTTAGTCACTCTAAAATGAAGCTTTTGGGAGGTTTTTGAAATTTCCATGTTTGAAACCCAAAACCACTTCTCTTCATGCTTGACTTCATAAGACAGAGTTTAGAGTGTTAGGGGTAGATACATGATTTTTCTAGTTTGAATATGTCTAGACCTTGTTTATCAACTTGAATTCTTACTATATGACATAAGAAGGCTATGTGCTTTGGTTTTTCATTTTTCTGTTTTTTTTTGAATTTTATGCCCATTTGAATCTTGGTCAAATACTAGCTAGGTTTAAAACATGAAATTTAGCCCCCAAAAATTGTACATATATGGATTCACTTTGAGATAATTCATGAAACTTTGGAAATGGCCATCTCGTGTCATGTTTCCCCACAAATGAGAATTGGATTAATTGGTGGCAGACAAGTAAACACACATTTATGTGCGACAACCCAAAATGCACATATTTTGCAAAGTTTTCATGCGTGCATGAAAAGTTGCAAATACATACATAAAATGGGCCATGATTCAAAAGTTTGACATGGTTCTTGTGTAGTAGTAGTACCAAAGCTCACACGTGGGAAGAAATTAAGATGGTCGAATTCCAACATATATGTTGCCACACTTTTTTGAAGGGCTCTTTTCTAAAACATTGGTATGGCATGTCTGCTATTTTCCCTAGCTATATAGAAAAATGATGAACAATCCATGATTTCCGATTGCTGTTTTTGAACCACCTTTGGCTTGATTTCAAATTTAGGTCAAAATCATGGGGGGGGGGTAGGGGACAAGATCGTGTTTCTTTGGCTTGATTTGCAAGTTTTTTGGGGTCCCACAAATTTAGGGTAGCATCACAAGGTTTTTTTTCTAAATTTTTCGACACTTAGAATTCAAATATTATGAAGTGGTATCATGGTATCATGTAAGGGATGGTATCACTAGATATTTTCCCCCTATCCGGGAAGTGATGTTGACTGGCACGCAAGGTTTTTCAGTGCTGCAAACCTGCAGTGCGGCGATTTTGACAGAAATAACCCTTTTGGCAAAGAAAATTACGGACTGGCCCTCTGAGCAATCTATTTCACTGGACTAACCTTTTTGTGTGGCTTTCTGTGTTTTTCTTCGCCAAAAGGATTACTTTTGTCAAAATCGGCCCCCTGCAGTGCAGGCTACGCGCCCGTCTAATATTCTTTTTTTTTTCAATGACAAAAGGGGGGAGAGAGAGAGAGAGTCTTGACGACGTGTCTTCACTTGACAAAGAAGATTGTTGGAAGTTTGCCTACCTAAAGTGTGGGACCTGCACGCATATGGGACCCTGCAGCCCTCTGAGGGCAGTCCGTGTGAGACGCAAAATAGGGTTTTTAGTTTAGTAAGGCAAAAAAATTAAGCCTTGGAGGGCCGAGGCGGGGCGGCCGTCCGCCATTTTATACCTTTTACGCCCCCCACACCTCGTTTCATTTGTCATGTCTACCAAGGAAGAGCTCGGAGGAGAAGATGCAGTCCTAGCTTCTCGACCCCCTGGCGCCCCACGCATAAATACTACTACCAGAAGTACACTGTCTCTAACAATCCTGCCTGCGAAGGGAGATCTCGGAGGAGACGATGCGGGCTCAGCGTCCCCGCCGTTGATTGGCCAGGACACAAGGGTTACTACGCCTCTTTTAATTACCTTCGTTTTGCTGGTAATACTCGGACTTATATCTGTTATCTTCCGCAGGAGAGGGTCGATATCGCCGGAGAAGATGATGTGAGGCAGATGATCAAGCTCGCAGGAGAAGATGATGTAAAGGAGATGGTCAAGCTCGGAGCAGAAGATGATGTAAAGGAGATAGTCAATGTCGGAGAAGATGATGTAAAGGAGTTAGTCAATCTCGGAGAAGATGTGGTGGCATTGGACCAACCGCGGTCTTTGGGCGAGATCCCGGAGATTCACTTACCTCGTTTGCACTGGTAATGATATGCCTGATCTGTAACATTTTGAACATTTTTCGTCGGCTTACACATGAGCTATCTCGGCTTAGGGTCAACAAGGCCCCGGGAGCGGAACTTCCGCATCTCGGCGCGGAGAACTCCGAGTTACGCCAGAAGCGCCCTGGGGAATCGCACGCGCAGGCGCAGCACATCCGTTCGCAGGATCTCTCATCCTTCGACGTCAGGTTCCAGCGAGAGGTCGTAGAAGAAGATAAGTTGCCAGCTTCCCCGCCGTTCAAGAGGATGAAGGAGCTGAAGACGGAGGTTAATATTACTAGCTGACTTTGGGTTGCTGGTTTTGGGTACTGAGTCACTGACATGTAGACACCACTTAAGTCTGTCCTACATGTTAGTGACCATATTCGTTAATCAGCCAATTTGTGCCCTTCGTTTGCCGGTAACGCTCGATATGTTTGTTGTTACCTTTGGCAGGATCACTCCCCTTGCTTATCTTGTCGGAGGATGAAGTTGGATCTTGCCAGCATGCGGGAGGAGAACAGAGAGTTAGGGATCAAGATATTTCGGTACAGCAGGCGGTGTCTTTCCTAGAAGTGGATGAGATCACGGCTTTGTGCTCGTAGGAGTTGTGACGAGGCCATTCATACGGGAGAAACGGATCAAAGCTCAGCTTGTCTCTTTGATGGAAGTCGCAGAACGCGTGATTTTCAATGCTAGAGAGGCGCGGGAACGACTTCTGGTGGCTGAAGATCTCGCATAGCAGTTTAATCATGTGCGCTTATTAGCTGCCTACTACTTTTGTAATTATTCACAATTATATATGTATCAATGGCTTGCCTTTTGTGTGATGGAGGAAATTGCACATACCACCACTTCTTGGTGCAGTTTTGCACATAACAAAATTTGAGATTCTTTTTACACAAATAACCAGATTTTGACGTAAACTTTTGCACAAAAAACAACCTTACTCCATGTTTTCTTTTGTCTTCTAAAGACAAGTAGGTGCTTCGAAAAATACCTCCGTTCCAATGCTTAAAGCTTTGTATATTTTTCTTGAAAAGTCAAACCAAGTAAAGTTCGACCAAACTCTTAGAAGAATCTATCAGCACATATAATATTTTGTAGACACCATATGAAAATATAATTTATTTTCTATCTAATAATGTTGATTTTGTATCTTGCATATTAATGCTTTTGGTAAAAACTTAGTCAAACTTAACATAGTTTGACTTTCTAAAAATCAATATAATCCTTAAGCTTTGGGAAGTGGTTCTAGACGTGGTCTAGACGTGTTTCTACATATTGCCTTCGCATTTGCTAAACGCATGGAGTTTCTTACGAAGTACAAAGTTTATTTTTCGAAATATTTTCGACTTTGTATTATTTTTATTCATTTTCCCCCTGGTTGTCATGTTTTCTGTCCGGCTTCCCCAGCCATGCGCGCGTGACACGAGTAGTGGGAGACATGGTGCCCAAAGGGATAGCTTTTATTAATGGTGGCGACGGTTCCCTAGGCCAATGCTGGCGATACGTCTCATCGTCGCTAGATGTGCCTTCCCCATGCGGCCGTATTAATGCACACCACTGCTCCTTTGCGCCTCCGCGGCTGATCAAGTAAGTTTGATCATAAAAGATGATCACATAAGCTCGACGATTACCTATAACCTAAAAATTATCTTAATTTGTAAATGAAGACATAAAATAACTAGTTGTTTGATTAGGAAAGACAAAGGAAATTTCTATTGAGATTGAGTTCATTTCATAGTTGTTATGGACACATAGCAATATTACCGAGAGATAGGATTGTAGAGAAAGCAATCCATAGGTATTTTGGAGGGTTCTCAATCCTTTGAATCAAGCAAGCTCTATAGGAAAAATCCCTATGTGTAAAAATCCTACTCCGTACAAGATACCTTTAGAAATCCTTTGAACCAAACAAACTCGGATTCATATTAGTTGACTATAATATAGATATATCTAGACACATTTTAGTTCTAGATTCATCCATATCATTTGACAAGTAATATGAATCGGAGTGATTATATTAAATGGAGTACTAGTATATATTGTTCGAAAAATTAAGTTATACTTGTAATAAAGAAACCATTTACTGTGGTCAAACTGATTTGACGGGACGAATCGCACCAGGACGTAGTGGCGTGCTATCCTAGCCGAAGTTTTACTCGGCGCCTCGATGCAGCTGCTGAAGAATAAAAAAAGTCATATCCACTCCTACTCTTCATGTCCATCGTTTCCATCCTTGGCTCTCCACTTCCATCATCGTTCTCCACTCGCCAACCGCTGCTAGAAGTTTTTTCATCCTCTAGATCTCCCATTTGCATAGCTTTCTCTCCTCACCCCTCCGCAGAACCGCAGCACTCCTCCTTCCCGCTCGACTCTCCTACAAAACTCCAATCACACATACTTGCATCCGCCCTTTTAAATCCATCTCGTCTCCATGGCGGCATCGAACGACGACCAGCTGGATGGCGACTGGGGGAAGCTCCCCGCCGAGCTGTTCAATCTCATTGCCCAGTCCGGACGTTACGATCGACGTCCGGCTGGCCGCATGCTCCAAAACGCTGTGCCGCCATGTCGCCGACAACATGAATCTACACCATTGGGATGGACCCTGCTTGCTGATGCCCGATTCTGCCCATTGGCACTATGATGATAGTAGTGCGCACCACACGGTGTACCACGTTGTGCCCCTCGACCATCCTCGGCGCACAGCCATCCTGCCGTTCATGGACAATAGATTCTGGGTTGGCATGAATGGCGACTGGATCGCCGGCGTGGTCGGTGGTGGGAAGCTGGTTCCTCGCGAACATCTACACGCACCAAGAAATCTCCCTACCATCGTCGGAAACTTGCAACATTTTTCGGGAGGAATGGATTGGCTTCCCGACTTGCCTCCTGAAAGGTACATGACGTATGGGCGTGCCATGTTTTTGTTGAAGATTGTAATTTGCGAAGTGCCCACAAAAGCTGGACATTACTCAGATTACAAGCTCATCGCTCTATTCAATTCTGGACTCGCTTACCTGGCTAATGGTAGCCAGGAGTGGAGGTTATTCTCTCTTGCTAGTTGGGGTGTAGATTACAGTGATGCCATCGAGCACAACGGCTTTATTGTTGCGGTGGATGGGTGGACCGGCACCACATATTGCTGGGATCAATCACAGGCTGGTAATTCTTCAATCCATATGATATACTTCGCAATAAATTTTAATATCAAGCCCATTCATGATATATTGTAACTGAAATAACTAATTGCTCACTAAGACTTTTTTTCACCTTTCAAATGACTGTGCACCATTAAATTATCCTAACCTGGTGAACCATTGCTACAAACGAATTACGAGTAGTATATCTTTGTGCACTAATCTGTCAACCCAAACCAGATTATTGCGGTATATGAATGCATTCCTGAATTAGTTCTTGCATGCTCTTGTCAGAATATGAATAAGGAGCTTAGCCCTGGCCTCTTCATCAATTGATGCATGCAAACTTTCAATTTATTTCAATATTCGATGTACTCAAAGCATTACAATCATGGATCAGATAAGGTTGAGACATGTATCTACCATCAATGAATATGAGTGTAATTAACATACATCTCAAATGGGAACAATTTTATTTCTTCGAGATTTTATACAAGTATAATGTTGCATCCTCCATTTGATCCTACAAATGTGAAGTTGCAGCTACGGTATTATTGTCTTCCCGAGCCATTCAAACACTATTTTTTGTTGTCTCCGTTTCCAATGCAGTTGCACACCGTGCCCCGCCCTTCGTGATCCCATCACCGATGAAGGAACCATACGCGAGATGGTTTTTAGCTCGATCAGCCGATGGCAAGCGCTTGATGATCATCCATGAAGATCGGTATATACGTAGCAATGATCACCTTGAGCCAGCAGAAGTTCTGCATCATGGTAATGGCCTTATCCTGCGGGAGTGTCCTGCCCCTGTCATACATGTTTTTGAGAAAGATCTATCCCTGATTGGACCCAATTGGAGTCGAGTTGACAGCCTTGGCACACACTCTCTGTTCATTGGACTGAATTATCCATTGAACACGAAGATAAATGATGGCAATGCTCTGATGGAACATTGACTCCATTCATGAGGTCAAATTGTGTGTACATCGCGTACTATGCATTTCGGGAACCAGCATTTAGTTGTATTTGTCGTTGTAACCTGCAGCAAGGGGAAAATGAGCTCATGGGAGTTATCACCCTTCCAGAAGATGGTTGGGGATTTCCCCGACAGGCGACAATGTGGTTTAAGCCTAGTCTGAAAAATATCCGCATGTTGATGCAACCCTAAACTGAGCCATGAATCTTTACGGAGCAAATAATCTTTTTGTACGATATGTTTGAACAATTTAGTAACCTGTTACGTATCTTAAGATGCTCTTCCTTTTTCTGAATCTTATATACCTGGACCCATTTCAGTGTGTCTGTTTACTCATTTTAGTGCGTATGTAAACCCACATTGAAGTAATCTAATCTTATAATTTAAAACGGATGGTGATGAACTCTGTATTTCCATCCTTCGTAAACCGTGCATGTCTGTTTATTTTTAGTTTCATTTCAGCAACTGTTATTAGTATATGCACACCTTTTTTTTAATGTTGAGAGGAGTATAAGGGCATTACAATGCTATATACTATATGGCGCTAATAGAGAACAAATGAATGTCAAAAGATTGTAAAATCCTCCAGGTACTCTCCTTGCAGCGCTAATTGCTGATGACAGACTGACTTCCTGTTGGTTCCGGTGCTTTAGCTAGGACAGGTGAAAAGAGTTTCAAGCAACTTCTATCTTTTGCGTCGACGCTAGGACTACCGCTGGGATTAGCCTCTCCAACCGCCAAACGACGAGGAAATAATTCCTAGCGCCCTTGCAGTAGCGCCTGTGTTGGACATGCCCTAATGTTTTCCAGCTAAAAGATGCAATCTTTTAAGCACTTGGGTACGGTATTTCCCCACCAGCCTGGATGCAGGCCGCCAAACGCGTCTTAACCAAGGTTTAAAATAGCGTGCTAAATGAATTAGCGGCAGCCACCTTCAAACGATATGGACGCTATATCGTGGTAATAGTGTGGTATATTTTAAATAGCATTTTCAAAATAATACTAAATATAGCCTAAAAATAAATAATTTTACTAGAACGAATAGATATATATAGTCCAAAAGTGACTGAATCATACATACATAACCACATATAGAAATAGATCTCAAGTATATTAGAAGGCTAACATCAACATTTCACAAGGCAACAACATAGTATAAATTATTTATTAAAAAAATTAGCATTAGCGATATTATTTTCTGATTTAGAAGTGGAACCAACAGATTAGTTCATCACCACGAAAAAGTGAAAGCAACTTGCCTGAAAAAAATAGCGCGCTAACGATATGAAGTTTTAGGGCGATATAGCATGCTGTTTCGCAAATAGCGCCACAGCGAGCAAAATTACTAAGCGTGGACCCTCTAGATATGCTATAGCGTGCTATTAGCTTCATTGAGGCCCTGGTTTGACAAAGCAGCCTGAGTACGTATCTAAAAAATATCAGCACGAGGACGCATGCTTGTAAAAAGAGAGAGCAGACTACAATTACTTCAGTCCCGAACCCTCTCTCTCCCACCCATACTCCCACCCACTTCTCCTCTTTTACACTAATGACTGCCATGAACGGCTCGCCTCCTCCTTCCACCGGCAGCTGCTTCGCCGACACAGATGAACATCACCGATATTTCCTGAACTCAGCCGATTTGATCCACCGCATCCTCCAGCAGCTTGATGGACGTCCAGTCTCTTCTATCCAGATCGTGACTAGAGAAGGATCTACGAGTACATCCGTTTCTTACCCTTTGGCAGCGTCGGTTCCATCTCTCGCGGTACTTTCTTCTCCGCTGGAAGCACCATCTGGCTCGGCACTGATTTCCCTGGCGGCGGCACCAGCTTCTCCGGCTGCGCCGACCCCAACCAGCGGCACGGTCTTCTCCGGTGGCGGCACCACCAAAAGATGCTTGTAAGTTGTCCTGAACTCACTAGGATGCGGTGTAAGTAGTCAATGATAGTTGGGATGTTAAACATGTTCTTGTTGCTTTAAAATTTAATGACGGGAAACCGTAGTATTCTTCTGCAAAAAATTTTAATGACGGAAACGATAGATGTTAAGTACTAGTTCTGGCAAAAAAAGATGTTTAGTAATATTATCCATCACAGAGCAGGGTTTGTGATCTGAACATACAAATATATGCTCCATGTTACCTGTTTCAGAAAGTCTGAAAGCTTGCTCGATACTGTAAAATCAAATTGTCTTGCTGCTGCTAGATTTTGTGCAAACTAATTAAAGAGATAGCTAGATGCATTTTCTCCATGTATGCTACGTTCTGATTTATATGCTGTTGATTGATATATACCGTGCTTAACTAGATGCAGAAGCAAACTCGCTCCAACGTCAATGAGCAACTACGTCTTAGGACTGTCGATTGTACATGTCCTCTGCACCGCCCCGAGTTCAGAATTCAAAGAAATTCACTAGCCAAAAAGCCAAAGGTGACGGGCAGGCGTGATGCAGCATTTCAACGTTGTATATTAAAAGGGCGAGGGAAAGGCCGCCCTAAACGGGTTGGTCACTCGGCGGACCCTCCTCAGCCCTCGCGCTTCTATGTGCAAGCCGGACGGCAACGATGACATGTATATGTTGGTCATCCCCGAGAGAATTCAAGCAATGTCACGAAAGGGATTCTTCCCAGGCCTATCAAGCTCAAGACCAGCGTAGGCTGCGCCTGGTATGTGCACATCGATGAGTACCAGGGTGAACTGGTCTTGAAGGATGGTTGGTTCGGGTTTGCAGAGGCGCATGAACTGCAGCTTGATGACCTTCTCGTCTTCGAGGTGAAAGACACTTCCTTGATGAATGTGTTGATCTACGACAGTAACACCTCCACCCAGAGGATAATCTTTTGTGCTGATCACCCTTAGTTGCATGCATGATCTGCAGTGTTTTTAGGAAGAGGGGATCAGAATAACCTCAATATTTTATTGAATTAACTAGATGCTGCTTTTGGACCTGGGTTACTCCCCTGCTGATGTTCAAGCTGAACTTGGTTTTTGTATTAAGCTGAACTGGGGATCAGATACACTGTGATGAGACTTTGTTAATTAGCTAATATAGTATATGTTAGACTTGTTTTATTTTATTTTAATTTCTTGTGATATGCTGCGGTAGTTTCAATGTGCGGTCCGATGATTTGTATTATATGTAGGTACACGGAGCTCAATATTTTGAAATATTCATAGATTTGTAAGTGTAAATGTGATATATCCCAGATGTAGTCAATGCTATCTTGTACGAACTTGTAAAATCTCAGGGAAAAATACATTTTATTTTAGAAAGTGTAAAAGTGACCAATTTTTTGATCTGATTGTAGCAAACACAAGTGCAGATGGTCAAACCCCAAAAACTTCTCATATTCATTGTTACATGGTCGAGATATAAAGGTATTTCACGCACTGGTTTAATACTCAACTGCTTACATCCATGTTTGTTTGCAGTTTTTTTGGACACCTCTTAATGCTCCCTCCGATCCATATTTTTTTAGATACACAGTACAAACACAGACGCTCTCATATAGATGTATCTAGACACATATTAGTTGTAGAGACGTCCATTTTATCATCATGTAATGAGGATCAGATGGAGTATCGTTTTCATTTTACCAAAAGAAATGGATATATTACTGTATAGTACAACGTAGCCTGAAGCCCTGAGCTCTGAATGCAATTTACGTGTGCACACTGAACGGATCATAACCCACACGACATGTCTCACTGGTGCACAGGTCCGGACCCCACCAGAGATCGATAAAGCCCGGTGACCCGCCGGGTGAAGTTTTGTGTGTGGATTCCTGCGTGCACGGCCGTTCCTCCTAGACACGCGCATTTTTTTTGACCGGGGGACACGCGCATTTATTCCCTTGCTGATTGCTGATGTATCATTCTCAGTTTCTCACAGCCCCCTCATGTTCAGAACTTCAGATCTCCCCAGATCCCTCGCCGTCCATCTCCCCTGAGTCCTCTCTCTACACCACCGGCGTCCACCACCGCTCGGACTACGCGGCTTGGACTCCGTCCTCTACGGATGCGGCGACGTCGCATCTAAAAACTCCACTAAGGCGGCGCGGCATCCCGATTCTCTCGGTCCATGGCTGCAATGGCGGTATGTTTCCCCGAATCACTAGCGTTGCCGGTCACATCTTTATTATATCTAAGCTGTATTGCCGGTTGCTTAGCATTGTTTGATATACAGTACTTCTCTCAGCCAGTGTATATATTAATCCTCTGGTAAAGACTCGGGTTACACATGCACCCATGCTAGCTATGTTGGGACTGGATCTAATGTGTGCAGTAATAATCGTTCAAATATGCTATTGGTCAATCCACGGCCGATGATCACATATGAGGACACCGAGCATGCATGTCTGGCTTGTGGACTCTTTAGGCCGACGCTGATTTTTTGTTTTGTTTGCTTGGTCAATCTGTACTGGCGGATGATGAACTGCAGATGCATTATTCTGATGCTAGACATAGCCAGCAAGCATGCATGGCTCATGCTAGCTTGATTTCTATTCTCATAGCTACTATTTATATCGATTTGGCTTCTGCGATACAATGATACACTATGCTGAATAATTTGATGATACAAGGTTGTACATATCAGCCTAGCTAGATTCAGAAGCTTATTGTTCAGACTGTGTGTTTGATAAGAACAATGATCCGCTGAGTTTGCTAGGTGCCTTTTATTATGCCTTTGCTTGGAATTACGGTCAGAAGCTAGAGGCATTATCTAATTGAGGCCTCTTTTTTGCAGTGTTCAAACAAGAAGCTCAAGCTTGGAGAGAGCTTATCATGGAAGGAGACATCTGTAGAGCCAGCCCCAGTGTGCAAGGTGTTTGGGCGCATCGATGAGGAGAATACCCCTGACAGCTTCTGCAAGGTACTATGTACATCGGAGTTAGAGGTGATTTCCATCCCCAGTCGTGTTCTACCCTGGTTTTACGGTGGGTGTCCAGAGTCCATCAACCTGAAGATGTCCACTGCATGCACCTGGATTGTGGACCTGAAGCAACAAGATGGCAATGTTTTAATGGACAAAGGATGGCCAGAGTTTGTCAAAGCACATGACTTGAAGGTAGGATACCTCCTGACCTTCAAGAAGCTTGACACCAAATCATTGCAGGTGCTCATATTTGGTTACAATTGCTGTGAGAAGGTTATATGGTGTTCAGGTTATCACCCATCGCTGGGGCAACAATATCAATCACAGCTGTATTAAGTTGTCTTACAAATGTTCTTTAGAGAGAGCTGGTCTATAATAGTATACTGCTCTCTTTAATGATGCATTGTGGTGAACATGATGGTACCATTACTTTGGATTGTGGTCACATGTGAGGGGGGATGTTGAAATGTATAATTGGATTGCCTAGCCCTTTCCATTAGTTCGGACTTTTGGTTGCGTTGGCTAGTGCATGAAGCTTGACAAACCTTATTTATGTGTACAGCTCTCTAGTTGTACTATTAATTATTATGTGCTTATGTTGGCTGGATTGTGATGAACATGAGATGTTTTGTTGTTTACGTAAAGAAAAAAACGTGATGTTTTTTTGAATCCTGCTTATTTGGATATGTTTTGCACAAACTAGTGAAGTGACCGTGACAAAACATATTATGCGCAAATAGGCAACCCTCGGCAACGATCATGGGTTCAAGTGTCCAGGATCAGGTGCCTTGACATAAGCAAGGCACAGATGAACAGTACGGTGACTTGTAGATTTGGCCGTTGGATTGAAAATAGATAGCTAAGATCAAAGTACTGTAGCATGTAGCATATGTACTGTTCATGGTTCTAAAGCACATGCACTGTGGACGACGTACTGTAGCACATGTCCTGTACATTGGTTGGTACTGTAGCAGTTACTAGTTAATAGTCATCTGTCTAATTATTTTTTATCCAACGGTTGAAAGGGAGGGGCAAGGCATGGTACGGAGTACTATTTATGTGTGCCTCGCCTTCATCAAGGCACTCGATCTCATTCCGGGTTCAAGTATTACCCCATGTAGCACCACTTTTTTTTTGGGTTAGCCAGACAACCTTCCCAATAAAAAAAGTACTACCTTCCCTGCATGGGCCAATTGTTTGTACTTTTGGGCTGCCGCCGGCCATGTACATGGTGATTGCTGTCAGCCTGCTTACTTCGCTGATAACATTCCAAAAACACTTAATGGGCCTCCGACTCATGCCATTGGGGCCCTTCCTAATTTAAACACGGATATCCTATGATTGGCCCTCTAGAAACCGAGATTCTACATATAAAGTTATTTTTATTTCGTATCAATTATGATTATGATTCTTTTTAAATGCGCATAGCCAGTATGCGCATCTACATGGGCTCTATATTTTGATATATTCATATAGTCGATTTCAAAATTGTCATTAATTATATAAAGTTCCAAGATTTATTCTATTAGTGTGCAAGATCTTAGAGTGTATTTGTAGTTTAAAAAAAATGACAAACCTCTTCATCAGATTGTTGTTAACAAGTGCAGTGTTGTGAACCCAAAATATATTACATACTCCCTCGTAGATCAAATTTGATCTAATTAAGTTGAACTAAAACCCGGATCAACAATTAGTATGGATTAGATGCATGGAGTACGAAAAACAAATGAATAGGCAATATTTCAGTTTTTCCTTCAGTTGAGAATGCTAGAGCAGGACCCATTTGCCAGTAGCGTCCCTCAACATTTGAAGGTAAAAACAAACAGAAGGGATCGAAAAAAAAAGCATCCTACATATCTCGGCTTAAAATATATCGAGAATTCACATATTTCTTGTACATAGAGGCTGACATCGGGGACCCATTGGCCAGCAGTGGAAAAAAAATCAAAGAGAGGAAACAATTATCGTACAGAGAAGCTGACATGTGGGACGCATTTTGCAGCAGCGTCCTCAACTTTAACAAAGGCGGCTGTGGATCGAAAGAAAAAGCAAAGTTGCCAGAAATCAGCGGTCAAAAATAAATCCAAGAAACGAAATGTTTATTGTTCCTAGAGGCTGACATATGGGACCCACGAGCGAGCAGCGTCCTCAACGTTTCAAAGGCGGCAGGGGATCGAAAAAAAGGCAAGTGACCATATATCAGGTGCCAAAAATAATCCAAGGAAAGAAATTTATTGTACATAGAGGATGACATATGGGTCCCGTTTTGCAGGAGCCGTCTCACCGTTTCCAAGGCGGCACGGGATCGAAAAAAAAAGAAAGGAAAGGTTTATCGTTCAGAGAGGCTGAGATGTGGGACCCATGGGCCAGCAGCGTCCTCTTAGTTTCAAAGGCGGCAGGGGATAAAAAAAGGCAAATAGCCAGTAATTAGGGTAAAAAAAAATCAAACAAAGGAAACTTTGACTGTTCATAGAGGCTGACATGTGGGACCCATGAGCCAGCAGCGTCTCAACGTTTCAGAGGCGGCATGAGATCGAAAGAAAAGGGCAAATAGCCAGAAATTATGTGTCAATAATAAATCAAACAAAGGAAAGGTTTATTGTTCATAGAGGTGACATGTGGGACCTACGAGCCACGGGCGTCCTCAACGTTTTAATGGCGGCACGAGATCGAACGATAAAATAAGCCAAAAATCATTTGGTAAACAAAATCCAAGAAAAGAAACATTTACCGTTCTGAGAGGATGACATGCGGGACCCATGAGGCAGCAGCATCCTCAACGATTCCAAGGCGGCAGGGGATCAAAAGAAAAAAAAGGAAATATCCAGAAATTAATTAGGGGTTCAAAATAAATCCATCAGAAGAAACTTTTATTGTTCATAGAGGATGACATGTGGGACCGACGTGCCAACAGCATCCTCATCGTTTCAAAGGGGGCAGGAGATCAAAAGAAAAAGGCAAATAGCCAGACATTAGGGGTCAAAAATAACTCCAAAAAAGGAAACTTTTATTGTTCGTAGAGGATGACATGCGGGACCCATGATTCAGCAGCTTACTCAACGTTTCAAAGGCGGCATGAGATCGAAAGAAAAACGCAAGTGACAAAATATCAGGAGCTAAAGATAATCAAGAAAAAAAGAAACTTTATTGTACATAGAGGATGACATGCGGGTCCCATTTAGCAGCAGCGGTCTCAACGTTTCAAATGCGGCTTGAGATCAAAAGAAAAAGAAAATAGCCAGAAATTAGGGGGTAAAAAAAACTCCAAGAAAGGAAAGCTTTATCGTTCATACAGGCTGACATGTCGGACCTATGAGCCTGCAGCTTACTCAGCGTTTCAAAGGCGGCAGGCGGCGAGGGATCAAAAGAAAAAGGAAATAGCCAAAAATCAGATGGTGAAAAAAAATCCAAGAAAAGAAACTTTTATTGTACATAGAGGATGACATGCGGGTCCCATGAGCCAGCAGGTTCCTCAACGTTTCAAACGTGGCATGAGATCGAAAGAAAAAGGAAAGTGACCAAATATCAAGAGCCAAAAATAATCCAAGAAAAGAAACTTTATGTTACATAGAGGATGACATGTGGGTCCCATTTTGCAGCAGCGGTCTCAACGTTTCCAAGGCGGCACAGGACCAAAAGAAAAATGAAGTAGCCAGAAATCAGGGGGTGAAAAAAATCCAAGAAAAGAAAGATTTCAATTGGGCTGTATCTGGACATCCGGGCCTTCGAACTATCCTGCTGGGCCTTTTGTCTCGTACAATTTCAGCCCACTCCAAAACAGGAAAGTTCGGATTTTTCTAAAAAAAACAGGAAAGTCCTATGCATCGCAAAAACAAAAAACAAGGACACTCAACATATAAGTTTGTTTATGTAAAAATAAAGATTTAATTTATCCGTTTGCAATAGCTCAGAGCGAAATAATCAAGATATCACATGTTTCTTGTACGGGGAGGCTGACATCGGGGACCCATGAGCCAGCAGCGTCGTCAACGTTTCAAAGGCGGCAGGGGATCGAAAATAAAATAAAAAACCAAAAGTCAGTTGGTAACAAAATCCAAGAAAAGAAAACATTTATCATTCTGAGAGGATGACATGCGGGACCCATGAGGCAGCAGCATTCTCAAACGTTTCCAAGGCGGCAGGGGATCAAAAGAAAAATAAAGGAAATAGCCAGAAATTATTTAGGGGTCAAAAATAAATCCACCAAAGGAAACTTTTATTGTTCATAGAGGATGACATGTGGGACCGACCTGCCAATGACGTCCTCATCGTTTCAACGGGGGCGGGGATCAAAAGAAAAAGGCAAATAGCCAGAAATTAGGGGTCAAAAATAACTCCAATAAAGGAAACTTTTATTGTTCGTAGAGGATGACATGCGGGACCCATGAGCCAGCAGCTTACTCAACGTTTCAAAGGCGGCATGAGATCGAAAGAAAAAGGCATGACCAAATATCAGGAGCCAAAAATAATCCAAGATTTATTGTACATAGAGGATGACATGTGGGTCCCATTTTGCAGCAGCGGTCTCAATGTTTGTAATGCGGCTTGAGATCAAAAGAAAAAGAAAGTAGCTAGTAATTAGGGGGTGAAAAAAAATCCAAGAAAAGAAACTTGATGGACATAGAGGATGACATGCGGGTCCCTTGAACCAACAGCTTACTCAACGTTTCAAACGTGGCATGAGATCGAAAGAAAAAGGCAAGTGACCAAATATGAGGTGCCAAAAAAAACTCCAAGAAAAGAAAGTTGATTGCTCATAGAGGATGACATGCGGGTCCCATTTAGCTGCAGCGGTCTCACCGTTTGAGAGGCGGCAGGGGATCGAAAGAAAAAGTCAAGTGACCAAATATGAGGTGCCAAAAATAATCCAAAAAAAGAAAGTTTTATAGTACATAGAGGATGACATGCGGGTCCCATGAGTCAGCAGCTTACCATACGTTTCCAAGGCGGCAGGGGATCAAAAGAAAAAGGAAATAGCCAAAAATCAGAGGGTGAAAAAAAATAAAGAAAATAAACTTTTATAGTACATAGAGGATGACATGCGGGTCCCATGAGCCGGCAGGGTTCCTCAACGTTCAAACTTGGCATGAGATCGAAAGAAAAAGGCAAGTGACCAAATATGAGGAGCCAAAAATAATTCAAGAAAAGAAAGTTTTATAGTACATAGAGGATGACATGCGGGTCCCATTTAGCAGCAGCGGTATCAGCGTTTGAGAGGCGGCAGGGGATCAAAAGAAAAAAGAAATTGCCAAAAATCAGATGGTGAAAAAAAACAAGAAAATGAACTTTTATAGTACATAGAGGATGACATGCGGGTCCCATGAGCCTGCAGGTTCCTCAACGTTTCAAACGTGGCATGAGATCGAAAGAAAAAGGCAAGTGAAAAAATATCAGGAGCCAAAAATAATTCAAGAAAAGAAAGTTTTATAGTACATAGAGGATGACATGCGGGTCCCATTTAGCAGCAGCGGTATCACTGTTTGAGAGGCGGCAGGTGATCGAAAGAAAAAGGTAAGTGACCAAATATGAGGTGCCAAAAATAATTCAAGAAAAGAAAGTTTTATAGTACATAGAGGATGACATGCGGGTCCCAGTTAGCAGCAGCGGTATCACCGTTTGAGAGGCGGCAGGTGATCGAAAGAAAAAGGCAAGTGACCAAATTTGAGGTGCCAAAAATAATCCAGGAAAAGAAAGTTTTATAGTACATAGAGGATGACATGCGGGTCCCAGATTAGCGGCAGCGGTATCACCGTTTGAGAGGCGGCAGGGGATCGAAAGAAAAAGGCAAGTGACCAAATTTGAGGTGCCAAAAATAATCCATGAAAAGAAAGTTTTATAGTACATAGAGGATGACATGCGGGTCCCAGTTAGCAGCAGCGGTATCACCGTTTGAGAGGCGGCAGGGGATCGAAAGAAAAAGGCAAGTGACCAAATTTGAGGTGCCAAAAATAATCCAGGAAAAGAAAGTTTTATAGTACATAGAGGATGACATGCGGGTCCCAGTTAGCAGCATCGGTATAACCCTTTGAGAGGCGTCAGTGGATCGAAAGAAAAAGGCAAGTGACCAAATTTGAGGTGCCAAAAATAATCCATCAAAAGAAAGTTTTATAGTACATAGAGGATGACATGCGGGTCCCAGTTAGCAGCAGCGGTATCACCGTTTGAGAGGCGGCAGGGGATCGAAAGAAAAAGGCAAGTGACCAAATTTGAGGTGCCAAAAAAAACTCCAAGAAAAGAAAGTTGATTGCACATAGAGGATGACATGCGGGTCCCATTTAGCAGCAGCGGTCTCAACGTTTCCAAGGCGGCAAGGGATCAAAAGAAAAAGGAAGTAGCCAGAAATCAGGGGGTCAAAAAAATCCAAGAATAGAAAGAATTTTGGTTCATAGAGGATGACATGCGGGACCCATGATCCTGCATCGTAAACGGCTCGTTGAACGAGATGGCGCGATGTAGAAAAAAAACAATGCCAGAGAGGCTGCCATCTGGGCCCTACATCCCTCGGCGGTGCGGATTTGCGTTGACTCGGCCGGCGAACCCGAGATTTCGAGATGCACCACGTCCCGGGCCACCATACGCCACGTTTTGGCCGCTTTCGTCGGGCTAGGTGGCCTCAAAAACGAGAAAAAAAAAAGTTTTGACATGCACCACGGAGGGACCAAAATCGTCGGCCATGGTACACCAGCAACCACGGCGCGACTTCAACTTCGTCGGCCATGGCAACTTTTCTTGTAGTGACACTTCAGTGAGCACAAGTCACGTGCAATAGGTACGCAAACTCCCAGCCATTTTCTTTGTCAAGAGAAGACGCATCAGGATGCGTATTGGAAGTCTGTGGGTCCTTCTGGTTCCTTCGGTCGTCCCTCTCACAAAAAAAAACAAATCTCTCTCATTCTCGGCCTCGCTCGACTCGCTCGCTCGCTCGCTCGCACCTCCTGCTCACTGACAAACCCTGCACAAAAGTCAACATCATCACCCGAAAAAGGGGAGACACCATAATTCTCTCCCTTCTTCTCTCCTTCCGAGTGATCCCTCTTCCTCCGAGTTTCACTCGACGGGCAAACACCCATGTGCTGCATAGTAATAATAAAAAGGTAGTACTCGTAGAAAAATCGATATACGAATCTGTAATTAAATAGGTTAAACTAGGGTTTTGCCCAGTTCTACAGATCAAGGGTTAAAAAATATCCAACTACGGGGTTCGAACAACACGATTCTAATCCAAGAATTTTTTCGACCTAGGTCACCCAAATGGCCTCAAACTATAGGGTTAGCATCTAGTGCAGTATGTGTGAAAATGTATGCACTATGTGTGCTATAACTTGTATGTCTTTCATATTTGAACCAAATTTGAATAAGTTTGAAATATTTGAAAAGGGGCTTTTGGCTTAAACGTTTGAAACCAAAAACCACTTCTCTTCATGCATGCTTGACTTCATAAGACAGAGTTTAGCTAGGGTTAGGGGATATATGCATGATTTTCCTGGTTTGAATATGTCTAGACCTTGTTTATCAACTTAATTGAATGCTTACTATATGACATAAGAATACTATGTGCCTTGTTTTTTATTTTTTGATTTTTTTAAAATTTTATGCCCATTTTAATCTTGGTCAAATCCTAGGTTTGAACATGGTTTAAACAAGTTTAAATCATGAATATGAAAAATTAAGCATCTATATATCCTTCTTACTCACTCCAAAATGTAGCTCTTGGGAGGGTTTTTCGAAATTTCCATGTTTGAAACCAAAACCACTTCTCTTCATGCATGCTTGACTTCATAAGACAGAGTTTAGGGTTAGGGGTAGATATATACATGATTTTCTGGTTTGAATATGTCTAGACCTTGTTTATCAACTTGAATGCTTACTATATATATATATGACATAATAATGTTATGTCCTTTGGTTTTTCATTCTTTTGTTTTTTTATGAATTTCCATGCCCATTTGAATCTTTTGGTCAAATCCTAGAGGTTTGACCAAGATTTAAACAAGTTTAAAACATGAAAATGAAAAGGGAAGCTTGTATATCCTTCTTAGTCACTCTAAAATGAAGTTTTTGGGAGGTTTTTGAAATTTCCATGTTTGAAACCCAAAACCACTTCTCTTCATGCTAGACTTCATAAGACAATTTAATTAGGGGTTAGGGGTAGATACATGATTTGTCTGGTTTGAATATGTCCAAACCTTGCTTGTTTATCAACTTGAATGCTTACTATATGACATAAGAATGCTTACCATATGTTTGAATTTTAAAAGCATATAGTCTTCTTATGTCATATAGTAAGCATTCAAAAGGTTTTCTTTGAGAGAGTAGCATGCATTCAGAAGTTGATAAATAAGATTTGGACATATTCAAACCAGACAAATCATGTATCTACACCCCCTAACCCTAAACTCTGTCTTATGAAGTCAAGCATGAAGAGAAGTGCTTTTGGGTTTCAAACATGGAAATTTCACAAACCTCCCAAAAGCTTCATTTTACAGTGACTAAGAAGGATCCAGGCTTACCTTTTCATTTTCATGTTTTAAACTTGTTTAACTCTTGGTCAAACCTAGGATTTGACCAAGATTTAAATGGGCATAAAAAATCAGAAAAAACAGAAAAAAAATGAAAAACCAAATAACATAGCCTTCTTATGTCATATAGTAAGCATTCAAGTTGATAAACAAGGTCTAGACATTTTCAAACCAGAAAAAGCATGTATCTACCCCTAACCCTAAACTCTGTCTTACGAAGTCAAGCATGAAGAGAAGTGGTTTTGGGTTTCAAACATGGAAATTTCAAAAACCTCGCGAAAGCATCATTTTAGAGTGACTAAGAAGGATCCATGCTTACCTATTCATTTTCATGTTTTAAACTTGTTTAAACCTTGATAAAACCCAGGATTTTACCTATTTAATCATAGATTCATAGGTCGATTTTTTTCTTTTTTATTTTTACTATGCAGCACATGTGTGTTTGCCCGTCTAGTGAAACTCGGAGGAAGAGGGATCACATGGAAGGAGAAGAAGGGATAGCAGTCACGGGGCCCCTCTTATTATTTATGGTGTATATGTTTTTTCTGGTGATGTTGACTGTTGTGCAGCGTTTGTCAGTGCGCAGGAGGTGCGAGGCTGCGAGCGAGCGAGTCGAGCGAGGCCGAGAATGAGAGAGATGTTTTTTTCTTTTTCTTTTCCGTGAGAGGGACAACAGAAGGATCCAGAGACGACTTCCACTACGCATCCTGGTGCGCGTCTTCTCTTGACAAAGAAGATGGATGGGAGTTTGCGTACCTACTAATCTACTATAGTACTACTACTACACAAGAACCATATACATGTCAAACTTTTCAATCATGACCCACATGCATTTTATGTATATATTCAGAACTTTTAATGCATGCATGAAAACTCAGCAAAATATGTGCATTTTGGGTTGTCGCACTGATACGCGTAGATGCACACGTCCGTTGGGAACCCCAAGTGGAAGGTATGATGCGTATAGAAGCAAGTTTCCCTCAGTATGAAACCAAGGTTTAATCGAACCAGTAGGAGCCAAGAAGCACGTTGAAGGTTGATGGTCGCGAAATGTGATGCGGCGCAACACCAGGGATTCCGGCGCCAACGCGGAACCTGCACAACACAACCCAAGTACTTTGTCCCAACGAATTGAGGTTGTCAATCTCACCGGCTTGCTGTAACAAAGGATTAAACGTATCGAGTGGAAGATGTTTGCAAAGAAAACAGTAAACACAATTGCAGTAGATTGTATGCTATGTAAAGAATAGGACCGGGGTCCACAGTTCACTAGAGGTGTCTCTCCCATAAGATAAAAGCATGTTGGGTGAACAAATTACAGTCGGGCAATTGACAAATAGAGAACGGCATAACAATGCATATACATGATATGATAAATATAGTGAGATTTAATTGGGCATTACGACAAAGTACATAGACCGCCATCCAACTGCATCTATGCCTAAAAAGTCCACCTTCAGGTTATCATCCGAACCCCCTCCAGTATTAAGTTGCAAAGCAACAGACAATTGCATTAAGTATGGTGCGTAATGTAATCAACAACTACATCCTTAGACATAGCATCAATGTTTTATCCCTAGTGGCAACAGCACATCCACAACCTTAGAACTTTCTGTCACTGTCCCAGATTCAATGGAGGCATGAACCCACTATCGAGCATAAATACTCCCTCTTGGAGTTAAGAGTAAAAACTTGGCCAGAGCCTCTACTAGTAACGGAGAGCATGCAAGATCATAAACAACACATGAACAATAGATTGATAATCACCATAATCATAGTACTCTCTATCCATCGGATCCCGACAAACACAACATATAGTATTACAGATAGATGATCTTGATCATGTTAGGCAGCTCACAAGATCCAACAATGAAGCACAACAAGGAGAAGACGACCATCTAGCTACTGCTATGGACCCATGGTCCAGGGGTAAACTACTCACTCATCACTCCGGAGGCGACCATGGCGGTGTAGAGTCCTCCGGGAGATGAATCCCCTCTCTGGCAGGGTGCCGGAGGCGATCTCCAGAATCCCCCGAGATGGGATTCGCGGCGGCGGCGTCTCTGTAAGGTTTTCCGTATCGTGGCTCTCGGTACTGGGGGTTTCGCGACGGAAGCTTTAAGTAGGCGGAGGGTCAACGCGGGGGGCCACACGAGGGGCCCAGGGGGTAGGTCGGCGCGGCCGGGGCTGGGCCGCGCCGGCCTCCCTCTGGCCGCCTCGTGGCCCCACTTCGTTAGGTCTTCGGTCTTCCGGAAGCTTCGTGCAAAAATAGGACCCCGGGCGAAAGTTTCGTCCAATTCCGAGAATATTTCTTTACTAGGATTTCTGAAACCAAAAACAATAAAACAAAGAATCGGCTCTTCGGCATCTTGTTAATAGGTTAGTTCCAGAAAATGCATAAATATGACATATAATGTGCATAAAACATGTAGGTATCATCAATAAAGTAGCATGGAACATAAGAAATTATCGATACGTTGGAGACGTATCAGCATCCCCAAGCTTAGTTCTGCTCGTCCCGAGCAGGTAAAACGATAACAAAGATAATTTCTGAAGTGACATGCCATCATAATCTTGATCATACTATTTGTAAACATATGTAATGAATGCAGCGATCAAAGCAAAGGTAATGACATGAGTAAACAACTGAATCATAAAGCAAAGACTTTTCATGAATAGTACTTCAAGACAAGCATCAATAAGTCTTGCATAAGAGTTAACTCATAAAGCAATAAATCAAAGTAAAGGTGTTGAAGCAACACATAGGAAGATTAAGTTTCAGTGGTTGCTTTCAACTTATAACATGTATATCTCATGGATATTGTCAACATAAAGTAATATAACAAGTGCAATATGCAAGTATGTAGGAATCAATGCACAGTTCACACAAGTGTTTGCTTCTTAAGGTGGAAGGAGATAGGTAAACTGACTCAACTTAAAAGTAAAAGAATGGTCCTTCAAAGAGGAAAGCATCGATTGCTGTATTTGTGCTAGAGCTTTTATTTTGAAAACATGAAACAATTTTGTCAACGGTAGTAATAAAGCATATGAGTTATGTAAATTATATCTTACAAGTTGCAAGCCTCATGCATAGTATACTAATAGTGCCCGCACCTCGTCCTACTTAGCTTGGACTACCGGATCTTCGCATGCCATGTTTCAACCAAGTGCCACAAAGGGGTACCTCCATGCCGCCTGTACAAAGGTCTAAGGAGAAAGCTCGCATTTTGGATTTCTCGCTTTTGATTATTCTCAACTTAGACATCCATACCGGGACAACATGGACAACAGATAATGGACTCCTCTTAAATGCATAAGCATGTAGCAAAGTTATTATTCTCATATGAGATTGAGGATATATGTCCAAAACTGAAACTTCAACCATGGTTCATGGCTTTAGTTAGCGGCCCAATGTTCTTCTCTAACAATTTTGCATGCTCCAACCACTAAAATGATAGATCCTTCAGACAAGACGGACATGCATAGCAACTCACATGATATTCAACAATAGTTGATGGCGTTCCCCAGAAGCATGGTTATCGCACAACAGGCAACTTAATAAAATATAAAGTGCATAAGTACATATTCAATACTACAATAGTTTTTAAGGCTATTTTGTCCCATGAGCTATATATTGCAAAGGTGAATGATGGAATTTTAAAGGTAGCACTCAAGCAATTTACTTTGGAATGGCGGAGAAATACCATGTAGTAGGTAGGTATGGTGGACACAAATGGCATAGTAGTTGGCTCAAGGATTTTGGATGCATGAGAAGTATTCCCTCTCGATACAAGGTTTAGGCTAGCAAGGTTATTTGAAGCAAACTCAAGGATGAACATGTACAGCAAAACTCACATAAAAGACATATTGTAAACATTATAAGACTCTACACTGTCTTCCTTGTTGTTCAAAACTCAATACTAGATATTATCTAGACCTTAGAGAGACCAAATATGCAAATCAAATTTTAGCAAGCTCTATGTATTTCTTCATTAATGGGTGCAAAGAATATGATGCAAGAGCTTAAACATGAGCACAACAATTGCCAAGTATCACATTATCCAAGACATTTTTAGAATTACTACATGTAGCATTTTCCAATTCCAACCATATAACAATTTAACGAAGAAGAAACTTCGCCATGAACATTATGAGTAAAGCCTAAGGACACATGTGTCCATATGCAACAGCGGAGCGTGTCTCTCTCCCACAAAGTGAATGCTAGGATCCATCTTATTCAAACAAAAACAAAAACAAAAACAAACCGACGCTCCAAGTAAAGAACACAAGATGTGATTGAATAAAAATATAGTTTCAGGGGAGGAACCTGATGATGTTGTCGATGAAGAAGGGGATGCCTTGGGCATCCCCAAGCTTAGACGCTTGAGTCTTCTTAAAATATGCAGGGGTGAACCACGGGGGCATCCCCAAACTTAGAGCTTTCACTCCTCTTGATCATAGTATATCATTCTCCTCTCTTGACCCTTGAAAACTTCCTTCACACCAAACTTCAAGCAAACTCATTAGAGGGTTAGTGCACAATTAATAATTCACTCATTCAGAGGTGACACAATCATTATTTTCACTTCTGGACATTGCATAATGCTACTGGACATTAGTGGATCAAAGAAATAAATCCAACATAGCAAAAGAGGCAATGCGAAATAAAAGGCAGAATCTGTCAAAAACAGAACAGTCCGTAAAGACGAATTTAGAAATGGCACCAGACTTGCTCAAATGGAAAAACTCAAAACTAATGAAAGTTGCGTACATATCAGAGGATCACGCTCGTAAATTGGCAGATTTTTTCGAATTTTCTACAGAGAATTGTGCCCAGATTCGTGACAGACAGCAATGCTGTTTCTGCGCAGCGATCCCAAATATAACATCAACTTTGACATAGAAACTTTACTTGGCACAAAAACTTGATAAGGAGAGGTTGCTACAGTAGTAAACAACTTCCAAGACTCAACAAAACAAAAAATTGCTGTAGGTAAAAACATGGGTTGTCTCCCATAAGCGCTTTTCTTTAACGCCTTTCAGCTAGGCGCAGAAAGTGCAAATCAAGTAACATCGAGAGTAGAAGCATCAACATTATTATTTTTCATGCAAACACAACTTGTTGCGGAGGGTGCTTTAGGTGCTCCATTATCTAAATTTTCTATGGTGGTGCTAGGGGTTTTAGCAATTTTAGGCCTATAGTAATTCTTTTGTTTAGGCACTTTAGAGGCATACATGAATTTTTGCTCTTTACCCACATAGGCTTTCTCATTATACTTGAGAGAAGAAAAGGTTGAACCCAAGGTTCCCATAGCTTTTTCAAGTTCATCAATCCTATTGGTTTGATTATCATGGATAACACAAGTTCCTAGGACACTAATTCTTTCATCAATTCCTCCTAGGGATTTATCAAGTTCATCAGTTTTATCCAATAACATTTCTAATTTAGTTTCAATACTTGGAAAAATTTTCTCTATGGTTTCCAATTTTTTCATAACATCTTCAAGAGAGATTTCAATTTTAACTTCATTAACAGGTGGTATTCCAACTAGACTCTCAATGATGCAACTAGCTTCTAAAGCGGGAGTACCTAGGAAATTACCTCCCGAAAGAGTATCAAGAACATATCTATTCCAACTAGATAAACCAACATAAAAGTTCCTAAGAAGGATAGTGGTGGAGTGTTTCTTAATGCACCTTTGATGAGCATTACTAATTCTATTGTCGTGGTATCGTCATGACATATGCCATAGGGTGGCTAATCGAAGGTGGTTCCTAGTGGTCTCACGGCGGTATCCGGAAGCGGGTATGGGCACGAGCGACACGGCGACGTACCCAGGTTCGAGGCCCTCCGATGGAGGTAACACCTCTACTCCTGCTATGAGTGTATATGATGTGTAACACAGTACAATGGTGCTCCTAGAGCTGTGTCTGGCTGCTCCTGAGAGGCTAAGGGAGACGATGGTCTCTCTCGCAGGGCAGCGCTAGGGGTGGAATGAGGTGAGAATGATCGATTCTCCCCACGAGAGGGGGTAGTGCGGCTTATATAGGCACCGGCACTTTACACATAAGACCCTATAGTCTACTAGCCGGCTTGGCCGGCTTCGGCTTCCGCTCCTTCCCGAGGCGGTGACGTCAGGAGCCGTTGAGGCGTCATGGCCTGTCCCATCCGGCTGCCACGGTCAGCGGCATGGAGAGGAAGCGTCTCTGTCGCCGTCAGCCACTGTAGCCTGTACGGCGCGTCGTAAGCCATGATGGCCTGTCCGGCGCGTGGCACTATTGCTCCACAGTGCCCCGCGCTTTACGGAAGATGAAGTCAGCGTGGACTTTGGGAACCCGGATCACCAACCCGGTTCCTTCCAGTGCAAGACTCGCCAGCCTCGAGTCGGTCTGAGGTACAGACCCCCAGTCGGATATGGCTTGTAGAAGCCGGCCCAGCTACAGCATTGGCGGCCGTAACCAGGCCGACTAGGACCTGGAGCCAACCGACTTCCAGACCAGCCGGCTACGGCGCCAGCCGGCTGCTCCTCAGCCGGCCTTTGCCGCGAGCCGGCCAGTGGTCAGCCGGCTGCTCCGCGTCCATTGCCCTACCCGGGGTCTTCCCCCCGACATTAGCCCCCGAAGCTGGCAAGGTCCTGCGTTTTAGAAGGACCTAGGCAGGTTTTCCTGGCTTCTCGAATGTACTTGGCGGCACTTGGAGGGGCCGACTGAGAATTTTCATTCAGCCGGCTGCGCCCTCATCCGGCTCGCTCTTGCCGGATGCTTCCAGCCGGCCGCTGTTTTACACTTTACAGTTCTCGCTTTCTCGCAAGATTTGGTGGCGCCTCCGCCTTACTGATGAATTTTGATTCGAGTGGAACTTTTTGTCCGGCTCCGGCTTGCCGTGCGCCGGGGTCTCCGCCGCCTCGGGTTCTGCGCCCGACTTGACCGGTCTGACGCCTGGCATGGCCGTCGGTTCGTCTGGTCACATCAATGTCCCCCCGGATCTGGTGCGGCAGTGGGCGACGTGGTGTGGCCGTTTTCGATAACCGTTGCAGACGTGGGAGGAGTTACGGCGCAGTAAATCCGGGGACGTGGCCCACGACTGCCACTTGGAGGCCAACCGCCCGCGGCAGGCGGCTATAAATGCCGCGGGGGAGGCATCGAGGCGTCCACTGGCCCTCTTCTTCCTCCTCGCGCTTCTGCTTCCATCTCTCTCCGCGCGCTCGAGCTCGCCGTCGCTCTGGTGAACGCCTCCCGCTGGCGAACTCCGGCGGACGATTCTTCACCGATCCGCCGCCGCCACTTCATCAATCCGGCGCCACGGGGCCGCGCGTCTCGACGGAGCGTCCTCAGCCGCCGTTGTCGCCGCCGCGGTCGCAAGGTTCTTCCTCGCCGTTCAGCCTCTCCTGGTCGTCTTCTTCCTCGTCCTCGTCCATGGCGTCTCCCAGCGGATCGTGGAGGGGCTCCTATATGCGGGAGGACGACATCGAGCGCCTGGTGCGCCTCCGGCGGATCCCGCGGTCGGTGATCACGCGGGCGCCCGGCGGGGAGTTGGAGCCCACACCAGAGCCCGACGAGCGCGTCGTCTTCGGCGCGCACCTCGATCGCGGGCTGGGCCTGCCGGCTTCAACGTTTTTCCGGCGCTTCCTCGACCACTTCGGTCTCCAGCCGCATCACCTGCCGGCCAACGCGTGCGTCCTCCTGAGCTGCTTCGTAGCGTTCATGGAGGCTTACGCCGGTTTGTGGCCCGACATCGACTTCTGGAGCCGGCTCTTCTACCTGAAGGCCCAAACCAACGACGGCCGCCTGCGGGCTTGCGGCGCCGCCTCGATCTACACCCGGCCTGGTACGCCTTTCCCCAAAATCCCCACCGTCGACTCGGTGAAGAACTGGCAAATGTCATTCTTCTATGTGCGCAACGAGGGGGGGCTCGTCGACCGGATCAACCTGCCGGAGTTCAACCCGGCTCCCCCAGTCGGCCGGATCAACTGGAGCCACAACGCCCGCTCGACGGATCAAAACGCCGAGGTGAACCTGCTTTGGGACTTCCTGGCGACAGCCGCCACTGGCGGGCTGACAGCCGAAGATCTTCTCTGCACCATCGCCGAGCGCCGGGTGCTGCCGCTCCAGATGCGTACTCACAAGATCGGGCACATGTCCGGCCGGTTCGATCCGAACCGTACGTCCAAGGTGCTGCTCAACAAGGCCCAGGTGGCCAGCCGGGTGAACCACATCACCAAGGCGAACCTGTCGGAGGACTGGAGCTACGGGCTGGCGCCTTGCGACAGGGACCATCCACCGGCGCGGGTAAGCCTCGTGTTTTTTTTCTTCTGCCGACTTCCGGCTTGTCATATGTTCATGTTTTTTCTGTCTCTCTAGCTTTTTGAGCGCCAGAGCGTCGAGGATGGCGACCTGGCGACGAGGAGGTGGACGCCGGATCACGTCGATCCGGCTGACCAAACCGGCGAGACGGCCGGCGACGACGACCTGCCGCAGGCGCCTGATCTAGGCGGCCAGGGGGAGCGCAATCCGCCCCCTTCACCGGAGCAGCAAGAGGAGGAGGAGCCGGCGACGTCCGGCACGGGGCCCATCCCCGCCGTGCCTCTGCGTACGAGGCCGCCAAGCACCACGGCGACTTCGGCGCCCAAGGGCACGAAGCGAGGCGGCTCCACAGCCGCCTTGGAGGCGAAGGCGAAGAAGCAGCGCCGGCAGCAGCCGAAGACGGTCCCGGAGCAGGCCGGGTGAGCTCTTTTTCTCCTTGTTTGATTCCTTTTCTTTCCTTACTTTTATGCTTATTATCTCTCTGTTTATCCGGCTAGGGTTCCTATTAAGTTTGCCCAGGGCGGCGGCTCCCGGCAAGCTCCGCGCGTTGTGTCGCCGCTTCCCCGCCAGAGGAGGGAGCAGACGCCGCAGCCTTCTTCGCGCGCACCTACGCCGCCGCCGCCTGCGAGTACTCCGCCTGCCGCAGGGGCGCCTTCTTTCGCCGTGCCGCTGGCCTCAGCGCCTGATCGCGGCACGCGTGCTGAGCCGGCTCGCCAGGTGACGCTGGACGACATGTTCCCGGGCCGGACTCGTCTTCCGGCTGCTGGGGCTGGCCTGGGCATGCCGCCGTCGACCGGAGCTGGAGCCGACAGCTCCGCACCGCCCGCGACTGGAACCGGAGCCGGCAGGGCTGCGCCGCCCACGGTGGTGTTGGACGAAAGCCCGGAGGGGACACCCCGAGCGCCGGAGACGGCGGGCCGGCCGGGCCATCTGCTGCGCTGGAGCGACGCCGCCGCAGCCGACGACGGAGGAACCGACCCAGCAGGAGCCGGCGAGGGACGAGCCGGCGCGCACGGAGGGCGCCGACTCGCGCGCGTTGGTGAGGACGGGAACCTCATCGGCATCGCCGCAGGGCCTGCACGTGGCCAAGGGCGCACTTCTTCTTCAGGTGCCGTCCGCCTCCGACGCCAGCCTCGGCTCGGCTGCCACTATGGAGCAGGCGTGGCTCAGTGCCGACTCCTACGAGGTGACCAGCCGGGAGGGGAACACCGGCCAGACGTCGGTGGAGATGTTCTTCTCCAGCCTGCAGGCCAATCTCAAGGCCAGGGCAGCTGAGGCCGCGGCTAACGTCGCCAAGGTAGAGGAGGCCGGCAAGGTAAGCTTCGACTGTTTTTGATCTGATTATTATCCTGGTAGCCCTCCGAGGCATGGGCCGGCTGCTTGGAGCCGGCACGGGTTTCGCCTGATCGACTAACTTTTTCTTCTCCTTAGGCTGTGATGGACCGGCGCACTACTTTGTATAATCGCGCCGTCACCCATTACCACAAGGCCAAGCTGGACCGGATCGACTTGGCCCGCGAGCTGGAAGCCGTCAAGGGTAAGCTCTATGCTTCTTTCGACTTGATGTCTTATCTTCTTTCTAGTCTTGGTTGTCTGACATTTCTTTCTGGCCGCCTCGTAGTTGAAGCCGCCAAGGTCCCGCGGCTGGAGTCGGATCTCCGAGCCGCTCGCGCCCAGTGCGGCGAGAGCGAGGAGGCGGGCCGGTCTGCCGCCCGCAAGCTCAAGCTGGCTGAGCAGGAGCTGACGCGGCTGCGCCAGCTGGAGCAGAATCACCTCATCGAGCTCAACTCCCTCAGGGCGGCGGAGAAGGAGAAGGTGGATGATCTGAGCCGGCGGCTGACGGAGGTGGAGAAGCAGCGGCTTGCGCTGCAGGAGGAGGTTACCGCCAAGTCCACAGAGCTGACGGCTACCGCCAAACGCTAGACCGAAGGTTTTGGCGCGCTTGATCGCGGCTTGGCGGGTGAGTGCATCTATGTTTCCTCCCCCTTGCCGGCTTTCGGCTGTCGGCTGCCGGCCTAGGTTGGTAGCCGGCAGCAGAAACTTATCTTTTTCAATATCTCCATCTTCGGGCTGGGGGCAGTCGGTTCGTGCCGGCTGCCGCCAGGCTTTTGCTTTGATCCTTCGAAATCTCCATCTTCGGGCTGGGGGCAGTCGGTTCGCGCCGACTGCCGCCAGTCTTACTTTAGGACTTCGGAATCTCCATCTTCGGGCTGGGGGCAGTCGGTTCGCGCCGACTGCCGCCAGTCTTACTTTAGGACTTCGGAATCTCCATCTTCGGGCTGGGGGCAGTCGGTTCGCGCCGACTGCCGCCAGTCTTACTTTAGGACTTCGGAATCTCCATCTTCGGGCTGGGGGCAGTCGGTTCGCGCCGGCTGCCGCCAGTCTTACTTTAGGACTTCGAAAATTTGCATTTTTCAGCTTATTTCGGTTTTGATGGCTTCTGACATGCTTCTTCTTCTTGCAGCGGCCTTCCCGGAGACGCAGGAGGCGGCTTTGACGGCCGTTGGTATTGCGCGCGAGTCTAGGAGGCAGGCGACTGGCGAGGGCAGCTCGGAGTATTTCTCTATGGAGGACCACCTGGCGTCCATGGCTGCCCGCGTCGAGCCCATCACCAAGCTCGGCTGGGAGCTTCGGAAGGCGGCTGAAGAGCTGGTGCCCATGCTGTGGCCTGAAGAGGCGGTGCCGCAAGATATCTCCAGCCTCGCCTCTGCGATGGAGCGGGCGCCGGACCGTTTCCTCGACTGGAAGGAGTCGGCCACGCGCGCCGGTGCCGACATGGCGCTGTCCTTTGTCCTCTCCTGGTACAATGAGGTGGACCTGGGGCAGCTTGAGTTCCGGCGAGCCGGCGTGGAGACCAAGCTTCCAGCCGATCTCAAAGCCGCCCGCCTTGCTCGAGCCAGCACCATCGCCGACTTCGTCGACAAGACCGTCTTCGTCGCGGACCCGAACCCTCCTCCGTCCGATGGAGATTATATGGACGATGAGGAAGCGGAGGACGTGCCTGAGGACGACCCGGCAGCTGGCTCCACTGATGCCCCTCTGGCTTAGATTTCCTGCTTTTCAGTTGTTCTCTTGCCAAGACAATTTATTAAATCCCCGGGATGCCGGGTGCAGATGTATGAATATTATCGCCCTTTAATTATGTCGCACTTTAATGTGTTTGTTAATCATTTGTGTGCCGAGTTGCTTTCTTCCGACTCGTTCGCTTTTTCCCATCCGCCCCACTCTTTGGCTGTGCCCTTGCCGGTCGTACGTCCGACTTGCGATCCGTCGCCGGATCAAGAGCGGGCCGCGGGGTGAGGCCGACAGTATTTCAGTCGAACGAGCTGAATTCGGCAATCCGGCACTTTTATGAAAAGTTGCAAGTCAACTCGCTTTTACTCTTTCCCTTAGTCGTTTTTCGCGTGCCGGCTCCCTAGGCCTTACTCCCGCCAGCCGGACAGCCGGGTTGCGGTCTGTAGCTGGATCGGAAGCCGGCTGTCGGAAACCGGATCACGTTACTGAGCCGACCGCGTGAGAGGGTTCAAGCCAATTGGCGAAACAAGGTAAAGTACGCGAAAACTTGTCGGAAACGGCGCTCTTGGCGCAAGCTTTTTCATAACTCATAAAAGGGATACAAGGGATACATACATTCCTCCTCTCATGTGTAAAATGGGCGGAGTAACCTGACATTCCACGGACGTTTAGTCTCCTCGTCAGCCTTGTCTGGCTTGTTTTTCTTAGCCTCTTGGGCATCTATGAGATAGTAGGAATCATTGCCTACTGCCTTGCTCACGATGAAGGGACCCTCCCATGGGGATGCTAGTTTATGCTGTCCGGCTGTCCGTTGGATCAGCCGGAGCACTAGGTCTCCTTCTCGGAATGCTAAGGTCTTGACCTTCCGGCTGTGGTAGCGACGGAGGCTCTGCTGGTATACGGTTGACCTGGACTCGGCCATCAGCCGGACCTCTTCAACCAGGTCGACTCCATCTTCGCGAGCTTCTTTGGCTTCAGCACGTATCTGACTTGATTCTTGGCGCGTCGTGCTCGATATCAGTCGGCAGGACGGCTTCGGCCCCGTATACGAGGAAGAAGGGTGTGAAGCCGACTGAGCGGTTTGGCGTTGTGCGCAAGCTCCACAGCACGCTGGGCAGCTCTTCAATCCAGCAGCCGGCTGAGCGCTCAAGCGGCTCCACCAGCCGGGGCCGGATGCCGGCTAGGATCAAGCCGTTAGCCTTCTCCACTTGGCCGTTGGTCTCCGGGTGCGCCACGGACGACAGGTCCATTCGGATCCCCATTTCCCCGCAGTAGCGCTTGAAAACGCCTTCGGCGAAGTTGCTGCCGTTATCGGTGATGATGCTATGCGGGTAGCCATATCTCGCGATTATTTCCTTGAGGAATGTGACGGCTGTGGAGCCATCCAGCTTCTTGATCGGCTTGGCCTCGATCCACTTAGTGAATTTGTCAATCATCACCAAGAGATGTGTCATGCCGCCTCGAGCTGTCTTGAATGGGCCTACCATGTCCAAGCCCCATACGGCAAACGGCCAGGTAATGGGGATGGTTTTTAGGGCGGAAGCCGGCGTTTGCCTTTGCTTAGCGAAGCGCTGGCAGCCGTTGCACTTCTTCACCAAGTCTTCTGCGTCTCTGAGCGCAGTCGGCCAGTAAAAACCGTGCCGGAAGGCTTTGGCCACTATGGCTCTGGAGGAGGCGTGATGGCCGCACTCTCCCTGGTGGATTTCCCGTAGGAGTTCAATCCCTTCAGCCGGCTCGACGCACCGCTGGAACACCCCACTTACGCTGCGTTTGTACAGCTCGTGGTTGATGATTGTATAGTCCTTGGCCCTTCTCTCAATCTGCCTAGCTTGAACCCTGTCATTGGGCAGCACACCATCGGTGAGGTAGGAGAGGAATTCTTGTGCCCATGATGGTACGCATTTTATTTCAAACACGCTAACCACCAAGGCCTCCATCTTCGGAGCTTCCGGTTTCGACTGCGTGGTCGCCGGGTTCGGCTGTGAAGCCGGCGGGTTTGGCTGATAAGCCCCCGAGTTTGGCTGAGAAGCCCCCGCGTTGGACCGATAAGCCCCCGGGTTCGGCTGAGAAGCCGGCGGGTTTGGCTGATGAGCCCCCGACTTGGGCTATGAAGCCCCCGGGTTCGGCTGAGAAGCCCCCGGGTCAGCCGGCACGAATATGGAATCCGAGTCCGGTGACGGTATGATGGACGGCTTCTTGATAACCGCCAAGGCGATGCCCGGCGGAATGGCTTGCCGGGTTGAGCCAATCTTGGACAAGGCATCAGCCGCCTCATTGTTTGCTCGTGGCACATGGTGGAATTCGCAGCCGTCGAAGAAGCCGGATAGCTGCTGGACATGGAAGCGGTACGAGGCCATGTTGGCGTCCTTCGCGTCCCAGTCGCCAGATGCTTGCTGTATGACCAAGTCGGAGTCGCCGAAGCATAGTATGCGACGCACGCCAATCTCCTTGGCCAGCTTCAGCCCATGAATGAGCGCTTCATACTCCGCCACGTTGTTGGATGCGGCGAAGTGGATCTGCAGGACGTAGTCCAGCCGGTCCCCCTTGGGAGAGGTGATGACGATGCCGGCTCCCAAGCCGTTGCGCATCTTCGAGCCGTCGAAGTGCATCTTCCAATGTGTGGAATCCGGCACAGGCGGCAGGTATTGCATCTCAGCCCAGTCGACAAAGAAGTCCGCGAGGATCTGCGACTTGATGGCTGTGCGTGGCTCGTAGAGGATGGTGTGGGCGGCTAGCTCCAGGGCCCACTTGGCAACCCGGCCATTGGCATCCTTGCTGCCGATGATTTCCGCCAGGGGCGCTGTGGCAACCACCCTGATGGGATGCTCTTGGAAGTAATGCTTGAGCTTCTTGGCCGCCATGTAGACACCGTAGGTGACCTTCTGGTAGTGGGGGTAGTTTTGCTTCGACTGGGAGAGCACTTCGCTGAGGTAGTAGACTGGGCGCTGGACCAGCTGCTCTCTGTGTTCGGCTTCTTTGCGCTCCACCACCAGGACAACGCTAACCACTCGGTTGGTGGCTGCGATATACAACAGCATCGGCTCCATTGAACCCGGTGTTGCGAGGATTGGCACGGTTGAGAGCACGCGCTTTAAGTCACGGAAGGCTTCATCCGCCTGTGGTGACCAGACGAATTTGTCCGACTTCCTCATCAATTGATACAGGGGCAGTGCCTTCTCCCCCAGCCGGCTGACGAAGCGGCTCAAGGAGGCCAGGCATCCGGTGAACTTCTGGACGTCCTTGAGGCACTGCGGCAGTTCCATCTTCTCAATGGCACTGATCTTCTCTGGGTTGGCTTCGATTCCTCGCTGAGAAACGAGGTAGCCCAGGAGTTGGCCGGCTGGCACGCCGAACGTGCATTTGGCCGGGTTGAGCTTCATCCGGAATCTTCGCAGATTGGTGAAGGTTTCTCTCAAGTCATCAAGGAGGGTAGGCATCTCCTTGGTTTTTACAACGACATCATCCACGTATGCGTGAACATTTCTGCCGATTTGATCCTGCAAACACTTTTGCATGCACCTTTGGTAGGTGGCGCCTGCATTTTTCAAGCCGAATGGCATAGTCGTGTAGCAGTAAGCCCCATACGGGGTAATGAACGAAGTCTTTATTTGATCAGCCGGATTCAAAGGAATCTGGTGGTAGCCTGAGTAGGCATCTAGGAAAGACAACAGTTCACAGCCGGCAGTCGAGTCTATGACTTGATCTATGCGCGGCAGGGGGAAGGGGTCCTTCGGGCACGCCTTGTTGAGGCTGGTGTAGTCGATACACATGCGCCAGGAGCCGTTCTTCTTCAAAACCAGGACCGGGTTCGCCAACCAGTCCGGGTGCAGTACTTCCATGATGAAGCCGGCAGCTAGGAGCCGGGCAATTTCTTCACCAATGGCCTTCCTTCGTTCTTCGGCGAAGCGCCTGAGAGGCTGCTTCACCGGCTTGGCTTCGGGCCTGACGTGGAGGTGGTGCTCAGCCAACTCCCTCGGTACACCCGGCATGTCCCTTGGAGACCATGCGAAGATGTCCCGATTCTCACGGAGGAAGCTGGTGAGCTCGCTTTCCTATTTGCTGCTCAAGCCGGCACCGATGGTGACGTACTTGTCCGGCTAGGCCGGGTCGAGCAGGATCTTCTTGGTGTTGTCGGCCGGCTGGAAGTGAGTCGTCCCAGCCGGGTTGCCCACAGCCGGCATGTCCGCCTGCGCGGCCTTAGCCAAGGCGACGGCGTCGTGGATGAGCTGCTTCTCGGTGGCGATGACCAGCGTCTGGGCCATCTTGGAGCTCTGCGTGGCGCAGTCCATGGAGCGGCGATAGTCGCCGGCTACGGTGATGACCCCCTTAGGGCCAGGCATCTTCATCTTCAGGTAGCCGTAGTGGGGCACCGCCATGAATTTGGTCAGGGCAGGCCTGCCCAGGAGCGCGTGGTAGGGACTCACGAGGTCCACCACCTCGAACTCGATGTTCTCCGTGCGGAAGTTGTCCGGCTTGCCGAACATGACCTCCAGGGTGATCCGGCCGATCGGCTGGCAGCAATGGCCTGGCACGATGCCATGGAAGACGGTGGGGGTGGGGCGCAACTCGGCCTCCTGGATGCCCAACTTGCGGGCGGTGTCGCGGTAGAGGATGTTGATGCTGCTGCCCCCATCCATGAGGACGCGCGAGAAGCGCACGCTGCGCCGGGTTGTGCCGATGGTGGGGTCGAGGACCATGGCGTAGCTGCCCGGCTTTGGTAGGACAGCCGGTGTGTCGCGGCGATCAAAGGTGATGGCCTGTTCTGACCAGTGTAGGTACTGGGGGACCGGCGGCATGACCGCGTTGACTTCGAGGGAACGGCGCTGCTGGCTCGTCTTGTCCTCGGGCTCGGAGGTGAAGATGATGTAGGTGGCATCCTCAGCCAGGTACCGGCCGCCATGGTGCACTTGGTTAGCCTCGTGGTGCTCGAGGTTGTTGGCTTCTGCGCCGGCTTGGCCACCCGGCCCGCCGGCTGGTGGTGGTGGGGGTGGAGGCGGAAGGGGCTCGCCGCTCGTCAGCCGCTTCATGAAGTGGCAGTCGCGGGTGGAGTGGTTGGAGGGGTTCTTGCCGCTGTGGTACTTGCACGGCGAGTCGAGCATCTGCTCGAAGGTGTACTTCGGCTTCCAGGGCCGGTCCGTCTGCTTTTGGCGCCGGCTTGCGCCAGCCGCGTGGTCTGACACTGCCGCCACGTGGGCGGAGCCGTACCGGCGGTCCGGCTGGTCGCTGTGCCTCTTGCCGCGGTAATTGTCCCGCCGGCTGCCATGGTGGCCGCCTTCGGCCGGCTTGTGCTCAGCCGGCTTGTTGTTGTCCCGCCTGGATGGAGCCGGCGAAATCTCAGCCGGCGTGCTGCTGGTTCCATCAGCCAGCGCGTACTTGTCTGCGATGGCCATCAAGGCAGCCATCGTCTTGGGGTCGCTGCGGTGCAGTTTGTGCCACAGCATGGTGTTGGGCCGGCAGCCGGCCATGAAGAAGCCGACTGCCTGGATCTCGTGCACGCCCTCGCAGGAGTTGCGCATCTCGCACCAGCGCGTCAGGTACGCACGGTCCGTCTCGTCTGCGCCCTGCTTGCACATCTCAAGCTGTTGGGGGCGACCTGGCCGGCGGTAGGTGCCGGTGAAGTTGCTGATGAAGGCGTCCTCGAAGTCGAGCCAGCCGTTGATGCTGCCGGCTGGCAGGTTGTTGAGCCAAGTGCGGGCGGAGCCGAGCAGCATGAGGGGGGAGTAGCGCACGGCCCAGCGCTTGTTGCCCTGGGCGATGCCGACTGCGGTGGAGTAGTCCTGCAGCCAATCCTCCGGCTTGGTCGTGCCGTCGTACTTTGGTGTGTCGCGGGGGAGCTGGAAGCCGGCTCTCATTGGCTCGTTGAGGATCCGCGGCCCGAAGCACTTGGGGCCGGCTGGCCCTTCTTCCTCCGCGATGCGGGATTCGACCAGCCGGTCGAGGCGATCTCTGGCGTCTGCCGGCTCGACGCGTGGGCCCAGCCGGGAGCGGGCCGGCTGGCGCGGGCCACTGGCCTCTGGAGCCGCGCGGTGCTTGATGGTGGATGGCCTCTCGTACTCGTACTCTTCGTCGTCGTGCCGGCTTGATGGTGGCCGGCTGCGACCGCTGTTGCCGCTGGGCGGCCGGCTTGGGCGGCTGGAACTTGCATGGGTGTTCCGGCTGTCGGCTCGCCGGCTTGGTGCGGGGGAGGTGGACTCGGCCGTGTCCCTCGGACCTTCTCGGTCCTTGCCTGCAGCGCCATGAGCGTGAGAAGCTCTGGGGGCATGGGCGTACCTGGGGTCCTTGGTCAGCCGGTTGGCCGCCTTCAGCAGCTCAGTCACCCGCTCAGTCTGGCGGCGTAACTCTGCGCCTTCGAGGCGGTGCAGCTCTTCCGCGGCAGCTTCAGCCGCGAGCATGTTCTTGTCGGGGGTGTTGTAGATGGGTAGCTCCGTAGACGGAGCCGGCGATGCAGCGCCGTCCCGGGCGATCTCTGCGCCCAGGCCGCCTCCTCTGCGGCGGATCTGGCCGGCTCGGCTTGGGTTGTCGCCGGCTGGCGTGAGGCCGTGGGCGCGGTTGAACTCGCGCTGGGAGATCTCCCACTGGCGCTTGGCAGCAGCCAGCTCTTCCGTCTGCTTGAGGAGGAGCTGGCGGTGCTCCTCCAGGTCCTTCTCGATGGTGGTGGGGTCGGCACCAGGCGTGAGCGGAGTGCTCAGCTTGGCCCGGACTTCGTCCAGCCGGGATGGTGGTGGCGGCGCCTTTGCGCCTGAGGCGGATGCGCCGGCGTCGTTGTTGCGCTCCAACGCGGGACCGCGGATGCGCGTGGTCTTGTCGGGGGCGTCGTCGCCGGTGGCCATGACCTCCTGCATGATGCAGGGGCCGGTGGTGGTGAGGCTGGCGCCGGCTCCAGGGGGAGGGCTTGCGCAGCGCACGATCTCGCGCGGGTAGCGCGGTGGTGCGACGGTGGCGACGTAGATGTCGAAGCCGCCGAAGCTGATGATGTTGCCGCCGGCAGGGAATGGCCGGTCGGCGAAGCAGCCAGCGTTGTCGCTGACGCAGTCGAGGGAGCCAAATCTCCAGACCAAGCCTGAAGCGACCCTCTCGCCGGTGGTGATGGTGAGGCCCGTCCGGATGGAGACACCGGCCGCGGACGCTGAAGGCCCCACGGTGGGCGCCAAATGTCGTGGTATCGTCATGACATATGCCATAGGGTGGCTAATCGAAGGTGGTTCCTAGTGGTCTCACGGCGGTATCCGGAAGCGGGTATGGGCACGAGCGACACGGCGACGTACCCAGGTTCGAGGCCCTCCGATGGAGGTAACACCTCTACTCCTGCTATGAGTGTATATGATGTGTAACACAGTACAATGGTGCTCCTAGAGCTGTGTCTGGCTGCTCCTGAGAGGCTAAGGGAGACGATGGTCTCTCTCGCAGGGCAGCGCTAGGGGTGGAATGAGGTGAGAATGATCGATCCTCCCCACGAGAGGGGGTAGTGCGGCTTATATAGGCACCGGCACTTTACACATAAGACCCTATAGTCTACTAGCCGGCTTGGCCGGCTTCGGCTTCCGCTCCTTCCCGAGGCGGTGACGTCAGGAGCCGTTGAGGCGTCATGGCCTGTCCCATCCGGCTGCCACGGTCAGCGGCATGGAGAGGAAGCGTCTCTGTCGCCGTCAGCCACTGTAGCCTGTACGGCGCGTCGTAAGCCATGATGGCCTGTCCGGCGCGTGGCACTATTGCTCCACAGTGCCCCGCGCTTTACGGAAGATGAAGTCAGCGTGGACTTTGGGAACCCGGATCACCAACCCGGTTCCTTCCAGTGCAAGACTCGCCAGCCTCGAGTCGGTCTGAGGTACAGACCCCCAGTCGGATATGGCTTGTAGAAGCCGGCCCAGCTACAGCATTGGCGGCCGTAACCAGGCCGACTAGGACCTGGAGCCAACCGACTTCCAGACCAGCCGGCTACGGCGCCAGCCGACTGCTCCTCAGCCGGCCTTTGCCGCGAGCCGGCCAGTGGTCAGCCGGCTGCTCCGCGTCCATTGCCCTACCCGGGGTCTTCCCCCCGACATCTATACCAAGCATCTTTAAAACTTTCTCCTCCTTGTTGCTTAAAAGAACGAACCTCAACTTCAGGATTACTCATGATAACAGGAATAAAGTAAACTAGGCAAATAAAGTAAAGACAAGTAACTAATTTTTTTGTGTTTTCGATATAGAGAGCAAGACAGTAAATAAAGTAAAACTAGCAACTAATTTTTTTGTGTTTTGTTTAGGTGCAGCAAACAAAGTAGTAAATAAAATTAAGCAAGACAAAAACAAAGTAAAGAGATTGAGAAGTGGAGACTCCCCTTGCAGCGTGTCTTGATCTCCCCGGCAACGGCGCCAGAAATTTAGCTTGATACGCGTAGATGCACACGTCCGTTGGGAACCCCAAGTGGAAGGTATGATGCGTATAGAAGCAAGTTTCCCTCAGTATGAAACCAAGGTTTAATCGAACCAGTAGGAGCCAAGAAGCACGTTGAAGGTTGATGGTCGCGAAATGTGATGCGGCGCAACACCAGGGATTCCGGCGCCAACGCGGAACCTGCACAACACAACCCATGTACTTTGTCCCAACGAAACAGTGAGGTTGTCAATCTCACCGGCTTGCTGTAACAAAGGATTAAACGTATCGAGTGGAAGATGTTTGCAAAGAAAACAGTAAACACAATTGCAGTAGATTGTATGCTATGTAAAGAATAGGACCGGGGTCCACAGTTCACTAGAGGTGTCTCTCCCATAAGATAAAAGCATGTTGGGTGAACAAATTACAGTCGGGCAATTGACAAATAGAGAAAGGCATAACAATGCATATACATGATATGATAAATATAGTGAGATTTAATTGGGCATTACGACAAAGTACATAGACCGCCATCCATGTGCATCTATGCCTAAAAAGTCCACCTTCAGGTTATCATCCGAACCCCCTCCAGTATTTAGTTGCAATGCTACAGTCAATTGCATTAAGTATGGTGCGTAATGTTATCAACAACTACATCCTTAGAGATAGCATCTATGTTTTATCCCTAGTGGCAACAGCACATCCACAACCTTAGAACTTTACATCCTTTGTCCCAGATTCAATGGAGGCATGAACCCACTATCGAGCATAAATACTCCCTCTTGGAGTTAAGAGTAAAAACTTGGCCAGAGCCTCTACTAGTAACGGAGAGCATGCAAGATCATAAACAACACATGAACAATAGATTGATAATCACCATAATCATAGTACTCTCTATCCATCGGATCCCGACAAACACAACATATAGTATTACAGATAGATGATCTTGATCATGTTAGGCAGCTCACAAGATCCAACAATGAAGCACAACAAGGAGAAGACGACCATCTAGCTACTGCTATGGACCCATGGTCCAGGGGTAAACTACTCACTCATCACTCCGGAGGCGACCATGGCGGTGTAGAGTCCTCCGGGAGATGAATCCCCTCTCTGGCAGGGTGCCGGAGGCGATCTCCAGAATCCCCCGAGATGGGATTCGCGGCGGCGGCGTCTCTGTAAGGTTTTCCGTATCGTGGCTCTCGGTACTGGGGGTTTCGCGACGGAAGCTTTAAGTAGGCGGAGGGTCAACGCGGGGGGCCACACGAGGGGCCCAGGGGGTAGGTCGGCGCGGCCAGGGCCTGGGCCGCGCCGGCCTCCCTCCTGGCCGCCTCGTGGCCCCACTTCGTTAGGTCTTCGGTCTTCTGGAAGCTTCGTGCAAAAATAGGACCCTGGGCGAAAGTTTCGTCCAATTCCGAGAATATTTCTTTACTAGGATTTCTGAAACCAAAAACAGCAGAAAAACAAGCGGCTCTTCGGCATCTTGTTAATAGGTTAGTTCCAGAAAATGCATAAATATGACATATAATGTGCATAAAACATGTAGGTATCATCAATAAAGTAGCATGGAACATAAGAAATTATCGATACGTTGGAGACGTATCACGCACATAAATGTGCTTTTACTTGTCTGCCACCAATCCAATTTTCATGTTAGGGGGAAACACGACACACGATGGACATTTCCAATGTTTCACGAATTAATTATCTCAATTTGCATCCATATATATATGCGCCTGGTTACTGAAAGATCGAACCAAAGGTGAACTTGAAACGTTTTAATTTTCATGTTTTAAACTTGTTTAAATCTTGGTCAACCCTTGGATTTGACCAAGATTCATAAAAAATTCAAAAACATAGTCTTCTTATGTCATACAGTCAACATTCAACTTGATAAAACAAGATCTAAACATATTAAAAGAAGAATCATGTATCTACCCCCTAACCCTAAACTCTGTCTTTTGAAGTCAAACATGAAGATACGTGGTTTTGGGTTTACAAAATGGAAATTTCAAAAACCTCCGAAAAGCTTAATTTTGGAGTGACTAAGAAGGATACATGCTTACTTTTTCATTTTCAGGTTTTAAACTTGTTTAAAGCTTGGTCAAACCTAGCTAGCTTGGATTTGACCAAGACTCAAGTGCGCATAAAAAATTCGAAAAAACCCCCAAAAATGAAAAACCATAACACATAGTCTTCTTGCGTCACATATATTGTAAGCATTCAAGTGTTGATAAACAATATCTAGACATATCAAACAAGAAAAATCATGTATCTATACCCCTAACCCTAAATTTGTCTTATGAAGTCAAGCATGAAGAGAAGTGGTTTGGGTTTTCAAACATGGAAATTTCGAAAACCGCCCAAAAGCTTCATTTCGGACTGACTAAGAAGGATCCATGCTTACCTTTTCATTTTCATGTTTTAAACTTGTTTAAATTCTTGTTCAAACCTAGGATTTGGCCAAGATTCAAATGGGCATAAAAACAATCGAAAAAATCAAAAATGAAAAACCAAAGCACATAGTCTTCTTATGTCACATAGTAAGCCATTCAACTTGATAACAAGGTCTAGACCTATTCAAACCAGAAAAATCATGTATCTACCCCTAACCCTAAACTCATTTGTCTTATGAAGTCAAGCATGAAGAGAAGTGGTTTTGGGTTTCAAACATAGACATTTCAAAAGCCTCCCAAAAGCTTCATTTTGGAGTGATTGAGAAGGATCCATGCTTAATTTTTCATTTTAATGTTTTAAACTTGTTTAAATCTTGGTTAAACCTATGATTTGACCAAAATTTGATTCGACATGAAAATTCAAAACAAATCAAATAAATAAAAAACCAATGCACATAGTACATCTTCTTATGTCATATACTAAGCATTCAAGTTGATAAGCCAGGTCTAGACATATTCAAACTAGAAAAATCATGTATCTACCCCTAACCCTAAACTCGATTTGTCTTATGAAGTCAATCATGAAGAGGTGTTTTGGGTTTCAGACATGGAAATTTCAAAAACCTTCCAAAAGCTTCATTTTGAAGTTACTAATTAAGAAGGATCACTACAAGAAAAGTTTGGCAAATTTTCTTGTAGTGGATCCAGGCTTAATTTTTCATCTTCATGTTTTAAATTTTGGTCAAACCTAGGATTTGTCCAAGATACAAATGGGCATAAAAATTCAGGGTAGCATCATACCCCCCTCCTTCCCGCGTAGAAAAAGTGTTAGGCGAGTAGTAGAATGGCATGACCAACAAGTTTCAAGTAAAATTTTGAATATGACCAAAATATACCAATTGATAGATGTGTGTGACCCAAGATTGAGCCATGGTACATTTTGCCAACAAAGTAGCAATTGAGTTGGCTTTCTACCTTAGTAGGCGTGCATTGGAAGGATGCATTATGCCGGCAAAGTTTTCAAACGTTCAAACTTTTCCAGTTTCTCATACGATGTTGGCTCCTTGAGAAGCATTGATGTGATCATATAAGGTTATCCAAAACTTCGCCTTTCCCGTATTTGCCCGAGCACTCGACACCCTCGTCCCATGGCGACTCCTCCAGCCATAGCCCCGTGCACCCAGGCTCCACGACTCAGCCTCGGAGGGTGTGCGCTAAAGCTCGCAAATGTACGTGTGCCATTGGTGTGCGATGAAGCGGCGGCTACGTGTCTTCTGTGGCTAGACTCCTGGCGCCCTTTGATCTAGGAGAGGGAGAGGAGGGAGGGGGTCCCATGAAGCGGCGGTGGCCCGGGTATCGGCGGCAGCCCGGGCGACGACGGCAAAGTGGGCTGGTCGGAGCATAGGCATGCGCCGGGGGCGAACCTCGCCGGGTGAGGATGCTTCCATTGTGAAGAAGCACTTGCCATCCAGGGCTTCGGGTTCGCCAACAAACTCAGCGCCTCGGTCCATGGCGTTGCCGTCGTGGGGACGTCGGGGCGGCGGCGACGTCTTGCAGCCCCAGCCTTTAGTGGGGACCAAAGTGCGACCGACCACATCACGGCGTCGGCAGCATTGGGGATGCCGATGGGCATCCACTGCCACACACAGATTTGGGAGGTTCTGGCCGGGCCGAGTTCCAAACTTCCATCATCGGAGCCGAGGGCTTGGTACTTCAAATTCCGAATCAGGCAATCCTTCGACCCCAATCAGCTTCTGCCTGTGGTCCAAATCCGAGATATCTTGGCGGCAGCTATGCTGGTTAAGCTTAGCCGGACAGCGGCAATCGACGATCTGCAAAACCTAGATGCCTTCCGAGGATTTGCAGCAGTCGTCAATGCACTCGTGGAGGCATCGCATGCTGGTAGCAGCGGCGAATGCGGGTATGTTGTTTTACTCCCTTTGTATGCTTTTGTCATAAAAATCAATTTGCTAATTCTCATTCGATTGAAAATCAGACCCATTCACCATCAACTCTCAAACAGTGGACACTAGTAATATGTAGAACTAGAAATTACACAAGATTTCTGTCTTGCTAGTACTATTACTTGACGCTACATGTTGTTTACACGAGGAAATTGCACAAACTACCGCTTATTGCTGCCTTCGTTGCTTAAAACACTTTTTAAAACTGTAATTTTTTTCCGCACAAACCACCAACTATCGTGTTCTGTTGCAGGGAATTTCAAATTTAGGATTGAGCTGTTTAAGAGCAAATCAGATGATCGGGGACCACCAACTACTATAGTTTTAATTGCAAATAGAATAGATTTTGCAAAATTATGAAACGCACATAACGTTTGAATTACTACATTTTTTTTTGAAGGTTTGATATTTTCATCATTTTTGTGTGAATCTTACACCAAGTAACACAACTTTCAGACGGAATACAAAATATTTTCAAACTTCCTAGATTTGATAGCTCAAATATTTTTAATTACTAGTTTTTCAGTATTTTAAAAAGTCGAAACACTATATTTTGGCTGAATGTTAGAAAATATATTTCATGATTATCCCATATTAGTTAAGAAGTACATAAACTAGTAGTAGTAATAAAGAACAGAGGGAGTTTATGGAGATACATCCATTAAGGGCATGTTAGTGTGTGTTGGTGTATTACTTATGCCTTCTTTGGTTAATACACTTCTCAAGTGATCCCATAAACCCTCTATTCTTGCCTAGAATACAAAAACTCCCCATCAAAGTATTAGTGCATTTTTTGGATGAGTATTCGAGAGGATTGGGTGAACACCAAGGATTTGCATAGGGAATTGGTACAATTGAATCCTTGGCTGTTTGATTTGTAGGATTGTTTCCGATAGGAATTTTTCCTAAGGATTTCTTTGCCTGAGATTCCATAGAAAATTAAACATCTACTCATACCTCTTTTTAAGAATGCTTTAGGGCTCCTTTGATTCAAAGGATTTGCATAGGAATTGTGTAGGATTTGATTCCTATGGGAAAAATTCCTATACATGTTGTTTGATTCATAGGAATGTATCCTATAGGAAAAATTCCTATAGGAATCTTGTAGTGTGATTCCTATAGGAAAAAAGCATTAGCTCATACCTCATGGAAAAATTCCTTTGCTACAATCAAACAAACTTCATCTTCCTATAGGTTTCAAGTAGACATGCCATTCCAATCCTATACCTTTCCTATTCCTATGTTTTTCCTATCCTTTAAATCAAAGGAGCCCTTACTTTTCCTATGGTGGAATCAAACAAAGTTTGGATTCTATGAATTCCTATAGGATTGGAGTGGACATGACATTGCAATCCTACATTTCCATATTCCTACATCTTTCGGTAGGCATTTGCCTAGAATAAATAACCATGTGTATTACGGAGTAGCAATAAAATATAGGTTTATTTCTCTAAAGCATCTTGCACTGTACTAGTACATGGCTTAAGAGACAATATTTTTACCATTTTTTTTGCGAGAAGACAATATTATTACCATAGTTACTAAGTACATTTTATTGGATGATGAAGTGATAGACCTCATCAATGCATTGTGAATTATTAGGGCATGGGTCACACGTGATTTACGAGTACACCGCACGATCGAGAGCCGCCGTCCCTCTTTGCTTTTTACCGATGCGGCGGAGCTCCTCCCCACACCCACGAATAACTGAAAGCCACAAGCTGCTGGGGGAAAAGTCTTGCGCCGAGAAAATCTACAACCGTGGTTGAGTACATGTGTTTCTTAAGATACGAGTGCTCCAATGCATTTTTTCTTTCCTTTTACTAATTTACCTTGAAAATCCTGCACGTCCACTTATTTGTGGACGGAGGGAGTATCATGCCAAGAGGAAGTAGGACAATACTTTTGCCAGCTGTTGGCTCTTCTATTGTTCTTGCTCTAAAGAAACCCCGATTGTGAAAGGCCAAGGCGTACTTCTTTTGGTCACGCAAAATTCAAAATACTGCCATGGACATTGAATTGACATGACAACACATAGCTTGGGATGTCCAAATTTGCACGTTAGACCAGTGACTTGTTCTTCACCTTTTCAGAGGGAACAGTGACTTTTTATTATGGGTCTATACACTTTCCAAGAAACGGAGGAGATCTTTGTAGAGTGTAGAGGAGCGAAGTCAAGCGCCCGCCCCCACCTGCCCTATTTCTGTTCACCTCCATCGTCTACCTCCGCCCCCGCCCGCACCAATCGACCACCTTCCATAGCACACGCCGGTCTGCCGCCATGCAGCTTTAGAATCAATTCCACCGCCAGTTTGAGAGCCTCTGTTCTTCATCTTCCCCGCCACCTGCCGCCATCGAACCCAAATTAAACTCCAATCAGTTGAACCCAAACCTCATAGACCCACCCCTGCCCTGCGATGGCGGCATCGAACAAGGAAAATGATGACTCTGAACTGTTTCGAAGGTCTTTCCGAAGGTCCCCTTGAAGAACTCGTAACAAGATGCGACGTCATCACCGCCGCGAGCCTCGTCGGTTCGTCCAAACTATTTTTCGACTCTGCAAATGATAGTGCAACTCTATCTTTTTCTCTCCCGTTTGGCCTCCCATGTGTTCTTCATTCTCACCCGACGAAGGTAGCACGGGATTGCAAGCTGACGCCGCTGGACAGGTTCTCCTCCGACGCTGTGATGCCAGGACAGTGCACGGGTAAGCAGTGGGTAGGTGCCAATGGAGATTGGGTTGCCATGGTTGACACTGGCTTTCCTGCTTGCAAATGGAAACTTGTCAACGTCTACACTCGCCGTGAAATTCCTCTCCCTGTGCCGTTTGAAACCACCCACATTCCAAATATATACCACCACAACCTTCGTGCTATTATATTTCACAAGATATATATTTGCCAAGTTCCCACAGCTGCTTTGGGGGGTACAAAAATTTCTCTCTTGTTGCTGTTTTTGACATCGAGTTGCCCTCCTTTGCGGCGAAGATTACGGATGGACAGTTCTTCTGAGCCCAAGTCCCACATCTTTTACAATTACAGCGATGCAATTCTCCACAATGGGCTTGTGTTTGCCACAACTCATACTGGCACTGTTCACGCATGGAATCCTCAGCAAGCTGGTAATTTTCCTCCGGACGTAAGTAGTGTATGATGAGCTTCATTATTCATGGCTGTAAAGATAATTTTAATGCACAAACTTATTAATTTTCGAACCTGACTGATCTGACTTGGAGGCTTGGGGCATATTTGCTTCGGATGAAATTTCATTGGTATTTAGACTTTTTATTCGAGATGATTACCATAGAAAAATTTGAGGATTGTATAATTAGGAGTTTTATTCTCAGATTGAATTATGTTGGATTTTGACCTCTACTTGAACTTCTTGAATGAATCCTTTGGTTTCCCATGTGATGTACTGAAATACACCAATATGCTGTATTATTGAATGGAAATGCCATTATCTCATCCCATCTGAATACTTATGGGTGTTCCCAATTCTTAAGTTTTTAGATTTTTGCAAACCAAACATACCCTTCTTAACAGTAATTTCGTTTTCAAGCAGGTCCTCCGCTGATCGTAGAGCCACCGCCCATTGTGTTTGAATGGCGGTGTGCACTTGATGATGCTCTTGGCCATGATCACGAGGTCGATTATGGCATGTGGTGGTTAGCAAGATCTATAGATGGTTCTAGACTTCTTGATCCATATCGGGCATTCTTGATGAAAGGGAATATTCTGTAAAGTTTGCCATCTTGCTTCGATCGTCGTGTTCATCATGGTCGCACTTGTTGGCAACTATGCTACAGGTTTGGTTGCCTGGTGTTCACGAAGGACACTAGTAAGTTAAATGAAGGTATTCCATGGGAAAAGATTGATGACCTTGGAGAATATTCTCTTTTCCTTAGAGTGAACTATCCGATTATGCTGCCATTAGGCGGTGCAGATGTTGTCCCAGGATGTCTGACGAGAAGAAATTGTGTGTACACCTTGCCGAATGAAGCATGGCTTCGCAATTCGCAGCTGCACTGAAATATGCCGATTGATCTGAATCGTGAAGATTGCGCCGTTGGTTTCCAAACCAACGCCTTGGAGAAAACATGCAAAACAAAAAAAGATAGGTACCTGGTAAAGACACCGCTTTGGTTCATCCCAAACTTCGCCAACGCCCGGATTGGAACAAGTGTGATGTTTAATTCTGAAACAGGGCCTGCAGCCATTGTAGCTACTGATAGTATGTAATTTCATAGCTAATGAACGAGGCAATTGTGGTCTACTAGTTACAACTGTTTTGTAAAGAGGTGGTCTATAAGTATACCCCTCTCTTCATTGATGCATTTGTGGTCTACTTGATGGTACTCTTAAATATATGGGTGTGGCTCCTCAACACATAATGTGGGGGTATTATTGTGTTAAAGTTGAAGGCTTGATCAACTATAGGTTCACTTCTCTAGTTACATTACTAGGTACTCCGGTTGGCTATGTTGTGATGAAATTGTGTTCTGTTGTTCGGTGAAGACAAAAGTAGAACTATGGTATGCTTATGTTTAAGAGCAAGCGAGGGTTTAGCTTGAGATGTTAAAATTCAGATTTGAACTATTTTTTGATATGGAAATTTGAAATATATATGGTACTGTATATGATTATGTGTAACAACAAGCGACGAAAGGGCTGATGCTCCTATTCCTTGTCGGCGGGAGGACTATGTGTGCGGCGACTTGAGCCAAATTAGAAGGCCATAGCTATGTTGATTGGTCCTTGAAGTTGGAGGGGCTAGGATTTCGGATGAGCGGAGTGGGGGAAGTTGTTGCTCATGGAACATAAGTCCTTAAAATAGTAATGTTAGTATATAGGAGTACAAGGTATATACTTGTACTATTTTAGTACTATAATAAGTATATCGGGTTCATCAAAAAGAATTATCTCGGGTTTTACAACCACGTGGGGTCAAGGTGAGGGAAAGTTGGTCAATACCTCTTACCGCTATATCCCCGCCCCAAGTTCTAATGCGCAAGTGCTGTTATTTTTTTTAAGGGAAATAGTGGTTCCTCTCTCCCGGAAACATGCCCCGCATCTCCACCTCCTAGTATCGTAGTACTACTACTGCATCTTCTCCAAAAAAAACCCTCTTCTGTCTCTTTCTCCCGTTCACCCCTCTCTCCCTTGCATTGGATTACCGACTCCAATGAAGCAGAAGCGTAAGATTGAGGAGATTCCTGATTGCTACCACCAGTCCATGGGGTGGGGCAACCTCCACTACCCACTGGTGGAGAACATAGCCGAGCGGGCGGATATCCTCAGCACTGGTCGCCTCTCTCGAGGCATGATCGGCATGCGGCATGCCATCCGCGGAGCGCATAAGGTTCCGTTCGGTTTACCGAGCCTGCTCCACTGCGACCCCGAGACATGGCCAGACGACCGCGACAATACTGTAAGAGTATTTATTTATTTACTCATCTCGTTTCAGCTTGTGTTTTTTCAATCAACTTTTCTTATTGCCAAACATCATGCATGAATTTAGACTCAACATAATCACCTGATTTGGGAGTACTGTAAGGTTTGCTGCCTTCACTATGCACATGTACTCTTCGGAATTGTTTTATTTATCCATTACATCTGTGCTTCAGTTCTGCACAATCCGCTCTTCATTCTGTCGAATACCTTGCATGCATAGACAATTTTGAAACAAATCCTATTTGCAGGGCATTCACGCGTTCTTGATGCCATTAGACAAGCCGACAGTTCCAGCATTTATCCATACCAAGGAGGAAGCTGGATGGACATGGACCCATGCACTTGGGTGGGTTGTAACGGCGATCGGGTGGCATTTGTCCAGCAGGGACGGGCACTTGACGATCCGCAACATATACATATCAGATACTATTATACCTCTTCCATCTCTGCAAGATGCAGGAATTTCTTTGGGCCCTACTAGTGAATGGTGGCATGGCAGCCCACCATTCCTGTTCAAATACAAAATAGATAAAAGTTTGGAACTGCTCAAAGTACGGATCGTCAAGAGGCCGTACAAAGATGATCTAGCAGGGCCATGGCATTACGAGGTAATCGTTGTATTTGACGAATTGATTGCTATCCTACAAGCGCCCCTAGAAAAGGAGTGGAATATCCTGAGAAACCCTGAATTCTTTGATAGAAACAGCTATGTCGATGCCATGGGCATTCCTGGATATGGTACAAGTTCACACCTACATCGTGTATACGCAGTTACATATCCGTATGGAGATGTTCTGGTTTGGGAACCATATACCTGTGGTGAGTCTTTGTTTTATGTCTTAACTAGTAAATGGCATGCTGCACATGTTGGACCAATTACGATTCGCAATATTGATGTATAAAAGTTGCGTTCTAAATGTTGTTCAAACTTTCAATACAACTAATAATTTGGTTATACCATCAAAATAAGTGTGAGCATACAGTTTATAAATATGAACAAAAATTTGGAACCTTTCTTAATCACTATCAAGTGGGACGTGTGATATCGGTGTGAGACTGCTTGATTTTTCTTCATAATGGAAACATGACGGTTCTAGAAACAGTGGACAACTTTGGTGTTGTATTTTTTTCACGCGCTTACCTCTCCTCCCCCCCGTTAGAGTTTGGACACCAACGGTTGGAATTGCTGCGACATGTCTTGTTAAAAGCTGGTGCCTTATAGTAGTAGAAAATAGAAGATAGAAGAGAAGAGATAATTTTCAGGTGTAGTTCCTACTTGCTGCATTGTGGTTGATCTTTGTGCATTGCGGGGACACATGCAGCCCCGCGTCTCATTGACGCCCCTGTCATTGAAGATGAAGAAGCGAAGTGGCTGCAATTTTCGCTCAAATCGAGGGAGATGCTGTCATGGAAGATGATGAAGCAAATGTGGCTCAAGGCGATGGAGGTGCCGATGAAGATAATGATCTTGATGAAGAAGAATTAGAAGAAGAAGAATTAGAAGAAGACGAATTTGATGATGAAGAATTAGATGATGAAGAATTAGATGATGATGGTGATAATCATAATTATGAAGATGAAGATGTATTTCTTGGATTTTCTGACCAGCGCACTTGGTTCCTGGCACCAATGAGAGCAGAGTCCATTACTGGTGAATCTGATCTCGCGTGGATTCAGGTTAAAGGTTATCGGCCCATCCTCGGTCCTCCAATATTACATATGGGTAACAAGCTGAGGTCTTATCCTTTGGTACGGTGCTACGTTTTCTTGAGATCTGCCCATACCTTGGACCCTGTAGAAGAGGCAAGGTGGGAAAGATTGAACAATTTGAAGGGGCGTTCTTTATTTCTTGGACTCAATCACCCAATTTTCATGCTACCCCCGCGATCGGCGACGAGAGGCTGCGAGAACCAGATTTCCAATTGTTCAAACCTGTTGTGTCTTTGCTACCCACAATCGCGCCCGTGATACATGGATACGTCCAAGGCCAAATTGGTGCAGAATGCACGTCAATGGAGGTCCTGCCATAGGCTCAAGATTGCAGTACAAAAAAGAGAAGACTGAACATAGAGCCGAAGCACCCATGTGGTTCGTCCCAACACTTCCACCTGTTTTTCCTTGAGAAATAAGAGACAGATGGTGACCTTATTTTATAGAGAAAACATAGTGTTCGTGAACTTAACCTCATGAACATTCGCTGTTCGGTTTTTGCTGAAATCAAAATTTTGCAGAGATGAAGATCTTTGTTTGAATCCCGTCTTGAACATATTTTTCACAAATTAGCTACCCGTATTGTGATGAATACATGCTGGTTTGTTGTTTGGTGCGATGAGACATGAAGATCTTTGTCCTGAATACCACAATGGACATCTTTTTTTTCTTCAAAAATTAGCTAAGCTCACGCTATTAGGCGCAAATGCCTATTAAGAGATTTGGTGCTCTTGGGCACCATTGCTCCTGCTATTTTAGAAAAAAATAAAAAAATATATTTATTTGTTCAAAAAATTAGAAAACAAATCATGGAGTAGCTAATGAATTGTCCCATAAACGTGCAAAATTTCAGTTTCAAATAAAAAAAATTCTGGGCTACACAAAAGTAACAAACGTGTGGATCTGGGTATGCATATTTCAAATCTCCAAATTTCAACAGATTTTGTCTTTTTTGTGTAGTCTACAATATAAAGAATATCATATTAAAATTTTACACGCTTGTAGGTTACTTTATTTATTATGTCTACATTCATTTTCAGATTTTTTTGAAACAAATATGTATGCTATTTGATTTTTTTAAACAGTGAGCACTGGTGCCCATTAGCCAAAGACACTTTTCGCAAATGCCTACAATAAAGGAACGGATGGTGACCTTATTTTATAGAGAAACCATAGTGTTTGTGAAGTTAAAGTCATGAACACACGCTGTTCGGTTTTTGGTGAAATCAAAATTTAGCAGAGATGAAGATCTTTGTTTGAATCCCGTGATGAACACATTTTTCCTAAATTAGCTACCAGTATTGTGATGAATACATGCCGGTCTGTTTTTTCCGTGGAGTAGCAGACATGCAGGGGATCGAAAGAAACGGCAAAGTAGCCAGAAATCAGGGGTCAAATATAAATTCGAGAAAGGAAACGTTTATTCAACAGTCAGGCTGACATGTGGGACGTATCTTGCAGCCGCGGCCCCAACATTTATCATTCAGAGAGGATGACATGTGGGACCCACGAACCGATATCGTTCTCGGCGTTTCTCAAAGGGGGCAGGAGATCGAAAGAAAAAGGCAAGTAGCTCGAAATCAGGTGTCCAAAAAATCCAAGAAAGGAAAGGTTTATCGCACAAAGAGGCTGACATATTGTACCCAGTTTGCAGCAGCGTCATCAACGTTTCAAAGGCGGTGGAGTTCGAAAGAAAAAGGCAAATAGCCAGAAATTAGGGGTCAAAAATAAATCCAGCAAAGGAAACTTTTATCGTACAAAGAGGCTGACATGTGGGACCCATCAGGCAGCGTCCTCAACGTTTCTAAGGAGGCTGGCCCTGGAAGAAAGTAAATTAGCGAGTACTTAGGGGTCAAAAATAAATGCAACAATAGAAACTCTTATTGTTCATAGAGGTGACATGTTGGACCCATGAGCCAGCGGGGCCCTCAACGTTTCAAAGGCGTCACGGGATCAAAAGAAAAGAACCAAGTAGTCATTAATTAGGTGTCAAAAATAAATCCAAGAAAGTAAATGTTTTACTTTTCATAGAGGCTGTCATATGGGACCCATGAGCCAGCAGCGTCCTCAACGTTTCTAAGGCGGTGGGGATCAAAAAAAGCGAACTAGCCATTAATTAGGGGTCAACTATAAATCCAACAAAAGAAATTTTTATTATTCTTAGAGGCTGACATGTGGGACCCATGCGCCGGCCGGCGTCCTCATCGTTTCAAAGGCGGTCGGGGATCCAAAGAAAAAGGCAAATAGCCGAGAAATCAGGGGTAAAAAATCCAAGAAAAGAAATATTATCGTACAAAGAGGCTGACATGTGGGACCCATGAGCCAGCAGCGTCCACAATTTCAAAGGCGGCACAGGATCGAAAGAAAAAGGCAAGTGACCAAAGATCAGGGGGTAAAAAATCCAAGAAAAAAACTTTATTGTACATAGAGGATGACATGCGGGTCCCATGAGCCAACAACTTACTCGTCGTTTCAGAGGGCCGAGGCGGCATGAGATCGAAAGAAAAAGGAAAGTGACCAAATATCAGGAGCAAAAAATAATCCATGAAAAGAAACTTTCATTGTACATAGAGGATGACATAGGGTCCCATGTTGTAGCAGCGGTCTGAACGTTTCAAGGACGGCATGAGATCGAAAGAAAAAGGCAAGTGACCAAATATCGGAGCCAAAAATAATCCAAGAAAAGAAACTTTTATTGTACCTTTGAGAGTCGGCATGAGATTGAAAGAAAAAGGCAAGTGACCAAATATCGGGAGCCAAAAACCTAGAAAAGAAACTTTTATTGTACATAGAGTATGACATGCGGGTCCCATGACTGCGGCATCCTCAACGTTTCCAAGGCGGCGGGGGATCAAATGAAAAGGAAATAGCCAAAAAGCGAGAGGGTGAAAAAAATCGAAGAAAAGAAACTTTTATTGTTCATAGTGGATGACATGTGGGACCCATGAGGCAGCAGCATCCTCAACGTTTCCAAGCAGCAGGGGATCGAAAGAAAAAGGAAATAGCCAAAAATCAGAGCGTGAAAAATAATCCAAGAAAAGAAACTTTTATTTTACATAGAGGATGACATGTGGGTCCCATTTTGCAGCAGCGGTCTCAATGTTTCATATGCGGCTTGAGATCAAAAGAAAACGAAAGTAGCCCGAAATTAGGGGGAATAAAACTCCAAGAAAAGAAAGTTTTTTGTACATAGAGGATGACATACGGGTCCCAAGGCGGCAGGGGAACAAAAGAAAAAGGAAATAGCCAAAAATCAGAGGGTGAAAAAAAATCCAAGAAAAAAGAAACTTTTAGAGTTCATAGTTCATAGAGGATGACATGCGGGTCCCATGAGGCAGCAGCGTCCACAACGTTTCCAAGGCGGCACACAGGACCAAAAGAAAAAGGATGTACCCCTGCTGGGCCTTTTGATCAAAAAATAATCCAAGATAAGGAAGATATAAATTGGGGCTGCCTGGCCATCTGGGCCTTCTAACCTGCTGGACGTCTTTTGACTCGTACAATTTCAGCCCACTCCAAAACAAGAAAGTCCTATGCTTCGCAAAAACAAAACAAAAACAAGGAGATTCATATTAGTTCGTTTATGTAAAAATAAAGATTTAATTTATCCGTTTGCAATAGCTCAGAGCGAAATACACTTTTTATTGTCTGTAAAATAATCAAGATATCACATGTTTCTTGTACGGGGAGGCTGACATCGGGACCCATGAGCCAGCAGCGTCGTCAAAGTTTTAAAGGCGGCAGGGGATCGAAAGAAAAAATAAATCAAAAATCTGTGGGTAAAAAAATCGAAGAAAAGAAACATTTATCGTTCTGAGAGGATGACATGCGGGACCCATGTGGCAGCAGCATCCTCAACGTTTCCAAGGCAGCACGGGATCCAAAAAAAAGGCAAAATAGCCAGAAATTAGGGGTCAAAATAACTCCAAGAAAAGAAAGGTTTATCGTCCATAGAGTCTGACATGTGGGACCCATTAGCGAGCAGATTCTTCAACGTTCAAAGGCGGCAGGGGATCAAAAGAAAAAGGAAGTAGCCAGAAATTAGGGGTAAAAAATAACTCCAACAATGGAAACTTTTATTGTTCATAGAGGATGACATGCGGGACCCATGAGCCAGCAGCTTCCTCAACGTTTCAAAGGCGGCATGGGATCGAAAGAAAAAGGCAAGTGACCAAATATCAGGAGCCAAAAATAATCCAAGAAAAGAAACTTTATTGTACATAGAGGATGACATGCGGGTCCCATTTAGCAGCGGTATCACCGTTTGAGATGCGGCAGGAGGTCTCGAAAGAAAAAAGGCAAGTGACCAAATATCAGGAGCCAAAAAAAATCCAAGAAAAGAAAGTTTTATAGTACATAGAGGATGACATGCGGGTCCCATTTAGCATCAGCGGTATCACCGTTTGGGAGGCGGCAGGGGATCGAAAGAAAAAGGCAAGTGACCAAATATGAGGTGCCAAAAATAATCAAAGAAAAGAAAGTTTTCAACGTTTCAAAGGCGGCAGGGGATCAAAAGAAAAAGGAAGTAGCCAGAAATTAGGGGGCAAAAATAACTCCAAGAAAGGAAACTTTTATTGTTCGTAGAGGATGACATGGGGGACCCATGAGCCAGCAGCTTACTCAACGTTTCAAAGGTGGCATGAGATCGAAAGAAAAAAACGCAAGTGACCAAATATGAGGTGCCAAAAATAATCAAAGATTTATTGTACATAGAGGATGACATGCGGGTCCCATTTTGCAGCAGCGGTCTCAATGTTTGAAATGCGGCTTGAGATCAAAAGAAAAAGAAAGTAGCTAGAAAGTAGGGGGTCAAAAAAAAATCCAAGAAAAGAAAGTTGATGGACATAGAGGTTGACATGCGGGTCCCATGTGCCAGCAGCTTACTCAACGTTTCAAAGGGGCCAGGGGATCAAAAGTAAAAGGCAAGTGACGAAATATCAGGAGCCAAAAATCAGCGGGTGAAAAAAATCCAAGAAAACAAACTTTTATAGCACATAGAGGATGACATGCGGGTCCCATGAGCCAGCAGGTTCCTCAACGTTTCAAACGTGGCATGAGATCGAAAGAAAAAGGCAAGTGACGAAATATCAGGAGCCAAAAATAATTCAAGAAAAGAAACTTGATTGTACATAGAGGATGACATGCGGGTCCCATGTGTAAGCAGCTTACTCAACGTTTCCAAGGCGGCAGGGCATCAAAAGAAAAAAGGAAATAGACAAAAATCAGAGAGTGAAAAAAAACCATAGAAAATAAACTTTTATAGCACATAGAGGATGACATGCGGGTCCCACGAGCCAGCAGGTTCCTCAAAGTTTCAAACGTGGCATGAGATCGAAAGAAAAAAAGGCAAGTGACCAAATATCAGGAGCCAAAAATAATCCAAGAAAAGAAAGTTTATTGTACGTAGAGGATGACATGCGGGTCCCATTTTGCAGCAGCGGTATCACCGTTTGAGAGGCTGCACGGGATCGAAAGAAAAAGGCAAGTGACCAAATATCAGGAGCCAAAAATAATCCAAGAAAAGAAATTTTATTGTACGTAGAGGATGACATGCGGGTCCCATTTTGCAGCAGCGGTCTCAACGTTTCCAAGGCGGCACAGGACCAAAAGAAAAATGAAGTAGCCAGAAATCAGGGGGTGAAAAAAATCCAAGAAGAAAGATTTCAATTGGGCTGCATCACGGACATACGGGCTTTCGAACTATCCTGCTTGGCCTTTTGACTCGTACAATTTCAGCCCACTCCAAAACAGGAATGTTCCGAATTTTCTAAAAAAACAGGAAAGTCCTATGCTTCGCAAAGACAAAAAAACAAGGAGATTCAACATATAAGTTTGTTTATGTAAAAATAAAGATTTAATTATCCGTTTGAAATAGCTCAGAGCGCAATACATTGTTTATTGTACGCAAAATAATCAAGATATCATATGTTTCTTGTACGGGAGGCTGACATCGGGGACCCATGAGCAAACAGCGTCGTCAACGTTTTAAAGGCGGCAGGGGGATGGAAAGAAAAAATAAACCAAAAATCTGTTGGTAAAAAATCCAAGAAAAGAAACATTTTCGTTACGAGAGGATGACATGCGGGACCCATGAGGCAACAGCATCCTCAGCGTTTATTGTTCATAGAGGTTGACATGTGGGACCCGTGAGCCAGCGGCGTCCTCAACGTTTTAAAGGCTGCAGGTGATCGAAAGAAAAAATAAGCCAAAAATCGTTTGGTCAACAAAATCCAAGAAAATAAACATTTACCGTTCTGAGAGGATGACATGCGGGACCCATGAGGCAGCAGCATCCTCAACGATTCCAAGGCGGCGGGGAAATATCCAGAAATTAATGAGGGGTTCAAAATAAATCCATCAAAGGAAACTTTTATTGTTCATAGAGGATGACATGTGGGACCGACCTGCCAATGACGTCCTCATCGTTTCGAGGGGGCAGGAGATCAAAAGAAAAAGGCAAATAGCCAGAAATTAGGGTAAAAAATAACTCCAAGAAAGGAAACTTTTATTGTTCGTAGAGGATGACATGCGGGACCCATGAGCCAGCAGCTTACTCAACGTTTCAAAGGCGGCATGAGATCGAAAGAAAAAGGCAAGTGACAAAATATCAGGAGCCAAAGATAATCCAAGAAAAGAAACTTTATTGTACGTAGAGGATGACATGCGGGTCCCATTTAGCGAGCGACGGTCTCGGCGTTTCAAATGCGGCTTGAGATCAAAAGAAAAAGAAAGTTGATTGTACATAGAGGATGACATGCGGGTCCCATGAGTCGTGAGCTTACCATACGTTTCCAAGGCGGCGGGGGATCAAAAGAAAAAGGAAATAGCCAAAAATCAGATGGTTAAAAAAAATAAAGAAAATAAACTTTTATTGTACATAGAGGATGACATGCGGGTCCCATGAGCCAGCAGGTTCCTCAACGTTTCAAACTTGGCATGAGATCGAAAGAAAAAGGCAAGTGACCAAATATGAGGAGCCAAAAATAATTCAAGAAAAGAAAGTTTTATAGTACATAGAGGATGACATGCGGGTCCCATTTAGCAGCAGCGGTATCAGCGTTTGAGAGGCGGCAGGGGATCAAAAGAAAAAAGAAATTGCCAAAAATCAGATGGTGAAAAAAACCAAGAAAATGAACTTTTATAGTACATAGAGGATGACATGCGGGTCCCATGAGCTGCGGGTTCCTCAACGTTTCAAACGTGGCATGAGATCGAAAGAAAAAGGCAAGTGAAAAAATATCGGAGCCAAAAATAATTCAAGAAAAGAAAGTTTTATAGTACATAGAGGATGACATGCGGGTCCCATTTAGCAGCAGCGGTATCACCGTTTGAGAGGCGGCAGGGGATCGAAAGAAAAAGGTAAGTGACCAAATATGAGGTGCCAAAAATAATTCAGGAAAAGAAAGTTTTATAGTACATAGAGGATGACATGCGGGTCCCAGTTAGCAGCAGCGGTATCACCGTTTGAGAGGCGGCAGGGGATCGAAAGAAAAAGGCAAGTGACCAAATTTGAGGTGCCAAAAATAATCCAGGAAAAGAAAGTTTTATAGTACATAGAGGATGACATGCGGGTCCCAGTTAGCAGCAGCGGTATCACCGTTTGAGAGGCGGCAGGGGATCGAAAGAAAAAGGCAAGTGACCAAATTTGAGGTGCCAAAAAAAACTCCAAGAAAAGAAAGTTGATTGCACATAGAGGATGACATGCGGGTCCCATTTAGCAGCAGCGGTCTCAACGTTTCCAAGGCGGCAAGGGATCAAAAGAAAAAGGAAGTAGCCAGAAATCAGGGGGTCAAAAAAAATCCAAGAATAGAAAGAATTTTGGTTCATAGAGGATGACATGCGGGACCCATGATCCTGCATCGTAAACGGCTCGATCGGAGAACGTTGAACGAGATGGCGCGATCTAGAAAAAAAACAATGCCAGAGAGGCTGCCATCTGGGCCCTACATCCCTCGGCGGTGCGGATTTGCGTTGACTCGGCCGGCGAACCCGAGATTTCGAGATGCACCACGTCCCGGGCCACCATACGCCACGTTTTGGCCGCTTTCGTCGGGCTAGGTGGCCTCAAAAACGAGAAAAAAAAAGTTTTGACATGCACCACGGAGGGACCAAAATCGTCGGCCATGGTACACCAGCAACCACGGCGCGACTTCAACTTCGTCGGCCATGGCAACTTTTCTTGTAGTGGTTGATGGTGTCGAAATGTGATGCGGCGCAACAACAGGGATTCCGGCGCCAACGTGGAACCTGCACAACACAACCCAAGTACTTTGCCCCAACGAAACAGTGAGGTTGTCAATCTCACCGGCTTGTTGTAACAAAGGATTAACCGTATTGTGTGGAAGATGATTGTTTGCAAGAAAACAGTAAAACAAGTATTGCAGTAGATTGTATGCGATGTAAAGAATAGGACCGGGGTCCACAGTTCACTAGAGGTGTCTCTCCCATAAGATAAAAGCATGTTGGGTGAACAAATTACAGTCGGGCAATTGACAAAATAGAGAAGGGCATAACAATGCATATACATGATATGATAAATATAGTGAGATTTAATCCAGGCATTACGACAAAGTACATAGACCGCCATCCAACTGCATCTATGCCTAAAAAGTCCACCTTCAGGTTATCATCCGAACCCCATTCAGTATTAAGTTGCAAAGCAACAGACAATTGCATTAAGTATGGTGCGTAATGTAATCGACAACTACATCCTTAGACATAGAATCAATGTTTTATCCCTAGTGGCAACAGCACATCACAACCTTAGAACTTTCTGTCACTGTCCCAGGTGTCAATGAAGGCATGAACCCACTATCGAGCATAAATACTCCCTCTTGGAGTTAAGAGCAAAAACTTGGCCAGAGCCTCTACTAATAACGGAGAGCATGCAAGATCATAAACAACACATAAACAATAGATTGATAATCACCATAACATAGTATTCTCTATCCATCGGATCCCGACAAACACAACATATAGTATTACAGATAGATGATCTTGATCATGTTAGGCAGCTCACAAGATCCAACAATGAAGCACAATTAGGAGAAGACGACCATCTAGCTACTGCTATGGACCCATAGTCCAGGGGTGAACTACTCACTCATCACTCCGGAGGCGATCATGGCGATGAAGAGTCCTCCGGGAGATGAATCCCCTCTCCGGCAGGGTGCCGGAGGCGATCTCCTGAATCCCCCGAGATGGGATTCGCGGCGGCGGCGTCTCTGGAAGGTTTTCCGTATCGTGGCTCTCGGTACTGGGGGTTTCGCGACGGAGGCTATTTGTAGGCGAAAGGGCAGGTCAAGAGGCGGCACGAGGGGCCCAGGGGACAGGGCCGCGCGGCCAGGGCCTGGGCCGCGCCGCCCTGTCACCTGGCCACCTCGTGGCCCCACTTCGACTCCCCTTCGGTCTTCTGGAAGCTTCGTGCAAAAATAGGACCCTGGGCGTTGATTTCGTCCAATTCCGAGAATATTTCGTTACTAGGATTTCTGAAACCAAAAACAGCAGAAAACAGCAACTGGCTCTTCGGCATCTTGTTAATAGGTTAGTTCCAGAAAATGCGTAAATACGACATATAATGTGCATAAAACATGTAGGTATCATCAATAAAGTAGCATGGAACATAAGAAATTATCGATACGTTGGAGACGTATCAACGGCCTCCGTCAACCTGCGGGAAGGCAGCTACGGCGAGTGTCGATGGCCCGTCGAGGTGCTGTTTCATAGAAAAATCAAGATTTACCTCGACTCCGGCTTCGAGAAGTTTACCCGCGTCCACAGCCTAGAGGTCAGATATGCATGCTGCTCTGCCGCTATGAAGGCGATGGTGGCGACATGAACGTCTGTGTCTTCGACGACTCATCATGCCGCAGGCACTACCACAACGATGAGTCCGGCGAAGGCATCGACAACCAACTCTAGTTCTAGGGCGTTCTTTCAATGCAACGAAGATGACAAGTGTCAGTGGAAGCCACTAGTGTAGGTTTCTAGATGTTCTTACATCGCGTCGAAAAAACAACGAATGCCTGGAACTCTAGTTTGGGTGACTAAGTCTTCTTTTTTCGCAGTGAAAAAAAGGCGAGGACCATCACGGCCTAGTACTTAGGTTTCCTTATTTTGCAATGTTTTAAATTACGAACTAAAATCTATCTTGTAATGTTTCAAATTATGTATAAAAACAACGAAACAAATGTTTGGAAACTGAAAATACGTCGGACCGCTAGGATTACCCAGACGCAAACGGACAATCATGATCCGACAACCATATCCACGTCCGTGGCCTGATGCAAACAAAAACGCGCAATCCCCTTTAACGCTAAAATACATCGAGCTACACCTTTAGCATCTAAAATACATCGGGTTGCTGGAGATGCCCACCAAATCTTCTCCAACAAAAGCATCTCCAGAGTAGGACATGCAAAGGCTGTGCCGGTCATAACCTGTGTTGGCATTATACCTGGCCATGGGCAGCCCGGCCCGGTCAGGCCCGAAATTCCCGGGCCAAGCCCAACCCGACCATGCCTGTGGGCCGGGCCTGGGCCAGATTTTTTGGCCCGATGGTTAGCATGGGCTGGGCCTGGGCCATCATTTTGCACGATTTAAGGAAGCGCCCGGCCCGAGGCTCGAGGCCCGATGGGCTTTCCTTATGATGGGCCGGGCTTGGGCCAAGATATCCGGCCCGACGGTCCGGCCGGGCCGGGCCTGGGTCGAGATTTTCCAAGTCGGGCCTTGATCGGCCTGGCTCGAGGCCTGGCCCGGCCCGAGAAATGCTCAGGTATAGTTGGCATGCATCTGCGGTGAATGCACCAAAGAAAGTAGTACAAAGAAATGGAGAACATCGGGTTTTGTAAATTGCAGGTAGACACGGGTGAGCAGGAACCATTAAATAATGATTTAGCTTGAATCAACCGAGGGATTTTGCCATGTTGGGTTGATGACCAAATTTAAATACATCATTTTTTACCAATATTAATCATAACATATATAAATAAATATAGACTAAAAATATATAACCAATATTAATCAGAACATTTTTTACCAATACATCATTTTTTACCAATATTAACGATTGCCTAGTTACACCGGTAGAAAAACAGGCCTATTGTTTCAGTGTTGGAGGGTCTTTAGTCCCGGTTGAGCAACCGAGACCTCCAAAACGGGACTAAAGCCACCACCTTTAGTCCCAGTTGGGTTACAAAATGCTCCAGCCCGATTGGTGTTCTCTTTTCTCTTCTTCTAGCAGTCCTGCAAAGTAGAATAAGGCTTTGTAGTATGCCAGTCGTTGATATAACATTCGCGAAGTACCAATCCGCAAATATCACATCCCTCAGAGTAGTACAACAGAACATAGCAGGTCCATAACTCATTCATACATTATTACAAACCATATATACATATCATCTTGGAGCTCCTCTTGGGTCCGAAGAGGTTTACTCCTGGGTTCGAGGCGAACCCAACTTAGCTTACAATACAGAAGTCTTACTAGGTTATACATTTATTCCCACGAGCAGTTAAATACTAGAAGTTCGGACTGCTCGGTACTACTACTACTACTACTACTGGTTCTAAGATTGTTCTCCTCCGGATCCCTCTCCGTTTCCGTAGACTATCAGGTAGTCTACACCTTCAACTCCACCTGAGAGATCTGGTTCTTCGTAGCCGAGGATGTCGGCTCCTTCAGGGTTGTCGTTGTCCTCCTCCAGATGGTTCAGACAGTCTAAGCAGGGGATTTAAGAGTGGTATGAGTACGAGCGTACTCAACAAGTTCATGTTAGGAAAGAGGTGTTTAATGCACTAACTACGGTACCAGACCAGAAAGTATGATACCATGCAGGTTTTGATAACCATTTCTTTAAAAGGTTGTTTTTATTCAGAAGAACTATGTCCGTCAGCCTTCACCGGTTGACTAGAACTTCATGGAGTTCCTTTCCGGCAGCGTTCGCAGTTCCAAATCCCGGAACAAGGAGTGACTGGTCACAATTCGTTACACTCTGCAGAGGTGTGTTTCTTTACCCATAAGAGATCTTAACCTTGGTGCCAACCGGGCAGCTTTCCCGTCCACACTTCCTTTGGTGTGAGGCCCGGTATAAGGTCCTAGTCAATCATGTTCCTCCGCTACCTCGAACACCCACCCGTTGTTGCATGCCCCGACCCTGGGTCCACGCCGGTCCCATTATTCCTGTAGATTACAAGGTGGACCCCGACCACGACATCAGTGCTGGGCTCTACCATACACTCCTACGCCGGTAGCTGCAACCCATCATAGACCGCAATACCGTGGGCCTTAGGACTCCCCAGCCTCACCATCTTGCTCCGTCGGGCGACAAGTGTACTACAGACTATGCCGTGGGGACTTAGGACTCCCCAGCCTCACCATCTTTCCCCCTTGGATCACAAGTGTACTACGGTAAAGCGCATCCGTTGATGAACGAGAGGTGGAAACACTTTTGACTACTCCGTCCCACTCCAGATCTTATGGTGAACACGGTTTATACGGCACAAGAATCACTGGACGACATTTGTTGTTTAATCCTAGATGGATATAAACCCTTGCAGTGGAACCTCCACCATATCAACACAATCCATGGTTCCATTGCCCACCACATAGTCATATTCATAGTTATGAAAATAGTGGTTTTGTCTTTTTATGCAATTGTGATAAACATAGTACTTTGCAAGTAATTTGGTAAAAATACTCAAATGACATGAGCAAGCGATGAACTTGCCTGAACACTGCAAAGTGTTGCAGTTGGATGGTGTGGACTGACCCTTGTCCTCTGCTGCTGAAAAATAGCATCATTGTCCGATAAGGGCAATGGTTAAAGAAGCAATTATGCATGATTCAGCTTTTAGGGTTGTTTCCCCCTTTTTCCTTTGTTTATTATTTTATGTAGAAGGTTCATACTAAGAACAATTTAGGGATACTCTGTTTAGGTTAAAATACAACCTTGAAATGTTGTCAAGGTGTTTTTATAGTCCAAAAGCATTAATGGACTTATTTTTATTATTGAAAATAATATGTGTGATTTAAATGATTATTTAAATCATCCAATTAAGACTTATTTTTGATTGTCTTCAAAAATTCCTTTTTATATTTTATTCATGTAGAGAATTTTATGCTGATCATTTTTCATAATTTAAATTATTTTTTAGAGTGATTAAATATTTATTGTGCTTTTCCAAAGTTTATGCATTTTAATTGAATTGTGAAATGGCAAAATTGCCCCTGGGCCCCACCTGTCAGGGTGGCCCAACGGTTAACCCTAACCCGAGCCACACTTGGGCTCGGTCGGTCGCACCGACCCCTTTCTCCTCTTCCTCGCGAAACCCTACCTCTCCTCTCTCTCTCGCGACGCCGTGGTCGCCTCGCCGTCGCCGAATTAATCCGGCCGTCTCCGACCAGCTCCGGCGGCGCGGTTGGTCGCAAAAGAATCACCGCTCGACGGCGCACCGTCTGGTCCGCGTCGATCTGGCTTTCGCCGCCATTCCAGCTCGCCCCCAACCTCACTGCATCTCGACCGCATGGATCCGTGAAGATCCGCCGTTCACCGGCGGCCCTGGCGCTGTGACGCCGCCGTGGTGACGTTGGCGTTGCGGCGAGGTGGTGGCCTGGCTCGGCTTGGCCTGGCGCCACCGTTCGCCCGGCGTGTGCCGCCGTGCCGCCATGGCCGTGCTTCCATCCGCTTCACCTGTAAGTACTCCTCTCCTCCTTCTTCCTCTGTTCTGCCTCCTTGCTGAGCTACGGCTGATCCTTCTCATGTGATGGCCATGCCGTGTTGCTACTACTGCTCTGATGGCCGCTGTTGCTGTGCCTTTCTAGCCTGTTCATGTGTTGTTGTGCTTGTGTGGCTGTAAACCTGCTAGGCTGCTGCTACTGCTCTACTGCCATGCCTTAGCTCCATTGTTGTGCTTATGCTGGTACTCTCCTCTTCTTGAGCTAAGCATGTGTGCTCTTCTCCTGTGCTGTTGTGACTCATGAGCACTTGCTCTTGAGCATCCTATGATGCTATTGCCATGCTAGGTTGGACCAAAACTTGCTACTGGTGCTCTGCCCTTCCTGTAATAACCTGTACTTGCCCCTGGCTTGATTCATGTGTAGAATCCTTGCAGTTATGCAAGTGCCAGTGCTTCTGAGTGATGCTTATTCTTGCCAATTGCTCAAGTGTATTCGTGTATGCTTCTATATACAATCATAAATTATTTATGTAAATATTTGTGAAGCATCTGTTGATAAACTGTGGCTACTTCATTTATGTGATTCATGAATTGATGTCAGGCTTGCCCCTGTCAAGCTTTTATATGCTAAGGCAAGCACTGATGATCATATGATCACCAGTACTTGATGACTTGCTGCTAGCCTATGGCTTGTGTGTTACTGATGCTCTGACTAGACATGTGTGACACTCAAGCCTGTGCTGGTGCATGCTCTTGCTTACCCTGACTCGATGTTGCTTGCAGTGATTTGTCTAGATCATTAGCAAGTGTTTGTACTATAGGTTGCTTGTGTATTTCAATTATCTGTCTAGTTTGGCTTGATCACATGGATAATTGATGTGAACTGCTCTGCAGTTATGATCATTTCATTGATTTTTGGTAGGGCTAGATGGATGCCAACACTGGTTGTGTACCCTAGCCCTCCTTTTGAACCCAACAGGGTGATGATATTCTTTCAGTTTTGTTGGTTTTGTGGTTGAGGTGGCCTCAACAGTCAATCCTGGCTGTTCAGGAAGCTCCCACACCTGTTGGCTTGGGTTGTATGGACAGTTGCTTTCTGGCCTGACCAAATTTGGTAGCCAGAGCTTTTGGTGTTGACAAATACTTGCAGTAGATCAATTATCTCTGCATTTCTGATGGTTTTCAAATGGGCTAGTGTTGACTGGTTATGCTTGGGTAAGTTTCTGGGATGGTTTTCTTTCCTGTTTCCATCTGGAAGATGCTACCACTATACTGGTTGGCATAACCATGGTCATGGGCTTGATTGATCCCTGGGCTTTGCCATTTATACCAGGTTACACTTGGTCTATGACCAAGTGATGATCAAAACAGGGTTACCCCACCCTTTTGTGTGCTTGAGCTCATGCTTGTGCAATCTATGAACAAAACCATCTGGTTTGTTCATGATGGTGTGTATACCTCACTCCAGCTCCTAGAATGGTTTGTTGGTGTAGAGGATTGCTTCTGGTGGTTTTTGGTTTGCCTGCCCTTCTCCTCCTTGCAAGCTTGTGAATCTTGGTTTGGTTCAGTGGTGATCTTGGACAGGTTGAACAGCTCTGGCTGTTCTTCCTGTTCTTGCTGTTCTTGGTGTTCTTACTCTTTGGAGATGCTGCCGAGGAGCTGCTAGGGTTTCTGGCTGTGAAAAGGTTTTATATGATCCTTTGTTGGCTCCTCTGGTCGACAGCTAGTCCTGGCACCATTTTGGTGACTCTCCTGGTTGTGTGTGTGATGTTGTACATGCACAGGCCTTGTGAGCTGCTAGTGTGTGTGTGTGCACCTGATGCTTTGAACTTGGCTTGGAGAGGATCATCTCGGCAGAGTTGATCATATCTGCTCAATTTCCTTTATTTCTAACCTGCCAAGTGGCTATGCCACTTGGCATAACACTTGTTTTATTTTCTTTGTGTTTGTGTGCAGGAATCAATATGATGATCAAATGGACATGAAGATCACCAAGTTCAAGATCAGATTGTAGTTTAGGATAAATTTTATTTACCTGTAATTTTTCCTTTTCTTCTTCTATCAAAGCAATCCATGTAATGTGTTGTATTATTATTTTTTTTTTATTATGAATATTGTAAAGACAATGTAAATTGTGTGATGATCAATAAAGCTCAAGGTTTTCTCTAATGAGCTTTATTTATTATGTGCCTTTTTATAATTTGTATTTTAATTATTTACTTAGTGAATTTCCTTACAATTCAATTATGAGATTCTTGTTTTATGTTTGAATTTGAAATTCAAATTCACATTTGGTTTAAATTTAATCATACTTCTTAATTTAGAATTCAATCATGCAACTTAAGTTTGTAATGCAAACTCTCCCCTCTCTTCTCAAAAACCCTAAACTAATTAGGTGAGTTGCAAGTTTGTTGCACTCTCGAAACCCTAACCCTGTAAGGTGTCGAGAGAGAAACTTGTCCCCCTGCGATGCAGTTTTTGTTTAAAAGCGCGAAATTTCCCCAGAATTTGCAATGCAATGCACATCCCTTTCTAAAGTCTACCCCTCGATCGTCTCTAAACCTGGGACATTACAGCCTTTCCCCCTTAAAGAAAACTTCGTCCTAAAGTTGTGGTTGTAATACCTGAACAGTTCGGGGTATGTTTTCCTCAGGTCTTCTTCCTTTTCCCAGGTGGCTTCCCTCTCGGGGTGATGCTTCCATTGTATCTTGCAGTACTTTATGGCTTTATTTCTGAGTTGTTTCCAGCTCTCTTTGAGAATCTTCGCTGGCTTCTCGATGTATGTCAAATCTGGTTGTAACTCGAGCTCAGCATGTGATACTGGCTCATCTGGGGTCTTTAAGCATTTTCTGAGTTGTGACACATGGAATACATTATGAACTTGAGCTAGCCTTCCCGGTAGATCCAATTCAAAGGCTAAACCTCGGTTTTGACTCAGTATCTTGAAAGGTCCGATGTATCTAGGGCTTAACTTTCCCTTTACTCCGAATCTCTGAAGACCTTTCATTGGGCTCACCTTAAGATATACCATATCTCCAACTTGTGGCTCCCAAGTTCTTCTCTTTTGGTCAGCATAGCTCTTTTGTCGACTTTGGGCTATCTTCAGTCGATCTCTTATAATGTCAATGATATGTTGCTTTTCCTTGACATAATCAGGGTTGAACTCTTTGCTTGATCCAGCTTCATACCAACATATCGGTGATCTACACTTTCTTCCATACAAAGCTTCGAATGGTGCCATCTTGATACTGCTTTGATAGCTATTGTTGTATGAGAACTCTGCTAATGGTAAGTGTTCTTCCCATGATCCTCCGAAGTCTAGGGCACAAGCCCTAAGCATGTCCTCTAGGATCTGATTAGTTCTCTCGGTTTGTCCACCCGTCTGAGTATGATAGGCGGTACTATAGTCCAACTTGGATCCTAAAGCTTCATGTAGTTTCTTCCAGAATGCTGACATGAACACGGATCCTCGATCCGATACGATCTTTTTGGGCACTCCATGTTTACTCACGATCTCTTTGATGTAAAGATCGATGAGTTTCTCTCCTTTGTCTTGCTGATTTACCGCTAAGAAGTGTGCACTTTTCGTTAACCGGTCCACGATTACCCATATCATGTCCTTCTTTTTATTGGTCATGGGTAGTCCGGTGATGAAATCCATTCCTATCTCCTCCCATTTCCATTCTGGAATGGGTAAAGGTTGTAACTTTCCTGCCGGACTCTGATGTTCGGCCTTCACTCTTTGGCAGGTATGGCATTCCGCCACATATTGGGCTATCTCCCTCTTCATATTATTCCACCAGAATAGTTCCTTTAGATCCATGTACATTTTTGTACTTCCCGGGTGAATGGAGTATGGTGTTTGATGAGCTTCCCGGAGAATTACTTCCTTGATCTCAGCAATATCCGGAACACAAATCCTCTTCTGGAACCATAATGATCCCATCTCTCCACGGTGAAATTCTGATGGTCTTCCTTCATCAATCCTCCTCATCTCCTCTACGATGAATGGATCATCTAGTTGGCCCATGATTATCTCATTCTTGAGATTAACATTCATTTCATCGGCTACTTGTAAAGCTGATAGTCCTTCGTGAGCTTCTTTCTTCCAAAGTTGTATTTGGGCTTGGCTTATTTCCTTCTTCAACTCCGGTGAAATTTCTGGTTCTGTTCCTCCAGTACTCTTCCTACTCAGGGCATCTGCTACAACATTAGCCTTTCCTGGAGTATAGTTGATGGTCAAATCGTAGTCCTTGATCAATTCAAGCCATCTTTTCTGCCTCATATTGAGTTCCTTTTGAGTGAAGAAGTACTTGAGACTCTTATGATCAGTATAGAGCTCACACTTGGCTCCATAGAGAAAATGTCTCCAAGTTTTGAGTGCGAAGACAACTGCTGCTAACTCTAAATCATGAGTTGGATAGTTTACTTCATGAGGTCGGAGTTGCCTCGATCCATATGATATTACTTTCCGGTCTTGCATGAGTACACATCTCAATCCATGTTTGGATGCGTCACAGTACACGGTGTAATCCTTGCCATCTTCCGGAACTGCTAACACCGGTGCTGTGGTGAGTTTCTCTTTCAGAGTCTGAAAACTCTTCTCACACTCATCAGACCACATGAAAGGTGTGTTCTTCCTTAGCAACTTGGTCATTGGCCCTGCTATCTTGGAGAATCCTTCAATGAATCTCCTATAGTATCCTGCCATTCCCAAGAATCCTCGGATTTCCTTGACGTTCTTGGGTGCTTCCCAGTCCAAAACTGAGGCTACTTTGCTTGGGTTTACTGCTATCCCATCCTTACTAATGACATGACCATGAAATTCTACTTGATCAAGCCAAAACTCACACTTACTGAACTTGGCGTACAGTTGGTGTTCCCTTAGTGTTTGCAACACTATTCTAAGATGTTCAGCATGTTCAGCTTTGTCCTTGGAATATATCAAGATATCATCGATGAATACGATGACAAACTTGTCTAAACATGGCATGAAGATCTTATTCATGAGATTCATGAATATTGCTGGGGCATTGGTTAGTCCAAAAGGTACTACGAGATACTCATGATGTCCGTACCTCGAGACAAAGGCTGTTTTTGGAACGTCTTCCTTCTTGATCTTTATCTGGTGATAACCGGATCTTAGATCTATCTTGGAGAAGACTCCCGCGCCTCTAACTTGATCAAAAAGATCTTGAATTCTTGTAAGTGGGTACTTGTTCTTGATAGTAATATTATTCAAATTCCTGTAGTCTCCGCACATCCGTCGACCTCCATCTCTTTTATCCACGAAAATCACAGGTGATCCCCATGGTGAGATACTCTCTTGTATGAATCCTTTCTGTTCCAGGTCATCCAATTGTTCCTTGAGTTCTTTCAACTCTTTAGGCCCCATCTTGTATGGTGCTTTAGAAATGGGTGTTGTTCCTGGAATTAGGTCGATAGTAAATTCTATCTCCCTATCTGGTGGCATTCCAGGTAATTCCTTAGGGAATATATCTTGGAATTCATTGACCACTGGAATGTCCTCAAGTTTCACCTCCTTCATACTGTTCAACTTCAACTCCACTTCAATCTGAGTATGCTTATCTCCTTGGTAAATGATTCTATCTCCACCTGGGCTTTTCAAGGACACTGTTTTATGGGTACAATCTATAAGTGCGCCATTTTCCTCTAACCAGTTCATACCAAGAATGACATCAATGTCCTTCATCGGTAAAATGAACGGGTCTGCGTCAAACGCACACTTATTGATCATAATGACTTGTCCAGGTTTAGTGTGGGTTACTAATATCGTTCCCCCCGCAGAAAGTATGGTTATAGGTTTATCTAACTTAGTGCATCTAATCCCATGTTTGATGATGAATTGCTGGGAAATGAATGATGTAGTTGCACCAGTGTCAAAAAGTACTTTGCCAGGATGAGTGAGTATCTGAAGCGTACATATCACTGCTTGATCGGAGTTAACCACCTCCTCCAAGCTGGTGCAGTTCAGCTTGTCGAAGGGTTTCTTGTTCTTCCAGTTCCCTCCGGAATTTCCTCCTCGGCTTCCTCCTCCTCCTGACTGACCTCCTCCGTCATTTCTTCTCTTGGGGCAGTCTTTCAGCATATGCCCCTCTTGGCGACAACCAAAGCATATAATCCTTGGCTTCTTATAATCCTTGGCAAAATGTCATGTGAGTCCACAGCTTCGACAAACCGACTGATTTGCAGTCTGGAATGCTTGGTTCCTCCTGCTATTATAGTAGTTGCTGTTGTTGTTGTTGTTGTTGTTGTTGTGGTTGTATCTAGGCTTGAAACTTAGATTCATGTTTGGCTTGTTGCTGCCAAACCTCCTAGGCTCAAACTTGGCCTTCTTCCTCTTTTCATCTTGCAGTTGTTTGAAGTCATCCTCAAGAGTGATGGCTGCATCCACCAATTCTTGGAATTCAGTCGCTCTCAGCATCCTAAGCTGTACCTCAAACTGAGGGTTTAGTCCTCGCATGAACCTCTTCTTTTTCTTGTCCTCGGTATTGACCTCCTCCACTGCATACCGAGACAAGCCTGAAAACTCCCTGACGTAAGTCAGGATAGCCTTATCCTTCTGCTCGAGACTTTCAAATTCTCGACGCTTCAGCTCCACTATGCTTTCAGGAACATTGGATTCCCTGAACTTCCTCTTGAACTCTTCCCATGTGAATACTTTATCAGCCGGATATACGGCTACTATATTATCCCACCAAGATGCGGTTGGTCCACATAGCAAGTGACAAAGGATTAACTTGTCAATGCCTACAGATTGTAGACTAGGGTTTTGCTAGAAGTAGAGGGCAAGTAGATCTCGAAGGTTTAGGCGAAAAGTACTCGGCGATTATGAAAACTAGGGTTATGTTGACAGTAGATTCGATCCTTTCTTTGTCCCTCGACTCCCCCTTATATAGGAGGTGGAGCCGAGGGTTTCGTATCGTACAAGTTACAGAGTTCGGGACGGTTTCTAACTCATCCCGCCAGATTACAAATAACACTTTCTATTACAACTCTAGCTTTCCTTAATACACCTTGGGCTCCCGAATCTTCTTATTCTTCGGATAGTGGGCTTTCAGTAAATCCCGGGTACTATCTATGGCAGGCCCATTTGGGGTGCCTATGTCAGTAGCCCCCGAGATTTTGCTTGAATCGTAGAGTCAGGGAAAATCTCTCCCGTTTATTTTTGTTCGAGAGCTTTTATTCATACTCCACATGAAATTCTATATTGTACAGGGATAATGGTAGTTGGGGCTAGTTCATCTGACGGATCAGGTACTAGTTAACTGCTCTAGTGGCAATCCGCAAAAACCTACTTCAAGATCACGTCCCCGGACATGATCTCGGGATACTGGTGTAAACTTCGACAGGTGCCGCTTAAGGTCTTACCATTCTGTCGAGTCCCAGTCAAATTTATCGGGTACCTAACGCGTCCGTTAGGATTTTTCTTCGTATCTGTTGATACGGATAAAAGTAGCAGAGCGCAGTCTTTGGCGATGCCACGCCCAGCAGAACGGATCTGGGGTCTTACCTTCGCAAATTTGCGGCATTCAGAAATTGATCGCAACTTTGGCGTTCTGAGAATATATTGTCGAGTGCTTTTCGCCTTTGGAATAGCACATTTTATTGAGTCATATTTATGACTTTATTTTGTCTTCCCGATGGGAGTATATGTAGAGTTATTTATGTAACTCGAAATATACTCACTTTTTTTTTTTCTTTATTTCTGATCAAATTCATCGGGCACGCGAACAGCGTTCCCGATGGGAGTAGCCCCCGAGGCTACAGCCAAGAACTTGTGCTTGGGTGTAGGCTCCACAGATTAGCATCCTTTGCCGCTATATTTATGATCCTTCTCGATTTTTTTATATTTATCGGGTGCGCGACCAGCGCTCCCGATGGGAGTAGCCCCCGAGGCTATGAACAAATTCTTGAATTTGGTCACAGGCTCTCGCCATTACTATATTTTCATACTCGAAATTTTCTATTTTTTCAAAGTAGCCCCCGAGCATTTGGGCAAAAACTTTGTATTTGATCAAAGGCTCCAGTAGTAGTCGAATAATTTACCCTGTCGCCATTCTGTTTTTGTTTTGCGTGTCGACAAACTTTCCCTTGTCAAAATCTCTTCACCTCTATGAATAGCCGAAATTTTTTCTGCTTCGTGGGTCCATTTTTCTCACCACGTTGACACGTCGTGCAAGTGGGGGACACACGTCCTCCGCTTTTCCTGGCGCACGTTCTGTAACCTCGTCAATGTTGAAATACTAATTTGCCCTCGTTGCCACGTGGTAATCATCTCCTGCATTCTTTCTTCATCCAACGGTTCCGTCGCTTCACCGCACCTCTATATAAGATCTCCTTCTTCTTCCTCGAGCACTTCCGCTCGCGCCGTTCTCTGCTCTCCTCTGCAAAATCTCCCCTTGCGCTCCACTGCTGCCAAAGCTCTTCTCTTCGCTGCTGCTCGCTATTGCCGTTGTTGATGCCACCGCGTCGCTTAACCAGGCACAGCACTCCTGATTCTTCCATGGCCGCCGCGGATCTAGGAACTGCGGAGTGGGAGAGGTCCAAGATCACAAACCAAGACCTGAACCTCCTGAAGAAACTGGGAATCACCACGAAGCCCAAAGCGGTTTGCTTCCCCAGTGAAGAAAGCTACCCAGCCCCTCCAATGGGGTACCGGGTAAGTTTTGTCGACCATCTCATCCGTGGTTTATCCACCCCCATCCATCCTTTCCTCCGTGGATTACTCTATGTCTACGGTCTCCAGCTTCACCACCTCACGCCAAACTCAATCCTCCACATTTCTATTTTCATCACGCTTTGTGAAGCCTTCCTTGGCGTCTCACCTAATTGGGCGCTTTGGAAGCGCATTTTCTTCTGTCGCCGCAATGGCTCTCCCAATGTCGCCTATAATATAGGCGGCGTTGTTATTTCTATTCGCTCCACTGCTGATTACTTCGACGTCAAGCTCCCTGACTCCGTTCAAGGTTGGCGCAAGAGGTGGTTGTACATTCGCGAAGAAAACGATGGCTGCCTCGAGGATAATATTCCTCCTTTTGACGGTGCCGAGAAAATTCTTCGTCGCCGTTCCTGGGATGCAGAGGCTACCGAGGAAGAAAGAACTTCGACTGAATCCCTGATGGCTCGCATCCATGAGTTGCAAAATACTCGCGGCAAAGAATTGTCAGGTATCCAGATTATAGTGTATTTCCTTAAGAGTAGAGTTCAGCCTCTTCAAGCTCGCAAATTCCCTCTCTGGAAATATACTGGCAACGAAGACGTGGATCGGCTGTCGGTGGATTTGGAAGTCAAGGACCTGGAGAGGCTTGTCCGAAAAATCACCTCCCTCAGCAAAAAAGATGCCATCCCTTCTTCTTGTCGCGTAAAACCATACAGCGCCACCCATGCGCTTCCTAAGGTAAACATTGTCGCGCAATTTTTTACTGCCTTGCTTTTTTGCATTGTTTGCTTCGTTCTGATATCCTTCCCTCTTTTTGGACAGAATCATCCAAATCTTGTTTCACTTCCTCCTCTTCCTGAAGGTGGGGAAGTCGAAGAAAGGACCGTTATCTCTAATGATAACCAAGAGGCCTCCTCTTTTGTGAATGAACCCGCAGATTCTCGAAAATCTGCGGGATCTGCTGAAAAAGATGCTGCTTCTGAAGACACTGCATCGGCCCAGTCTCCTCCTCCTGCTGATTCTCCAAAGAACAAAAGGAAGAGGGGTGATGTCGAAGATTCCGGGACTTCTAAACCCGAAGAAGCTGCTCCTTTACCGCAAAAGGCAGCTTATGATCCATATCTTGCGAGTATCATCAGTTCGTAAGTTCCCTCTTTTATTTTTCTATTCGAAGAATTTTTGCTTGCCTTGCTTTTTACACTGCCACCCTTTTGCAATAGTGATGATGACGAGGAAACGCCAGCTTTGGATGTGGCTGCTCGAACGAGTATGTCACATACCCTAGTTATTTCAGAGCCGCGAGTTGAAGGAGAGGAATCCTCGCCTCCTCAACAAAACATCGGCGCTTCTACTCCTCCTTCGAGCCCCCGAGCCCCTTCACCGAAAAGGGCAAGGACGGAGATTGTCTCGGAGCCTACTCTCCAATTGAGTAGCTCTTCGAACCTTCTCATGGAAGATGTAAGTTCTTTACTTTTTGTCAATGTCTATGTTTTCTCTGTTTGCTTCTGTGCATCACCATATTTTTCTCATACCCCCATTTTCTCTTTGTTTTTTCTTTTTGGTTAACAGCCTGTGATCAAGGATCTTCTTCGCATCGGTGCCCAATTTGTTGGGTATCGTGAATATGCGAATAAAGCTGAAGGTAATGCTCTGCTTCTTTTTGCCTCTGTTCTTTTGTTCCTTCTTTGTTGTCGAGATTTGTAACTATATTTATCTTCCATTGTAGAAAAATTGGCGGAAGCCAATGATCGTGCCAATACACTTGCTCAGCAATTAGAGCAAAGTGAAAAGGCTCGCAAAAAGGCTGAGTCAGATGCTATTGATGCACGAGCAGAGGCTGATAAAGCCAAGGCTGACGCTGCTGGTGTCGAAGACCTTAGAAAGAGGCTTCACACCGCTGAAACTTCCCTGAGCGATCACATAGCCGCCCGATGCGCTCGCGAGGAGGCGATCCGTAAGCGTTTAACGACGCAGAGTCGCCGCTTCGTAGGTAAGTACCACTCATTATTCTCTTGTATTTTCTTCTCTGCACTCGTTTGTTGCTCAATGTTTTCTTTCTTGACAGCTAGAACAGCTCAAGAATTTCAACTTGATGAACCCGCCAATGATTCTCTTCTTGACGCCCTTTCACTCCTTGAAGTTCATGGATCAGAGGCACGCGGAGGCATTGATCAGGCTAAAGCGGGGTTGTCGCGGCTTTTTCCTTATTTCTTCCCAAAGAAAGAGGAACCCGCAACTTTCCTTGACCTCGCCAAGTGTTTCAATCCGTCTGAAGATCTTGGGTTAAGGGTGCGCCATGAGAATATGAAGATTGCCGTGGAAAATACTGTCGCCTTGGTTGCTGATAGCCAACAATCTATCGACTGGTCGAAAGTTGGCGACACTGATCAGATAGAACAGTCAAGGTGGAGGTCTTTGATCAAGGCAGCTAAGCCCAACACGAGGAAAATCCTGGCTTATATCGGGATCAAGCCATCTTCGACTCCTAGCTCATCAAAGCCGGAGGTCTAGTTGAATGCCTCTGCTTTTTCTTTTTTAGCATTCCTCTTTCTTTTGGCTTTGTCGCCGTAGTGTTATTGGCGAGAACTATTTCAGTATCCCTCTAGAAGGTCCTTCTTTTGTAATAGACATGTATATATTATGGAGATGAATGAAAATCTATCTTTTGCTCAGTGATTGATGTCGAAATATTTCTTTTTCCAGTTAATTTTTGACAATTATACGCCAGCTCCTGGTTCTTCCAATATTTTGCCTTCTCCCCCAAGGAGAACTCCTGCTGATGCTTCGTCTGCCGAGGATTCCTTGTCGCAAGAATTAGACGAACTTCGACACCAACTTCAGTTCGTGAAGAAGCAATCACTTGTGCTGATGGAGAAGGCTCGTAAGTCATCTGAAGCCGAGGAAATTGCACTCCAACAAGCACAAACTGCCATTGCTGAAAAGGACTCTGCTGTTGCTGAAGCTGACGCGGCTGCATCTCGAGAAAATTCTATGCTGCAGCTGCTAACAGATGCTAGCTTGGATATGGCGGGTAAGTTTCATTGTCTTTATCCCACTTCTTCGTTTCCTTTGCTGCTTGCCTCCTCATTGCCCACTGAATTATTTTATGAAACCATAGGTGCTTTTTTGGATCCTATAACTGAAGATGAACGTGTCGAGGCTCGTTCCAATGTTCTCCTTCGGCTTGCACATGAGCACGGATCGACTTTTTGGGGTACACCTGAGCGGACCCGCCAAATCGTGAGATTTCAAGATCGTGCACTTCAGGTTCGCGAATATCTTGACTTCTGTACAAGAACTTTGTCTTTGGTGTATGGTACCATGTTTCCTCGCAATAAGATGCCAGAAACCCTTCCTGCGTTGATGGACAAATTTCGAGATGCTCCTCGCATCCACGGCTTTGTACGAGCCCAACTAGCTGCTGGTGCAAGGTTTGCAATGATCATGATAAAGATTTTCTACCCGAAGTTAGATGTAGGGCAAATTGTCCCAAAATGCCTGGAGAAGATGTCGAAGAGGAAGAGAAACTTCGGCAAGTATGATGACATAGTTACTCCTGTTGCTGAAGATATGATGGATGAACTTCTTCGGATGGATTCCGAATTCTTCGTGAAGGGTAGCTATGCTGAGCATAGTACTCGCGCTGTCAATAACGAGCGCTTAACCATAGATAATATATTGGGAAATCCTTGACATTTATTCCGAACTTTGTATCCTGTATAGACGAGCTATATTGTAAAGTTATTGTATTTTGTTTTTATCGCCAAGCCCCCGGGCGTTTTGATTGCAATATCTTGTGTATTATAATGCGAGGTTGTCCCAAGGCAAGATAATATACATTGTGTACTATTTTGTACGGGTGTAAGCCCCCGAGCTTTTGTTTGATCACTATTTTGTCGATATCTATTTTTATTTTGGCGAGGTATTTTTACCAAGGCCGGATGCTTCTTTTGCATTTGTCGATACTGTGTTTATATATATATTGTATCATGTAGGGGAAGACCCCTGATCTTGTCGAGAAGAAGATATATAATTCCACTATCTTTATTATATTGCAGCACCACGAGCCCGCCTCATTAAAAACCTTTCCCGGCCCCACTCGGTGCCCCGAAAAAGGAAAAGAGTGCGTCTGAAAACTCGTGGGCGTTTCAGTACATTGAAGCTTTACAAAGGACTATATTTTCGACACCTAGGCGTAGAATCGCCTAAGCTGTGCCACATTCCAGGGATTTGGCTCGTCAATCCCTGTCTTCTTGTCTTTGATTCTGTATGCTCCTCCTTCGATTACTTCTGTGACGATGTAGGGTCCAAGCCATGGTGATTCGAGTTTTTCGTGACTTTTTTGGTTGAGCCGCAGAACTAAGTCACCAACTTGAAAAGACCTTGGCCGCAATCGTCGACTGTGATAGTTTTTCAGGTCCTGCTGATATTTGGCGACTCTTGACAGGACTTCGTCTCGAGCTTCATCGAGTGCATCGACATCATCCTCCAAAGCTTTTCTCGATGTTTCTTCGTCATATTCTGTGACTCTTGGAGAATCGTGCTCTATTTCTATCGGCAAGACTGCTTCAGCTCCATGAACCAGAAAGAACGGTGTTTCCTGTGTCGCCGTATTTGGTGTTGTTCGGATACTCCACAACACACTTTGTAACTCCTCCGGCCAAGTATGCCTAGCTTTTTCCAATGGGCCTAGCAGGCGTTTCTTGATGCCATTGCAGATGATGCCATTGGCCTTCTCGACTTGTCCATTGGTCTGAGGATGCGCGACAGACGCAAAACTCAATTTGATGCCCGCTTCTGCGCAGTATGCTTTGAACTCCTTGGACGTGAAATTGCTGCCGTTGTCTGTCACAATATTGTGAGGAACTCCAAATCTGAAGACGATGCTTTTCACGAACTTAATCGCTGACGCGCCGTCCGGTGAATTTATCGGCTTTGCTTCGATCCATTTTGTAAACTTGTCGACAGCAACAAGCATATACTCATAACCTCCTGGCGAAGCTTTGTGTAGTTTTCCCACCATGTCGAGACCCCATTGAGCAAAGGGCCAAGACAATGGGATTGGCATAAGTTCCGCTGCTGGTGAGTGAGGTCTTGCCGCAAATCTTTGGCACGCATCGCAAGTTCGCACTATTTCCTTCGCATCCTCGATTGCTGTTAGCCAATAAAATCCTGCTCTGAAAACCTTAGCCGCGATAGCTCTGCTACTCGCGTGGTGCCCACATATTCCTTCATGCACGTCCTTTAGGATGATCCTTCCTTCTTCGGGTGTAACACACCGTTGTAGCACACCCGAGATACTGCGTTTGTACAGCTCCCCTTTTACCACAGTGAAAGCTTTTGATCGCCTAATTATTCGCCTTGCTTCAACTGGATCATCGGGTAACGTTTTCCTTAGGATATAGGATATGTAAGCCTGCATCCAAGGGACTTGCACCATCATAACTAGCTCTTGCTCTTCTTCTTCTTCTGCTATGTTTTTGGTGATACTCGAAGGTTTCTCTTTTTTCTCCTTTATTTTTGCTGGTTTTGTTGATCTCTCGCTAATCTCTTCCCAGAACACACCTGGAGGGATTGCGAGGCATTGTGACCCGATGTTTGCGAGAACGTCGGCTTCATCGTTGCTCATCCTGCTGATGTGGTTTACTTCACAACCATCGAATAGCTTCTCCAGCTCATTGTACACCTCCTTGTATGCTATCATACTTTCGTTGACTGCGTCGCATTGGTTCATTACTTGCTGTGCTACCAACTGTGAGTCGCCGAAAATTTTCAATCGGGTTGCACCGCAAGCTTTCGCCATCTTCATCCCGTGTATGAGAGCTTCATATTCTGCTTCATTGTTAGATGCGTTTGGGAACGTCATCCGCAGAACATACTTCAACTTGTCGCCTTCAGGTGAAACTAATATCACGCCTGCTCCGGCACCTTCCAATCTCTTGGACCCGTCGAAGTTCATGGTCCAAGTCCTCGATAAATCTGGGGGTCATGTGTTTTGTAGCTCCATCCACTCTGCAATGAAATCTGGTAAGACCTGCGACTTTATTGCTTTTCTTTTTTCATACGTGATGTCCCGAGGGGAAAGTTCTATTCCCCAAAGGGAGACACGACCCGTGGCTTCTGGGTTGTTCAGTATATTTGATAAGGGAGCCTCATTGACCACTATTATCGGGTGCGCCGAAAAGTAGTGTCGCAATTTTCTTGCTGTCGTGAATACTCCATATGCTAGCTTTTGGTATTGCGGGTACCGCTGTTTTGACGGCGACAGTACTTCGCTGATGAAATATACTGGCCTTTGAACTCCATGAAGCTTGCCTTCTTCTTCCCTTTCGACCACTAGGGCCGTGCTGACCACCTGAGGTGTAGCTGCAATGTACAAGAGGAGAGGTTCTTTCTCTTTTGGCGCCACCAATATCGGCGGTGTCGAAATTGCTCGCTTGAGATTCTCGAAGGCTCACATGCGCTTCCTCGTTCCATTGAAATTTTTCTCCTTGCTTGATCAACGCATAAAACGGCAGCGCCTTTTCTCCTAACTTTGGCGACGAATACGCTTAAAGCTGCGACTCGCCCCGTTAACTGTTGTATTTCCTTCAACTTTGTTGGCTTTCTCATAGTGACGATGGCCTGTATTTTTTCGGGATTAGCTTCAATCCCCCTTGCTGATACTAAGAACCCGAGAAGTTCTCCTGCGGGTACTCCAAAAGAGCACTTTGTCGGGTTCAGCTTGAGGCAGAACTTGTCGAGGTTGTCGAAGGTTTCCTTCAAATCTTCAATCAACGTTGACCCTTTCTTTGATGTTATTACGACATCGTCGATGTAGACTTGTACATTTTTCCCGATCTGTGTTGCTAGGCATTTCTGCATCATCCGCTGATATGTTGCTCCCGCGTTTTTCAGACCAAAGGGCATTGTTTTGTAGCAAAACACGCCATAAGGTGTGATGAACGCTGTCTTGGCTTCATCTTCTTCTTTCAATCTGATCTGGTTATAACCAGAATATGCGTCCAGGAAGGAAAGACGTTCACATCCTGCCGTGGAGTCGATGATTTGATCGATCCTTGGGAGGGGAAAGTGATCCTTGGGACAATGTTTATTGAGACACGTAAAGTCGACGCACATGCGAAGGACTATTGTGTGTTTCTTCGGCACCATCACTAGGTTAGCTACCCATGTGGCTTCTGTAGATATTTCTCTGATGAACCCGGCATCTTTGAGTCGATCTATTTCTGATAACATAGCTTTGCGGCTAGGCTCTGAAAAACGCCGCAAAGGTTGCTTTACCGGTCGTGCAAGAGGATCCAAATTGAGGTGGTGCTCGGCAAGTTCCCTGGGTACTCCTGGCATGTCGGCTGGACACCATGCGAAGATTTTCCAGTGCTCACGGAGGAACTCGACGAGCGCGCTTTCCTATGCGACATCCATGTTTGCAGCAATGGACGTCGTTTTCTTTGGATCTGTCGGGTGGATCTGTACCTCTTTTGAATCTTTATTTATATTGAAAGTTGGCTCCTTAGATCTTCCTACCTCTGGCAGCACATCATAATCAGTGAGCCTAGGTGCCGCATATTCTGCTTGCATCCCGAAAGTTTCTGACAGTCGATGGAAATCTTTGTCGCATTTATCGGCTAGTGCAAAGCTTCCTTTGATTGTGATAGGTCCCTTAGGCCCAGGCAACCTCCACAACAGATATGTATAATGCGGCACTGCCATGAACCTGGCGTACGCTGGTCATCCCAACAAAGCGTGATATTGCGACGGGAAATCCACAACTTCGAACTCCAGGTTCTCTATTCTGTAGTTTTCTCGGGTTCCAAACTGAACGTCGAGGTTGATCTTGCCCAATGGGTAACTTGGTTTCTCTGGTGTGATCCCGTGAAAGCGTGTGTCAGTTGGTTTCAAGTTTGCCAGAGATATGTTCATCTTCCTCAATGTGTCTGCATACATGAGGTTTAGACTGCTGCCGCCATCTATGAAAACTCGCGACACGTCGAACCCAGCAATTACTGCGGGTAGAATAAGTGCTGATTGTCCTGGTCGAGGAACTTGCTGCGGATGATCCGCGATTGTGAAGCCTATGTCTTGCCCTGACCAATTTAGATACTCGACTGTTGGTGGAGGCATCTTCTCTGCCATAAACACTTGTCGAGATATGACCTTCTGCGCCCTGTTGGACGGCCTGGCTTTCTGAATCATCAAAACTGCGCCATTGGAATTGGGATCGACATATGGGGGTGGTTGTGGTGCTGCCGCTATTCTGAGCTGGTGTCGATTTTCTTCGGTTATTGCGGGAGGAGGTGGAAGGTGAATCTCGCTCCTTGGCTCCCGAGGATTTCTGTTATTTGCTTGGGTATTTGCGATTCCTGCGGCTCGCAACATTGCCTGAAAATTGCGGCAGTCTTTCTGGAGATGTCCTGACTGTCTCTTTCCATTGTTGTCGAGGTAAAAGTGCATTTGACACGGACCGTTCATCATCTCCTCGGGAGACACGTAAGGTCTTTGAATCCTTGGTCCACTATTTTGCCTGTTGCCGCGAAAATCACCTCTATTGTCGCCTTGTTGCTCATTGCTCCTTTGATAATCATCTCGACTGTTTCCACCAGGGTTTCCTCGAAAACCAGCTGATATGTGGCCGGGAGCATCGTTGTTGTAGAACTGGCGAGAAAATCGCCTTCTGTTTTGATAGTTTCGACTACGATCCTCTTCTGGCGACCTGTGTCGTTTGTTGTATATTGCGTCTTCTCCATCTGCCCACTTGTTAGCGATTTCCATCAACGCTGAGATTGTCTTGGGATTAGTTCTTCCCAAGTCCTCGACGAAGTCTGCTCGTCGGATTCCTGCCACGAACGCATCTATTGCCCTCTCGTCAGATATGTCTTCTGCCGAGTTTTTGATAATGTTCCACCGCTGTATATATTTTCTCATCGACTCGTCATGTTTTTGTCGACACGCTCGTAATTCTTCCAACGACGCGGGTTTTTTGCAGGTGGATCGGAAATTCTTCACGAAGATGTCCTCAAAGGTTTCCCAGCTGTCGATGGAGTTCAAGGGGAGTTTCTTTATCCAAGATCTTGCAGCACCACTCAGGTGAACTTGGATACTTTGCATAGCTGTTGCTCTGGTTCCTCCTACCAGTTTCACCATCTCGAGATAATCCACGAGCCAATCCTCGGGATCTTGCAGGCCGTCGAACTTCTTGAAATTCTCGGGTAACTTGAACCCTTTTGGGACTCGAGTTTTTCGCACTCTTCTCGTAAAGCATGGGAGCCCACACATATCTTCGTCGGCAAGCTCTGGCGAGTACTGACGGTCCCTCCTTTCTTGTCGCGCTCTGTCCACCCTTACTTGGACTGCTGTGTCTCTTGCTCCACTTGCTCTTGGTGGGTCTTGAACTGCTGCGGTGTGTCGTGGACTATTTTGTCTGGGATTTTCTTCGGGAGGCGTTGTTGCAAACGCTGTTCCCATAACCCCTACTCCAGCCATTGCCATATTGAACAATGGTTCTCTCGGGTCCCCAGGAGGTGGTCTGGACGCCAAGATGTATGCTTGTGTTGCCATGTAACCTGCCTCTGGCGTTTTCGGGATGATATTTCCTCTTTCGTCGATCGACATAAAGGACATGTCGAGATTTTGGATTATGTTTCCTCTTTCTGCTTCAGGTATGTTTTGCAGTCGAGACATTGCTCTCCTCCGAGCTTCTCTGTGACTATCTCCTGTATTTCCTGAAAGGCGACTTAAATCTGCCCGGCGTCTGCTTGATGCAGAAGCTGCTTCTTTTCTCCTATTCAAGGATGCTGTCTGTTTTTCCAACTCTCTGCTTACTCGAGCAAGTCTATATTGATATGCTTGAAGTTCTTGTGCAGTAGCGGTGTTGGTCATGGGTTCTGAACCATCCATGGCTTTCGCGGCCCTATCCCACGCACTTTGCGGGAGCTGTACTCTTGCGCGAGTTGTGGTTCCAGGATATTTGGTGCCTAGACCATGTCTGAGATCAGCGGGATCGACGTATGGATTTCCCAATTCGTCGAAAGCCTCTGATGTTGGCGGGTCTGATGTGCCTGCCCCTTCTACCACATAGATCTGATGATATTTTGTGCATTGATTTTTGTCAGGACTGGTGACACCATCATATAGAGTGGTGAAGACCTTTCCGATGGCAGCAGACTTGTCGATGAAGTTGAAGCTGTCGACGCTGTCGGAGTCGCTGCTTATAAAGGAGTCCGCAGATGACTCGAAGGATGTGTTGCTGAAGATCTTGGCGAGCTTTCCGCTTGCCTTGTTGTCGACGAAGTATGTCGACGAAAACTCCTCGTCAGTCGACGAAAAGTTGGAGTCGACCGCTGAAAATTCCGACGAGATCGGAACTTCGAGACGGTAGGATCCTTCCTTGTTGACGCCAAATCGGAATTCTCCGAACGTCATGACGATGGGCTCCTCCAGATAGGCACATGCATCCATACGGGAGGGCGGGTGAGGAATAAAATTGAATAGATCAGTTTTTTCCTTGTTACCTCGATCCATCGCGTTGCTTGCTGTTGATGAAGTCGAAGATCTTGAACGTGCCATCGAGATCAGATCCTTGCAGCCTCTAGTTCCCACAGACGGCGCCAATTGACAAAGGATTAACTTGTCAATGCCTACAGATTGTAGACTAGGGTTTTGCTAGAAGTAGAGGGCAAGTAGATCTCGAAGGTTTAGGCGAAAAGTACTCGGCGATTATGAAAACTAGGGCTATGTTGACAGTAGATTCGATCCTTTCTTTGTCCCTCGACTCCCCCTTATATAGGAGGTGGAGCCGAGGGTTTCGTATCGTACAAGTTACAGAGTTCGGGACGGTTTCTAACTCATCCCGCCAGATTACAAATAACACTTTCTATTACAACTCTAGCTTTCCTTAATACACCTTGGGCTCCCGAATCTTCTTATTCTTCGGATAGTGGGCTTTCAGTAAATCCCGGGTACTATCTATGGCAGGCCCATTTGGGGTGCCTATGTCAGCAAGTGTGTTGCATACCGGACCTTCTCCAGGTCATTACATCCAACTGTATTGAGCTTACGCTCAGTATCCATTAACCAATCTTCCGCGTCCATGGGTTCGGGCGCGTATGCAAACGAGATTGGCTTTGTGTTCTGGAAGTCTGACAAAGTGACTCCCTGATTCTCAGGTCTCTCAACTCTGTTCTGTTGCAGTAGCTCCTGGAAGAATCTATTCTGCTGCTCCAATGTCACACATTGTCTTTCTTCCATCATCTGCATGTACTGGACAAAGTTCTGCTGCGTCATGGGTGGTGGTGGTGGAAACTGAGTCCTGGCTGCTTCATCAGCCTCAGCCTTCTGTCTGGCCTCGCGCTCGATGCGCTGCTCTTCACTCTCCTCACTCGGCGCTCCCGACATATCCCCCTAGTTCTGCAACACAAAGTGGTACTCATAATTACTCCATGCGCAAGTTTGCTGAGCTCAACTTTGTGCACAGAACTTGTCACGCAATGGAAATCAAGAAGCAAATGCAAATCATACAAAACATATACCCTGTATATACATACATAAGTGGTCTTATTACAATACTCAGTAGCGATGTGAGTATGCAAGCTCACTTATTAAAGTATATGTACAAATTTATACAAATATTACATACTACAATACATGTGGTACAACTGTATTGTAGTCTCGCCTCCCATGGTGGTCTCTAGTCGTGCTTCACTCCCGGTACATCCCAGGCTTCCATCCGGTCGAACGTGAAGTCCTCCTGACAGAATCTGGAACATAGGGTCTTCACGTAGGCTTGTAATCGGAATCGGATGATGTTCCGAGGGCAAAATCTGTGTTCATGAACTGATCATTCAGTGCATCATAGTCCACCCATCAGGTGTACTCCCCGGTGACTCCGCCAAAGGTATTTCCACCTTCAGTATCAGACTCAATCAGCATCGGATACCCCTGAATATCTCCTCTATTAAATTGATCGTCCTGAAACTGGGTTGTGGCATCATCATTCATCTCAGGATTATACCTAACCGAATCACTAGGGTTTCCAGTATCTGATCCCCAACGCCAACCTATTGAGTTTTCTATAGGAGTCACGGAACGCTGATGGTTTCCGGATTCCTCGCCACCTTCATAACCTCCATAGGAGTTACTAGGAAAGTACCTAGGTGTAATAGGTGTGGTTTGCTGTTCTGGATAGTCAATGCTAATGTAATCACCAGCTGAGTAAACTGGTGTATGCACCACTCCCTCCATAGGTTCCTTTCCTTTTGTCTCCTCCTTGGGCTCGGTGAACTCTTCTAGCATTGTATCAATTGCTCCCGTCAAATGACGGTTCAACTGAAATAACAATGATAGTAAGTTACGGCTATTGTCCATGTATTTTGCAGCTTCAACTGGTTTGCGTTTGGCATATTTAAGGTGGTTCAGCATGGGATCATCCTCTTCCTCCATATGAGGAATGTGAGTGAATTCGGAACCCATAAGCTCTTTCGTCTTATGCTCCCGGATATCGGTTATGGATCTCATAACAGCTATATGGTAGGCGGTGTTGATGGTTCTGGCTTCTCCTGCCGGCATAACTACGCTCATTCCCAAAGATTCGGGAAGTCGTAGCCCTACTCTACACTTTGCCAATACAGTACCATCATAGTACATGTATTTCTTGACTTGAATCTGGGGATCACACCCAAATTCAAGTAACATGGCACGGAGAATATCTGCGAGTCCTCCTTCATATTCACTTAGTGTGGAATCCATCACTTTCACGTTTCGTCCCGAACGTGAACTTGCCATTGTTGGCTGTAGAAATAGAAAGAATATAAGATTAGTAATAATGCATCATAATAGAGATAATAAAGAATTATCGCACTAAAAGATATGATTGTTGTATTCTCAATTGAATATACACCATATTTTTAGAGAATTCTTTACTAGTCCTATTTGATTCCTAACGTTTTCGTCCCATTTACTAGGTTCCAACCTAAGGTCAAAGCTTTTGCTCTGATACCAACTGTGGTGACCTTGCATACCACTGCATGTTGTAGTATGCCAGTCGTTGATATAACATTCGCGAAGTACCAATCCGCAAATATCACATCCCTCAGAGTAGTACAACAGAACATAGCAGGTCCATAACTCATTCATACATTATTACAAACCATATATACATATCATCTTGGAGCTCCTCTTGGGTCCGAAGAGGTTTACTCCTGGGTTCGAGGCGAACCCAACTTAGCTTACAATACAGAAGTCTTACTAGGTTATACATTTATTCCCGCGAGCAGTTAAATACTAGAAGTTCGGACTGCTCGGTACTACTACTACTACTACTGGTTCTAAGATTGTTCTCCTCCGGATCCCTCTCCGTTTCCGTAGACTATCAGGTAGTCTACACCTTCAACTCCACCTGAGAGATCTGGTTCTTCATAGCCGAGGATGTCGGCTCCTTCAGGGTTGTCGTTGTCCTCCTCCAGATGGTTCAGACAATCTAAGCAGGGGATTTAAGAGTGGTATGAGTACGAGCGTACTCAACAAGTTCATATTAGGAAAGAGGTGTTTAATGCACTAACTATGGTACCAGACCAGAAAGTCTGATACCATGCAGGTTTTGATAACCATTTCTTTAAAAGGTTGTTTTTATTCAGAAGAACTATGTCCGTCAGCCTTCACCGGTTGACTAGAACTTCATGGAGTTCCTTTCCGGCAGCGTTCGCAGTTCCAAATCCCGGAACAAGGAGTGACTGGTCACAATTCGTTACACTCTGCAGAGGTGTGTTTCTTTACCCATAAGAGATCTTAACCTTGGTGCCAACCGGGCAGCTTTCCCGTCCACACTTCCTTTGGTGTGAGGCCCGGTATAAGGTCCTAGTCAATCATGTTCCTCCGCTACCTCGAACACCCACCCGTTGTTGCATGCCCCGACCCTGGGTCCACGCCGGTCCCATTATTCCTGTAGATTTCAAGGTGGACCCCGACCATGACATCAGTGTTGGGCTCTACCATACACTCCTACGCCGGTAGCTGCAACCCATCATAGACCGCAATACCGTGGGGACTTAGGACTCCCCAGCCTCACCATCTTGCTCCGTCGGGCGACAAGTGTACTATGGACTATGCCGTGGGGACTTAGGACTCCCCAGCCTCACCAGCTTGCCCCCTTGGATCACAAGTGTACTACGGTAAAGCGCATCCGTTGATGAACGAGAGGTGGAAACACTTTTGACTACTCCGTCCCACTCCAGATCTTATGGTGAACACGGTTTATACGGCACAAGAATCACTGGACGACATTTGTTATTTAATCCTAGATGGATATAAACCCTTGCAATGGAGCCTCCACCATATCAACACAATCCATGGTTCCATTGCCCACCACATAGTCATATTCATAGTTATGAAAATAGTGGTTTTGTCTTTTTATGCAATTGTGATAAACATAGTACTTTGCAAGTAATTTGGTAAAAATACTCAAATGACATGAGCAAGCGATGAACTTGCCTGAACACTACAAAGTGTTGCAGTTGGATGGTGTGGACTGACCCTTGTCCTCTGCTGCTGAAAAATAGCATCATTGTCCGATAAGGGCAATGGTTAAAGAAGCAATTATGCATGATTCAGCTTTTAGGGTTGTTTCCCCCTTTTTCCATTGTTTTATTATTTTATGTAGAAGGTTCATACTAAGAACAATTTAGGGATACTCTGTTTAGGTTAAAATACAACCTTGAAATGTTGTCAAGGTGTTTTTATAGTCCAAAAGCATTAATGGACTTATTTTTATTATTGAAAATAATATGTGTGATTTAAATGATTATTTAAATCATCCAATTAAGACTTATTTTTGATTGTCTTCAAAATTTCCTTTTTATATTTTATTCATGTAGAGAATTTTATGCTGATCATTTTTCATAATTTAAATTATTTTTTAGAGTGATTAAATATTTATTGTGCTTTTCCAAAGTTTATGCATTTTAATTGAATTGTGAAATGGAAAAATTGCCCCTGGGCCCCACCTGTTAGGGTGGCCCAACGGTTAACCCTAACCCGAGCCACACTTGGGCTCGGTCGGTCGCACCGACCCCTTTCTCCTCTTCCTCGCGAAACCCTACCTCTCCTCTCTCTCTCGCGACGCCGTGGTCGCCTCGCCGTCGCCGAATTAATCCGGCCGTCTCCGACCAGCTCCGGCGGCGCGGTTGGTCGCAAAAGAATCACCTGTACTTGCCCCTGGCTTGATTCATGTGTAGAATCCTTGCAGTTATGCAAGTGCCAGTGCTTCTGAGTGATGCTTATTCTTGCCAATTGCTCAAGTGTATTCGTGTATGCTTTTATATACAATCATAAATTATTTATGTAAATATTTGTGAAGCATCTGTTGATAAACTGTGGCTACTTCATTTATGTGATTCATGAATTGATGTCAGGCTTGCCCCTGTCAAGCTTTTATATGCTAAGGCAAGCACTGATGATCATATGATCACCAGTACTTGATGACTTGCTGCTAGCCTATGGCTTGTGTGTTACTGATGCTCTGACTAGACATGTGTGACACTCAAGCCTGTGCTGGTGCATGCTCTTGCTTACCCCAGCACCTGATGTTGCTTGCAGTGATTTGTCTAGATCATTAGCAAGTGTTTGTACTATAGGTTGCTTGTGTATTTCAATTATCTGTCTAGTTTGGCTTGATCACATGGATAATTGATGTGAACTGCTCTGCAGTTATGATCATTTCATTGATTTTTGGTAGGGCTAGATGGATGCCAACACTGGTTGTGTACCCTAGCCCTCCTTTTGAACCCAACAGGGTGATGATATTCTTTCAGTTTTGTTGGTTTTGTGGTTGAGGTGGCCTCAACAGTCAATCCTGGCTGTTCAGGAAGCTCCCACACCTGTTGGCTTGGGTTGTATGGACAGTTGCTTTCTGGCCTGACCAAATTTGGTAGCCAGAGCTTTTGGTGTTGACAAATACTTGCAGTAGATCAATTATCTCTGCATTTCTGATGGTTTTCAAATGGGCTAGTGTTGACTGGTTATGCTTGGGTAAGTTTCTGGGATGGTTTTCTTTCCTGTTTCCATCTGGAAGATGCTACCACTATACTGGTTGGCATAACCATGGTCATGGGCTTGATTGATCCCTGGGCTTTGCCATTTATACCAGGTTACACTTGGTCTATGACCAAGTGATGATCAAAACAGGGTTACCCCACCCTTTTGTGTGCTTGAGCTCATGCTTGTGCAATCTATGAACAAAACCATCTGGTTTGTTCATGATGGTGTGTATACCTCACTCCAGCTCCTAGAATGGTTTGTTGGTGTAGAGGATTGCTTCTGGTGGTTTTTGGTTTGCCTGCCCTTCTCCTCCTTGCAAGCTTGTGAATCTTGGTTTGGTTCAGTGGTGATCTTGGACAGGTTGAAAAGCTCTGGCTGTTCTTCCTGTTCTTGCTGTTCTTGGTGTTCTTACTCTTTGGAGATGCTGCCGAGGAGCTGCTAGGGTTTCTGGCTGTGAAAAGGTTTTATATGATCCTTTGTTGGCTCCTCTGGTCGACAGCTAGTCCTGGCACCATTTTGGTGACTCTCCTGGTTGTGTGTGTGCTGTTGTACATGCACATGCCTTGTGAGCTGCTAGTGTGTGTGTGCGTGCACCTGATGCTTTGAACTTGGCTTGGAGAGGATCAGCTCGACAGAGTTGATCATATCTGCTCAATTTCCTTTATTTCTAACCTGCCAAGTGGCTATGCCACTTGGCATAACACTTGTTTTATTTTCTTTGTGTTTGTGTGCAGGAATCAATATGATGATCAAATGGACATGAAGATCACCAAGTTCAAGATCAGATTGTAGTTTAGGATAAATTTTATTTACCTGTAATTTTTCCTTTTCTTCTTCTATCAAAGCAATCCATGTAATGTGTTGTATTATTAATTTTTTTTTATTATGAATATTGTAAAGACAATGTAAATTGTGTGATGATCAATAAAGCTCAAGGTTTTCTCTAATGAGCTTTATTTATTATGTGCCTTTTTTATAATTTGTATTTTAATTATTTACTTAGTGAATTTCCTTACAATTCAATTATGAGATTCTTGTTTTATGTTTGAATTTGAAATTCAAATTCACATTTGGTTTAAATTTAATCATACTTCTTAATTTAGAATTCAATCATGCAACTTAAGTTTGTAATGCAAACTCTCCCCTCTCTTCTCAAAAACCCTAAACTAATTAGGTGAGTTGCAAGTTTGTTGCACTCTCGAAACCCTAACCCCTGTAAGGTGTCGAGAGAGAAACTTGTCCCCCTACGATGCAGTTTTTGTTTAAAAGCGCGAAATTTCCCCAGAATTTGCAATGCAATGCACATCCCTTTCTAAAGTCTACCCCTCGATCGTCTCTAAACCTGGGACATTACATGTATTTTCTAGTTAAACTAGTGCAGCAAATAGAAAACAAGATAAAACCAATGTAAAGGTGTTTCTTATGATAAAAAGTGGATCGGGGTTCATAGGTTCACTTGACTATTCTCTCTTTTAAGTTGTAGTGGAGAAATAGTAATTCATAAATGAGATATAAGGATGCAAAACATGTGAAAGATACGCATTCATATGGACATCACGTCCTAACATAGAGATGATGCAACACATCCCTCTTATACTTCACAAGAAAGGGAAAGCTCCATGCAATTTTGTATTAAGAATTAACAGAGGATATGCATTAGTACTTTGAGATGATGTTTGAATATCAAATATGCTACCTTGAACAAACAAGATAATCATTTTTGTCATGTGATGAAAATAGCACAGACATTCACTTTATCCCTAGTGAGGTAGCAAAAAAAAGGTAAAACCATAATAGATCATGAATTTGTTGTCACTGTCTAATCAGTAAAACCATGCTACTCCATCTAATACATATATCACCCACACGCTCTTGCATATAAGTTGGATCAGAACATATACTTAAGAACGGGGTACATAATATGCATCTATCAATATATCTTGCACATAATATGATCAGATCTGATAGCACAATACCATAGAATAAGGATCCACCACATAGGTATTACAAATTTGGCCATAATCATGTAGGGCAGCTCATATGGCACTAAGAACTATGAAGAACATGAGAGAAATAGATCAAGCTACTACCACAAACCCGTAGTCCAGAGCTGGACTGCTCCCCCTTGATCATGGTGATGATGAAGATGTTGGAGAAGGTGGAGATCCCTCCGGCCGAGTTTCTCCCTCCAATCTTCGCTGCTGTAGACCTCGGTTTCGTGTTTGTCTTCTACGGCGCTCTCCTCCTAACAACTCTTTGGGGCCATATATATAGTGATTTTTAGGTCAAAATACGTCGGTGGGCAAAAAAAATCATGTCAATTGGGCGATCGACGACTGAAAGAGTGTGGGTGGCGCGACCACCATGTTTGGGCCCGCCACCTGACCTCTTTTTGGCCTCAGGCCTATCCAGATCTTCTCCAAAGCTCCAGGGTGTTTATCCCGATGAAAAAATGATGCTGCGAAAATTCCAAGTCAATTTGACTCCGTATAGGTCTCTGAAAATAAAAAATACACGAAGCAAGGATTTTGTATTTTGAAGAGTTATAAACCAAATAAAGGGGATGATGTCTACGGGTGCTTCTATTCTTGTAGACAGTGTTGGGCCTCCAAGAGCAGAGGTTTGTAGAACAGCAGCAAGCTTCCCTTAAGTGGATTACTGATACGTCTCCAACGTATCGATAATTTCTTATGTTCCATGCCACATTATTGATGTTATCTACATGTTTTATACACATTATATGTCATATTTATGCATTTTCTGGAACTAACCTATTAACAAGATGCCGAAGTGCCAGTTCCTCTTTTCTGCTGTTTTTGGTTTCAGAAATCCTAGTAACGAAATATTCTCGGAATTGGACGAAATCAACGCCCAGGTTCCTATTTTGCCCGGAAGCATCCAGAACACCCGAGAGCCGCCAGAGGGGGGCCCTGTGGGCCCCAGATGACATGGTGGCGCGGCCAGGGCTGGGCCCGCGCCACCCTATGGTGTGGTCGCCCCTTTGACCCTCCTGCGCCGCCTCTTCGCCTATATAAAGCCCCTGCATCGAAAACCCTTACGGAGGAAGCCACGGTACGCGAAACCTTCCAGAGCCGCCGCCATCGCGAAGCCAAGATCTGGGGGACAGGAGTCTCTATTCCGGCACCCTGCCGGAGCGGGGAAGTGCCCCCGGAAGGCTTCTCCATCGACACCGCTGCCATCTCCACCGCCATCTTCATCACCGCTGCTGCTCCCATGAGGAGGGAGTAGTTCTCCATCGAGGCTCGGGGCTGTACCGGTAGCTATGTGGTTCATCTCTCTCCTATGTAGTTCAATACAATAATCTCATGAGCTGCCTTACATGATTGAGATTCATATGATGATGCTTGTAATCTAGATGTCATTATGCTAGTCAAGTGGGTTTTACTTATGTGATCTCCGGAGACTCCTTGTCCCACGTGTGTAAAGGTGACAGTGTGTGCACCGTGTGGGTCTCTTAGGCTATATTTCACGAAGTACTTATTCACTGTTGAAGAGCGTAGTGAAGTGCTTATTTATATCTCTTTATGATTGCAATGTGCATCGTATCACAATTTATCTATGTGCTACTCTAGTGATGTGTTATTAAAGTAGTTTTATTCCTCCTGCATGTGTGCAAAGGTGACAGTGCGTGCACCGTGTTAGTACTTGGTTTATGCTATGATCATGATCTATTGTAGATTGCGAAGTTAACTATTGCTATGATAATATTGATGTGATCTATTCCTCCTACATATGCATGAAGGTGACAGTGTGCATGCTATGCTAGTACTTGGTTTAGTCTTTTGATCTATCTTACACTAAAGGTTACTAAAATATGAGCATTATTGTGGAGCTTGTTAACTCCGGCATTGAGGGTTCGTGTAATCCTACGCAATGTGTTCATCATCCAACAAAAGTGTAGAGTATGCATTTATCTATTCTGTTATGTGATCAATGTTGAGAGTGTCCACTAGTGAAAGTGTAATCCCTAGGCCTTGTTCCTAAATACTGCTGAGTTACTACGCTTGTTTCTTTGTTTCTTTGTGTTACTACTGCTGCAATACTACCACCATCAACTACACGCCAGCAAGCTATTTTTACGGCACCGTTGCTACTGCTCATATATATTCATACCACCTGTATTTCACTATCTCTTCGCCGAACTAGTGCACCTATTAGGTGTGTTGGGGACACAAGAGACTTCTTGCTTTGTGGTTGCAGGGTTGCTTGAGAGGGATATCTTTGACCTCTTCCTCCCTGAGTTCGATAAACCTTGGGTGATCCACTTAAGGGAAACTTGCTGCTGTTCTACAAACCTCTGCACTTGGAGGCCCAACACTGTCTACAGGAAAGGAGGGGGAACGTAGACATCAATTACCCAAGGTTTATCGAACTCAGGGAGGAAGAGGTCAAAGATATCCCTCTCAAGCAACCCTGTAATCACAAAGCAAGAAGTCTCTTGTGTCCCCATCACACCAAATACACTTGTCAGATGTATAGGTGCACTAGTTCGGCGAAGAGATAGTGAAATACAAGTGGTATGAATGAATATGATCAGTAGTACGGCGCCAGAAAATAGCTTACTGGCGTGCAGTTGATGGTAGTAATATTGTAGGAAGTAAACAAGCAGTAGTAACGCAGCAGTAGTAACGCAGTAAAACAGTAAACAAGCAACGATAGCAGTATTTAGGAACAAGGCCTAGGGATTAGACTTTCACTAGTGGACACTCTCAACTTTGATCACATAACAAAATAGATAGATGCATACTCTACACTCTCTTGTTGGATGATGAACACATTGCGTAGGATTACACGAACCCTCAATGCCGGAGTTAACAAGCTCCACAATTAAATGTTCATATTTAAATAACCTTAGAGTGCACGAAAGATCGACACGACTAAACCAAGTACTAGCATAGCATGCACACTGTCACCTTCACATCATGTAGGAGGAATAGATCACGTCAATACCATCATAGTAACAGTTAACTTCATAATCTACAAGAGATCATAATCATAGCCTACGCCAAGTACTAACACGGATGCACACACTGTCACCATTACATCGTGCAGGAGGAATAAAACTACTTTAATAACATCACTAGAGTAGCACATAGATAAATTGTGATACAAAACACATTGCAATCATAAAGAGATATAAATAAGCACTTCACTATGCCATTCATAACAGTGAATAAGTATTCTGTGAAATATAGCCTAAGAGACCCACACGGTGCACACACTGTCACCTTTACACACGTGGGACAAGGAGTCTCCGGAGATCACATAAGTAAAACCCACTTGACTAGCATAATGACATCTAGATTACAAGCATCATCATATGAATCTCAATCATGTAAGGCAGCTCATGAGATTATTGTATTGAACTACATAGGAGAGAGATGAACCACATAGCTACCGGTACAGCCCCGAGCCTCGATGGAGAACTACTCCCTCCTCATGGGAGCAGCAGCGGTGATGAAGATGGCGGTGGAGATGGCAGCGGTGTCGATGGAGAAGCCTTCCGGGGGCACTTCCCCGTCCCGGCGGCGTGCCGGAACAGAGACTCCTGTCCCCCAGATCTTGGCTTCGCGATGGCGGCGGCTCTGGAAGGTTTCGCGTACCGTGGCTTATTCGTATCGTGTTTTAGGTCAGGGACCTTTAAATAGGCGAAGAGGCGGAAGGTCGAAGGGGCGACGACACCATAAGGCGGCGCGGCCAGGGCCTGGGCCGCGCCGGCCTATCATCTGGGGCCTGTGTGGCCCCCATCTGGTCCTTCTCGGGTGCTCTGGAAGCTTCCGGTGAAAATAGGAACCTGGGCGTTGATTTCGTCCAATTCCGAGAATATTTCGTTACTAGGATTTCTGAAACCAAAAACAGCAGAAAACAGGAACTGGCACTTCGGCATCTCGTCAATAGGTTAGTTCCGGAAAACGCATAAATATGACATATAACGTGTATAAAACATGTAGGTATCATCAATAAAGTAGCATGGAACATAAGAAATTATCGATACGTCGGAGACGTATCAGCATCCCCAAGCTTAGTTCTGCTCGTCCCGAGCAGGTAAAACGATAACAAAGATAATTTCTGAAGTGACATGCCATCATAACCTTGATCATACTATTGTAAACATATGTAATGAGTGAAGCGATCAAAACAATGGTAATGACATGAGTAAACAAATGAATCATAAAGCAAAGACTTTTCATGAATAGTACTTCAAGACAAGCATTAATAAGACTTGCATAAGAGTTAACTCATAAAGCAATAATTCAAAGTAGAGGTATTGAAGCAACACAAATGAAGATTAAGTTTCAGCGGTTGCTTTCAACTTATAACATGTATATCTCATGGATAGTGTCAATGTAAAGTAATATAACAAGTGCAATATGCAAGTATGTAGGAATCAATGCACAGTTCACACAAGTGTTTGCTTCTTGAGGTGGAGAGAGATAGGTAGACTAACTCAACATAAAAGTAAAAGAAAGGTCCTTCAAAGAGGAAAGCATCGATTGCTATATTTGTGCTAGAGCTTTTATTTTGAAAACATGAAACAATTTTGTCAACGGTAGTAATGAAGCATATGAGTTATGTAAATTATATCTTACAAGTTGCAAGCCTCATGCATAGTATACTAATAGTGCCCGCACCTTGTCCTACTTAGCTTGGACTACCGGATCTTCGCAATGCACATGTTTCAACCAAGTGTCACAAAGGGGTACCTCCATGCCGCCTGTACAAAGGTCTAAGAAGAAAACTCGCATTTTGGATTTCTCGCTTTTGATTATTCTCAACTTAGACATCCATACCGGGACAACATGGAGAACAGATAATGGACTCCTCTTTAATGCATAAGCATGTAGCGGCAATTATTATTCTCATATGAGATTGAGGATATATGTCCAAACTGAAACTTCCACCATGATTCATGGCTTTAGTTAGCGGCCCAATGTTCTTCTCTAACAATATGCATGCTCCAACCATTAAGGTGGTAGATCCCTCTTACTTCAGACAAGACGGACATGCATAGCAACTCACATGATATTCAACAAAGAGTAGTTGATGGCGTCCCCAGAAGCATGGTTATCGCACAACAAGCAACTTAATAAGAGATAAAGTGCATAAGTACATATTCAATACTACGATAGTTTTTAAGGCTATTTTGTCCCATGAGCTATATATTGCAAAGGTGAATGATGGAATTTTAAAGGTAGCACTCAAGCAATTTACTTTGGAATGGCGGAGAAATACCATGTAGTAGGTAGGTATGGTGGACACAAATGGCATAGTGGTTGGCTCAAGGATTTTGGATGCATGAGAAGTATTCCCTCTCGATACAAGGTTTAGGCTAGCAAGGTTATTTGAAGCAAACTCAAGGATGAACCGGTGCAGCAAAACTCACATAAAAGACATATTGTAAACATTATAAGACTTTACACCGTCTTCCTTGTTGTTCAACCCAATACTAGATATTATCTAGACCTTAGAGAGACCAAATATGCAAACCAAATTTTAGCAAGCTCTATGTATTTCTTCATTAATGGGTGCAAAGTATATGATGCAAGAGCTTAAACATGAGCACAACAATTGCCAAGTATCACATTATCCAAGACATTTTAGAATTACTACATGTAGCATTTTCTGTTTCCAACCATATAACAACAAGTGAAGCGATCAACTTTCGCCCTTGAACATTAAAAGCTAAGAACACATGTGTTCATATGAACCAGCGGAGCGTGTCTCTCTCCCGCACAAGCATTTATTCAAACAAAAACAAAAACAAAAACAAAAACATACAGACGCTCCAAGTAAAGTACATAAGATGTGACCGAATAAAAATATAGTTTCAAGAGAAGGAACCTGATACTTTGTCGATGAAGAAGGGGATGCCTTGGGTATCCCCAAGATTAGACGCTTGAGTCTTCTTAAAATATTCAGGGATGAACCACCGGGGCATCCCCAAGCTTAGACCTTTCACTCTTCTCGATCACATTATATCACCCTCTTCTATTGACCCTTGAAAACTTCTGTCACACCAAACTTCAAGCAAACTCATTAGAGGGTTAGTGCATAATCAAAAACTCACATGTTCAGAGGTGACACAATCATTCTTAACACTTCTGTACATTGCACAAAGCTTCTGAAAGTTAATGGAACAAAGAAACTCATTCAACATAGCAAAAGCGGCAATGCGAAATAAAAAGCAGAATCTGTCAAAACAGAACAGTTCGTAAAGACGAATTTTAAAATGGCACCAGACTTGCTCAAATGGAAAAACTCAAAACTAATGAAAGTTGCGTACATATCTGAGGATCAGGCACGTAAATTGGCATAATTTTCTGAGTTACCTACAGAGAATTAGGCCCAGATTCGTGACAGAAAAGAAATCTGTCTCTGCGCAGTAATCCAAATCTAGTATGAACCTTACTATAGAGATTTTACTTGGCACAACAATGCAACAAAACTAAGATAAGGAGAGGTTGCTACAGTAGTAACAACTTCCAAGACTCAACAAAACAAAAATTTCTGTAGTAAAATAAACACATGGGTTATCTCCCAAGAAGTTCTTTCTTTATAGCCATTAAGATGGGCTCAGCAGTTTTAATGACGCACTCGCAAGAAATAGTATTTGAAGCAAAAGAGAGCATCAAGAGGCAAATTCAAAACACATTTAAGCCTAACATGCTTCCTATGAAAAGGAATCTTGTAAATAAACAAGTTCAAGAAGCATAATGCAACAAGCATAGAAAGATAAAACAAGTGTAGCTTAAAAAAATTCAGCACATAGAGAGGTATTTTAGTAACATGAAAATTTCTATAACCATATTTTCCTCTCTCATAATAACTTTCAGTAGCATCATGATAAAACTCAACAATATAACTATCACTTAAAGCATTCTTATCATGAGTCTCATGCGTAAAATAATTACTACTCCCAACATAAGCATAATCAATTTTATTAGTTGTAGTGGGAGCAAATTCAACAAAGTAGCTATCATTATTATTCTCATCATCAAATATAGGAGGCATAGTATCATCAAAGTAAATTTTCTCCTCAATGCTTGGGGGACTAAAAATATCATGCTCATCAAAGCCAGCTTCCCCAAGCTTAGAATTTTCCATAGCATTAGCAACAATAGTGTTCAAAGCATTCATAGTAATAACATTCCCATTAGCATGCATATAAAGTTCCATGGGTTTCTTAATTCTTTCTTCAAACACATCATGTCCTAATTCAAGATAAAGTTCATAAAGATCTCTCATATTTTTGTTGTTTTCCATAATGCCTAACTAGTGTAAACAAGAAACAAAAAGATGCAATTGCAGGATCTAAAGGAAATAGCTTCGGGTACTTACAACGGCGCCGGAAAATAGCTTAGTAGCCGAGATCCGGAGTGTGAGTACCTTTTACCTTTCCTCCCCGGCAACGGCGCCAGAAAAGTGCTTGATGTCTACGGGTGCTTCTATTCTTGTAGACAGTGTTGGGCCTCCAAGAGCAGAGGTTTGTAGAACAGCAACAAGTTTCCCTTAAGTGGATTACCCAAGGTTTATCGAACTCAGGGAGGAAGAGGTCAAAGATATCCCTCTCAAGCAACCCTGTAATCACAAAGCAAGAAGTCTCTTGTGTCCCCAACACACCAAATACACTTGTCAGATGTATAGGTGCACTAGTTCGGCGAAGAGATAGTGAAATACAAGTGGTATGAATGAATATGAGCAGTAGTACGGCGCCAGAAAATAGCTTACTGGCGTGCAGTTGATGGTAGTAATATTGTAGGAAGTAAACAAGCAGTAGTAACGCAGTAAAACAGTAAACAAGCAGCGATAGCAGTATTTAGGAACAAGGCCTAGGGATTAGACTTTCACTAGTGGACACTCTCAACTTTGATCACATAACAGAATAGATAGATGCATACTCTACACTCTCTTGTTGGATGATGAACACATTGCGTAGGATTACACGAACCCTCAATGCCGGAGTTAACAAGCTCCACAATTAAATGTTCATATTTAAATAACCTTAGAGTGCACGAAAGATCGACACGACTAAACCAAGTACTAGCATAGCATGCACACTGTCACCTTCACATCATGTAGGAGGAATAGATCACGCACTACTAGATATCCCCTTATTTCCGACGGTGATTATTTATAGCCGACGGCCCGTCGGTGAACATGGCAATTACCGACGGTGGAAGTTATGCCCGACGGTTATCGGCGAACTCTCGGGTATGGTGCCAACAACCGACGGTATAAACAATTTTCCGACGGTGAAAAACTAACTCTCGGCTATGAAATCATATGCCCGACGGCTCATACTAACATCTCACGGTTTTACTTTCACGGTCGGAAATCCTCCTTTATAGCCAACGGTCCCGTGTAATATCCGACGGTGCAATACAACTCTCATTTACGCTAGAAAGTAGCCGACTTGGCTAAGCATGGGGGACTTAAGGTGATTTATCCTAGATAATCATTCAATATAACATTGTATAGTTCATATTTATTTAGTTTGTTATTCAGTTTATTTATCTCATATCTTAGACAAATTATCTTTTGTCCATCTGAAAGTTCATTATTTTGGCGATCTAACAAAAGTGATCTTTTGGCAATTGCACTAATTGCACACGCGTTCCCGCGCGCAGATGTTCAAAATTTATATAACTTCCACAACGAAAGAGTTGGGCGCGTGGACGTCAGTATATCTATCCACGTCCACAAACTTCGCCTCCACTACTCACGCCCCTCCTTTTTTTCCCTTCCTCATAGTCTCCTACTAGCTCCAGTTGATGCCATCTTCGACTAACCTAGTAACCTCACGATGCACAAGTTTCCCCAGCTCAGGCGCAGGAGACGGGGGCCGTTGGTCGCAGCGCCGTGTCTCATGCTGGATCGAGGTCGGCGGCGCTTAACTGCCGGCGCCGGTATATATGGTTCGTGTGAGAAGCCGAACCGGAGGCGTGGTCCGCCCCAGATCCACCAGAGTCGCCAGACCCGCCAGAGAAGTAATGTCGTCTCCTCTAAGACTACCCACAATGGAAGTATCATAGCTAGTATCATGCATCACATGCATGCAAAAAACTGATGTGTCACATCAATAAATGAAGAAAGAGATGCTAGAAGTAGGTAGATACTGTATCATAGCACGTAGAACTAGAAAAATTAGTGTCAAACCAATCTTGTACACACTTTTGCATTGAGATTCTACAAATCACTAAATATAATTAACCTATGATACTACTATATGATACTATGCATTGTGAAGATAGTATCACACGCTAGTACCATATGCATGATACTACTATATGATACTCCCCATTGTGATTAGTCTAAGTCGAGGTTTGTGATTTGTCTCCTTAAGTCTGTAAGGCTAACCGTCATGGCGCTGCAGGATCAGAATCAGATAGATGGCAGATTTGTGTTACACATGGTCATCTTTTTCCAATTGCTAATCAATCAGCCTCTGATCTATGTGCATAGCTCGTATTTTCATCTTCTCCAAGTACTAATCAATAGTTATTTGATCTTCTAAATTCGAGCAGATTCCTCTTGGAGCATATAGCCGTGGCCAAACATGGTAGTTCTCCTCCCCTGTTGTCTCTCTTCCTCTCGCTCAGTATCGGTTTGTTCGTAGGACACGACGACGATAACGACAAGAGCAAGCTACGGTCTACTGCGACCACATCGACGTCCCTGAGGCGCCGGAACCCGAAGTCAGTGCTCTACCCGCAGGAGACCAGGCGTCCCACAACCGCTGCCTATCCGCCATGCATGGGATCTCCTTCGCTACATGTAGACACAGGTTGCTGCTACTGGACTGGACGTGCTGGATATTGTAATCACGATCAAATTGGCCAATTATGAGTTTGCATGATGTGCTCTGCAATGCTGTATTTATTTAGGCTGGCCATAGTGCTAGTATCATAGCTAGTATCATGCATAGTGCTAGTATCATAGCTAGTATCATAGTTGTTCTATATCTTCTGTATTCCTGTGATGTCTCTGAAATCTTTGGCTGACAGCCTGACACGAGCTGAAATAAATGGAAATGTAACGAGTCACAAATCCTGGGTGACGCGATCTCTAATATAGAAACAAGAGCTTTTTTTTTTTACATGAAGAAACAAGAGCTGAAATGAAGGAAAAGCGAATCAGAAAAACAAGACTAATCAAATAGGCCATGGTAAATTTAGAAATTGGTACATACATTTTTATTAACTATAAAGACCCTGCTTGGATATAATTAACTCTGACGGGTCAAATGTACCGTCCACTAGTACTAAAACCGACGGGAGGCAACAACTCTCGGAAAATAAATACATGACGGGGAACGGTCGGTCATAAGCATCGTCAAGATACTGTGAGGCGGAAGGTGGCAAAAAATGTCCGACGGCTCACCGTCGGCTTACTACCGTGGGCAATTATATTATCCGACCGTACCATCGGCTATGAGTGTAATGGCCGACCGAGCATAGCCGACGGGAGATTACCGACGGTGTACCGTCAAATAGAAGTTTGTCCGACGGTGAACTAAAATATCCGACGGTAACTTGACCCTCGGCTAAAAGGGGATATCTTGTAGTGACGTCAATACCATCATAGTAACAGTTAACTTCATAATCTACAAGAGATCATAATCATAGCCTACGCCAAGTACTAACACGGATGCACACACTGTCACCATTACATCGTGCAGGAGGAATAAAACTACTTTAATAACATCACTAGAGTAGCACATAGATAAATTGTGATACAAAACACATTGCAATCATAAAGAGATATAAATAAGCACTTCACTATGCCATTCATAACAGTGAATAAGTATTCTGTGAAATATAGCCTAAGAGACCCACACGGTGCACACACTGTCACCTTTACACACGTGGGACAAGGAGTCTCCGGAGATCACATAAGTAAAACCCACTTGACTAGCATAATGACATCTAGATTACAAGCATCATCATATGAATCTCAATCATGTAAGGCAGCTCATGAGATTATTGTATTGAACTACATAGGAGAGAGATGAACCACATAGCTACCGGTACAGCCCCGAGCCTCGATGGAGAACTACTCCCTCCTCATGGGAGCAGCAGCGGTGATGAAGATGGCGGTGGAGATGGCAGCGGTGTCGATGGAGAAGCCTTCCGGGGGCACTTCCCCGTCCCGGCGGCGTGCCGGAACAGAGACTCCTATCCCCCAGATCTTGGCTTCGCGATGGCGGCGGCTCTGGAAGGTTTCGCGTACCGTGGCTTATTCGTATCGTGTTTTAGGTCAGGGACCTTTAAATAGGCGAAGAGGCAGAGTCGGAAGGTCGAAGGGGCGACAACACCATAAGGCGGCGCGGCCAGGGCCTGGGCCGCGCCGGCCTATCATCTGGGGCCTGTGTGGCCCCCCTCTGGTCCTTCTCGGTTGCTCTGGAAGCTTCCGGTGAAAATAGGAACCTGGGCGTTGATTTCGTCCAATTCCGAGAATATTTTGTTACTAGGATTTCTGAAACCAAAAACAACAGAAAACAGGAACTGGCACTTCGGCATCTCGTCAATAGGTTAGTTCCAGAAAACGCATAAATATGACATATAACGTGTATAAAACATGTAGGTATCATCAATAAAGTAGCATGGAACATAAGAAATTATCGATACGTCGGAGACGTATCAGGGGATCATTGGTAAATCCCCATAAATCAATGTAAAATATGTTATTTTTTTTGAAAGGAATACGTAGGGAAAGCCCCTTCAGTGATTTTTGTTTTTTAATAATAAGAACCCAAATTCACGTCTATGGGGACTTGAACCTGGGTGGCTGGGTTGTACATCCACTTCCCTAACCAAGTGAGCTAGACTTGTAAAATATGTTATTATCATCATATATGTTAAAAATATGTGGGAAATTCAATATGATAAAGGACGAAGTTCATGTATGCATTTTACATGCATCACACGCCGTACAACATCTTCGAGGAGCTTGCCCCGGGAAAAATTTCCCGCAATCCCTTGAACGCTTCCATCTCCATTGTTGGTCTATTCCTATCATCAGCTTCTTCCCTCTCCTGCAAACTCCTTCTATGGTAGGTTGATACGTCTCCAACGTATCTATAATTTCTTATGTTCCATGCTAGTTTTATAACAATACCTACATGTTTTGTTCACACTTTATGATGTTTTGATGTATTTTTCGGCACTAACCTATTAACAAGATGCCGAAGCGCCAGTTCCTGTTTTCTGCTGTTTTTGGTTATAGAAATCCTACAAAGGAAATATTCTCGGAATTGGACGAAATCAACGCCCAGGGTCTTATATTTCGCGGAAGCTTCCAGAGAGCCAGAGAGGGACCAGAGGGGAGCCCTGGGGGGCCCACCCCATAGGGCGGCGCGGCCTGGCCCTTGGGCGCGCCAGCCTATGGGGGGCCACCCCCTGGCTCCTCCGAGGCTGCCCTTCCGCCTATAAAGTCTCTCCGCCTCGAAAACCCTAAAAAAATAAGCCACGGGACGAGAAAAGTTACGCAGCCGCCGCCATCGCAAAGTCAAGTTCGGGGGACAGAAGTCCCTGTTCCGGCACGCCGCCGGGACAGGAAATTGCCCCCGGAATCCATCTCCATCGCCACCACCGCCATCTTCATCGCCGTTGCTGTCTCCCATGATGAGGAGGGAGTAGTTCTCCCTCGAGGCTAAGGGCTCTACCGGTAGCTATGTGGTTAATCTCTCGCTCATGTACTTCAGTACAATGATCTCATGAGCTGCCTTACATGATTGAGATTCATATGCTGAGCTTTGTATCACTATTAATCTATGTGCTACTATAGTGATGTTATTAATGTAGTCTATACCTCCTTCATGATGTAATGGTGACAGTGTGTGCATCATGTAGTACTTGGCGTAGGTTATGATTGTAATCTCTTGTAGATTATGGAGTTAACTATTACTATGATAGTATTGATGTGATCTATTCCTCCTTTCATAGTGTAATGGTGACAGTGTGTATGCTATGTTAGTACTCGTTCTAAATTGCAAAAATCTATTATGCTCTAAAGGTTACTTAAATATGAATGCCGAATGTTGTGGAGCTTGTTAACTTCGGCTTGAGGGAGCTTTTGTAGCCCTACACAATGAATGATGTTTGTTATCCAACAAGAGAGTATATGTAGCACAAGTGAGGAGAAGTTATTTATTTATTATGTGATCAATGTTGAGAGTGTCCACTAGTGAAAGTAGGATCCCTAGGCCTTGTTTCCAAATACTGCAAACATCGCTTGTTTACTGTTTTACTGCATCTTTACTTCCTGCAATATTACCACCATCTATACCACCTGTGTTTTACTATCTCTTCGCCGAACTAGTGCACCTATACATCTGACAAGTGTATTAGGTGTGTTGGGGACACAAGAGACTTCTTGTATCTTAATTGCAGGGTTGCTTGAGAGGACTATCTTTGACCTCTACCTCCCTGAGTTCGATAAACCTTGGGTGATTCACTTAAGGGAAACTTGCTGCTGTTCTACAAACCTCTGCTCTTGGAGGCCCAACACTGTCTACAAGAATAGAAGCACACGTAGACATCAAGCTATTTTTTGGCGCCGTTGCCGGGGAGGTAAGGTAAAAGGTATTCACATCCTCCGACTACTAAGCTATTTCCTAGCACTGTTGCCGGTGTGTGAGTGCTCGAAGCTATGTCCTTTAGATTCTGCAATTAAATATTTTTGTTTCTTGTTTTTATTTTTCACTAGTTAGGCTTAATGGAAAACAACAAAAAAATTAGAGATCTTTATGAACTTTATCTTGAATTAGGACATGATGTGTTTGAAGAGAAAATTAAAAAAACCATGGAACTTTGTTTGCAAAATAGTTGTAGCAATGTTATTAGCATGAACTCTTTGAACACTATTATTGCTAAAGCTATGGAAGAATTTAAGCTTGGGGAAGCTGGTTGTGATATTTTTAGTCCCCCGAGCATGGAGGAGAAATTTTACTTTGATGATACTTTACCTCCTATATATGATGTTTGCAATGATGAATATGATATTTTCAGTCCACCTACTATTGAGGGAAAGTTAATTATGATTACAATATGCCTCCTATATATGATGATTATGGTGATGAAAATAATAATGATAGCTATTTTATTGAATTTGCTCCCACTACAACTAATAAAATTGATTACGCTTATGTGGAGAGTAATAATTTTATGCATGTGGCTCATGACAAGAATGCTTTATGTGATAGTTATATTGTTGAGTTTGTTCATGATGTTACTGAAAGTTATTATGAGAGAGGGAAACATGGTTATATGCATCTTAATAATATTAAGTTTCCCCTCTTTATGTTGAGAATCTTGAAGTTACTCGTGTTTTATCTTCCTATGCTTGTCACTTTGTTCTTCATGAATTTATTTGTGTACAAGATTCCTTTTCATAGGAAGCGGGTTAGGGTTAAATGTGTTTTGAATTTGCTTCTTGATGCTCCTTTTGCTTCATTTTCTATTTCTTGCAAGAGCATCATTAAAATTACTGAGCCCATCTTAATGGCTATAAAGAAAGCACTTCTTGGGAAATAACCCATGTTTTTTATTTTGCTACTGTTTTGTTGAGTCATGGAAGTTGTGACTACTGTAGCAACCTCTCCTTATCATGTTTTTGTGCCAAGTAAAGTCTCCATAGTAAAGTTGATGCTAGATTTGGATTACAGCGCAGAAACAGAATTGCTGTCTATCACGAATTTGCGTAGATCTCTCTGTAAAAAAATCAAAAAAATCTACCAATTTACGTGCGTGATCCTCAGATATGTACGCAACTTTCATTAGTTCTGAGTTTTTCCGTCTGAGCAAGTTAAGTGCCTCAGAAAAATTCGTGTTTACGGACTGTTCTGTTTTGATAGATTCTGCCTTTTATTTCGCATTGCCTCTTTTGCTATGTTGAATGGATTTCTTTGTTCCATTAACTTTCAGTAGCTTTGTGCAATGTACAGAAGTGTTAAGAATAATTATGTCACCTCTGAATATATGAATTTTTGATTATGCACTAACCCTCTAATGAGTTTGCTTTAAGTTTGGTGTGGAGGAAGTTTTCAAGGGTCAAGAGAAGAGGATGATACAATATGATCAAGAAGAGTGAAAAGTCTAAGCTTGGGGATGTCCCGGTGGTTCATCCCTGCATATTTCAAGAAGACTCAAGCATCTAAGCTTGGGGATGCCCAAGGCATCCCCTTCTTCATCGACAACTTATCAGGTCACTTCTAGTGAAACTATATTTTTATTCCGTTTTTTATTTTCGTTTTGTTATTTTCATTCTCTGAATAAATCGGATCCTACCATGCTTGTGTGGGAGAGAGACACGCTCCGCTGTTTCATATGAACACTGATGTTCTTAGCTTTACTTTTGATGTTCAATGGCGAAAGTTGATCGCTTCACTTATTGCTATTTGGTTGGAATCAGAAAATGCTTCATATGGTCTTGAGTAATTTGATACTTGGCAATTGTTTTGAGCTCTCATAGATCATGTTTAAGCTCTTGCATCATGTAGTTTAAATCTATTAGTGGAGAACTACCATAGAGCTTGTGGAAATTTGGTTTGCATGATTGATCTCTCTAAGGTCTAGATATTTTATGGTAAAAGTGTTTGAACAACAAGGAAGACAGTGTACAATCTTATAATGCTTGCAATATGTTCTTGTGTAAGTTTTGCTGTACCTGTTCATACTTGTGTTTGCTTCAAACAACCTTGCTAGCCAAAGCCTTGTACTGGGAGGAAATGCTTCTCGTGCATCCAACCACCTTGAGCCAAAACCCATGCCATTTGTGTCCACCATAACTACCTATATGTGGTATTTTTCTGCCATTCCAAAGTAAATTACTTGAGTGCTACCTTTAAAATTTCATTCCTTTGTCCTTGCAATATATAGCTCATGGGAAAATAGCTTAAAAAATATTGTGGTGATGAATATCTTGCTATGTATCTTAGTTCTTATAAGTTGCTTGTTGAGCGGTAACCATGTTTCTGGGGACGTCATCAACTTTTTACACCTTTGTTGAATATCATGTGAGTTGCTATGCATGTTCGTCTTGTCTGAAGTAAGGGTGATTTGTCATGATTAAATGGTTTGAGTATGCATATTGTTAGAGAAGAACTTTGGGCCGCCAACCAAAGCCATGTATCATGGTGGAAGTTTTCAGTTTGGACATTAATCCTCAATCTCTTATGAGAATATTATCTGTTGTTGAATGCTTAAGCATTAAAGAGGAGTCCATTATCTGTTTTCTATGTTGTCCCGGTATGGATGTCCTAAGTTGAGATCTATTAAAAACGAGAAATCAAATGCGATTTATCTCCTTGGACCTTTGTACAGGCGGCATAGAGGTACCCCTTTGTGACACTTGGTTGAAACATATGTTATGCAATGATAATCCATGTAAATCCAAGCTAATTAGGACAAGGTGCGAGCACTATTGGTATTTGATGCATGAGGCTTGCAACTTGTAGGAAGTTTTATACATAACACATATAAATTATTGCTACCGTTGACAAAATTGTTTCTATGTTTTCAAAACAAAAGCTCTAGCACAAAAAAATAGTAATCCATGCTTCCCTCTGCGAGGGGCCATTCTTTTACTTTATGTTGAGTCAGTTTACCTACTTCTTTCTATCTTAGAAGCAAACACTTGTGTTAACTGTGTGCATTGATTCTTACATGTTTACTTATTGCACTTATTATATTACTTTATGTTGACAATTATCCATGAGATATATATGTTACATGTTGAAAGCAATTGCTGAAACTTAATCATCCTTTGTGTTGCTTCAATGCCTTCTACTTTGAATCTATTGCTTTATGAGTTAGCTCTTATGAAAGTCTTTTTGATACTTGCCTTGAAAGTACTATTCATGAAAAGTTTTGCTATATGATTCAGTTGTTTAGTCATTATCTTTTTGTTAGCAATCTATTGCTTTGAATCACTCCATTCATCTCATATGCTTTACAATAATGTTGATCAAGATTATGTTGGTAGCATGTCACTTCAGAAATTATTGTTGTTATCGTTTACCTACTCGAGGGCGAGTAGGAACTAAGCTTGGGGATGCTTGATACGTCTCCAACGTATCTATAATTTCTTATGTTCCATGCTAGTTTTATGACAATACCTACATGTTTTGTTCACACTTTATGATGTTTTGATGCATTTTCCGGCACTAACCTATTAACAAGATGCCGAAGCGCCAGTTCGTGTTTTCTGCTGTTTTTGGTTTCAGAAATCCTACAAAGGAAATATTCTCGGAATTGGACGAAATCAACGCCCAGGGTCTTATATTTCGCGGGATCTTCCAGAGAGCCAGAGAGGGACCAGAGGGGAGCCCTGGGGGCCCCACCCCACAGGGCGGCGCGGCCTGGCCCTTGGGCGCGCCAGCCTATGGGGGGGCCACCCCCTGGCTCCTCCGAGGCTGCCCTTCCGCCTATAAAGTCTCTCCGCCTCGAAAACCCTAAAAAAATAAGCCACGGGACGAGAAAAGTTACGCAACCGCCGCCATCGCGAAGTCAAGTTCGGGGGACAGAAGTCTTTGTTCCGGCACGCCCCCGGGACGGGGAATTGCCCCTGGAGTCCATCTCCATCGCCACCACCGCCATCTTCATCGCCGTTGCTGTCTCCCATGATGAGGAGGGAGTAGTTCTCCCTCGAGGCTAAGGGTTCTACCGGTAGCTATGTGGTTAATCTCTCTCTCATGTACTTCAATACAATGATCTCATGAGCTGCCTTACATGATTGAGATTCATATGATGAGCTTTGTATCACTATTAATCTATGTGCTACTCTAGTGATGTTATTAAAGTAGTCTATACCTCCTTCATGATGTAATGGTGACAGTGTGTGCATCATGTAGTACTTGGCGTAGGTTATGATTGTAATCTCTTGTAGATTATGGAGTTAACTATTACTATGATAGTATTGATGTGATCTATTCCTCCTTTCATAGTGTAATGGTGACAGTGTGTATGCTATGTTAGTACTCGGTCTAAATTGCAAAGATCTATTATGCTCTAAAGGTTACTTAAATATGAATGCCGAATGTTGTGAAGTTTGTTAACTCCGGCTTGAGGGAGCTCTTGTAGCCCTACACAATGAATGGTGTTTGTTATCCAACAAGAGAGTATATGTAGCACAAGTGAGGAGAAGTTATTTATTTATTATGTGATCAATGTTGAGAGTGTCCACTAGTGAAAGTAGGATCCCTAGGCCTTGTTTCCAAATACTGCAAACATCGCTTGTTTACTGTTTTACTGCATCTTTACTTCCTGCAATATTACCACCATCTATACCACCTGTGTTTTACTATCTCTTCGCCGAACTAGTGCACCTATACATCTGACAAGTGTATTAGGTGTGTTGGGGACACAAGAGACTTCTTGTATCTTAATTGCAGGGTTGCTTGAGAGGACTATCTTTGACCTCTACCTCCCTGAGTTCGATAAACCTTGGGTGATTCACTTAAGGGAAACTTGCTGCTGTTCTACAAACCTCTGCTCTTGGAGGCCCAACACTGTCTACAAGAATAGAAGCACACGTAGACATCATAGGTCATAATCTTATTTAACTAGCAAAAACAAGCCAACCAAGAAGGTAGGGAGCTTCATCCCCATGGCCGAAGGAAAGGGTTTAAAATCTCCTGTGGCGGAGTTGAAGATGTCGTTGGTGTGCACGTCCTACAACATCTTCGAGGAGCTCGTTCCGAATTTTTTTCCCCGCAAGTCCGTGAACGCCTCCATCTTCATTGGTTGTTTATTCCACTAGTGCATATAGAGGGGGCATGGCCGGGTGCTCTGTTGCTCCCAGTTCATAGAGAAATAATGGACATAGACCTCAACACTTGAAAGACTCGAGAGGGGCTGCCCTCTCGGATATATCGTTTCTGTAGAAAGTGAGCGATACCTGGAAACCAGAGTGTGGGCTTGGTTACTGGTTTGAATGGTTAGAATAATTGTTTTACAAATGAGAAAATGGTTTTGGTTTGCTTCTCCAAATTCAAACACCTTTCATGTTCAAAGTTTTGTCAGATTCGATAGTATGCAACAGTTAATCAAAATTATACACAAAAGAATTTAATTTTCGTGCAAATAAAAGGTCTTTAGTCTCGGTTGATGATACCAACCGAGACTAAAGGTGCTCGCGGCCTGCCGCACCCGTGCAGTTATTTTAGTTCCGGTTGGTATCATCAACCAGGACTAAAGGTCCCAATCGAACTGGGACTAGAGGTTGCCGCGGGTCCTAACCGTTGGAACTAGGACTATTGCTAAGAATAGTCCTAATTCAAAACATTGCCGGGACTAATGCTCCTTGCAGCCTCGAACAAAAGACTCGTTTTCTACTAGTGTTACCTTCGTGTAAAATATGTGTGAATGGATTAGGAGGTGTTAAAAAGAAGGGAGCCTGATTAGAAAAATGGATGTACAACTAAATCACAGATTTAAGTTTAGAATGTAGATTTGATTCTTATTATTTCGAAAACTAAGGGTTCCTCTACCGTATTCTTTTCGAAGAAATATAGGAGGTGTCAAATGTGAGTGGACACATGCAGGCAGAGCTACATGTATAATTTTATTTTAAATTTTAAAATCATTTTTAAAGTTACAAATAATTTTTTATATGCTAACGATGTATTCTACAAGGGTGCAAAATTTTAATGCTACATTCTTGACTGCACAAAAATGATAAAATCTAATAAATTTTATAGTTTTAAAATATGCACTATTCACTACACTAAGATCTGTACATTCCTCATTTTTCTGTAGTCTAGGATATAAAACAAATCTTTTGCACTCTTCTAGAATACAACATTGCACTGGTAGAAAAATGGCCTTTGGTCGCGGTTGGCAACTGCCATTAGTCGCGGTTGCGCAACCGCGACCAATTAGGCGCGACTAAAGGCCCCCCCCCCTTTAGTCGCGGTTCCTTACGAACCGCGACTAAAGGCCCGTCCACGTGGGCGGCAGGCGAGCGCCAGGACGGAGGACCTTTAGTCGCGGTTCTTCTGGCCAACCGCGACTAAAGGCCTCCGCAGGGTTTAGGGTTTAGCCCCCCTCCCCCTAAATCTGGTTTCTTTTTTAATTTGTATTGTTTTATTTCTTTTGGGTTTTAATTTTGAAGGAGTTTCACATATTCTACCGTACTACATACATGCATATGAATGTACAATTTCAAACAAATTTGAAATTAGAACCAAAAAGAATTCAAGAGGAATATACAATATATATTCAATATCGGATGACCATATACAATTTTGAACAAGTTTCCATACATATTTAGTGCATATAAAGTTCTACGTCCTCTACATAGTGTTCTCCTCTAGGATCGATGACTTCTCTGGCGAACCATCCAGCTAGTTCCTCTTGAAGTGGTCGGAAGCGAGCTTCTGGAGTAAGCGTCGTCCGGAGGTTATTCCTCCTGATGTTGTTCTCAGACGGCTGCCGCTCAGTGGTGTATCTCCGGATCCTCTCACAAACATAGTATCCACATAGATTGGTCCCCGGTGGCTGAATATCCCCGGTCGCAGCCTTTGCCCTTTTAAAATGTAGCTCTTTTTTGAATGCACCGACCTTTTGGTCTACGAACCGTCTCCAAACCCTACGAGGCAAGGAAAATTAAATGAACAAGAGAGTTATTAATTAGTTACTTGATATTAGGAAATGATGAATGAAATAGGCCGATCGATATAGAGCGCAAACGAATGAAAGTAGTTACTTTTGCATCATTTTTCTCATGTCGGCCCAAAGCTTCGTATCTATATTCAGAGAGTCGTGGACGAGAACTGTGGAGTTCTGAATTTGAATTACTAGCAGAATCCAGTGGAACCTGCGGACACGATACATGCACAGTCATGCATAACTCATCGATTAGACACATACCATGCATGGAGTAAACAAAAGAGAATGTGCTCAAGACAGAAACACTCACCCAAAATGGTAAGGAAATAGAATATCACTTTTGAGTTCCTGTTTTGTAAGAAACCGCCACAGGTCATCCTCCACGTCTTTGGGGTGGTGTTCTAACACATATGAATTAACGATTTGTGGGTCAATGAACCCAACATCATGGGTGTGCCTTATTCGCATTTCCCGCTTCTTCATTCTGCATAATAGCGTACACAACAACATAGTTAGGACAATATATATATTTATAGTGCAGGCAATGAACGAGATGGGGTAGAAATTAATAAATCACTTACAGAACATAGCAGCTGATGATAGATTTGTCGAGCTCACGCAGATTGAACAGCTGGAACAATTCACTCCGATGAATTGTTATATAGTAATGTTTGAAGTGATGCTCAGGTCTAACTTCCGCATAAATATATTCTCTGGCGTTTTTAAGTTTTATGTAACCCTTGTACCAATTTAGCAGACCTTTCATTTGTCGAGGTAGATCCTCTTCCTGCGCAGGCTCGACGAGAGGACCATCCTTCACATATGCAAATACTACGTCCTTCATTGCCACGTCATCAAGGCCTAATGCTGCACGAAGAGTCAGACCTAAGTCTGCCGCTTGTTCTTTGGCTCTCGCTACAGTCAATCCCTGTGCTGCCGCAGCTGCTATGACATCAGGGGCATCGTCCTCCGGACCTGCGGCTTTCACTATGAGCGGGGCGATCGACTGTTTACTTTGTTCCCCGAGCTGGGCAACTTGTTTCCCCCCGACCGCGAGTGCTTGACTACGAAGTTCACGTTCATAGTCGTCAGGCAGATTCTTCGCGGCCTGGGACGGTGTGTTCAAAAATGACTTAGCCCAGCTCTTTTCCTTCTCAGAAAATACTTATTTGGGCTCGGGCTCTCTTTTCTTCTTGCAGTCCGCCTGCCATTTCTCATGCTGAGCAGCCACGACCGCTGCATTTTGCTCCACACTAAGTTCCCAAGGCCTCGGGGTGAGAGGCTTTAGTGATGGCTCTGGTATCTTTGTGGTTGCAGGTACATAAGGCTCCGGGTTAATAACCCAGGACTGCCTCTGCTTCTTCGCCGGAGGTGGATTGGGGGGTGGCGTCTGATCACCCGCCGGACGAGGACTGGGGGGCGGCGTCTGCTTACCCGCCGGAGGTGAATTGGGGGACGGCGTCGGCTGACGTGAAGGAGGTGTAGGTGAACCACCACCACCACCACCGCCGCCGCCACCACCACCGGAGGGGGGTGGACTTGTTTGCCTTGGCGCCTCGCCTGGAAACTTGATAAACTTCTTCTGCCATAGAATGAACTGGCGCTTGACATCTCCAAGTCTTGTCGCCCCTTCAGGTGTAGCAATGTCAATGTCCAGGTCCTCAAACCCTTGGACTATGTCCTCCACCGTGACACGAGCATAGCCATCTGGAATGGGGTTGTTGTGGTGGAGTGCTCCAGGTGGTAAAGCACTGCCGATGGCTACCTTCATGGACATGTTCCCGATAGGATAATACAGATGACATGCTTTCATCTCCTTTATATCGTCCACGGGGTAGCGAGGAGGCTCCGGTGCAGTAATTTCGACCACCAGAGGCTCCAGTGCAGTAATTTCGATCGTCGGTGCACCAGCCGGTGGGGCCTCCGTGGAAGCCACGCTGCTTCTTCTCTGCTGCTGGCTTCCGAGATCCATTGGATGATCTTCATGCTGCGCCCGAGATGCATCTCTTTCGGCTACTAGTACACTCACGGTTTTCTTCATCACATCCATTTCCGATGCCAACCGCGCCACAACATCTGCATCCCGATCCATCTTTCTCTTACGGCTTCTGTAACCGTACGGGTCATCATTCTGGGGGAACCCTATTTTCCACGGAATGTGCCCCATGCCTCGTACACGTCCTCCGTGTTCAGGATTCCCGAGGGCTTTCGTCAGCGCGTCGTTCTCTCTGTTGAACTTGATCTTCCCCTCTTGAGCATCCCTCATTGCCTCAATAAGCTTTTCGGTGGGTTTAATTATTTTGCCCCGGTAAGCACACTCTCCTGTCTCCGGGTTCAACGATCCCCCATGCCCGTACCACCAGCTTTTGGCCCTTGGGTCCCATCCCTCCGTACCTGGACGGATTCCTCGCGCCCTCAGCTCGTTCTCCATCTTCTCCCACCTAGGCTCCCAAAGGCGATACCCTCCTGGCCCCATAATATGATTGTACTCCTTCTTAGCCGCATTTTCCTTATTTTTTTTCGATAGTTCAAGGAACTGCTCCGATTTCTTTTGCTTCACAAATTCTGGCCAATCATGTTTCAGTTTCTCATATTGTCCTTTGAAATCCGGAGTCTTGTTCTGGTTGACATAGTCATGGGCTAGATTTTGCTTGAATTTCCGGAATGCACTGGCCATCTTTCCAAGAGCGAACTGTTTGAGTAGCTTCCTCCTCTTCTTGTTTTCCGCAATCTTGTTACCCTCATCCAATTTGTGGTATTCCGGAGGTAGGACGACATGTTGCAGAAGCTTTTGCAAGCAATCTTTTTTTGTTCTCTTGTCGACAAAAGTGAAACCAAGACGTGCCTTCTTTGGCTCATTCCACTCCTGGACGGTGATCGAGACGTTGTCTCTAACAACGGCTCCGCATTGGTTGATAAACTTGGTGGCGTTCTTCTCGGGCTCCAGCGGCTTGCCGGTTGCACTGTCGATAACCTCGATGGTATATATTTCTCCTTGTTTCAGCGTCTTGGTTGCGCCACGCTTTGACGACGTACTCGATTGTTTCGATGATCCGGCCGAGGGCTAAAATAAGAAAGAGAGTCGCGCGCGTTAGTACACACATATTTATTCAAATCAGTTAGTTTGTATCACCAGAGGCTCAATGTATATATATACCTCGGCGCCGGAGGTGGTTGCTACTTCCAATTGAAGATCGTCGTTTATCGACGTTTCTTCGGCATCATCTTGCTGACGGCGACCTTCATCTTCACCGTCAAGGTTCAGATAAGAAGAGATATCATCTTCTTCTTGTCCGGTCGGCTCATATGGAATATCGCCTTTTATGATGCCGAATATATGGTCTTCAGCGTCCATATCATAGTTGTCCAGAATCAGGTCAGCTCTATCGTCCGCCATATGTCAGTCCTGAAAACATGTAGTAAAAAAAAATTAATTAAGTGCAGAAGGGGGGCGGTGGCGGTGGCGAAAGGGCGGTGCCAAAAGGAGGGGGTCGGCGAGCTGGAAGGGGTGGGAGAGGGTGTCGCGGAAGAGCGCGTGTGTGCGTCGGGAGAGATTGGAGGGGCCGGGGCGCCAGCGGGCGCCGCCCTAGCTATTGCATGTGTGCGTGTGTGGCGTGCGCCCCCGCCCTAGCTATTTTAAGTCTCAAATTTTAAGTCTTCTTTTAGTTTTTTAAGTCTCAAAATTTTAAGTCTGAAACTTTTAAGTCTCAAATTTTAAGTCTTCTTTTAGTTTTTTAAGTCACAAAATTTTAAGTCTCAATTATTTAGTTAATTTTAAGTCTTAAATTTTAAGTCTAAAATTTTAAGTCTGAAATTTTTAAGTCTCAAATTTTAAGTCTTCTTTTAGTTTTTTAAGTCTCAAAATTTTAAGTCTCAATTATATATTTATTTAGTTAATTTTAAGTCTTAAATTTTAAGTCTTAAATTTTAAGTCTGGAATTTTTAAGTCTGAAATTTTAAGTCTTCTTTTAGTTTTTTAAGTCTCAAAATTTTAAGTCTCAATTATATATTTAATTAGTTAATTTTAAGTCTTAAATTTTAAGTCTAAAATTTTAAGTCTGAAATTTTTAAGTCAAATTTTAAGTCTTCTTTCAGTTTTTAAAGTCTCAAATTTTAAGTCTCAATTTTAATTTCGAAATTAACAAGAACTAAAACTAAAAAAAAGAAAAAAAAAATTGGTCGGGCGTGCGCCGCGCGCGCGGCGCCCCTCTCTCTGGCCGGCGGCGCGCCTCGATCTCTGGCCGGCCGGTGGCGCGCGCGGTGCCCTGTATCGTGGCCCGGCCGCCTCTCTCGGCGGCGCGCGCCTGTGGTGCGCGGCGGCTGCGCGCGGGCGCGGCACGCGCGGGCGGCGGCGGCGATTACGTGTTTGGCGACGGGCTACGTACGGCGGTGGCGCGGCGGCGACTGAGGAGGCGTCGGCGGCGGCGAAGGCGCGGCGGCGTCTGCGTCGAGGAGGCGTCTCGGCACGGTGTCTGCGTCGGCGGCGGTCTGCGTCGTCGAGGTCGATCTCCAAGCAGCGCGCGCCTGACGGTTCGAGGAAGAAGAAGAACTGGCCGCGCCGTTCGCGCGCGCCAGTATTTATAGGCCCCCCCTTTAGTCGCGGTTGGGGAGGCGACCCGCGACTAAAGGGCAACCTTTAGTCGCGGTTGGGGAGGCGACCCGCGACTAAAGGCTTTTTTCGCCGGCTTTTCGTTCCCGCGCGCACAGACCTTTAGTCGCGGTTGGGGAGGCCAACCGCGACTAAAGGTGTTTTTCAAATTACTTTTTGTTTTCCAAATGTTAAAAATACAAATAATATATCAATAAATTCAGAAAAATAAAACTAATTCATTTCAAAATCATAAAATACAAATAATATATCAAAAAATTCAGAAAAATGAAACTAATTCAATTCAAAATGTTAAAAATACAAATAATATATCAATAAATTCAGAAAAATAAAACTAATTCATTTCAAAATCATAAAATACAAATAATATATCAAAAAATTCAGAAAAATGAAACTAATTCAATTCAAAATGTTAAAAATACAAATAATATATCAATAAATTCAGAAAAGTAAAACTAATTCATTTCAAAATGATAAAATACAAATAATATATCAAAAAATTCAGAAAAACAAAACTAATTCAATTCAAAATGTTAAAAATACAAATAATATATCAAAAAACTCAGAAAAATAAAACTAATTCATTTCCCGCCACTTTCTTCCCGCCAGTTCTTTCCCGCCTCTTTCTTCCCGCCTCTTTCTTCCCGCCAATTTCTTCCCGCCACTTTCTTCCCGCCACTTTCTTCCCGCCACTTTCTTCCCGCCTCTTTCTTCCCGCCGCTTTCTTCCTGCCTCCTGTCTTCCCGCTCCCATTTTTCCCGCCATTTCTCACTACATATATGTAGCCCGGCTTGGCCAGCATTATCACATCTCTACAATCTCTCATGGCTTCCACCGCACCCACTCTAACCTACCAGCAGGTGGAGGAGCTTTGCGCCTCGAACTACCCTTGCCCACCGGGCTACCGCGTCCCCGCCGGCTGGAGCCTAAGCGCCGACGGCGTGCCGGTCCCTCCCGTCCCTCAGGGTACTGCGTGCCGGGCGGCCATCACGAACCACTACTACCTCGACCTCACGCCGGAGCAGCGGATGAATCCCCGCTGGCATCCCGATAACCAGCATACTTGGGACGCCTTCTTCATCAATCGGCGTGAGAGGGCGCTCGCCAGGTATGAGGAGGACGGTCTGCCTCCTGGGAACTTCCACGAGGCCGGCCGTCGGCTATGGTGGTACGGCCGGACTGCGAGCGTCATGGACTACATCACGGCCGGCGATATCCCCGCCTGCGCTACCCTCGATTCGAGCCACGAGCGCCGCCCGACGACGACGACGACAGCAGCGACGACGACGGCGGCAACCTAGAAGGCGACGACTACCAGTACAACGGCGGCGGCTATGAAGACTACGAGTATGCATATTATACGCCTAGGCAGGAGTATGACTGAATCACTCCAAATTTCATGTATCATCAGTGCTATCTCGAATCAATCGAATCATTCGAAAATGGACACGAAAACACATCACGGATAATATAATTCACGTGATACATGAAACAAAGTTTGGTACAATAAATTATTACACATCATTTCTTCCCTTGTGTCCCTGCTTGCTTACGATTGTGCCGTATCCATGGAGCATCCTCATCATTTAACTTAATGCTTGGATCGGTGTTCACTTTGAAGGGCGGAATTTCAGCAAACATATTATAATCTTCTGACATGTCTGTCTTGTCCTCCACTCCCACGATGTTTCTTTTCCCTGAAAGAACAATGTGGCGCTTTGGATCATCGCATGATGTACTGATCATTTTCTTATCTTTCCGTTTCCTCGGTTTGCTACTCATGTCCTTCAGATAGAAAACCTGAGCGACATCTTTCGCTAGGACGAATGGTTCGTCAAGGTAACCAAGATTGTTGAAATCCACCATTGTCATTCCGTATTGCTGGTCCACCTTTACCCCACCTCCTGTTAGCTTGAACCATTTGCACCGGAACAAAGGGACCTTGAAGGAGGGTCCATAGTCAAGTTCCCATATCTCCTCTTTGTAACCATAATATGTGACCTTTTGCCCATTCTCGGTTGCTGCATCAAAGCGGACACCACTGTTTTGGTTGGTGCTCTTTTTACCTTGGGCGATCGTGTAAAATGTATTCCCATTTATCTCGTACCCTTGGAAAGTCGTTATAGTCGAAGATGGTGTCTTGGCCAACATGTACAGCTGATCTACAACAGCATTGTCACTCATTAAATGTTTTCTCAACCAAGCTCGAAAGTCTCCATGTGGGCCTTCCTAATCCAGGATTCGGGCTTCCCGGGTTGTCCGAGCGTAAAATATTTTTGTGTTTCTCAAAGTACGGAGCCACCAAGCTGGAATTGGTCGGAAGCGTGTGGTGTGCTTGATCGAGAGAATGGCCGTCCATACATATCGTTGATTTCCTTCCGATCGTGCCTTTTCCACTTAGTCTCCCTCGTGCCGCGATCGAGGAAGACCAATCGGCTTAAGGTCAGGAACAAAGTCAACACAAAACTCAATTACCTCCTCATTTCCATAGCCCTTGGCGATGCTTCCTTCTGGCCTAGCACGGTTACGAACATATTTCTTTAATATTCCCATGAACCTCTCGAAGGGGAACATATTGTGTAGAAATACAGGACCGAGAATGGAAATCTCTTCGACTAGGTGAACCAGGAGGTGCGTCATAATGTTGAAGAAGGATGGCGGGAACACCAACTCGAAGCGACAAGACATTGGACCACATCGTTACGTAACCGTGGTAGAACTTACGGATTGATTACCTTCGAGAGATTGCATTGAGGAATGCACATAGCTTCACAATGGCTACTCGAACATTTTACGCAGGGAGCCCCCTCAAAGCAATCGGAAGCAATTGCGTCATAATCACGTGGCAGTCGTGAGACTTCAGGTTTTGGAACTTTTTCTCCGCCATGTTTATTATTCCCTTTATATTGGACGAGAATCCAGACGGGACCTTCATACTGCTCAGGCATTCAAAAAATATGACCTTCTCTTCTTTGGTCAGAGCGTAGCTGGCACGACCTTGAAACCATTCCGGATGCCGGTTATCAGGGTCTTTCAAACGTTGCTGGTCCTGCCGTGCTTCCTTTGTATCATTTGTCTTCCCATACACGCCCAAGAAGCTTAGGAGGTTCACACAAATATTCTTCGTAACGTGCATCACGTCGATTGCAGAGCGGACTTCTAGGACTTTCCAATATTCTAGCTCCCAGAATATAGATTTCTTCTTCCACATGGGTGCGTGCCCGTCAGCTCCCTTCGGAATTGATTGTCCGCCAGGACCCTTTCCAAAGATGACTTTCAAATCCTTGACCATATCAAATACCTCAGCACCAGTGCGTTCCGCAGGCTTCGGCCGGTGATCTGCCTTGCCGTTGTAATGCTTGCCTTTCTTTTTTACTGGATGATTTTTCGGAAGAAATCGACGATGCCCAAGATACACGTTCTTCTTACAATTTGGCAAATGTACACTGTCAGTCTCATGTAAGCAGTGCGTGCATGCATTGTATCCCTTATTTGACTGTCCTGAAAGGTTACTAAGAGCAGGCCAATCGTTGATGGTTACGAAAAGCAACGCTCGTAGGTCAAATTCCTCTTCTTTGTGCTCATCCCACACACGGACACCAGGTCTTCCCCACAGCTGTAAAAGTTCATCAACTAATGGCCTTAGGTACACATCGATGTCGTTGCCGGGTTGCTTCGGACCTTGGATGAGCACTGGCATCATAATGAACTTCCGCTTCATGCACAACCAAGGAGGAAGGTTGTAGATGCATAGAGTCACGGGCCAGGTGCTATGGCTGGAACTCTGCTCGCCAAAAGGATTCATGCCATCTGTACTTAGACAAAATCTTATGTTCCTTGCGTCAGCTGCAAAATCTTTAAACTCTCTGTCGATCTTTCTCCATTGCGTTCCATCTGCGGGGTGTCTCAACTCCCCGTCCGACTTACGGTCCTCTTTGTGCCACCGCAACAACTTGGCATGCTCTTTGTTCCTGAACAGATGTTTCAACCGTGGTATTATAGGAGCATACCACATCACCTTGGCGGGAACCTTCTTCCTGGGTTTCTGGCCCTCAACATTGTCACCAGGGTCATCGCCTCTGATCTTATAACGCAATACAGTGCATACCGGGCATTCATTCAAATTCTCGTATTCACCGCGGTAGAGGATGCAGTCGTTGATGCATGCATGTATCTTCAGAACCTCTAAACCTAGAGGGCAGACAACCTTCTTTGCTTCGTACGTATTGGCGGGCAACTCGTTATTCTTTGGAAACATATTCTTCAACATTTTCAGCAAGTTTTCAATGTATATATATACCTCGGCGCCGGAGGTGGTTGCTACTTCCAATTGAAGATCGTCGTTTATCGACGTTTCTTCGGCATCATCTTGCTGACGGCGACCTTCATCTTCACCGTCAAGGTTCAGATAAGAAGAGATATCATCTTCTTCTTGTCCGGTCGGCTCATATGGAATATCGCCTTTTATGATGCCGAATATATGGTCTTCAGCGTCCATATCATAGTTGTCCAGAATCAGGTCAGCTCTATCGTCCGCCATATGTCGATCCACGAAAACATGTAGTAAAAAAATTAATTAAGTGCGAAGGGGGCGGTGGCGGTGGCGAAAGGGCGGTGCCAAAAGGAGGGTCGGCGAGCTGGAAGGGGTGGGAGAGGGTGTCGCGGAAGAGCGCGTGTGTGCGTCGGGAGAGATTGAGGGGCCGGGCGCCGCGGCGCCGCCTAGCTATTGCATGTGTGCGTGTGTGGCGTGCGCCCCCGCCCTAGCTATTTTAAGTCTCAAATTTTAAGTCTTCTTTTAGTTTTTTAAGTCTCAAAATTTTAAGTCTGAAACTTTTAAGTCTCAAATTTTAAGTCTTCTTTTAGTTTTTTAAGTCACAAAATTTTAAGTCTCAATTATTTAGTTAATTTTAAGTCTTAAATTTTAAGTCTAAAATTTTAAGTCTGAAATTTTTAAGTCTCAAATTTTAAGTCTTCTTTTAGTTTTTTAAGTCTCAAAATTTTAAGTCTCAATTATATATTTATTTAGTTAATTTTAAGTCTTAAATTTTAAGTCTTAAATTTTAAGTCTGGAATTTTTAAGTCTGAAATTTTAAGTCTACTTTTAGTTTTTTAAGTCTCAAAATTTTAAGTCTCAATTATATATTTAATTAGTTAATTTTAAGTCTTAAATTTTAAGTCTAAAATTTTAAGTCTGAAATTTTTAAGTCAAATTTTAAGTCTTCTTTCAGTTTTTAAAGTCTCAAATTTTAAGTCTCAATTTTAATTTCGAAATTAACAAGAACTAAAACTAAAAAAAGAAAAAAAATTGGTCGGGCGTGCGCGTTGCTGCGCAGCGCCCTCTCTCTGGCCGGCGGCGCGCCTCGATCTCTGGCCGGCCGGTGGCGCGCGCGGTGCCCTGTACTGTGGCCCGGCCGCCTCTCTCTGGCGGCGGCGCGCCGGGGTGCGCGGCGGCTGCGGCGCGCGGCGCGGCACGCGCGGCGGCGCAGCGGTTACGTGTTTGGCGACGGGCCACGTACGGCGGTGGCGCGCGGCGGCGATCGAGGAGGCGTCGGCGGCGAAGGCGCGGCGGCGTCTGCGTCGAGGAGGCGTCTCGGCACGGTGTCTGCGTCGGCGGCGGTCTGCGTCGTCGAGGTCGATCTCCAAGCAGCGCGCGCCTGACGGTTCGAGGAAGAAGAAGAACTGGCCGCGCCGTTCGCGCGCGCCAGTATTTATAGGCCCCCCCTTTAGTCGCGGTTGGGGAGGCGACCCGCGACTAAAGGGCAACCTTTAGTCGCGGTTGGGAGGCGACCCGCGACTAAAGGCTTTTTCGCCGGCTTTTCGTTCACAAGACAGACCTTTAGTCGCGGTTGGGAGGCCAACCGCGACTAAAGGTGTTTTTCAAATTACTTTTTGTTTTCCAAATGTTAAAAATACAAATAATATATCAATAAATTCAGAAAAATAAAACTAATTCATTTCAAAATCATAAAATACAAATAATATATCAAAAAATTCAGAAAAATGAAACTAATTCAATTCAAAATGTTAAAAATACAAATAATATATCAATAAATTCAGAAAAATAAAACTAATTCATTTCAAAATCATAAAATACAAATAATATATCAAAAAATTCAGAAAAATGAAACTAATTCAATTCAAAATGTTAAAAATACAAATAATATATCAATAAATTCAGAAAAGTAAAACTAATTCATTTCAAAATGATAAAATACAAATAATATATCAAAAAATTCAGAAAAACAAAACTAATTCAATTCAAAATGTTAAAAATACAAATAATATATCAAAAAACTCAGAAAAATAAAACTAATTCATTTCCCGCCACTTTCTTCCCGCCAGTTCTTTCCCGCCTCTTTCTTCCCGCCTCTTTCTTCCCGCCAATTTCTTCCCGCCACTTTCTTCCCGCCACTTTCTTCCCGCCACTTTCTTCCCGCCTCTTTCTTCCCGCCGCTTTCTTCCTGCCTCCTGTCTTCCCGCTCCCATTTTTCCCGCCATTTCTCACTACATATATGTAGCCCGGCTTGGCCAGCATTATCACATCTCTACAATCTCTCATGGCTTCCACCGCACCCACTCTAACCTACCAGCAGGTGGAGGAGCTTTGCGCCTCGAACTACCCTTGCCCACCGGGCTACCGCGTCCCCGCCGGCTGGAGCCTAAGCGCCGACGGCGTGCCGGTCCCTCCCGTCCCTCAGGGTACTGCGTGCCGGGCGGCCATCACGAACCACTACTACCTCGACCTCACGCCGGAGCAGCGGATGAATCCCCGCTGGCATCCCGATAACCAGCATCCTGGGGACGCCTTCTTCATCAATCGGCGTGCGCGGGCGCTCGCCAGGTATGAGGAGGACGGTCTGCCTCCTGGGAACTTCCACGAGGCCGGCCGTCGGCTATGGTGGTACGGCCGGACTCTGCAGAGCGTCATGGACTACATCACGGCCGGCGATATCCCCCGCCTGCGCTACCCTCAGTTCGAGCCACGAGCGCCGCCCGACGACAGCGACGACAGCAGCGACGACGACGGCGGCAACCTAGAAGGCGACGACTACCAGTACAACGGCGGCGGCTATGAAGACTACGAGTATGCATATTATACGCCTAGGCAGGAGTATGACTGAATCACTCCAAATTTCATGTATCATCAGTGCTATCTCGAATCAATCGAATCATTCGAAAATGGACACGAAAACACATCACGGATAATATAATTCACGTGATACATGAAACAAAGTTTGGTACAATAAATTATTACACATCATTTCTTCCCTTGTGTCCCTGCTTGCTTACGATTGTGCCGTATCCATGGAGCATCCTCATCATTTAACTTAATGCTTGGATCGGTGTTCACTTTGAAGGGCGGAATTTCAGCAAACATATTATAATCTTCTGACATGTCTGTCTTGTCCTCCACTCCCACGATGTTTCTTTTCCCTGAAAGAACAATGTGGCGTTTTGGATCATCGCATGATGTACTGATCATTTTCTTATCTTTCCGTTTCCTCGGTTTGCTACTCATGTCCTTCAGATAGAAAACCTGAGCGACATCTTTCGCTAGGACGAATGGTTCGTCAAGGTAACCAAGATTGTTGAAATCCACCATTGTCATTCCGTATTGCTGGTCCACCTTTACCCCACCTCCTGTTAGCTTGAACCATTTGCACCGGAACAAAGGGACCTTGAAGGAGGGTCCATAGTCAAGTTCCCATATCTCCTCTTTGTAACCATAATATGTGACCTTTTGCCCATTCTCGGTTGCTGCATCAAAGCGGACACCACTGTTTTGGTTGGTGCTCTTTTTACCTTGGGCGATCGTGTAAAATGTATTCCCATTTATCTCGTACCCTTGGAAAGTCGTTATAGTCGAAGATGGTGTCTTGGCCAACATGTACAGCTGATCTACAACAGCATTGTCACTCATTAAATGTTTTCTCAACCAACTGCCGAAAGTCTCCATGTGGGCCTTCCTAATCCAGGATTCAGGCTTCCCCGGGTTGTCCGAGCGTAAAATATTTTTGTGTTTCTCAAAGTACGGAGCCACCAAGCTGGAATTGGTCAGAACTGTGTGGTGTGCTTCAGTCAGAGAATGGCCGTCCATACATATCGTTGATTTCCTTCCGATCGTGCCTTTTCCACTTAGTCTCCCCTCGTGCCGCGATCGAGGAAGACCAATCGGCTTAAGGTCAGGAACAAAGTCAACACAAAACTCAATTACCTCCTCATTTCCATAGCCCTTGGCGATGCTTCCTTCTGGCCTAGCACGGTTACGAACATATTTCTTTAATATTCCCATGAACCTCTCGAAGGGGAACATATTGTGTAGAAATACAGGACCGAGAATGGAAATCTCTTCGACTAGGTGAACCAGGAGGTGCGTCATAATGTTGAAGAAGGATGGCGGGAACACCAACTCGAAACTGACAAGACATTGGACCACATCGTTCTGTAACCGTGGTAGAACTTCTGGATTGATTACCTTCTGAGAGATTGCATTGAGGAATGCACATAGCTTCACAATGGCTACTCGAACATTTTCTGGCAGGAGCCCCCTCAAAGCAATCGGAAGCAATTGCGTCATAATCACGTGGCAGTCGTGAGACTTCAGGTTTTGGAACTTTTTCTCCGCCATGTTTATTATTCCCTTTATATTGGACGAGAATCCAGACGGGACCTTCATCTTGCTCGGGCATTCAAAAAATATGACCTTCTCTTCTTTGGTCGGGCGTAGCTGGCACGACCTTGAAACCATTCCGGATGCCGGTTATCAGGGTCTTTCAAACGTTGCTGGTCCTGCCGTGCTTCCTTTGTATCATTTGTCTTCCCATACACGCCCAAGAAGCTTAGGAGGTTCACACAAATATTCTTCGTAACGTGCATCACGTCGATTGCAGAGCGGACTTCTAGGACTTTCCAATATTCTAGCTCCCAGAATATAGATTTCTTCTTCCACATGGGTGCGTGCCCGTCAGCTCCCTTCGGAATTGATTGTCCGCCAGGACCCTTTCCAAAGATGACTTTCAAATCCTTGACCATATCAAATACCTCAGCACCAGTGCGTTCCGCAGGCTTCGGCCGGTGATCTGCCTTGCCGTTGTAATGCTTGCCTTTCTTTTTTACTGGATGATTTTTCGGAAGAAATCGACGATGCCCAAGATACACGTTCTTCTTACAATTTGGCAAATGTACACTGTCAGTCTCATGTAAGCAGTGCGTGCATGCATTGTATCCCTTATTTGACTGTCCTGAAAGGTTACTAAGAGCAGGCCAATCGTTGATGGTTACGAAAAGCAACGCTCGTAGGTCAAATTCCTCTTCTTTGTGCTCATCCCACACACGGACACCAGGTCTTCCCCACAGCTGTAAAAGTTCATCAACTAATGGCCTTAGGTACACATCGATGTCGTTGCCGGGTTGCTTCGGACCTTGGATGAGCACTGGCATCATAATGAACTTCCGCTTCATGCACAACCAAGGAGGAAGGTTGTAGATGCATAGAGTCACGGGCCAGGTGCTATGGCTGGAACTCTGCTCGCCAAAAGGATTCATGCCATCTGTACTTAGACAAAATCTTATGTTCCTTGCGTCAGCTGCAAAATCTTTAAACTCTCTGTCGATCTTTCTCCATTGCGTTCCATCTGCGGGGTGTCTCAACTCCCCGTCCGACTTACGGTCCTCTTTGTGCCACCGCAACAACTTGGCATGCTCTTTGTTCCTGAACAGATGTTTCAACCGTGGTATTATAGGAGCATACCACATCACCTTGGCGGGAACCTTCTTCCTGGGTTTCTGGCCCTCAACATTGTCACCAGGGTCATCGCCTCTGATCTTATAACGCAATACAGTGCATACCGGGCATTCATTCAAATTCTCGTATTCACCGCGGTAGAGGATGCAGTCGTTGATGCATGCATGTATCTTCAGAACCTCTAAACCTAGAGGGCAGACAACCTTCTTTGCTTCGTACGTATTGGCGGGCAACTCGTTATTCTTTGGAAACATATTCTTCAACATTTTCAGCAAGTTTTCAAATGCCGAGTCAGCTACACCTGCCTGTGCCTTCCATTTCAGCAAATCCAGTGTGCAGCCCGGCTTTTTCAGACCATCATCGCATCCGGGGTACAGCGCCTTTCTGTGATCCTCTAACATGCGATCCAAATTCTCCCTCTCCTTTTCAGTTTCGCAGCGACTCCGTGCATCAGCAATGGTCCGACCAAGATCATCAACGGGCTCATCACGTGCCTCTTCTTGATCACCTTCCCCTTCACCTTCCCCACCTTCAGCATCATCCATGAAAGTATCACCGAAATGATCAAGATAGCTCTCATCGATGTCATCCCCTTCTTCATCTTCTTCCATTATAACCCCTCTTTCTCCATGCTTGGTCCAACAATTATAGCTTGGCATGAAACCATGCCGAATCAGGTGCAGGTGAACTTCCCTTGACGAAGAGTAACCCTTCTGATTCTTACAGTCAACACATGGACAGATAACAAAACCCCCCTGCTTGTTCGCATTAGCCACTACGAGGAAATCTTTCAAACCCGTAGTGAATTCGCCGGAGAGTCGGCTAGCGTACATCCATTGCCGATTCATCTGCATTATTATAATACAAAATATATAATTAACCATCATGCATTTGTTAAACTAAATACAAATTAAACAATGAACTACACACATATGCATATTTTATCAATGACACATATATATGAAAGGTTCAAGTTGTTGCTAACCGCGATCGAGGAGGAAAAAATAAATGAGGAAGCTCGATCAAGTGTGGCTCCGACACTTCATATCATGTTTGTTTCATGCTCTTGGGACATTTCATCAAACACCTTGTGTGCATAAGAGGAGCCAAAAGCAAACCCTACACCCCCTTGTGAAGTTTGTGAAGAGAAGTGGCACCAAATGGCTAAGTGATATGGGCTGAGTGGTATATATAGGGGAGGGGCTTTAGTCGCGGTTGTCCACCAGCTGGCCACCGAGCGCCCTGGGCCCAGGCCTTTGGTCGCGGTTCGCCACAAGGGCCGCGACTAAAGGTCCCATTGGTCGCGGTTCTTGCATATCCGCGACTAATGGGCCTGTCCGGAAGGCCTTTTTTCTACCAGTGTTGGCTACGTGTAGGATTTTTTATATCTATCTATTATATAATTAAAACACAAGATAAATAGCGCCTCAGATTTAGCACTTGAAAAAGAAAGGCTCAGATTTAAAGGAAAAAAGAAAAAATTACCCACCGTTGCCATTATTAAAATAATTATAGTGTATCCTCTCACATCGTTACCTTTTCCTTTCTTCACGTCGTGGCCACCGCAAGACACCTAGATAGATTCAAAATCGAATAGTAGAACGATGTTTTGTCTGGCCTGATGAACATCTGTCATGATTGTGATCTTGCGTGACAAGACAAGTTTATCTTGCCGTTGGATTTAGCTAGGTCTGGCACGCGGAGCCAAATTCGATTAGTAGCACAAGAAGATCTTCTCCGGCCGGAGAACATCGGCCACGATCTTGATCTCCGGCCGGAGAACATCGCACTGCTACCGCTTCATGAGTTGGCCAAGATTCAATTGTACATTAAGATCCTTACTATGTGGTGCAATCTGTATGATTCAATCGGAAAAGCGCACTATTTTGCTGCATGATCACTACCCTAATATTTTTCACGAGATGGGACATGGCGATCTCCCGTTATGGCGCAGGTATCGGAGAGGAGGCGGTCGTCCCGAGCATTCGACCAGGCGATGACCCACACACAAGCCTACTTCGTTGTGCCAAGGTGTCAAGCCACGCCAACGAGATGGAGAGCGATGATCGATCTAGCTCCCGTCGGAGGCCGCGTTGCAAGCATCGAACAGGAGGCGCGGTCGACCTAGCGATCATGACAGATAGCCACGGCCAGCACCGAATAGGAGGGATTCGGCCTGGACCAGTTCCGGCTTATCGAAACTGCACCAGATGAATGCACCACATATATTCGAGCTACATGGCAGTCGATGGAGGCGATGCGCTGCAGCAACGGAGGAAAAGCTGAGCGGTCAGGTAAGTGTGTGATTTACGTATCAGTTAGATATGTATGATTTTCAACTAAATAGATAAGCTACTGACTCACGTCCAATGAAAATCTCAATATATATCTCATGTCAGAACTAGGGATTCCATAAACTAAATCATCATCGGTGTGTAGAAAACTTTGATGTTTACAAGTATCTTAACATACTATTTAATTTCGTTGCAGGTTTCTTCATATAAATTTCTTTTTTAGACTATGGATCATCTCAATCATTGATCTTCAGCGATTGGCAGTGGAACAAACTGGTATATAAAAGGTATGTAAATTACTTTGGATCATCTATCACCGATTCTGAATCTCAGGGAGAGGAAATATTGTGTATGTTAATTCTACATTATTGCGACTCTGTATCACTACTAACCCACGGTCTAAAATACAGTTCAAATACAATCATATAAAGCAATTGAAGATTTATTGTCTATCACCAGAGATGATATTACAAATGACAGAATAATTTAACAGGCAAGTATACTTCGTAAAATAAGTACATGTGATAGTGGTATAAGAAAATAAATTTTAAAAACATTCTGAACCAATACGGTCCCATTTTCTATGCCATGGTTTCAGAGTTGCGCAAAGCTTCTATAACCAATTGGATCTTCATCATTTGAGTTAACGTATTTATGCACTTACATAAATTCTATATTTCATACTCACAGAACATGTTCATGATAGCGTTTCCATTTAAAAATTAGATATCTTGGCGAGCGGTAAAAATAAGATTCTTAAAGTAATTTTTGTGTTAGGAAAATAAATAACCGATGATTTTTTTTTTTTTTTTTGCATTAGCATGTCGGTTTGGGTGGAATCGTGGGCACGTGCAACACGATTTGCTACGAGGAAGTATACTCACCTATAAAGTTGTTTTGCCAATATCAATAATATAAATTTTCATTTACCGAGTTTTTGTGCAAATGACCTTTGATATAAATATGATACTAAAAATGAAGAACTAGGCTGATAAAGTGTATAACAAAAACATGCGGCAATCTTAGTCTTGAGTCAAATAAACTTACAACATATTTACTTTATGTATCAAATTATATTCATGATTTTACAAATGGAAAGAATGTAACAACAAGAACAAATAAAATTATATAAAATCTAGCTGCCCAAATGCGCGGGCCATCCTGCTAGTTTAATTTGAAAGTTTAAACTATGATTTTCGATTTTTTGAAAATAGAGAGATGTAGCTCGGCCTCCTCTGTAGCTTCTGGCGTTCGTCAAAAGTTTAATTTTATTGTATCAAATGCATACACGTACTACTAGTGTGTTGTCTTGTCGATCGACCTGACGCCTGTCTTTGCACTGATACAACACGGTCACATGGCACTGGCGGACGTGTCTGCGTTGCCTTTGGCGTGCTCCATCCATGAATCAATGCTCCGTTCAGCTCTGATAAAAGCTCGCTCGTACCGACTAGACCTTTCAGCCCTGTGCACTGTATTAATGCGAACGGGCATCTTCCGGTATGACCAAGCTGACTCATGGCGAGACTTGTCTGCGAAATCGACAAAAATAACCCTTGGGCGAAAGGATTGGCAAAAATGGACCGTCGGCGAAACTATTTCGCGAAACTAACCCTCGAGTGCCGCGCCTGTCAACAGGGCTTTGCAATCATCCGTGCCACGCCCTAGTTCTCGGCGCGGCAGGAGTGCCAGCGTGGCCAGGCGGGCCCCGGTGCGCGGTAGTGCAACGCCCCGGGCCAGGGCGCGGCACGTAGACGTGCAACGCCGGCACCTGGTGTAACATCCCAAGTTTTCAACAATAATAAAGCAAGTGAGAGTTCAATTACTCAAAATTTACAACAAACAAAAACTTTTCTATGCATATAGTGTCACATATAGATTCATGCATATAGTAATATTTCTTTTGTGCAATTTCCATGATGAGTGTTAGCATTGTTGATCTATTACTATGTGAACCCTAATCAAGATCACCAAACCCTAAATTGAGGAGAAATACAGAAAATATGAAAAATCCCATAATCACTCACATACACCATATGCAACAATGCAAATCCTTCACTAAGGCCATAATTGCTTGCTTCCTTGCTTCTAAAATGTTTCAATATGATAAACTAACACAATTGCATCTTTGGATCATGAATCAAATCAAGAAAAATAAGGATTTCAACATACATGTGATAATGGTCATTTGGGTGAAAAATATTTTCTTCACCACTTTGCACCCCTGTAATTCTTAAAACCTAATCTAAACTTTGTCAACCAAAGCCATGTCATCCAAGACCATGTCAAGGTGAGTACTTTTCATGTTGACCACCATGGCCAGAGTTGACTAGGTTGACCAGAATTTAATTGCCAAAACAGGATCTGAGAAGAAAAACAAGATCACCTCAAATTTGAAACTCTGCAATTCTTTTCCAAAATGATTACCACCACCACCAATACTTCACTCTAATTATATAAAAGAGATTCACCAAAAAGATCTGCAAAATTCAAAGAAAAGTCTCTTGCGGCCATTCTGTCGAACAGGTTGCAGGCAGCTTTTCCAATTGTAGTTACATGCTATTGTCCAGCAGATTTGAGCCTAAACCACTTTGCAATGGTGATCATTAGCTAGTTCTACATCCCCTGCCTCTAGCCCAGTACAAGCATGGACGATTAAAGTCGAGGAAAAACACAAACAAATGCAAACCCACACCATGCCGGCCACCTTTGGCATCTCCACCTCTAGCCCTCGTTTTAACCCGTGCCATTGTCCTGGAGCATCTACACTGCATAAGGACACCAACGGTACAGCACACTCGATCGATCGTGCACGGCCCTGCCCAGAACAGCCATGCCCAAAACGATGCCAGTACACGCCCATGCCGTGGTCACCGCGCTCTGGAGCGCGCCAGGACGCCGTGCACTCGAACGCGATCGTCCTCGCCCTGCATCCCTACCGCCGCGTCTAGCCTCCACTCCAAGCCCTCTACGCACTAGACATGCTCAAGCACCGCCCAGGGCCTTGTCACCGTCGTCCTCATCGCCGACGTACCGCGGGTACTGCAATGATTTCTGCAAACGCTCGAGCTCTCCCGTCGCCCTTTTCTCTGCGCCAATACACGTTGAGCATCGCCAGGACACCGCCTATCGATAGCCGTCCTTCACTTGCCCTTTGGAGCGCCAGAAGCGCCGCGCCATGGCCGCTCCTCCACAGCACCCCACGGCCACCATCGGCCGCTATAAATAGCGACGATCGGCTCCTCCCTTCAGCACCCAACTCACTCCCCTCTCCTCACTGAGCACTACTCCACAATCAATTTCATCCATCGCCGCCGGAGACGCTCGAATTGCGAGCTCGAGTCCGCCGGAGCCCGCGGAAGCCCTGCTTCAATTGACGCCTCCCCGAGCGTCACGACTGCGCCAGTAGCTTCCTCATCGACGACAGCTTCTCCGCGCACACTGCCAGAGTCCTGCACCGGCCTGGTAAGCCCTCCGACCCCCTACCCATGCCCTGAGCTCGCCGGAATCCCGCCGGGGACGACGACACACACCAGCCGTTGATCAGCCTCTTGATCCGACGCTTCTCATCGCTCGTACCGCTTCGGCGTGTTATGAGGCGCTGACGAGTGGCCCCCACCTGTCAGCCGCAGCCCACCCGCACCCGTTGTTTGCCGGAGCGCACGTGTCTGTTTAAATCGTTTCGGCCCAGTAGCTTTCCCGCCCAAGCCCAGAATTCAAATAAATGTTTAAACTTAATTTGATTTGTGCTGCAGATGGTTTAGTAAAAATTGAATAGTTTGAAATCTGCCAAACCAAAACTAGCAAACTTTATATCATTGGAAATCTCATGAAATTATCTAACTAATGCCACTGGCCTCATGTCCAAATTCGTATTAAATATTAAATGACAAAAATAACAAGGCAGGGCCTTTTCTAACTTCAAATAATTATTAAAAATAATCTATAAATGATTTTAAGTTGATTCCAATTCTAATAAATCCCAAATGATGTCATTTAATTGATTATGCAATAATATAGCCATGTTAGGTGTATGATCATGGACTGGATCAAATAAGATAGCTATGTAGTTAATTCTAGAACAATTAAACTTGGAATTTAAATTTAATGAATAGTATGAGAGCTACTCTCTCATTTAAATCTTGATCCTAAGTAATATAACCAGGGGAAATGACCTAGGCTAATGAACCTCTGATAAGTATTACTTAGAGATTTTAATACATTTAAAATAATAGTATGATAACATGTGTAGTGTAGCACTTTAATTAAATTGGACTCACATGTAATAGATATGAAATGTTGACTTGGGTCAACCTATATTTCATACCTGATTATTATATGAAGAGATTAAATCTTATTATGAAGTAAAGAGAAGAAATGAATTTCTCTAAAAATCTACATATCTAATTTTGAGAAATAAGAATAATGAGAGGAAATTATTCCTCTACTAAATAAGAATGTATCCAATAAATCACCATGCCATGTTTGATTGATCATAGGACTAGAGTGTGAACTCTTTGAGTGTTCCTAGTTTAGCATGTGAGTTTGGTTTAGTATTTATACCTCGTATTCGTATATAGACGCTAGTAACGAGGATTATCAAGAGGAGGAGGCCTACTCCCAAGAAGAGGAAGAGCACTTTGATCACTACTCAGCTCAAGGCAAGCTAACCCTTGCTAAATACAAATGCTTAGCTCTACAAGAGCAAAGGCATCATCACACTTTACTTCTATGTATTACCTATCCCATGTTTTTATTTCAATTTTACTTTGGTTTATTTATTTCAAAGTACTTTTGATTTATGAGTCACCATGTATAGAATAGAACAATACTTGGTTTAGATGAACACCACTCAAGCTAGATAGCACCCCTCATATAGTTGCTATTGCTAAATTATTAAAATTTGACTACTCTAGATGGGAACAAGTGGATTTGATATAAAATTGAAACCTTGGAATATGACCAAGAGAAGATGGTGATTTTTGATATAAACCTGATATGGTTTTGAATGCGATACCTTTCCAATTATACTAGTACCCCCACAATACCTGATTATGGGTAGGGCTTAACTAGAAACTTGTGTATTTTAGTATGGGTTCCCTCTAAACAAGCATCATAGGGGTTACGCTGAGGCTGCCTCCGTATGAGAGAATGATGTGAATATGAGGTGAATGTACGACCCAAGCCCTGTGCAGTTCCCGGGTTAACAGTTGGTTCTCACCGGGAGGCCAAGCTCATGGGGAGAGGTGCCTATACTAGGACATATAAGTGAAAGGTTATGATTGATAATCCGCGTACTGAGTTACGATGCTTCGGGGTTATCCTCGACGGATGAAATCAATAGTTGTGGCACAAGAGTACAACCTCTGCAGAGTGTTAAATCTATTCGAATAGCCGTGTCCGCGGTTACGGACGGTTGGAAGGGCCATACTACTTCCGTTATCAGGATTTATGTTAAAATAATAATGGTGATTGATGAATTGTCTTGAATCCCAAATGAATTGTGGGAATGACACTAATGTTCCCACTTGAGTTAGTCCATTAAATAATGAGGATTTTAATAAATGTTTATTCAAAGAAAACTTGGCTTTATGCAAATAAACTTAGAGCTTAGTACCCACTACAAGAAAAGTTCTGATAGACAACGTCCCAAAATCGTCAACTAAGGGGCATTTTTCGTCGCCTATGGGCCTAACCCGACGATATGGGTTCCGTTGTGGAAACTGCGTCAGGCAAAGTCCAACGACGATTTTTTCGGTCCGTCGCGCTTGGGCGCCCTTCCGCCACGGAAAATCGGACCGTTGCGGAAGTGTTTTCGGGAGCCCGTTGACTGCTGACGTCATGCAAACTGACACGTGGCGGGCAGTTGCGCCGATTAACGGCGTTAACCGGCTGAAACCCCGTGGTAGATGGTAGGCCCACACGAGGCCTGCCACGTCTTAAGCGGGCCGGGCCAGATGACATAGTTTGACCGGTCAACTATATAGCTGGGCTGGTCCATTAGTTACGTGGGCCGGGCCTAACCTCTAAGGTTGACTGGTCAAAACTTAAATGGGCCGGCCCATTTAACATGTGGGGTCCACCTTACAGCAACTGGGCCGGCCCATTTAGTGTGTGGGGTCCACCGTATAGCAAGTGGGCCGGCCCAACAAGCTAGTGGGCCGGGCCAAAAACACAGGTGGGTCCCACTTTCCAGTTAAAGGGTCGGCCCATTTAGTTTGTGGGGTCCACCATATAGCAAGTGGGCCGGCCCAACAAAATAGTGGGCCGGGCCAAAAACACAGTGGGGTCCCACTTTCAGCTAAAGGGCCGGCCCATTTAGTTTGTGGGGTCCACCATATAGCAAGTGGGCCGGCCCAACAAAATAGTGGGCCGGGCCAAAAACACAGGTGGGTCCCACTTTCCTGTTAAAGGGCCGGCCCATTTAGTACGTGGGGTCCACCATATAGCAAGTGGGCTGGCCCAGCAAGATAGTGGGCCGGGCCAAAAACACAGGTGGGTCCCACTTTCCTGTTAAAGGGCCGGCCCAATTAGTATGTGGGGTCCACCATATAGCAGGTGGGCCGGCCCAACAAGATAGTGGGCCGGGCCAAAAACACAGGTGGGTCCCACTTTCCTCTTAAAGGGCCGGCCCATTTAGTATGTGGGGTCCACCACAAAAGCAAATGGGCTGGCCCAACAAATTAGTGGGCCGGGCCAAAAGCACAGGTGGGTCCCACTTTCCTGTTAAAGGGCCGGCCCAATTAGTATGTGGGGTCCACCATATAGCAGGTGGGCCGGCCCAATTAGTTTGTGGGGTCCACCATATAGCAGGTGGGCCGGCCCAACAAGATAGTGGGCCTGGCCAAAAACACAGGCGGGTCCCACTTTCCTCTTAAAGGGCCGGCCCATTTAGTATGTGGGGTCCACCACAAAAGCAATTGGGCTGGCCCAACTAAGTAGTGGGTGGGGTCCACCTTAAAGCAAGTGGGCCAGCCCAACTAGAGTGTGGGGTCCACCGTCAATCAAATGGGCTGGCCCAATAAGTAAGTGGGCCAGCCCAATAAGTAAGTGGGCCAGCCCAATAAGTAAGTGGGCCAGCCCGTTTAGTTGCTGTTTATATGCTGGCATAATATGGGCTTTAGGAATTTGCGGGCAGGCACATATGTGGTTTCGCTTAAATGGGCCGTTTAAGGGATGGGAATTCGTGATTTAGATACTGAGAATATTTACGCAGCATTGATTTCTGTCGGATAGCCTCACTTACCACAAGCACCAAAGAAAAAATGCGCGAAAGAACTATAAAAACTAACTAAATATTACATCAGCTGCAAGGCATTGAAAAAATATTACAGAACCCAGAGAAATTGAATGGTAATTAAACCTAGCAATACAATGAAGCGATCCGGCAATCTTTTAAGTTGTCCATGCAGCACCTATATCTGAAACAAAGACATTACAAGTTAAGACAGCAACAATGGAAAGGCAAAGACACTACAATATTGTTTGCCAAAGAATTTGGAACTCATCATTTCGTCGTTATAACAAGATCATTGTAATGTGCACAATAAGCAAACAAAGAGTGCATGCCGCATACCAACAGCCAATATAACAGAGCATGTTAGAATGAAACAAATAGACTTACTACTGTCGAGTCCCATGCAAACCAACATGTTCAGGGAGTACAAAATTGGCATGAACAACAGAGTAGCAGGCTATAAATTTTGTAACAACGACTGAGCAAGATGAAGTTATGATGGCTACATCTACAGAGCAGGGAATGTAAACCAAAAAATAGAAGTTACGATGGCAAAAGCTAAAGAGGAGGGAATGTGAACCAACATGTGCCAAGTGCAATTACTTCATTTTGGCCGTGAACTAAATAATACTCCTGAACTTATAGTGAAGGGGATGCAAATCAAGATGTTTCGGGATATAAACTTGTAATGAGCAACACATAGAGGATAGTTGATGCTGGAGCTTAGGATGGACCAGATACAGAATATAGTGGGATCACCTGTGAACTTGTATAAGAGGGAATGCAAACCAATATGTTCAGCTTTCCATATGTGAGCGTCATGCCAAGTCAGAGAAACAAGTCAATAATGCAGCTTTTGAAGAACAAGATGGCACGCAAAATTATTATATAGTAGTTTGACCAGTTTAGTTGTACTCGAGGCTGGATCGCCGAGTGCTAGCATGCCAAACTACGTCCTTCGGTTGTTAGCTTACAATGAACTAGATACAAAACAATGGCATCACCCGTAGTACAGGGAATGCAAGCCAACATGTTCATGGAGTAAAAAATTGGCACAAACAACATAGTAGCAGGCCATAATTTTTGTAACAACGACTGAGCAAGATAAAGTTATGATGGCTAGATCTACAGAGCAGGGAATGTAAACCAAATATAGAAGTTACGATGCCAAAAGCTATAGAGCAGGGAATGCGAACCAACATGTGCAATTACTTAAAATTGGCCATGAACTAAATAATAGCAGGATGTTACTATAATACCTACAGTATAATTTTTGTAACAACGACTGAGCAAGATAGAAGTTATGATGGCTACATCTACAGAGCAGGGAATGCAAACCAAAATGTTCAATCGCTTAAAGTTAGCAATGAAGTAGAAAATAGCAACGTGTTACGGTCATAGCTAGGAATGAACTAAAAGAGCTTCAGACAAACAAGCATCTGAACCCAGAACATGGCGCTAAAACAAGGGACTTACATTAGGAGAAGCACTCTGTGGGAGTCACAGCAGATCTTCCTGGGGTTGATAGATCCGGTGATGAAGTACGCTACATGTGCTACTTGGGGTTGGAGAGACGGCCATTACACTTCATGGTTACTCATCTCATCTGCAAAAACGTAACGGCGCGTCGTTAGCACAAACAGGTTCCCCCAAGATTAAACAAGAACTTGCAGGCAAGCAATAGAAAAGCGACAGTAGAAGAGTTTAGATCATGCACGGCGCCGGTGAAGCAGATCCGGTTCATGCACAGCGGTGTCGGTGAGCAAGATACGATGCGGTGGACGACGGATCCGGCGAAGCGGCTCCGGTGGGGTGGACGATACCGCAGCTGAAGCGACTGCGGTAGACTGCTGGATGAGCATATGGTTTCGAGGTTCGGCGGGGATGATCCGGTCCGGTTGATGACGGCGTCGATGAAGCGGCTCCGGCAGGCAGCCGGATGACGAGGATCGCGAGGGCTCGGGTAGGCCAGGGAAGTCCGGCGGGGATGTTCCGGTGCGGTGGTCGTGGAGGTGGTAGAGAGAGGGACTTGAGAAGTTCCGGTGGGTGGTCTCAGATGAGAGACTGAGGGAAATGAATTTTTTTGGGAGGGTATCCGGGGCTAGGGAGGTGGTGATCCAAAAAATGACGGCCAGACCCCCCCCACCAACCGACTTTGCTGTCATCTCCACAGGGGTAGAATCGGAATTTGGAAGCGTGTGAAATTTTTGTATTTTGTGGGCGGGAAGTTTTGCCGCTATGAGATTTTGAATTTCGCTAAGGTACAAGTATAATGATAAAAAATTGTGAGACCGTACTAGTACCTCTGTTCAAGGCCGACTGTAAAATCAAATCATCATCAAGTTGAACATCGGTTACTACCATGATCATCATCGGACACAGATCTGGTGACATGCACCTGAAATTGGTGCATTCGTTGCAAAGTATAATGCTAAAAAAATTAGTGACCGTACTAGTACTTCTGTTCAAGCCCGAGTGCAACATCAAATCATCATCACGTTGATAATTTGTTACCACGATCATGATCTATCTCTAAATTTGGCGCATCCGCTAAATCTGGCAAACTATAATGATAAAGAAATTGTGAGACAGTAGTAGTACTTCTGTTCATGGTCGAGTGCAACATCAAATCATCATCACGTTTAAAATTTGTTACCATGATCATGATCTACCTCTGAAAATGGGCGCATCCTCTAAAACTTGCAAAGTATAATGATACAAAATTGTGAGACCGTACTAGGACTTATGTTCAAGGTCGAGTGCAACATCAAATCATCATTACATTGAAAAGTGTGTTACCATGATCATGATCTATCTTCTAATTTGGCGCATCCGCTAAATCTCGCAAAGTATAATGATAAAAAATTGTGAGAATGTACTAGTACTTATGTTCAAGGCCGAGTGCAGGATCAAATCATCATCACGTTGAAATTCGTTACAACGATCATGACATATCTCTAAAATTGGTGCATCCGCTAAATCTCGCAAAGTATAATGATAAAAAAAATTGTGAGACTGTACTAGTACTTGTGTTCAAGGCCGAGTGCAGGATCAAATCATCATCACGGTGAAATTTATTACAACGATCATGACATATCTCTTAAATTGGCGCATCCGCTAAATCTTGCATGTGGCGCATCTCTGTGCGGAGCAACAGGCCGGTGCTATCAAGGTTGAGGCGTCAGTAGCGTCATTGGGCTCTCCTTTTTTGATAGATCTTCTACATGGCGTGGCGCACCGCCCGTCGAGAAGCAGTCACATGTGATACCGAGGTGGAGACGTCGCCGGCATCCTCGAGGCGCGGCCGCCCTTCTATGAGCCAGCGTCGACTCAAGGTATATATGAATCCATGCGTTGTCGCGCCCCTTCTTCCGATGAAGTGGGGTGCCTTAGATTTATTGTTCTTCTCTTACGATTATTTCGAGCCGAACATGTGTGCTCTTTCTCTGAATATATTGCTTGAAAAGCTAACCAAGTTAATTAAATTCACTTCATTCTTAATCTTGCGTGCTAATTCTGTTATTTTTGCTGGCAGTGGTGCGTGCAAGGAGATTTATTTGTGGGTGTGCTGAGCTGTTAGGCCTAAGTCATCCTCAGCTTAACGAGGCCTCAGCTTAACACATAAAAAAGGTGTTCAATCTCGCCCACAATGTCCTTTTCTTTCCTCTTCCTTTATTGGAACTTGTTTTGCACACAAGGAAAGTGGCACGTGTAATGTGAGTAAAACCCTCTTAGCCAAAATCAGCTACAAGCAAGATTTTCTGTATTGTAGATGCCCCAATTGACTCTAATCCCCAATGTAGTCTTTTTTTTATGTCAGTATAGACTTCTTTACATGGCATGCATTTGCCTAATGAGCAGCATTGTATTGCCATTCTAGCCAACCTGATCGATATGTCAAGCTTCATGCACGAGATGCCATGTTTAATTTACTCCCTCACTCCGATCCATATTTCTTGGTGTACAATGAATGTGAATCGAAGGGAGTACTTTTCTTAGATACTAGTAGTACTATACCATTTCAAAAAAAAAATACTAGTACTACTACATCACAAATGCATCAAAAGAGTACTACCATCACAAGACCACCACGGTTGTACTAGTAGAGTTTAATACTGAACTTCCAAAGGGAATAAGATTACACATATGAACTTTAAACAGGACCAGGAGCATGAGGGCCAGCAGCAGGGGCGTTGACTGGGAACAAGCCAGGCAAGACGTAATTCTGGAGGAAGAGGCCATATGCTGCGTGCTTGGCCTTGGTTGCAGGGCGGTGCTTCCCCGATGTACTTAGGCCTACACCCGTCGCATGCTGGATCAGGCTGCGGATGTCCTTCTGGAGGATTTTGCCACAGAATGGGCAAAATAGCTCCCCGCGCTTGCGGAAACGAATTTCACCACCCTTCAGCCGCTTCAGAACGCAGCGGCTCTTCTGGTCCCTGCGCTCCTTGTTGTCGTCCATGTCGTCAGAATATTCCTGTGAATTATAAAGTACATAATAATCAGGTGCTTAATGACAGATCGAATAAATACTGCACTATCATAAGCAAACCTTAGAAACCCTAAAATTAAATGTGTAGAACAAGTAAATGGCAGAAGAAATCATACTAAATCACGAGAAAACCCTATGAACAGCAATGAACATAAGCCACAACAATTGCAAGTCCACTAAGTATGAACACATAAATTAATTATATGACAAATCAAGCCAACTACATGGCAGATTAGTCGAAATTAAACTAGAATCTGACCGTACGAACCGTAGAATCAAGTACGTCTACAAGAACAAGGTAGGAGATCAAATCAATCAAGAACCAGGTTCGTGCAAACCACGTGAACAGTAATATGACACAAAAAGGATCGGGACAGTTTCGGTAAAAGAGCAGTACCTCCTCGTCGTCACCCTCGACATCCTCCTGGAACTGAACGTTTGGGCCGAAATCGTCGAAGGGGTCGAGGTCCGCGTCCAGCACCGGGTCGAGGAAGACCTCGCCGTGGTGGCCTGCAACGCCTTGCCGATCTGCGGCGGGAGCACCGGCGTGGCTATCCACCTTCTCCTCGACGGGCAGGACGCCCGTTTCGACCGAGGTCGAAGAATCGGAACAAGCAGAGGAGACGAGCGGCCAGGGTACCCGGTGAAGCCTCACCCGCCGCGACGGCCACTACCGCAGAGGCATCCTCTGCGCGAGCGGCCGCCGATTGCTCCGCCTCGTACGCAAGACCTGTCTTCATGCTGCTGCGGTTGGAAACGAGGAAGTCGATGCCTCGGAGGTGCGGTGAGTTGATGGGAGGGGAGAGGACGAGCTCGCGAGAGACGATGAGGCCGATTATTTTATAGCCTCTGACTCTCTGTATCAGAATGGCATTAGTTGTGGACGCGAGAGACGATGAGGCCGATTAGTTGTGGACGCGTGAAGTCGTGCATGTACTCGATTCTCACGTATACCAATACTTCCAAACGTCATAAGTAATTCACAATCATTCAGAATAATATGAGACCTTAACATTTTATTGTTTGTGTCAGATATTGTCCATGAAAAATAACATCCTTCAAAAAATAAATCCCCTATGCCAATCCGGTCATGCCCGTCTACTCCAACTAGCTTCCTCGAGTAATTTGTCACCTTACATTCTTAAAATGAACCAAAATTTGGCACAGGGGCATCACATGGAAAATGATGTTACCATTCTCTCTTCCCATTTTTGTTTGAATTTTTCAAAATTGTCATGCCCTAACGGAAAAAAATGTATGTTCCTTCTATGAAGCATGTATCAGAATGGCATTACCAAAACCTGGGGGTGGCGGGGCACATGGTGGTGTGATGATACATCACATTTGGACCACACAACACAATTTGGACCAACCAAAAAAATTCAACCACCCTACACAAACCCTGGTCAAAACTAATTTGACCAATATTACAAAAGTTGTACATAATTCAGAAACAGTCAGAAATATACGAAGCATTCAGGAGTCAATACTGAAGACAAAGCAATTATGCCAAAAGACAAAGGCAGAGGAGGAACAGGTCTTGCTATATTGCACAACAAAGCCAAATTCAACTTTTCATCGATTCCAAAATTAAGCTGCAATTAGCACACCCTGGTCTCCGATGTCGCAATAGTTGGCTGCTGGGAGCGGAGACACTCGACTTCCTTCTTCAACTTATCGCACTCGTGCGAACTTTCAAGTACTTCGTCTCGAAATATTGCGCATGTTCAGCATGCAACTCCACTTCCTGTTGAAAACTTTCACAGTCACAGTTGCAATCACACTGACCAGCCTTGTCAGTGACCACACTCATCGGTGGCTGGGCGCGTAGTTCCTCGACTTCCTTCTTCAACTTCTCACACTCCACGAGAACGTCTGAGTACCGTTTATCAAAAGAAGATTGCATGGAACGGGCATTCTCCTTCGATATGGCACGATTTAAAATGCACCTGCCCACGAGGTGGCGGATTTTCTTATGAAGGATGATGTTGTGGCCCTTGATCTGGTCCAGTTTCGCGGAGAATCGTGTTATCACATCTGCATTGCAAATTCAACAGCAATGAAGTATGCAGAGTGCGGATGAGGGGGAGAAATAAACAAATGGAGTGCCAACCTCTTCAATATGCACGAGAGCTGCAAAGTCCTTGTCCATAGGAACCTCTTCAACGATGGAACCGCCATCCACCGGAAGAAAGACATTTAAGTAGTTGGATCTGGCAGCCAGCAAGGAGGCGATGAAACTGCGGCACGGCAATGGAAACATACACGGCCGAAGATGCACACACGCGCACTGGCTGCTCCTCTCCCGGAGACTGGGCATTCGTCTCTGATTCTGCATTCATGATACCAAACCTATGCAAGAGTTTGAGGTTTCTGTTCTGAAGGGTGGTGTTGTGGCCCTTTAATCTCATAATCCCTTCCTGCATGGAAAAATTCACCAGGAACGAATCAGGGATCCTTTTTCATTCACAGGATATGAAAATCATAAGATTAGGAAAAGCATAGGATTTTGTATACATTACAGAGGGTGTATGCGCTATTTTATGGGCTATTTGGAATGTACAAAATGAAGTCGAGTTTAATAAACCCAAATCTCATCCCTTCTTGCAGGTTATCCCTATGATTATTCACTAGATCCGTATGTTTCTTATCTCCAGCCCGAGGATCAGCAGGATATCATGGAGTCTGGGTGCAACTGACTAGAGACAGCCGCACGGTATTTTTACAGCCAGGGTGGCTGGCAGTTTCCTCATAGAATTACTTACTGATGTGTTTTTGCCTTTTTGGCACCCGCTGTTTTCTATGTTTCGTTGGTGGATCTTTGTGTCGACTCTAGCTGATCCGTTAGAAGTTGTCATAATTTGTGTATGAACTGAAGAAAGCAATAAAGCAGCCATATACATCATTTTGATGCAGAGGCTGTGATATGTCCCCCATTTCGAAAAAAGGAACAAACATAGGATATATTTCTATAAATCAAACAACTAATGTAGGAAAAAAAACCATAGGATCTAAATGCTACACAATTCTTATAGAAGTCCTACGAATTAAAGAAGCCCTCATGCAGTACGGAGATGAAGAGTAAGAAAAAAAGCAATGGATATATATTATATAGTGCATACATTATTAATGCTCTTGAGAGCTAACAAGTGCTCATCAAACAACGGGTCCTCGATAGCTAAGTACGAAGTGGATCCTGCGGTAGAAAGCACGAGCCTGGAACCGTCGGCCCTGGAAGATGATAGCCGGTTTAGTTGGCACCGCCTGCCAGCAAGGACTCAACAAAAATCCGGCATGGCGATGGAAACATACCCAGGAGCTTCGTACCCACCAGGTTGGCGAGAAACGAGCGATTTCTCAACTTGGGTAGGAATGGCGCTGAAACCAGCCGCCATGGAAGAAAGACGGTTAAATTGTTTGATCCGCTAGCCAGCCAGAAGGCAGAGAAACTTCGGCATGGCGATGGAAACATACCGGGGAGCTTCGTACCCACCATCTTGGCGAAACACGGTCGATTTCTCGGCATCGGTAGGAAGGGCGACACTTGAACGGGCGGCCCTGGAAGAAAGACGGTCAAATAGCTGGTTCTCCCGGGTAAAAAAATAGTTGGATCTGTTTGCCTTGCTGTAATCTGCGTTCATGGGGGCAAAGAAAGCACATGGCGATAAAAACCTACCAGGACTCTTGTTGGATTACTCTGCCCTGACCCAACAAGCCCGAAGCAGACTGAGCTTGCGATGGAAGCGCAGACATGCCTGTCCGCCGGCGCCGCTGGTACACTTTCAAAGTCGGAGTTTGCAGGACTTTCAGCGGGATGGATTTCACCGCGGATTTAGTCTCAGACAACAACGCCTCCTTCCTCTTCTTACACTTCTTCATGTTCTTCTTAGACAACTTGTTGAACGATGGATGAATCGCTGGAGGAAGAAGGAAGGGACAAGCAGGTGGGGATAGAAGGGGTCGGTGTAGAGCTCTCCGGGGAGGGTTCCCCGGGGAGGAGGATGAAAACTGGAACGAACAGGACAGGGATGGGACTGGGCAATCTTGTCCGTCCATCCAAAATCAAAGGGCGGGAGCACATAAGACTTTGGGCCATTGACAGGCTGGTCCTGCCACAGGCGGACCCCAAGTTTCAGCGATTCAATGTCAGTGAAAAGATGGGCAATGTAAAAGAATCTTGTTCGGGGTCGGCCGCGGAAGCCAAATCTCTGTGTCCCAAAGTCTACTAGTAGTCTACTCCTATATAGGTATAGCTGCATAGCCATCATACCATTGCATTGATCGAGCTGTACGCCTTTACCACTCTGATTCAGGTACAAAATATTAGTGTTCTCTTGTCAAATCAAAGGCCATGTCAGTTTAACGAAATGGACGTTCTTTAACTCACAAACTACTCCAAGGACATCATTTACGGACTACTGAAGCCATGTACATAATTTCTGGATCGATTTAGTAATTTGCTACAACTGTAATATTATTTCCAATTTTCAGCAATTTATTTGAATTTTAGGATTTTACTTATAAATTTCGCTAATTGACATGTGTAGGAAAGATAGAAAACAACTAGTGTATGCATGACCAATTAATCTGACTAAATAAATCTTATAGTGGCCACTTTGCATCACTCAAACTGAGAGGGCATGTTAGATTCATATGATAGAATAATGGAGAATCGCTATCACATATGCCTCCTTGAATCCTACGGGAAAGAAATCTACATGAATTGGTAGAGCTAGGTGTGTGATGGTATCATCGGAAAGACAAAGGAAATTTCTATAGAGATTGAGAGTGCATAGCATAGTTGTCACAGATGCATATGAATTTTTCCAAGAGGTCTAACCTCTTATTAGAAATCCTATAGGGTTGTACTAGTATAAGAAAACAATACATAGAAATTTTGGAGGATTCAATTCTTCAAATCAAACAAGCTATATAGGGGGAAAATCATATCCTTTGATTCGTACAATTTGTATAGGAGTTATGTAGGATTTGACTATAGGAGTTATGTAGGATTTGACTATAGGATTTGAATATTTGTACGGTTGTGTAATATTTTTACCCAGATCAATTCACATACCACCGGTTATGTATTTTTTTGGGCTATAAAAATATGAGGTGTGGTATATTTGATGTGTGTAGAGATAATCTCACCATCTTATAGCCACCCCTAACATTTCGAGCAAACAAAAAAAAATCTATACCACTACCCACCTCTCGTCCTACACTCAATTCCTACACAACCAAACAACAAAAATTGGCTATCCTATAGCCAGGTGGTTGGGGATACTCTCATCCCATAAACCTATCCCCTAAACCAAACAACCCCTAATATGGAGGGAAGGAAAACCTAGATCTGATACTGTACAAAAACACATAAAGCAATCTGGAACCGTCCACATAGAATCAACGGGCCAGAGCAGATGCCTTCTTTGGGAAGGGTCTTGCGCGGAAGCCAAGGAATCCTCTGCGTCGACAATCTGGTGTAGCAGTAAAATAGACCATCATAGCGGAACATTGATGGAGTCACTACAATGCGTCCGAATCCGGGTATAGTCTTGTCATATCAATGGCCATGTCAGTTTCTCCAGATATAATCTATCCGTTATTTACTACTACTACTCTAGAGGCTGACGCCACATGCAGAAGTTGTACAGTACTACGACTACTATCGAGTATCGACTAGTCCGATCACGTCCAGGTCGCAACTACTCAAAAATGGCCGTAAAGAAAATGCAGAAGTAGGATGGGGCCACGACAAAAGACATACATCTATTTATGGACAGAGGTAGTATCATATCAGCATGCATTAGCATCTCATTTGCAACTAGTTGCACTCGCATCCTATTATCGGATATCACACTTCTGCACTTTTAAAAAATATGAAGAAAAACAAAACTGGGACACATATTATGTTGTGTATTGCTCCACAGGTCACAGATGAGTATGTAAAAAAAAATTCTAGCTTGCACAAAAAAGACAAATGATATGTGAATAGTTAAGGAATATTATTCACTTTGGTCTTTTCTTTTTTCCACAGCTCACATATGGTCACCTTTTGAAACAAATGTTTAGATGTGCGAAAGATACAACATAACCCGTGACTATGATTTGAATTTACATTTTTTTACAAACTCGAAATGTGACATCCGACAATAAGATGAGGGATCAACTAGTTGCGAAATGTTTGCACTCCTGACCATGCATCTGAATCTATCTACTAGACTACTACAACAACATACAAAATGCACCAGTTTTGAACTAGAGATGTAACAGCAGTACTAACTGTTGGTTTCCAAAATCTAACGCTTGTGATTAGAGGGATTCGCGTCAAGAGATACCACAACAGCATACACTTCTTTCTAGAACCATCATGTAGCCATTATGTAGAAGAAGAAAAAAGCAGGGTCACACCAATATCACACGTCCCACTCGATAGTAAGAAAGGTTCCAAGTTATTGTTCCCATTTCTCAACTGGTCATACCTATTTCGATGGTGTAACCTACGTAGTATAAGTTATATATTAGTTGTATGGAAAGTTTGAGCAACATTTAGAACATAATTTTGTACTCCTAATTGGTCCAACATGCATGCTAAGATTGGTGTCTTCACCTTGAAACGGCGAGCGCCGAAAAGCGGGTCAAAATCGCCCAGATCCTCGAAGATATCTACAGGCGCAGCCGCTGTATGAGAGACGGAGTGGGAAACGAGTGGGGCGATGTATGAGAGACGGAGTGGGGGTGTAGTATGTACTATAGTAAGACGGCGAGACGGCGAGGTCAGAGTGATTAAGACTAGTCACAATGGGAAGTACGTAGTACGTAGTATCATACACTACTAGTTTGTGATACTACCTCCACAATGCATAGTATCATAATATGGTTCATACTTATGTCATATTTAAAGTTTTGTAGAATCTCAATGCAAATGTGTGTACATGATGTATTTTTCATGAAGTTTTCTAAGTTTTCTAGGTTTATGTGTTATAATACTACTCTCATATCTCACCTCATAATTGATGTGACACATTAGATTTTTGCCAACATGGCATGTATGATACTACTTACGAGCCTTAAAAGCACTTTTTGTGATGTTGATCAAATTGTACTCTAAAATTGTCACTGGACAACAGGTCGGCCTATTGCAAACTTGTTTGAATGAGCTAAAATAGTTAGAAATCTAGAAAATTTGTCACTTCAATGAATTTTCATCCTATAACGTTTACTTAATTTGAAAAACGAATGGGGACGTTTGCCATAATGGGACGATCATTTCTACAAAAAAGAATAAGATGGAAAGTCTCGCAATGTTATTTATCATGACAACATTGACAATGTCACAACCGTGGGGTGATTAGGGAATCCACTCCGCTAGAAAAAACAAACTTATATAAGGCATGTGTGGCAATGCAGTTTGTCTACCTTATACACATATCTAGATGTGTAGCTATATATGGATTTTATTTTCCAACTTTAGATGATCAGTTTATAGTTCACCATTTAATTAGAATTCATAATTTTTGGGAATAAAATACTTGGAGGTACCCTGCAAGTGTGGTACCACAAACTAAGCCAAAACATGGGTCCCAATAGTACAACATAGCGCGCATAGGAAGTTTGAGCAAATTTGAAACCAACCAAATGAGGTAGAAACAAATCAGAAAAAAGTTGTGAAACATGTGCATGGAGCCATCACATGACATGTACTTACTACTAACAAGTAAAAAATATAAAACCCTATCATACATAGAGGTTTGGGGTGAAGAGTTATTATTCACACACATATAGAATAAATATGGACTGCTTTTGGCTTTCTACCCATTAATTTGAGCAAGCTTCATGCAGTGTCCACTTCAAACTTGACAACATTGGAACCATAGCTGCTTGAGTTCGCCTCGCTAGCCTCTTCCCATATGTAAGCTTAATTAATTGGTTACACTACGAAAACCACAATCAACTTCTGAATAATGCATGCATTGCCCCCCTTTTGCACATATGCAACTTTGCAAAGTAGGGATTTTTGGTTTACCACACATTAGTGTGTTGTTTTCTTTTTATTAGGACCCATGTTTGGTAGCCACATTTTTCCAAAGCCAAAGTGTGGTTAGCCAAAAAAAAAAGCTAGTATGGCTAGCCACCAAATTGTGGCTTAAAATATTAAAGCCAAACTTTGTCAAAACTTTGTAAAAAAAAGTTGAGTCTATGACAAATGGACCATATATACATGCAATGAAGTGTGATAAGCCAAATTGTGGCAAAAACCAAACACATGCCAAATAAACTATATGCATGCATGGCTGCCAAATTTTGGCTTCTTGACAAATTGTGGCTAGGAACCAAACATGCCCTTGCTGGCCAAAGGGGTCCGAATATGTGTTTTGTTTATTCGCTATCATGTGCAGTACGTGTGTGCACAATACCGCAAATCAAAATTTCACGGGTAGGCCAAACATGCATGCATGGTAGGCGAATCGCCATTTCGAAGGCTAATTTGTCAAACTAGCTTACCATGAAACCATCATGTGTACTCCAATTAATTAAGTTCGGATATGAATGGTGGTCATCAACCAAACTAAAAAGAATTCAAAATTTGGGATGATATAGGGATGTGCCCTATTGTTGTGGAATCAGAAAACATTAGCCAACGAAAATGTGGGTTGCATCCAAGTATAGTAGCTCACAAAGTCGATTGCCAAGAAGTTTTTGCCTAAATTTGAAATAAAGCCAAAATGAGGTTCAAACTTATTGAAATCAGCAAGCAAGGCAATCACGAAGTCACCAATTACTACTTTTATCTAGGAAAAATAACAAACATGATGGCATGCAAATATTCTTGAGAAGCAGAATCATTCTGTAAATATATATTTTTGGAACCATGCATGTTGGACATTGATTCGCTTCTTGCCACATGGGTGAGCTAGCTTGGTTACCGCAAGAACCATGCATGGAGAACTTTCGAATCATGACCCCTTTTTTAAGAGATCAATGAAAAACTTCTTATTTTCGACTATACTTTGCCAAATACAGTTTTTTTGGTTTTCCACATAAAGTCTTTTCATTTTTATTGGCCGAATTAAGGGGGGCAAAATTAAAAAGATGTATTTGTGAAGTGGCTACCGCGTGTATTGCGCACACTACCACCTATACAATTTTCACAAGAGGGTGACATGGTTGGATGGCCATGCATTTCCATGGTTTGTTGGATTATCTCATCATGTAGTATATAATAAATTAATTTTGTAAATATTTTTCAATTCAAGTATTAACGATAGTTATATTACAACTCAAATAAATTGGGAAAATACTGGGGTTCGCCTCCCTAGAATCAATCTTGCCCGTCCATTTCCTATCAACTGACTATAGGGAGTACTAGATTTAAATGGCGGTTGGAGTTAATTCCTCAACCTCATCGCAGTATTATTCCCATCTGTCCCCACTAAACAACCCCTGGCGGTTCGTTCTCCCCTGCATTTCGGCAAGTTCCAAAAAACCCCATTGTTTGCAGTTGCTCTCCCTCCCTCCCCCTCAATCCCTCCGATCAGTTCGACGTGCTTCAGCGCTGCCATGGCCGACGGCGGCCTGTTTACGCTAAAGAGGAGCGTCGTTCCCCATGGGACGACCAAGGTGAACGTGGTCTACACGAATGACCCTTCCGTTCTCGAGCACACCCTCAAGATGTACGAACAAAAGCTACTAGAGGACAGGTCCAGGTTCGTCGGCCTCGACCTAGAATACACTGCGGACCAAGTAAGTACCGCCGTCGTTCAGTTGGCCATGGACGACCACGTCCTGGTGTACCATTTCTGCAGGTATGTTCTTCACATGCCTTCCTTTATCCTTTTGTTTTTAATATAGAAACTCTTCCTTTATCTTGGATCTGCTTTTTTATTTCGACATAGACTAGGTTCTAACTTGTATGAAAACACGAACAAACTAACTTGTATGAAAAATGTGGTCTGGAACGTAATATCCAACATATACTTGTATAATTTTTTTGGATTGACCACGATATCTAGTTTCATGATTTTGGTACTCAAAATTTGCACAAATTTCATGTACTCATACTCACCGATAATCGGCATGGATGTCAAGATATTAACATATAGTAACTGAATCTTAACTTGATGACACTTAAATAATTAGATCATATAGTCGCAACAATAATTCATGTTATTTTGATGTGTATCACTGATGCAAAATCATTGTTTCACTGCAACAAGTATACAGTTTACTGGAAGAAAAATATGTGTACTATTTCAGCATATACGATCTTACAAGATTGATTTGTGTTAACATGCAGGAGTCCTGATAATCTGGCACTGCAAGAATTCCTTCAACATAAAGGAATTTGTTTCACAACTGTTGACATCAGGGGTGACTCTAGCAGGTTTGCTAGAGATGGCATTAAAATTCCTAAACATAATTGGATTGACATTCAGGATATGATCAATTTCAATGGTCCTGGCAATAGGACTGGCATGGGTGATTTGGCAGCCGCCATCATTGACCCATCTTACAAAGACATGAAGACCAAGTTCCCTACTAGCAGCCACGATCAATGGGAGTGCATGCCATTGCCTGAAGTAAACTTGAGGTATGCTGCGATTGATGGGTATGTCAGTTTTGAGTTGTACAGGCGACTCAAAAAAATCAATGATGGGCAGCGTCAAGCACAACCAATTCCAAGGGAAGTGGTTTGCCCGGATTGCAAGGAAGCGGCTAGGTTGGCCGCTCTTCCCCCTGCCTGGCGCGACGAGAAGAAGCAGTGTGTCGGGACAACCTACTGGGAATTTGTATCTTATTGCTTTAGGCACAACATACCATTTGATCCGAACAAAATGCCACCATGGATAAAGGACTCGTGCGAGCCTACTTCGGGGTCTCCGTGGGATGGCGGTTCACACGGTGAGCAAGCTAGGGCAACGGCTGGATGTGGTGAGCTAGCAAGGGCAGGGCCTGTATCTGGTTGGGAAGCTCCAACAAGGATTCCCGACACACGAAGTGCGAACGAGTGCAGAACTTGGACTGCCAACCCGTGGGAGGCAGGTACAAGCGGCACCGGCAAGCGCATCAAGAGGGATGATGATAATTGGTGAACTAGGCTGGCGTTATATGTTTCCAAGATTGTACATAAGTTTAGAATTATGAACTGGTAGTATTGTTTAGGTGATGTAATTACTTTTGCAACAATGTGTATGAGGTTTCAGAATCACGCATCCTTATTTAAACATGTTTAAAACATGGAAATGAAAAGGTAAGCCTGCATCCTTCTTAGTCACTCCAAAATTAAGCTTTTGGGAAGGTATTTGAAATTTCCATGTTTGAAACCCAAAACGACTTCTCTTCGTGATTGACTTCATAAGACAAAGTTCAGGCTTAGGGGTAGATACATGATTTTTCTGGTTTGAATATGACTAGACCTTGTTTATCAACTTGAGTGCTAACTATATGACATAAGAAGGCTATGTGCTTTGGTTTTTCATTTTTTTTTGAATCTTGGTCAATTCCTAGGTACGGTTTGACCAAGATTTGAACAAGTTTAAAATATGAAAATAAAATGTAAGCCCGGTCTGGATCCTTCTTAGTCACTCTGAAATGAAGCTTTTGGGAGGTTTTTGAAATTTCCATGTGTTCGAAACCCAAAACCACTTCTCTTCATGCTTGACTTCGTAAGATAGATTTTAGGGTTAGGGGTAGATACGTACATGATTTTTCTAATTATTTTTATGCCCATTTGAATCTTGGTCAAATCATAGGTTTGACCAAGATTTAAACATGTTTAAAATATGAAAATGAAAAGCTAAGCCTGCATCCTTCTTAGTCACTCCAAAATGAAGTTTTTGGGAAGGTTTTTGAAATTTCCATGATTGAAACCCAAAAACGACTTCTCTTCGTGCTTGACTTCATAAGACAAAGTTTAGGGTTAGGGGTAGATACATGATTTTTCTGGTTTGAATATGTCTAGACCTTGTTTATCAACTTGAGTGCTTATTATATGACATAAGAAGGCTATGTGCTTTGGTTTTTCATTTTTTTATACCCATTTGAATCTTGGTCAAATCCTAGGTTTGACCAAGATTTGAACAAGTTTAAAACATAAAAATAAAAGGTATAAGCTCGACCTGGATCCTTCTTAGTCACTCTAAATTGAAGCTTTTGGGGGGTTCTTGAAATTTCCATGTTTGAAACCCAAAACCACGTCTCTTCATGCTTGACTTCATAAGACAGAGTTTAGGGTTAGGGTAGATACATGATTTGTCTGGTTTGAATATGTCTTGACCTTGTTTATCAACTTGAATGCTTAATATATGACATAAGAATACTATGTGCTTTGGTTTTCATTTTTTGATTTTTTCTGAATTTTTATGCCCATTTGATCTTGGTCAAATCCTAGGTTTAACCAAGGTTTAAACAAGTTTAAAACATGAAAATGAAAAGGTAAGCCTGCATCCTTCTTAGTCACTCCAAAATGAGGCTTTTGGGAAGGTTTTTGAAATTTCCATGTTTGAAATCCAAAACGACTTCTCTTCGTGCTTGACTTCATAAGACAAAGTTTAGGGTTAGGGGTAGATACAAGATTTTTCTGGTTTGAATATCTCTAGACCTTGTTTACCAACTTGAGTGCTTACTATATATGACATAAGAAGGCTATGTGCTTTGGTTTTTCAGTTTTTTTGAATTTTTATACCCATTTGAATCTTGGTCAAATCCTAGGTACGGTTTGACCAAGATTTGAACATGTTTAAAACATGAAAATAAAAGGTAAGCATGGATCCTTCTTAGTAACTCTAAAATGAAGCTTTTGGGAGGTTTTTGAAATTTCCATGTTTGAAACCCAAAACCACTTCTCTTCATGCTTGATTGACTTCATAAGACAGAATTTAGGGTTAGTGGGTAGATACATGATTTGTCTGGTTTGAATATGTTTAGACCTTGTTTATCAACTTGAATGCTTACTATATGACATAAGAATACTATGTGCTTTAGTTTTCATTTTTTTGATTTTTTCTGATTTTTTTGCACATTTGATCTTGGTCAAATCCTAGGTTTAACCAAGATTTAAACATGTTTAAGACATGAAAATGAAAAGGTAAGTCTGCATCCTTCTTAGTCACTCCAAAATGAAGCTTTTGGGAAGGTTTTTGAAATTTCCATGTTTGAAACCCAAAACCAGTTCTCTTCATGCTTTACTTCATAAGACAGAGTTTAGGGTTAGGGGTAGATATACGTGATTTGTCTAGTTTGAATATGTCTAGACCTTGTTTTATCAACTTGAATTCTTACTATATGACATAAAAAACTATGTGGTTTGGTTTGATAGTTCATTGTTCATAATTCATAGTTGATCATACATACGGATCATACATACAGAATTGCGCGATCCTTATCGCGACTTCTAACCTATCTAGTCGTCGAGGAAGATGATGGTCGCGTTCTCCTCCGCATCCCGCGCCTCCTTCTCCTTCACGGCGGCGATGGCCGCCGCCTTGTCTTCTTCCTCCGCCCTCTTCTTGTCGGCATCGTCCTTGAGGGACGCGGCCAGCGCCTTCAAGAAGAGGGGGTCTTCCCCTTCCTCCGCCTCCTTCGCCTCCTCGCCGGCTGGCGGCGCGAATCCGCCGCTGGTGCTCGCCTCCCACGCCGCCTTCGACCGGCGGTTCCTCTCCCGGTCGGCGCGCCATTTGTTGAAGACGGGGCCGCTCATCGGTTTGAGCGGCGGATCCGCCTTGTACCAGAGCCCGCCCGGGGCGAACTCGCGGAGCGACGACGGCATGTACAGGGAGCCTCTGTACCTGCACGCCGCGCGCCGACTCCCGGCGGCGGACTGCTTGCACTGGAGCCGCCACGCCTCCTCGAGCGTGTCCGGCGCGCGGGATCGCTTCGATCCGCTCGCGGGCGACGCGGAACTGGTACGGCGTGAATACATGGCGAGCGGCGAAGAATCACCACCCTGCAATCAAGGCCAAGCACGCAGCATATGGCCTCTTCCTTACGTCTTTTGCCTGGTTTGTTGCCGGTCAACGCCCCTGCTGCTGGCCCTGATGCTCCTGGTCCTGTTTAAAGTTCAGCATTAAACTCTATATACTATACAACTGTCGTGGTCTTGTGATGTACAGTAGTACTCTTTTGATGCATTTGTGATGTAGTAGTACACTGTACTTTTTTTTTGAACTGATATAGTACTATCTAAGAACAGTACTCCCTCTGATTCACATTCTTTTTAGCACCAAGAAATATGGATCGGATCACCGGAGCGAGGGAGTAAATTACCCTTTTGTTGTGGCTTATTTTGACTTTGGCAAAAGCCAAAAAAAAAAGCACCTAAATAGGTGCTTTTTGGGCTTTTGGATTTTGGAAGCCAAAAGAATAGAATCTTTGTTCTTGTTCCACCTATTTACGTGCTTTTTTTTGGCTTTTGCCAAAGCCAAAAGCCAAAAAAAGCCACAACAAAAGGGCCATAAACATGGCATCTCGTGCATGAAGCTTGACAGATTGATCGGGTTGGCTAGAACGGCTAAACAATGCTGCTCATTAGGCAAATGCATGCCATGTACGATAGTATACATCTAGTAAAGAAGTCTATACTGACATAAAAAAGACTACATTGGGGATGAGAGTCAATTGGGGCATCTACAATACAGAAAATCTTGCTCGTAGTTGATTTTGGCTAAGAGGGTTTTGTGCCCATATTTGTATCTTCGTATAATCCTAGGTTTGACAATGATTTAAACAAGTTTAAAATATGAAAATGAAAAGGTAAGCATGGATACTTCTTAGTCACTCTAAAATGAAGCTTTTGGGAGGTTTTTGATATTTCCATGTTTGAAACCAAGAACCACTTCTCTTCATGCTTGGCTTCATAAGATAAAGTTTAGGGGTTAGGGGGTAGATACATGATTTGTTTGGTTTGAATATGTCTAGACCTTGTTTATCAGCTTGAATGCTTACTATATGACATAAGAAGACTATGTACTTTGGTTTTTCATTTTTTTTTTAAATTTTATGCCCATTTGAATCTTGGTCAAATACACTAGCTATGACCAAGATGTAAACAAGTTTAAAACATGAAAATGAAAAGGTAAGCATGGATCCTTCTTAGTCACTATAAAATGAAGCTTTTGGGGGGTTCTTGAAATTTCCAAGTTTGAAACCCAAAACCACTTCTCTTCATGCTTGACTTCATAAGACAGAGTTTAGGGTTAGGGGGTAAATACATGATTTGTCTAGTTTGTTGTTTAGACCTTGTTTACCAACTACTAGTTCGATTTTGGGCTACTAATATAAAATTAAAATAAGTTGAACTAGTATTCCTCTAAAAAATCATTTTGGTATGCATTGTTTGATACTTTTCATAGCTATAGTGCATCACAAATTTATGATTTCATGCTTTGCTTTGCCAATTTCGATTTTTTCTAACCACCTTCTCTTTGATTTCAAATTTAGGTCAAACTATCGATGCCTACTATGTGTTCTACTTGAATTGGATGCAGCGTGCGCACATGTTTTGCCATTGTTCTGGGCTTCCACACATCTTTGGGGCATCCAAGTATTTAAGTTACCTTGTTTTTTTGAATTGTAATTCATACCCTTCCTCCCAATTTTTATGCACATTTGAATCTTGGTCAAATCCTAAGTTTGACCAAGATTTGAACAAGTTTAAAACATGAAAATGAAAAGGTAAGCCTGAATCCTTCTTAGTCACTCAAAAATGAGAAGCTTTTGGGAGTTTTTTGAAATTTCCATGTTTGAAACCCAAAACCACTTCTCTTCATGCTTGACTTCATAAGACAGAGTTTAGGGTTAGGGGGTAGATACATGATTTGTCTAGTTTGTTGTTTAGACCTTGTTTATCAACTTGAATGCTTACTATATGACATAATAATACTATGTGCTTTGGTTTTCATTTTTTGATTTTTCTGAATTTTTATGCCCATTTGATCTTGGTCAAATCCTAGGCTTAACCAATATTTAAACAAGTTTAAAACATGAAAATGAAAAGGTAAGCCTGTATCCTTCTTAGTCACTCCAAAATGAAGCTTTTGGGAAGGTTTTTGAAATTTCCATGTTTGAAATCCAAAACGACTTCTCTTCGTGCTTGACTTCATAAGACAAAGTTTAGGGCTAGGGGTAGAAACATGATTTTTCTGGTTTGAATATGTCTAGACCTTGTTTACCAACTTGATCGAGTGCTTACTATATGACATAAGAAGGCTATATGCTTTGGTTTTTCATTTTTTTTGAAATTTTATGCCCATTTGAATCTTGATCAAATCCTAGGTACAGTTTGACCAAGATTTGAACAATTTTAAAACATGAAAATATAAGGTAAGCCCGACCTGGATCCTTTAGTCACTCTAAAATGAAGCTTTTGGGGGGTTCTTGAAATTTCCAAGTTTGAAACCCAAAACCACTTCTCTTCATGCTTGACTACACATAAGAAAGCGTTTAGGGTTAGGGGTAGATACATGATTTTTCTTGTTTGAATATATCTAGACCTTGTTTATATCAACTTTAATGCTAACTATATATGACATAAGAAAACTATGTGCTTTGGTTTTTAATTTTTCTGATTTTTTTATTTTGATAGATGCACATTTGAATCTTTGTCAAATCCTAGGTTTGGCCAAGATTTAAACAAGTATAAAACATGAAAATGAAAAGGGGAAGCCTGTATCCTTTCTTAGTCACTCTAAAATGAAGTTTTTGGGATGTTCTTGAAATTTTCATGTTTGAAACCCAAAACCACTTCTCTTCATGCTTGACTTCATAAGATAGAGTTTAGGGGCTAGGGGATAGATACATGATTTGCCTAGGTTTGAATATGCATGTCCAAACCTTGTTTATCAACTTGAATGCTTACTATATGACATAAGAAGACTATATGCATTTGTTTTTCATTTTTCTGATTTTTTTAAATTTTATGCCCATTTGAATCTTTTGGTCAAATCCTTGGTTTAATTTGACACGGATTTAAACAAGTTTAAAATATGAAAATGAAAAGGTGGTAAGCAGGCATGTATCCTTCTTATATATATTAGTCACTCTAAAATGAAGCTTTTGGGAGGTTTTTGAAATTTCCATGTTTGAAACCCAAAACCACTTCTCTTCATGTTGTTGACTTCATAAGATAGAGTTTAGGGGTTAGGGGTATATATACATGACTTGTCTTGTTTGAATATGTGTCTAGACCTTGTTTATCAACTTTAATGCTTACTATATGACATAAGAACACTATGCGCTTTAATTTGGTTTTTAATTTTTTTAAATTTTGATGCACATTTTGAATCTTGGTCAAATCCTAGGTTTGACCGAGATTTGAACAAGTTTAAAACAAGAAAATAAATGGTAAGCACGCTTGTCTGTATCCTTTCTTAGTCACTCTATAATGAAGCTTTTAGGGGGGTTGTTGAAAATGTAAGCATGTATCCTTCTTAGTACGTCACACCACAATGAAGCTTTTGGGAGGGTTTTTGAAATGTCCATGTTTGAAACCCAAAACGACTTCTCTTCGTGCTTGACTTCATAATTAAGACAAAGTTTAGGGTTAGGGGTATATAGATACATGATTTTTCTGGTTTGAATATGTCTAGACTTTGTTTATCAACTAGCTTGAGTGCTTACTATATGGCATATATAAGAAGCTAGGCTATGTGCTTTGGTTTTTCATTTTTTTTTGAATTTTTATGCCCATTTGAATCTTGGTCAAATCCTAGGTACGTACGGTTTGACCAAGATTTGAACATGTTTAAAACATGAAAATAAAAGGTAAGCATGGATCCTTCTTAGTCACTCTAAAATGAAGCTTTTGGGAGGTTTTTGAAATTTCCATGTTTGAAACCCAAAACCACTTCTCTTCATGCTTGGCTTCGTAAGATAGAGTTTAGGGTTTGGGGTAGATACGTACATGATTTTTCTAAGTATTTTTACACCCATTTGAATCTTCGTCAAATCCTAAGTTTGACCAAGATTTGAACAAGTTTAAAAACATGAAAATGAAAAGGGTAAGCATGGATCCTTGTTTACGGTTAGTGGGTAGATACGTACATGATTTTTCTAAGTATTTTTACGCCCATTTGAATCTTCGTCAAATCCTAAGTTTGACCAAGATTTGAACAAGTTTAAAAACATGAAAATGAAAAGGGTGTAAGCCTGGATCCTTGTTTAGGGTTAGGGGGTAGATACAAGATTTTTGTGGTTTGAATATGGCAGACCTTGTTTATCACCTTGATATATGACATAGGAAGACGGTGTGCTTTTGTTTTTCTTTTTTTTTTGAATTTTTATGCCCATTTGAATCTTGGTCAAGTCATAGGTTTGACCAAGATTTAAACAGGTTTAAAACATGAAAATGAAAAAGTAAGCCTGGATCCTTCTTAGTCACTCCAAAATGTACCAATTGATAAATGAGTTAACTTGGCTTCATGGAAAAAATAATGTCATGTAAATGATTTAACTTGGCTTTCGTACCCTTGAATCCATAGGGAACTTTGTATAAATGTAGTAGTATAATAATCAACCGAGTTTTTACATCAACAGGTCTGTCACTTACGTGTGGTGCCCATGCGTGAGGTCCCACACTTCAGTGAGCACAAGTCACGTGCAATAGGTACGCAAACTCCCAGCCATTTTCTTTGTCAAGAGAAGACGCATCAGGATGCGTATTGGAAGTATGTGGGTCCTTACGGATCCTTCGGTTGTCCCTCTCACAAAAAAACAAATCTCTCTCATTCTCGGCCTCGCTCGACTCGCTCGCTCGCTCGCTCGCTCGCACCTCCTGCTCAGCGACAAACCTGCACAAAAGTCAACATCATCACCCGAAAAAGGGGAGACACCATAATTCTCTCCCTTCTTCTCTCCTTCCGAGTGATCCCTTCTTCCTCCGAGTTTCTCTCGACGGGCAAACACACATGTGCTGCATAGTAATAATAAAAAGTAGAAAAATCGACCTACGAATCTATGATTAAATAGGTTAAACTAGGGTTTTGCCCACTACTACGAGATCAAGTTCAGAAATATCCAACTACTAGTTCGATTTTGGGCTACTAATATAAAATTAAAATAAGTTGAACTAGTATTCCTCTAAAAAATCATTTTGGTATGCATTGTTTGATACTTTTCATAGCTATAGTGCATCACAAATTTATGATTTCATGCTTTGCTTTGCCAATTTCGATTTTTTCTAACCACCTTCTCTTTGATTTCAAATTTAGGTCAAACTATCGATGCCTACTATGTGTTCTACTTGAATTGGATGCAGCGTGCGCACATGTTTTGCCATCGTTCTGGGCTTCCACACATCTTTGGGGCATCCAAGTATTTAAGTTACCTTGTTTTTTTGAATTGTAATTCATACCCTTCCTCCCAATTTTTATGCACATTTGAATCTTGGTCAAATCCTAAGTTTGACCAAGATTTGAACAAGTTTAAAACATGAAAATGAAAAGGTAAGCCTGAATCCTTCTTAGTCACTCAAAAATGAGAAGCTTTTGGGAGTTTTTGAAATTTCCATGTTTGAAACCCAAAACCACGTCTCTTCATGCTTGACTTCATAAGAAAGAGTTTAGGGTTAGGGGTAGATACATGATTTGTCTAGTTTGTTGTTTAGACCTTGTTTATCAACTTGAATGCTTACTATATGACATAATAATACTATGTGCTTTGGTTTTCATTTTTTTGACTTTTTCTGAATTTTTATGCCCATTTGATCTTGGTCAAATCCTAGGCTTAACCAATATTTAAACAAGTTTAAAACATGAAAATGAAAAGGTAAGCCTGTATCCTTCTTAGTCACTCCAAAATGTAGCTTTTGGGAAGGTTTTTGAAATTTCCATGTTTGAAATCCAAAACGACTTCTCTTCGTGCTTGACTTCATAAGACAAAGTTTAGGGCTAGGGGTAGAAACATGATTTTTCTGGTTTGAATATGTCTAGACCTTGTTTACCAACTTGATCGAGTGCTTACTATATGACATAAGAAGGCTATATGCTTTGGTTTTTCATTTTTTGAAATTTTATGCCCATTTGAATCTTGATCAAATCCTAGGTACAGTTTGACCAAGATTTGAACAATTTTAAAACATGAAAATAAAAGGTAAGCCTGACCTGGATCCTTTAGTCACTCTAAAATGAAGCTTTTGGGGGGTTCTTGAAATTTCCAAGTTTGAAACCCAAAACCACTTCTCTTCATGCTTGACTACACATAAGACAGAGTTTAGGGTTAGGGGTAGATACATGATTTTTCTTGTTTGAATATATCTAGACCTTGTTTATATCAACTTTAATGCTAACTATATATGACATAAGAAAACTATGTGCTTTGGTTTTTAATTTTTCTGATTTTTTTATTTTGATAGATGCACATTTGAATCTTTGTCAAATCCTAGGTTTGGCCAAGATTTAAACAAGTATAAAACATGAAAATGAAAAGGGGAAGCCTGTATCCTTTCTTAGTCACTCTAAAATGAAGTTTTTGGGATGTTCTTGAAATTTTCATGTTTGAAACCCAAAACCACTTCTCTTCATGCTTGACTTCATAAGATAGAGTTTAGGGGCTAGGGGATAGATACATGATTTGCCTAGGTTTGAATATGCATGTCCAAACCTTGTTTATCAACTTGAATGCTTACTATATGACATAAGAAGACTATATGCATTTGTTTTTCATTTTTCTGATTTTTTTAAATTTTATGCCCATTTGAATCTTTTGGTCAAATCCTTGGTTTAATTTGACACGGATTTAAACAAGTTTAAAATATGAAAATGAAAAGGTGGTAAGCAGGCATGTATCCTTCTTATATATATTAGTCACTCTAAAATGAAGCTTTTGGGAGGTTTTTGAAATTTCCATGTTTGAAACCCAAAACCACTTCTCTTCATGTTGTTGACTTCATAAGATAGAGTTTAGGGGTTAGGGGTATATATACATGACTTGTCTTGTTTGAATATGTGTCTAGACCTTGTTTATCAACTTTAATGCTTACTATATGACATAAGAACACTATGCGCTTTAATTTGGTTTTTAATTTTTTTAAATTTTGATGCACATTTTGAATCTTGGTCAAATCCTAGGTTTGACCGAGATTTGAACAAGTTTAAAACATGAAAATAAAAGGTAAGCCCGCCAGACTGGATCCTTTCTTAGTCACTCTATAATGAAGCTTTTAGGGGGGTTGTTGAAAATGTAAGCATGTATCCTTCTTAGTACGTCACACCACAATGAAGCTTTTGGGAGGGTTTTTGAAATGTCCATGTTTGAAACCCAAAACGACTTCTCTTCGTGCTTGACTTCATAATTAAGACAAAGTTTAGGGTTAGGGGTATATAGATACATGATTTTTCTGGTTTGAATATGTCTAGACTTTGTTTATCAACTAGCTTGAGTGCTTACTATATGGCATATATAAGAAGCTAGGCTATGTGCTTTGGTTTTTCATTTTTTTTGAATTTTTATGCCCATTTGAATCTTGGTCAAATCCTAGGTACGTACGGTTTGACCAAGATTTGAACATGTTTAAAACATGAAAATAAAAGGTAAGCATGGATCCTTCTTAGTCACTCTAAAATGAAGCTTTTGGGAGGTTTTTGAAATTTCCATGTTTGAAACCCAAAACCACTTCTCTTCATGCTTGGCTTCGTAAGATAGAGTTTAGGGTTTGGGGTAGATACGTACATGATTTTTCTAAGTATTTTTACACCCATTTGAATCTTCGTCAAATCCTAAGTTTGACCAAGATTTGAACAAGTTTAAAAACATGAAAATGAAAAGGGTAAGCCTGGATCCTTGTTTAGGGTTAGGGGGTAGATACATGATTTTTGTGGTTTGAATATGTCAGACCTTGTTTATCACCTTGATATATGACATAGGAAGACGGTGTGCTTTTGTTTTTCTTTTTTTTTGAATTTTTATGCCCATTTGAATCTTGGTCAAGTCATAGGTTTGACCAAGATTTAAACAGGTTTAAAACATGAAAATGAAAAAGTAAGCCTGGATCCTTCTTAGTCACTCCAAAATGTACCAATTGATAAATGAGTTAACTTGGCTTCATGGAAAAAATAATGTCATGTAAATGATTTAACTTGGCTTTCGTACCCTTGAATCCATAGGAAACTTTGTATAAATGTAGTAGTATAATAATCAACCGAGTTTTTACATCAACAGGTCTGTCACTTACGTGTGGTGCCCATGCGTGAGGTCCCACACTTCAGTGAGCACAAGTCACGTGCAATAGGTACGCAAACTCCCAGCCATTTTCTTTGTCAAGAGAAGACGCATCAGGATGCGTATTGGAAGTATGTGGGTCCTTCTGGATCCTTCGGTTGTCCCTCTCACAAAAAAAAAACAAATCTCTCTCATTCTCGGCCTCGCTCGACTCGCTCGCTCGCTCGCTCCTGCTCACTGACAAACCCTGCACAAAAGTCAACATCATCACCCGAAAAAGGGGAGACACCATAATTCTCTCCCTTCTTCTCTCCTTCCGAGTGATCCCTCTTCCTCCGAGTTTCACTCGACGGGCAAACACACATGTGCTGCATAGTAATAATAAAAAAGTAGAAAAATCGACCTACGAATCTATGATTAAATAGGTTAAACTAGGGTTTTGCCCACTACTACAGATCAAGTTCAGAAATATCCAACTACTAGTTCGATTTTGGGCTACTAATATAAAATTAAAATAAGTTGAACTAGTATTCCTCTAAAAAATCATTTTGGTATGCATTGTTTGATACTTTTCATAGCTATAGTGCATCACAAATTTATGATTTCATGCTTTGCTTTGCCAATTTCGATTTTTTCTAACCACCTTCTCTTTGATTTCAAATTTAGGTCAAACTATCGATCCCTACTATGTGTTCTACTTGAATTGGATGCAGCGTGCGCACATGTTTTGCCATTGTTCTGGGCTTCCACACATCTTTGGGGCATCCAAGTATTTAAGTTACCTTGTTTTTTTGAATTGTAATTCATACCCTTCCTCCCAATTTTTATGCACATTTGAATCTTGGTCAAATCCTAAGTTTGACCAAGATTTGAACAAGTTTAAAACATGAAAAGGTAAGCCTGAATCCTTCTTAGTCACTCAAAAATGAGAAGCTTTTGGGAGTTTTTTGAAATTTCCATGTTTGAAACCCAAAACCACTTCTCTTCATGCTTGACTTCATAAGACAGAGTTTAGGGTTAGGGGGTAGATACATGATTTGTCTAGTTTGTTGTTTAGACCTTGTTTATCAACTTGAATGCTTACTATATGACATAATAATACTATGTGCTTTGGTTTTCATTTTTTTGATTTTTTCTGAATTTTTATGCCCATTTGATCTTGGTCAAATCCTAGGCTTAACCAATATTTAAACAAGTTTAAAACATGAAAATGAAAAGGTAAGCCTGTATCCTTCTTAGTCACTCCAAAATGAAGCTTTTGGGAAGGTTTTTGAAATTTCCATGTTCGAAATCCAAAACGACTTCTCTTCGTGCTTGACTTCATAAGACAAAGTTTAGGGCTAGGGGTAGAAACATGATTTTTCTGGTTTGAATATGTCTAGACCTTGTTTACCAACTTGAGTGCTTACTATATGACATAAGAAGGCTATATGCTTTGGTTTTTCATTTTTTTTGAAATTTTATGCCCATTTGATCTTGGTCAAATCCTAGGCTTAACCAATATTTAAACAAGTTTAAAACATGAAAATGAAAAGGTAAGCCTGTATCCTTCTTAGTCACTCCAAAATGAAGCTTTTGGGAAGGTTTTTGAAATTTCTATGTTTGAAATCCAAAACGACTTCTCTTCGTGCTTGACTTCATAAGACAAAGTTTAGGGCTAGGGGTAGAAACATGATTTTTCTGGTTTGAATATGTCTAGACCTTGTTTACCAACTTGATCGAGTGCTTACTATATGACATAAGAAGGCTATATGCTTTGGTTTTTCATTTTTTTTGAAATTTTATGCCCATTTGAATCTTGATCAAATCCTAGGTACAGTTTGACCAAGATTTGAACAATTTTACAACATGAAAATAAAAGGTAAGCCCGACCTGGATCCTTTAGTCACTCTAAAATGAAGCTTTTGGGGGCTTCTTGAAATTTCCAAGTTTGAAACCCAAAACCACTTCTCTTCATGCTTGACTACACATAAGACAGAGTTTAGGGTTAGGGGTAGATACATGATTTTTCTTGTTTGAATATATCTAGACCTTGTTTATATCAACTTTAATGCTAACTATATATGACATAAGAAAACTATGTGCTTTGGTTTTTAATTTTTCTGATTTTTTTATTTTGATAGATGCACATTTGAATCTTTGTCAAATCCTAGGTTTGGCCAAGATTTAAACAAGTATAAAACATGAAAATGAAAAGGGGAAGCCTGTATCCTTTCTTAGTCACTCTAAAAAGAAGTTTTTGGGATGTTCTTGAAATTTTCATGTTTGAAACCCAAAACCACTTCTCTTCATGCTTGACTTCATAAGATAGAGTTTAGGGGCTAGCTAGCTAGGGGATAGATACATGATTTGCCTAGGTTTGAATATGCATGTCCAAACCTTGTTTATCAACTTGAATGCTTACTATATGACATAAGAAGACTATATGCTTTTGTTTTTCATTTTTCTGATTTTTTTTAAAATTTTATGCCCATTTGAATCTTTTGGTCAAATCCTTGGTTTAATTTGACACGGATATAAACAAGTTTAAAATATGAAAATGAAAAGGTGGTAAGCAGTGATACGTCTCCAACGTATCGATAATTTCTTATGTTCCATGCTACTTTATTGATGATACCTACATGTTTTATGCACATTATATGTCATATTTATGCATTTTCTGGAACTAACCTATTAACAAGATGCCGAAGAGCCAGTTGCTGTTTTCTGCTGTTTTTGGTTTCAGAAATCCTAGTAAAGAAATATTCTCGGAATTGGACGAAACTTTCGCCCAGGGTCCTATTTTTGCACGAAGCTTCCAGAAGACCGAAGACCTAACGAAGTGGGGTCACGAGGAGGCCAGGGGGGTGGCCGGCGCGGCCCTGCCCCCTGGGCCCCTCGTGTGGCCCCTCGCGTTGACCCTCCGCCTACTTAAAGCTTCCGTCGCGAAACCCCCAGTACCGAGAGCCACGATACGGAAAACCTTACAGAGACGCCGCCGCCGCGAATCCCATCTCGGGGGATTCTGGAGATCGCCTCCGGCACCCTGCCGGAGAGGGGATTCATCTCCCGGAGGATTCTACACCGCCATGGTCGCCTCCGGAGTGATGAGTGAGTAGTTTACCCCTGGACCATGGGTCCATAGCAGTAGCTAGATGGTCGTCTTCTCCTTGTTGTGCTTCATTGTTGGATCTTGTGAGCTGCCTAACATGATCAAGATCATCTATCTGTAATACTATATGTTGTGTTTGTCGGGATCCGATGGATAGAGAGTACTATGATTATGGTGATTATCAATCTATTGTTTATGTGTTGTTTATGATCTTGCATGCTCTCCGTTATTAGTAGAGGCTCTGGCCAAGTTTTTGCTCTTAACTCCAAGAGGGGGTATTTATGCTCGATAGTGGGTTCATGCCTTCATTGAATCTGGGATCGTGACAGTAGGTTCTAAGGTTGTGATGTGCTGTTGCCACTAGGGATAAAACATTGATGCTATGTCTAAGGATGTAGTTGTTGATTACATTACGCACCATACTTAATGCAATTGTCTGTTGCTTTGCAACTTAATACTGGAGGGGGTTCGGACGATAACCTGAAGGTGGACTTTTTAGGCATAGATGCAGTTGGATGGCGGTCTATGTACTTTGTCGTAATGCCCAATTAAATCTCACTATATTTACCATGTCATGTATATGCATTGTTATGCCTTTCTCTATTTGTCAATTGCCCGACTGTAATTTGTTCACCCAACATGCTTTATCTTATGGGAGAGACACCTCTAGTGAACTGTGGACCCCGGTCCTATTCTTTACATAGCATACAATCTACTGCAATTGTGTTTTACTGTTTTCTTTGCAAACATCTTCCACTCGATACGTTTAATCCTTTGTTACAGCAAGCCGGTGAGATTGACAACCTCACTGTTTCGTTGGGACAAAGTACTTGGGTTGTGTTGTGCAGGTTCCGCGTTGGCGCCGGAATCCCTGGTGTTGCGCCGCATCACATTTCGCGACCATCAACCTTCAACGTGCTTCTTGGCTCCTCCTGGTTCGATTAAACCTTGGTTTCTTTCTGAGGGAAAACTTGCTACTGTGCGCATCATACCTTCCTCTTGGGGTTCCCAACGAACGTGTGAGTTACACGCCATCAAGCTCTTTTTCTGGCGCCGTTGCAGTGAGATCAAGACACGCTGCAAGGGGAGTCTCCACTTCTCAATCTCTTTACTTTGTTTTTGTCTTGCTTTATTTTATTTACTACTTTGTTTGCTGCACTAAATCAAAACACAAAAAAATTAGTTGCTAGTTTTACTTTATTTACTGTCTTGCTCTCTATATCAAAAACACAAAAAAAATTAGTTACTTGCATTTATTTTATCTAGTTTGTTTTATTTACCGTTGCTAAAATGGCCAACCCTGAAAATACTAAGTTATGTGACTTCACAAATGCAAATAATAATGATTTCCTATGCACACCTATTGCTCCACCTGCTACTACAGCAGAATTCTTTGAAATTAAACCTGCTTTACTAAATCTTGTCATGAGAGATCAATTTTCTGGTGCTAGTTCTGATGATGCTGCTGCCCATCTCAATAATTTTGTTGAACTTTGTGAAATGCAAAAGTATAAAGATGTAGATGGTGATATTATTAAATTGAAAGTGTTTCCTTTCTCATTAAGAGGAAGAGCTAAAGATTGGTTGCTATCTTTGCCTAAGAATAGTATTAATTCATGGACTAAATGCAAGGATGCTTCTATTGGTAGATATTATCCTCCCGCTAAAATTATATCTTTGAGAAGTAGCATAATGAATTTTAAGCAATTAGATACTGAACATGTTGCTCAAGCATGGGAGAGAATGAAAACTTTGGTAAAGAATTGCCCAACCCATGGACTGACTACTTGGATGATCATCCAAACCTTCTATGCAGGACTAAATTTTTCTTCGCGGAATTTATTGGATTCAGCTGCTGGAGGTACCTTTATGTCCATCACATTGGGGGCGGCTACAAAACTTCTTGATGATATGATGATAAATTACTCTGAATGGCACACGGAAAGAGCTCCACAAGGTAAGAAGGTAAATTCTGTTGAGGAAACCTCTTCCTTGAGTGATAAGATTGATGTGATTATGTCTATGCTTGTGAATGGTAGATCTAATGTTGATCCAAATAATGTTCCTTTAGCTTCATTGGTTGCTCAAGAAGAAAATGTTGATGTGAATTTCATTAAAAATAATAATTTCAACAACAATGCTTATAGGAACAACTCTGGTAATAACTATAGGCCATATCCTTCTGCTAATGGTAATGGTTATGGTAATTCTTATGGGAATTCTTACAACAATAATAGGAATGTACCCTCTGGTCTTGAAGCCATGCTTAAAGAATTTATTAGTACACAAACTGCTTTTAACAAATCTGTTGAGGAAAAGCTTGATAAAATTGATACTATTGCTTCTAGAGTTGATAGACTTGCCTCTGATGTAAATCTTTTAAAGTTGAAAGTTATGCCTAATAATGATATTGATAATAAGATTACTACTACAGCAAATGCCATCCAAGTTAGAATTAATGAGAATATAAGATTAATGGCTGAACTGCGTGCTAGGTGGGATAGAGAAGAAAATGAAAAACTAGCTAAAGAGAATAATGTAGCTAAAGTTTGGACTATTACCACCACTAGTAATGCTAATTCTTCACATGTTGCTGCATCTCCTACTATCAATGGTAAAATAATTGGTGTTGGCAATGTTTCTACTTCTAGTGCAAAGCGAACAAAACTGCCTGAAATTGCTAAAACTGCTGAAACTGCTTGTGATAAAACTGCTGAAATTTTTTCCAACCTTGGGAACAATGATCCCATTGCTGTAGCTCATAATGATTTAGATTTTGATGATTGCCACATCTCTGAAGTTATAAAGTTCTTGCAAAAACTTGCTAAAAGTCCTAATGCTAGTGCTATAAATTTAGCCTTTACAAAACATATTACAAATGCTCTCATAAAAGCTAGAGAAGAAAAATTAAAACTTGAAACTTCTATTCCTAGAAAGTTAGAAGATGGTTGGGAGCCCATCATTAAAATGAAATTCAATGACTTTGAATGTAATGCTTTATGTGATCTTGGTGCAAGTATTTCTGTTATGCCTAAAAAGATTTATGATATGCTTGACTTGCCACCATTGAAGAATTGTTATTTGGATGTTAATCTTGCCGATAATGTTAAAAAGAAACCTTTGGGGAGGATTGATAATGTGCATATTACGGTTAACAATAACCTTGTCCCCGTTGATTTTGTTGTCTTGGATATCGAATGCAATGCATCTTGTCCAATTGTGTTGGGAAGACCTTTTCTTCGAACTGTTGGTGCTGTTATTGATATGAGGGAAGGTAATATTAAATATCAATTTCCTCTCAAGAAAGGTATGGAACACTTCCCTAGAAAGAGAATGAAGTTGCCTTTTGATTCTATTATTAGAACAAGCTATGATGTTGATGCTTCTACTCTCGATGTTACTTGATTTGCACTTTCTGCGCCTAGCTGAAAGGCGTTAAAGAAAAGCGCTTATGGGAGACAACCCATGTTTTTACCTACAGCAATTTTTTGTTTTGTTGAGTCTTGGAAGTTGTTTACTACTGTAGCAACCTCTCCTTATCAAGTTTTTGTGCCAAGTAAAGTTTCTATGTCAAAGTTGATGTTATATTTGGGATCGCTGCGCAGAAACAGCATTGCTGTCTGTCACGAATCTGGGCACAATTCTCTGTAGAAAATTCGAAAAAATCTGCCAATTTACGAGCGTGATCCTCAGATATGTACGCAACTTTCATTAGTTTTGAGTTTTTCCATTTGAGCAAGTCTGGTGCCATTTCTAAATTCTTCTTTACGGACTGTTCTGTTTTTGACAGATTCTGCCTTTTATTTCGCATTGCCTCTTTTGCTATGTTGGATTTATTTCTTTGATCCACTAATGTCCAGTAGCATTATGCAATGTCCAGAAGTGAAAATAATGATTGTGTCACCTCTGAATGAGTGAATTATTAATTGTGCACTAACCCTCTAATGAGTTTGCTTGAAGTTTGGTGTGAAGGAAGTTTTCAAGGGTCAAGAGAGGAGAATGATATACTATGATCAAGAGGAGTGAAAGCTCTAAGCTTGGGGATGCCCCCGTGGTTCACCCCTGCATATTTTAAGAAGACTCAAGCGTCTAAGCTTGGGGATTCCCAAGGCATCCCCTTCTTCATCGACAAAATCATCAGGTTCCTCCCCTGAAACTATATTTTTATTCAATCACATCTTGTGTTCTTTACTTGGAGCGTCGGTTTGTTTTTGTTTTTGTTTTTGTTTGAATAAGATGGATCCTAGCATTCACTTTGTGGGAGAGAGACACGCTCCGCTGTTGCATATGGACACATGTGTCCTTAGGCTTTACTCATAATGTTCAAAGCGAAGTTTCTTCTTCGTTAATTTGTTATATGGTTGGAATTGGAAAATGCTACATGTAGTAATTCTAAAATGTCTTGGATAATGTGATACTTTGCAATTGTTGTGCTCATGTTTAAGCTCTTGCATCATATGATTTGCACCCATTAATGAAGAAATACATAGAGCTTGCTAAAATTTGGTTTGCATATTTGGTTTCTCTAGAGTCTAGATAATATCTAGTATTGAGTTTTGAACAACAAGGAAGACAGTATAGAGTCTTATAATGTTTACAATATGTCTTTTATGTGAGTTTTGCTGCACTTGTTCATCCTTGAGTTTGCTTCAAATAACCTTGCTAGCCTAAACCTTGTATCGAGAGGGAATACTTCTCATGCATCCAAAATCCTTGAGCCAACTACTATGCCATTTGTGTCCACCATACCTACCTACTACATGGTATTTCTCCGCCATTCCAAAGTAAATTGCTTGAGTGCTACCTTTAAAATTCCATCATTCACCTTTGCAATATATAGCTCATGGGACAAAATAGCCTTAAAAACTATCGTAGTATTGAATATGTACTTATGCACTTTATATTTTATTAAGTTGCCTGTTGTGCGATAACCATGCTTCTGGGGAACGCCATCAACTATTGTTGAATATCATGTGAGTTGCTATGCATGTCCGTCTTGTCTGAAGGTCTATCATTTTAGTGGTTGGAGCATGCAAAATTGTTAGAGAAGAACATTGGGCCGCTAACTAAAGCCATGAACCATGGTGGAAGTTTCAGTTTTGGACATATATCCTCAATCTCATATGAGAACAATAATCTTTGCTACATGCTTATGCATTTAAGAGGAGTCCATTATCTGTTGTCCATGTTGTCCCGGTATGGATGTCTAAGTTGAGAATAATCAAAAGCGAGAAATCCGAAATGCGAGCATTCTCCTTGGACCTTTGTACAGGCGGCATGGAGGTACCCCTTTGTGACACTTGGTTGAAACATGGCATGCAAAGATCCGGTAGTCCAAGCTAAGTAGGACGAGGTGCGGGCACTATTAGTATACTATGCGTGAGGCTTGCAACTTGTAAGATATAATTTACATAACTCATATGCTTTATTACTACCGTTGACAAAATTGTTTCATGTTTTCAAAATAAAAGCTCTAGCACAAATACAGCAATCGATGCTTTCCTCATTGAAGGACCATTCTTTTACTTTTATTGTTGAGTCAGTTTACCTATCTTCTTCCACCTTAAGAAGCAAACACTTGTGTGAACTGTGCATTGATTCCTACATACTTGCATATTGCACTTATTATATTACTTTATGTTGACAATATCCATGAGATATACATGTTACAAGTTGAAAGCAACCGCTGAAACTTAATCTTCCTATATGTTGTTTCAACACCTTTACTTTGATTTATTGCTTTATGAGTTAACTCTTATGCAAGACTTATTGATGCTTGTCTTGAAGTACTATTCATGAAAAGTCTTTGCTTTATGATTCAGTTGTTTACTCATGTCATTACCTTTGCTTTGATCGCTGCATTCATTACATATGTTTACAAATAGTATGATCAAGATTATGATGGCATGTCACTTCAGAAATTATCTTTGTTATCGTTTTACCTGCTCGGGACGAGCAGAACTAAGCTTGGGGATGCTGATACGTCTCCAACGTATCGATAATTTCTTATGTTCCATGCTACTTTATTGATGATACCTACATGTTTTATGCACATTATATGTCATATTTATGCATTTTCTGGAACTAACCTATTAACAAGATGCCGAAGAGCCGATTCTTTGTTTCTGCTGTTTTGGTTTCAGAAATCCTAGTAAAGAAATATTCTCGGAATTGGACGAAACTTTCGCCCAGGGTCCTATTTTTGCACGAAGCTTCCAGAAGACCGAAGACCTAACGAAGTGGGGCCACGAGGAGGCCAGGGGGGTGGCCGGCGCGGCCCAGGCCTTGGCCGCGCGGCCCTGCCCCCTGGGCCCCTCGTGTGGCCCCTCGCGTTGACCCTCCGCCTACTTAAAGCTTCCGTCGCGAAACCCCCAGTACCGAGAGCCACGATACGGAAAACCTTACAGAGACGCCGCCGCCGCGAATCCCATCTCGGGGGATTCTGGAGATCGCCTCCGGCACCCTGCCGGAGAGGGGATTCATCTCCCGGAGGATTCTACACCGCCATGGTCGGCTCCGGAGTGATGAGTGAGTAGTTTACCCCTGGACCATGGGTCCATAGCAGTAGCTAGATGGTCGTCTTCTCCTTGTTGTGCTTCATTGTTGGATCTTGTGAGCTGCCTAACATGATCAAGATCATCTATCTGTAATACTATATGTTGTGTTTGTCGGGATCCGATGGATAGAGAGTACTATGATTATGGTGATTATCAATCTATTGTTTATGTGTTGTTTATGATCTTGCATGCTCTCCGTTATTAGTAGAGGCTCTGGCCAAGTTTTTGCTCTTAACTCCAAGAGGGGGTATTTATGCTCGATAGTGGGTTCATGCCTTCATTGAATCTGGGATCGTGACAGTAGGTTCTAAGGTTGTGATGTGCTGTTGCCACTAGGGATAAAACATTGATGCTATGTCTAAGGATGTAGTTGTTGATTACATTACGCACCATACTTAATGCAATTGTCTGTTGCTTTGCAACTTAATACTGGAGGGGGTTCGGACGATAACCTGAAGGTGGACTTTTTAGGCATAGATGCAGTTGGATGGCGGTCTATGTACTTTGTCGTAATGCCCAATTAAATCTCACTATATTTACCATGTCATGTATATGCATTGTTATGCCTTTCTCTATTTGTCAATTGCCCGACTGTAATTTGTTCACCCAACATGCTTTATCTTATGGGAGAGACACCTCTAGTGAACTGTGGACCCCGGTCCTATTCTTTACATAGCATACAATCTACTGCAATTGTGTTTTACTGTTTTCTTTGCAAACATCTTCCACTCGATACGTTTAATCCTTTGTTACAGCAAGCCGGTGAGATTGACAACCTCACTGTTTCGTTGGGACAAAGTACTTGGGTTGTGTTGTGCAGGTTCCGCGTTGGCGCCGGAATCCCTGGTGTTGCGCCGCATCACATTTCGCGACCATCAACCTTCAACGTGCTTCTTGGCTCCTCCTGGTTCGATTAAACCTTGGTTTCTTTCTGAGGGAAAACTTGCTACTGTGCGCATCATACCTTCCTCTTGGGGTTCCCAACGAACGTGTGAGTTACACGCCATCAAGCAGGCATGTATCCTTCTTATATATATTAGTCACTCTAAAATGAAGCTTTTGGGAGGTTTTTGAAATTTCCATGTTTGAAACCCAAAACCACTTCTCTTCATGTTGTTGACTTCATAAGATAGAGTTTAGGGGTTAGGGGTATAGATACATGACTTGTCTTGTTTGAATATGTGTCTAGACCTTGTTTATCAACTTTAATGCTTACTATATGACATAAGAACACTATGCGCTTTAATTTGGTTTTTAATTTTTTTTAAATTTGATGCACATTTTGAATCTTGGTCAAATCCTAGGTTTGACCGAGATTTGAACAAGTTTAAAACAAGAAAATAAAAGGTAAGCCCGCCAGACTGGATCCTTTCTTAGTCACTCTATAATGAAGCTTTTAGGGGGGGTTGTTGAAAATGTAAGCATGTATCCTTCTTAGTACGTCACACCACAATGAAGCTTTTGGGAGGGTTTTTGAAATGTCCATGTTTGAAACCCAAAACGACTTCTCTTCGTGCTTGACTTCATAATTAAGACAAAGTTTAGGGTTAGGGGTATATAGATACATGATTTTTCTGGTTTGAATATGTCTAGACTTTGTTTATCAACTAGCTTGAGTGCTTACTATATGGCATATATAAGAAGCTAGGCTATGTGCTTTGGTTTTTCATTTTTTTTTTGAATTTTTATGCCCATTTGAATATTGGTCAAATCCTAGGTACGTACGGTTTGACCAAGATTTGAACATGTTTAAAACATGAAAATAAAAGGTAAGCATGGATCCTTCTTAGTCACTCTAAAATGAAGCTTTTGGGAGGTTTTTGAAATTTCCATGTTTGAAACCCAAAACCACTTCTCTTCATGCTTGGCTTCGTAAGATAGAATTTAGGGTTTGGGGTAGATACGTACATGATTTTTCTAAGTATTTTTACGCCCATTTGAATCTTCGGCAAATCCTAAGTTTGACCAAGATTTGAACAAGTTTAAAAACATGAAAATGAAAAGGGTAAGCCTGGATCCTTGTTTAGGGTTAGGGGGTAGATACATGATTTTTGTGGTTTGAATATGGCAGACCTTGTTTATCACCTTGATATATGACATAGGAAGACGGTGTGCTTTTTTTTTTTGAATTTTTATGCCCATTTGAATCTTGGTCAAGTCATAGGTTTGACCAAGATTTAAACAGGTTTAAAACATGAAAATGAAAAAGTAAGCCTGGATCCTTCTTAGTCACTCCAAAATGTACCAATTGATAAATGAGTTAACTTGGCTTCATGGAAAAAATAATGTCATGTAAATGATTTAACTTGGCTTTCGTACCCTTGAATCCATAGGAAACTTTGTATAAATGTAGTAGTATAATAATCAACCGAGTTTTTACATCAACAGGTCTGTCACTTACTTGTGGTGCCCATGCGTGAGGTCCCACACTTCAGTGAGCACAAGTCACGTGCAATAGGTACGCAAACTCCCAGCCATTTTCTTTGTCAAGAGAAGACGCATCAGGATGCGTATTGGAAGTATGTGGGTCCTTCTGGATCCTTCGGTTGTCCCTCTCAAAAAAAAAAATCTCTCTCATTCTCGGCCTCGCTCGACTCGCTCGCTCGCTCGCTCGCACCTCCTGCTCACTGACAAACCCTGCACAAAAGTCAACATCATCACCCGAAAAAGGGGAGACACCATAATTCTCTCCCTTCTTCTCTCCTTCCGAGTGATCCCTTCTTCCTCCGAGTTTCACTCGACGGGCAAACACACATGTGCTTTGCATAGTAATAATAAAAAGTAGAAAAATCGACCTACGAATCTATGATTAAATAGGTTAAACTAGGGTTTTGCCCACTACTACGAGATCAAGTTCAGAAATATCCAACTACTAGTTCGATTTTGGGCTACTAATATAAAATTAAAATAAGTTGAACTAGTATTCCTCTAAAAAATCATTTTGGTATGCATTGTTTGATACTTTTCATAGCTATAGTGCATCACAAATTTATGATTTCATGCTTTGCTTTGCCAATTTCGATTTTTTCTAACCACCTTCTCTTTGATTTCAAATTTAGGTCAAACTATCGATGCCTACTATGTGTTCTACTTGAATTGGATGCAGCGTGCGCACATGTTTTGCCATTGTTCTGGGCTTCCACACATCTTTGGGGCATCCAAGTATTTAAGTTACCTTGTTTTTTTGAATTGTAATTCATACCCTTCCTCCCAATTTTTATGCACATTTGAATCTTGGTCAAATCCTAAGTTTGACCAAGATTTGAACAAGTTTAAAACATGAAAATGAAAAGGTAAGCCTGAATCCTTCTTAGTCACTCAAAAATGAGAAGCTTTTGGGAGTTTTTTGAAATTTCCATGTTTGAAACCCAAAACCACTTCTCTTCATGCTTGACTTCATAAGACAGAGTTTAGGGTTAGGGGGTAGATACATGATTTGTCTAGTTTGTTGTTTAGACCTTGTTTATCAACTTGAATGCTTACTATATGACATAATAATACTATGTGCTTTGGTTTTCATTTTTTTTGACTTTTTCTGAATTTTTATGCCCATTTGATCTTGGTCAAATCCTAGGCTTAACCAATATTTAAACAAGTTTAAAACATGAAAATGAAAAGGTAAGCCTGTATCCTTCTTAGTCACTCCAAAATGAAGCTTTTGGGAAGGTTTTTGAAATTTCCATGTTTGAAATCCAAAACGACTTCTCTTCGTGCTTGACTTCATAAGACAAAGTTTAGGGCTAGGGGTAGAAACATGATTTTTCTGGTTTGAATATGTCTAGACCTTGTTTACCAACTTGATCGAGTGCTTACTATATGACATAAGAAGGCTATATGCTTTGGTTTTTCATTTTTTTTGAAATTTTATGCCCATTTGAATCTTGATCAAATCCTAGGTACAGTTTGACCAAGATTTGAACAATTTTAAAACATGAAAATAAAAGGTAAGCCCGACCTGGATCCTTTAGTCACTCTAAAATGAAGCTTTTGGGGGGTTCTTGAAATTTCCAAGTTTGAAACCCAAAACCACTTCTCTTCATGCTTGACTACACATAAGACAGAGTTTAGGGTTAGGGGTAGATACATGATTTTTCTTGTTTGAATATATCTAGACCTTGTTTATATCAACTTTAATGCTAACTATATATGACATAAGAAAACTATGTGCTTTGGTTTTTAATTTTTCTGATTTTTTTATTTTGATAGATGCACATCTGAATCTTTGTCAAATCCTAGGTTTGGTCAAGATTTAAACAAGTATAAAACATGAAAATGAAAAGGGGAAGCCTGTATCCTTTCTTAGTCACTCTAAAAAGAAGTTTTTGGGATGTTCTTGAAATTTTCATGTTTGAAACCCAAAACCACTTCTCTTCATGCTTGACTTCATAAGATAGAGTTTAGGGGCTAGGGGATAGATACATGATTTGCCTAGGTTTGAATATGCATGTCCAAACCTTGTTTATCAACTTGAATGCTTACTATATGACATTAGAAGACTATATGCTTTTGTTTTTCATTTTTCTGATTTTTTTTTTAAAATTTTATGCCCATTTGAATCTTTTGGTCAAATCCTTGGTTTAATTTGACACGGATTTAAACAAGTTTAAAATATGAAAATGAAAAGGTGGTAAGCAGGCATGTATGGATCCTTCTTATATATATTAGTCACTCTAAAATGAAGCTTTTGGGAGGTTTTTGAAATTTCCATGTTTGAAACCCAAAACCACTTCTCTTCATGTTGTTGACTTCATAAGATAGAGTTTAGGGGTTAGGGGTATAGATACATGATTTGTATTGTTTGAATATGTGTCTAGACCTTGTTTATCAACTTTAATGCTTACTATATGACATAAGAACACTATGCGCTTTAATTTGGTTTTTATTTTTTTTAAAATTTGATGCACATTTTGAATCTCGGTCAAATCCTAGGTTTGACCGAGATTTGAACAAGTTTAAACCAAGAAAATAAAAGGTAAGCCCGCCAGACTGGATCCTTTCTTAGTCACTCTATAATGAAGCTTTTAGGGGGGTTGTTGAAAATGTAAGCATGTATCCTTCTTAGTACGTCACACCACAATGAAGCTTTTGAGAGGGTTTTTGAAATGTCCATGTTTGAAACCCAAAACGACTTCTCTTCGTGCTTGACTTCATAATTAAGACAAAGTTTAGGGTTAGGGGTATATAGATACATGATTTTTCTGGTTTGAATATGTCTAGACCTTGTTTATCAACTAGCTTGAGTGCTTACTATATGGCATATATAAGAAGCTAGGCTATGTGCTTTGGTTTTTCATTTTTTTTTTGAATTTTTATGCCCATTTGAATATTGGTCAAATCCTAGGTACGTACGGTTTGACCAAGATTTGAACATGTTTAAAACATGAAAATAAAAGGTAAGCATGGATCCTTCTTAGTCACTCTAAAATGAAGCTTTTGGGAGGTTTTTGAAATTTCCATGTTTGAAACCCAAAACCACTTCTCTTCATGCTTGGCTTCGTAAGATAGAGTTTAGGGTTTGGGGTAGATACGTACATGATTTTTCTAAGTATTTTTACGCCCATTTGAATCTTCGTCAAATCCTAAGTTTGACCAAGATTTGAACAAGTTTAAAAACATGAAAATGAAAAGGGTAAGCCTGGATCCTTGTTTAGGGTTAGGGGGTAGATACAAGATTTTTGTGGTTTGAATATGGCAGACCTTGTTTATCACCTTGATATATGACATAGGAAGACGGTGTGCTTTTGTTTTTCTTTTTTTTTTTGAATTTTTATGCCCATTTGAATCTTGTTCAAGTCATAGGTTTGACCAAGATTTAAACAGGTTTAAAACATGAAAATGAAAAAGTAAGCCTGGATCCTTCTTAGTCACTCCAAAATGTACCAATTGATAAATGAGTTAACTTGGCTTCATGGAAAAAATAATGTCATGTAAATGATTTAACTTGGCTTTCGTACCCTTGAATCCATAGGAAACTTTGTATAAATGTAGTAGTATAATAATCAACCGAGTTTTTACATCAACAGGTCTGTCACTTACGTGTGGTGCCCATGCGTGAGGTCCCACACTTCAGTGAGCACAAGTCACGTGCAATAGGTACGCAAACTCCCAGCCATTTTCTTTGTCAAGAGAAGACGCATCAGGATGCGTATTGGAAGTATGTGGGTCCTTCTGGATCCTTCGGTTGTCCCTCTCACAAAAAAAAAACAAATCTCTCTCATTCTCGGCCTCGCTCGACTCGCTCGCTCGCTCGCTCGCTCGCACCTCCTGCTCACTGACAAACCCTGCACAAAAGTCAACATCATCACCCGAAAAAGGGGAGACACCATAATTCTCTCCCTTCTTCTCTCCTTCCGAGTGATCCCTTCTTCCTCCGAGTTTCTCTCGACGGGCAAACACACATGTGCTGCATAGTAATAATAAAAAAGTAGAAAAATCGACCTACGAATCTATGATTAAATAGGTTAAACTAGGGTTTTGCCCACTACTACAGATCAAGTTCAGAAATATCCAACTACTAGTTCGATTTTGGGCTACTAATATAAAATTAAAATAAGTTGAACTAGTATTCCTCTAAAAAATCATTTTGGTATGCATTGTTTGATACTTTTCATAGCTATAGTGCATCACAAATTTATGATTTCATGCTTTGCTTTGCCAATTTCGATTTTTTCTAACCACCTTCTCTTTGATTTCAAATTTAGGTCAAACTATCGATGCCTACTATGTGTTCTACTTGAATTGGATGCAGCGTGCGCACATGTTTTGCCATCGTTCTGGGCTTCCACACATCTTTGGGGCATCCAAGTATTTAAGTTACCTTGTTTTTTTGAATTGTAATTCATACCCTTCCTCCCAATTTTTATGCACATTTGAATCTTGGTCAAATCCTAAGTTTGACCAAGATTTGAACAAGTTTAAAACATGAAAATGAAAAGGTAAGCCTGAATCCTTCTTAGTCACTCAAAAATGAGAAGCTTTTGGGAGTTTTTTGAAATTTCCATGTTTGAAACCCAAAACCACTTCTCTTCATGCTTGACTTCATAAGACAGAGTTTAGGGTTAGGGGGTAGATACATGATTTGTCTAGTTTGTTGTTTAGACCTTGTTTATCAACTTGAATGCTTACTATATGACATAATAATACTATGTGCTTTGGTTTTCATTTTTTTTGACTTTTTCTGAATTTTTATGCCCATTTGATCTTGGTCAAATCCTAGGCTTAACCAATATTTAAACAAGTTTAAAACATGAAAATGAAAAGGTAAGCTTTGTATCCTTCTTAGTCACTCCAAAATGAAGCTTTTGGGAAGGTTTTTGAAATTTCCATGTTTGAAATCCAAAACGACTTCTCTTCGTGCTTGACTTCATAAGACAAAGTTTAGGGCTAGGGGTAGAAACATGATTTTTCTGGTTTGAATATGTCTAGACCTTGTTTACCAACTTGATCGAGTGCTTACTATATGACATAAGAAGGCTATATGCTTTGGTTTTTCATTTTTTTTGAAATTTTATGCCCATTTGAATCTTGATCAAATCCTAGGTACAGTTTGACCAAGATTTGAACAATTTTAAAACATGAAAATAAAAGGTAAGCCCGACCTGGATCCTTTAGTCACTCTAAAATGAAGCTTTTGGGGGGTTCTTGAAATTTCCAAGTTTGAAACCCAAAACCACTTCTCTTCATGCTTGACTACACATAAGACAGAGTTTAGGGTTAGGGGTAGATACATGATTTTTCTTGTTTGAATATATCTAGACCTTGTTTATATCAACTTTAATGCTAACTATATATGACATAAGAAAACTATGTGCTTTGGTTTTTAATTTTTCTGTTTTTTTTATTTTGATAGATGCACATTTGAATCTTTGTCAAATCCTAGGTTTGGCCAAGATTTAAACAAGTATAAAACATGAAAATGAAAAGGGGAAGCCTGTATCCTTTCTTAGTCACTCTAAAATGAAGTTTTTGGGATGTTCTTGAAATTTTCATGTTTGAAACCCAAAACCACTTCTCTTCATGCTTGACTTCATAAGATAGAGTTTAGGGGCTAGCTAGGGGATAGATACATGATTTGCCTAGGTTTGAATATGCATGTCCAAACCTAGCTTGTTTATCAACTTGAATGCTTACTATATGACATAAGAAGACTATATGCTTTTGTTTTTCATTTTTCTGATTTTTTTTTAAAATTTTATGCCCATTTGAATCTTTTGGTCAAATCCTTGGTTTAATTTGACACGGATTTAAACAAGTTTAAAATATGAAAATGAAAAGGTGGTAAGCAGGCATGTATCCTTCTTATATATATTAGTCACTCTAAAATGAAGCTTTTGGGAGGTTTTTGAAATTTCCATGTTTGAAACCCAAAACCACTTCTCTTCATGTTGTTGACTTCATAAGATAGAGTTTAGGGGTTAGGGGTATATATACATGACTTGTCTTGTTTGAATATGTGTCTAGACCTTGTTTATCAACTTTAATGCTTACTATATGACATAAGAACACTATGCGCTTTAATTTGGTTTTTAATTTTTTTAAATTTTGATGCACATTTTGAATCTTGGTCAAATCCTAGGTTTGACCGAGATTTGAACAAGTTTAAAACAAGAAAATAAAAGGTAAGCCCGCCAGACTGGATCTTTTCTTAGACACTCTATAATGAAGCTTTTAGGGGGGTTGTTGAAAATGTAAGCATGTATCCTTCTTAGTACGTCACACCACAATGAAGCTTTTGGGAGGGTTTTTGAAATGTCCATGTTTGAAACCCAAAACGACTTCTCTTCGTGCTTGACTTCATAATTAAGACAAAGTTTAGGGTTAGGGGTATATAGATACATGATTTTTCTGGTTTGAATATGTCTAGACTTTGTTTATCAACTAGCTTGAGTGCTTACTATATATATGGCATATATAAGAAGCTAGGCTATGTGCTTTGGTTTTTCATTTTTTTTTTGAATTTTCATGCCCATTTGAATCTTGGTCAAATCCTAGGTACGTACGGTTTGACCAAGATTTGAACATGTTTAAAACATGAAAATAAAAGGTAAGCATGGATCCTTCTTAGTCACTCTAAAATGAAGCTTTTGGGAGGTTTTTGAAATTTCCATGTTTGAAACCCAAAACCACTTCTCTTCATGCTTGGCTTCGTAAGATAGAGTTTAGGGTTTGGGGTAGATACGTACATGATTTTTCTAAGTATTTTTACGCCCATTTGAATCTTCGTCAAATCCTAAGTTTGACCAAGATTTGAACAAGTTTAAAAACATGAAAATGAAAAGGGTAAGCCTGGATCCTTGTTTAGGGTTAGGGGGTAGATACATGATTTTTGTGGTTTGAATATGGCAGACCTTGTTTATCACCTTGATATATGACATAGGAAGACGGTGTGCTTTTTTTTTGAATTTTTATGCCCATTTGAATCTTGGTCAAGTCATAGGTTTGACCAAGATTTAAACAGGTTTAAAACATGAAAATGAAAAAGTAAGCCTGGATCCTTCTTAGTCACTCCAAAATGTACCAATTGATAAATGAGTTAACTTGGCTTCATGGAAAAAATAATGTCATGTAAATGATTTAACTTGGCTTTTGTACCCTTGAATCCATAGGAAACTTTGTATAAATGTAGTAGTATAATAATCAACCGAGTTTTTACATCAACAGGTCTGTCACTTACGTGTGGTGCCCATGCGTGAGGTCCCACACTTCAGTGAGCACAAGTCACGTGCAATAGGTACGCAAACTCCCAGCCATTTTCTTTGTCAAGAGAAGACGCATCAGGATGCGTATTGGAAGTATGTGGGTCCTTCTGGATCCTTCGGTTGTCCCTCTCACAAAAAAAAAACAAATCTCTCTCATTCTCGGCCTCGCTCGACTCGCTCGCTCGCTCGCTCCTGCTCACTGACAAACCCTGCACAAAAGTCAACATCATCACCCGAAAAAGGGGAGACACCATAATTCTCTCCCTTCTTCTCTCCTTCCGAGTGATCCCTCTTCCTCCGAGTTTCACTCGACGGGCAAACACACATGTGCTGCATAGTAATAATAAAAAAGTAGAAAAATCGACCTACGAATCTATGATTAAATAGGTTAAACTAGGGTTTTGCCCACTACTATACAGATCAAGTTCAGAAATATCCAACTACTAGTTCGATTTTGGGCTACTAATATAAAATTAAAATAAGTTGAACTAGTATTCCTCTAAAAAAATCATTTTGGTATGCATTGTTTGATACTTTTCATAGCTATAGTGCATCACAAATTTATGATTTCATGCTTTGCTTTGCCAAATTCGATTTTTTCTAACCACCTTCTCTTTGATTTCAAATTTAGGTCAAACTATCGATGCCTACTATGTGTTCTACTTGAATTGGATGCAGCGTGCGCACATGTTTTGCCATTGTTCTGGGCTTCCACACATCTTTGGGGCATCCAAGTATTTAAGTTACCTTGTTTTTTTGAATTGTAATTCATACCCTTCCTCCCAATTTTTATGCACATTTGAATCTTGGTCAAATCCTAAGTTTGACCAAGATTTGAACAAGTTTAAAACATGAAAATGAAAAGGTAAGCCTGAATCCTTCTTAGTCACTCAAAAATGAGAAGCTTTTGGGAGTTTTTGAAATTTCCATGTTTGAAACCCAAAACCACTTCTCTTCATGCTTGACTTCATAAGACGAGTTTAGGGTTAGGGGGTAGATACATGATTTGTCTAGTTTGTTGTTTAGACCTTGTTTATCAACTTGAATGCTTACTATATGACATAATAATACTATGTGCTTTGGTTTTCATTTTTTTTTGACTTTTTCTGAATTTTTATGCCCATTTGATATTGGTCAAATCCTAGGCTTAACCAATATTTAAACAAGTTTAAAACATGAAAATGAAAAGGTAAGCCTGTATCCTTCTTAGTCACTCCAAAATGAAGCTTTTGGGAAGGTTTTTGAAATTTCCATGTTTGAAATCCAAAACGACTTCTCTTCGCGTGCTTGACTTCATAAGACAAAGTTTAGGGCTAGGGGTAGAAACATGATTTTCTGGTTTGAATATGTCTAGACCTTGTTTACCAACTTGAGTGCTTACTATATGACATAAGAAGGCTATATGCTTTGGTTTTTCATTTTTTTTGAAATTTTATGCCCATTTGAATCTTGATCAAATCCTAGGTACAGTTTGACCAAGATTTGAACAATTTTAAAACATGAAAATAAAAGGTAAGCCCGACCTGGATCCTTTAGTCACTCTAAAATGAAGCTTTTGGGGGCTCTTGAAATTTCCAAGTTTGAAACCCAAAACCACTTCTCTTCATGCTTGACTACATAAGATAGAGTTTAGGGTTAGGGGTAGATACATGATTTTTCTTGTTTGAATATATCTAGACCTTGTTTATATCAACTTTAATGCTAACTATATATGACATAAGAAAACTATGTGCTTTGGTTTTTAATTTTTCTGATTTTTTTATTTTGATAGATGCACATTTGAATCTTTGTCAAATCCTAGGTTTGACCAAGATTTAAACAAGTATAAAACATGAAAATGAAAAGGGGAAGCCTGTATCCTTTCTTAGTCACTCTAAAAAGAAGTTTTTGGGATGTTCTTGAAATTTTCATGTTTGAAACCCAAAACCACTTCTCTTCATGCTTGACTTCATAAGATAGAGTTTAGGGGCTAGGGGATAGATACATGATTTGCCTAGGTTTGAATATGCATGTCCAAACCTTGTTTATCAACTTGAATGCTTACTATATGACATTAGAAGACTATATGCTTTTGTTTTTCATTTTTCTGATTTTTTTTTAAAATTTTATGCCCATTTGAATCTTTTGGTCAAATCCTTGGTTTAATTTGACACGGATTTAAACAAGTTAAAAATATGAAAATGAAAAGGTGGTAAGCAGGCATGCATGGATCCTTCTTATATATATTAGTCACTCTAAAATGAAGCTTTTGGGAGGTTTTTGAAATTTCCATGTTTGAAACCCAAAACCACTTCTCTTCATGTTGTTGACTTCATAAGATAGAGTTTAGGGGTTAGGGGTATAGATACATGATTTGTCTTGTTTGAATATGTGTCTAGACCTTGTTTATCAACTTTAATGCTTACTATATGACATAAGAACACTATGCGCTTTAATTTGGTTTTAAATTTTTTAAAATTTTGATGCACATTTTGAATCTTGGTCAAATCCTAGGTTTGACCGAGATTTGAACAAGTTTAAACCAAGAAAATAAAAGGTAAGCCCGCCAGACTGGATCCTTTCTTAGTCACTCTATAATGAAGCTTTTAGGGGGGTTGTTGAAAATGTAAGCATGTATCCTTCTTAGTACGTCACACCACAATGAAGCTTTTGGGAGGGTTTTTGAAATGTCCATGTTTGAAACCCAAAACGACTTCTCTTCGTGCTTGACTTCATAATTAAGACAAAGTTTAGGGTTAGGGGTAGATACATGATTTTTCTGGTTTGAATATGTCTAGACCTTGTTTACCAACTTGAGTGCTTACTATATGACATAAGAAGGCTATATGCTTTGGTTTTTCATTTTTTTGAAATTTTATGCCCATTTGAATCTAGATCAAATCCTAGATACTGTTTTGGGTGATTTGTCATTCAAAAATTTGGTATCATTCGGATCGGAGGAAGTATAGTTGGAGATGAATGGCCCACCAAGTCTCTGCCTTGAAGTTTGCTCTTTGACCAGTATTACTACTCGCGAGGTGCCGAGGAGACGGGGAGGCCAAATTTAAGAACTAACCTTTGCTCTTGCCGTCTTCCTCAGTTCACCACTTTGTTTACCTCTTGGAATACTACTTCGCCACCATGACCGGGAGCAAGTCTCGCCACAGAAGGGCTCGTGCGGCTGCGGCGAAGCTGAGGGAATCCCAGCAATGGCGTCCCTGTGCTGCTGTCGAGGTGCCTTCTGCGCAAGAGTCTTCAAGGGCGTCGCAGCCCGCGACTGCTACCTTCAGGCGATCCTCCGTTCTTTCGCATCTTTCTATGTCTTTCACAACTTATCATCCCCTCCTTTTCTTACCTTCTCTCAATCGTATATTCAGGTCGGGCGGCCTTAGTTTTCCCGCAGCCCTCCTGCCTGCGGAAACATCTTCCACGGAGCCAAGTTCTCAAAGCAGCGAGGTATAGACATTCGTGCAAATTGGGATTCCCATTTTCTCTTTCTTGGTACTTCTCTGGGTACACTTCTGATTTTGTGCTCCATCCCCATCTGATAGAAGCCCCGCTACGAGATCGGTCCCATTTTAGAAATGGTTATGGGCGATTTCTGCGTCGAGACGGCGGACAGAAGCGCCCTCGCCGATGAGTGCATGAGACTTTATTCTGAGCTCGCCACTGAGAAGATCCGGATTCGCATTCTCGACGATATCGCCATGAAATCGTTCACTACGAGTAATGAGATCCAGCGGCGGAGCCTCGGCCAGGCGGAGACCATGGACAAACTCGCCGGACTGATCCTGAACCTCACGGTTAGGACGGACAAACTAGAGGCCGAGCTGTCACAGGAGAAGGCTCTCAACTCCGAGCTGAAGCGTCAAGCAGGCTCAAGGTAGATCTTGACCAGGGCACTGTGTACCACACTAGCTGCAATCCTTGATGACTGTTGTGTCACCTGGCTTCCGAATTTACGAAGGTTAATTTTCGAAATTTTGTTCGTAAAATTGGCCTGTGGAAATGTAAACTAACTAGTACTCTTACTTTATTATATTAGTACTTGTGTCAATGTAGTAGTTGTGTCTGAGTCGAGTCAATGTTGAGTCGTTCTCGTTGAGTCACCTAGTCTTCTATTATATACTAAAAGCAAAATAAGATGTTTTAAATAGAGACACAAGGTTAATCCACATCATCTTAATTATTATTAATCGTTGGATCTGTAATTTGTGACTAGGATTTACTAATAGATGAATATAACGTAAACGTACACATGTGTAACACGAACTCAAACTTGACACGATCTATTTTTTTTATTTGGTGCGGGAAAGTCTAAGGTTGCACGTAAAAGTGTAGTTTTGGGAAAAACATGGAAACAGAGTCTGTTGCCCATACGAGTTAAACGTACACATGTGTAACACGAACTCAAACTTGACACGATCTATTTTTTTTATTTGGCGCGGGAAAGTCTAAGGTTGCACGTAAAAGTGTAGTTTGGGGAAAAACATGGAAACAGAGTCTGTTGCCCATACGAGTTTAACATATGTTGTTTTCTTTCTTTGACCGTAAGAATCCTATCAGATTCTGTCAAAAAGAAAAGAATCCTATCAGATCACGTTTAAATGGGATCTAGATTGAGCCATATATTTACGTGCATGTGACCTATCCCGTCACGTTTAGACCAGTTTTTTTGAAAGTTTAGATGAGTTATCTGTGTATTATCCTAGCGTCGGACTGTGTCGTGTGCATACATATTCTGAACCACACGTGCATGACAAGGTTTTTAAACTAGGACGTGTAATATTTTAAAATTAGAATTCATTTTTTTAGTAACCACATGAGCTGAGCGAGAGTGCCGGCGAGGAGGACGTGTTATGCGTCGAGCTACTACGGTCGTCCTGCCGTCGAGCCGGGTAGCCTGGAAGATGAGGATGTACGCTAAATAGTGTGAAGTGGTTTATACTACATGAATTGAGTGTACTTAAACAAATCGAAAGAAAAAAGGTTACCCTCACTCTCGAGAAGGATATAGCAGATTTTTAAAATTGGGACGTTTCTTTACACCTACACTAAATAGTGTATAGATTCATCAAAATTTAAAAAGAATTGCGACATCTTTTTCTGAACAAGGTAGTACAAAGTAGAGCACATGTATGTACTCCCTCCGTTTGTTAATGTATGACATTTAAACAAGCTAGATTGGCTAGCTAAAACGTCTAATATTTATAAACAGAGGAAGTATGATATAAAAAAATATTATCTAAAAATATTGAGCACGCATCTTGCTCCACAATTATCTTGCTCGATAGTTAGATACGAAGTTTTTCCCCAAACTTCATTTGTAGGTAATACGGTTGGTCATTGCCATAATCATATACACTCATGGTAACCACATGCTATCCTGTGTTCGTCACACACAAACATTCCATCTGGTCTATCCCAATTCATTCTAAATCAGTTATTATGAGAGAAGGGTGTAATTGGTTCTGAAGAGTGAATAAGTTCCAATTAGACCAATTATTTTCGATAGAGTGCTGTGTTTCGAAGAAACATGTTAGAAAAATCTCTATAGATGATTATAAATACATTATTATATGATTTTGGATTTAAAGCTCACCGCCATGTTTAGCTACGTTTATTTATGAAAATTTTACAAAGTGTAATATCTAGATAGTCATGTCCCACTTCTAAGTCGGCTACACAAGTTTATGGTTATACTAATTGGGACTCCGGGTCAGAGGGTACGACGCGGTAAATAAAAAACAATTATATCCGGGTGAGAGTACTATTTTGCGTGGATTTAAGTGGTTTTATCAAAATTTCCACAGGCGTATGGATATAGAATCAGGACAAGATTGCTCCATTGTACCTTAAGTGTTAGTTTTAGAAAGATCATGTCAACAATATTGGAGTTCTTATTTGGAATCAAACTCATAGGCACATAAGTAATCCACTAGCATAGTTGGATTAAATAGAAGAGAGAGTAAGGACAATATGTATATGGAGGTAGTTCGTCGGTCTATTATTAGAGAGAATAATGATGTAAGTGTAAGAGTAGCAATAACAATAGGTTGTTTTGTCACGATAAAAATCCACTAATGCAAGGCTACACCTTCAATATTTAGTCATCAAACCAGTGGAATTTTAAATACCAAAAACTCAAATATAAATTGTAGAATATGTGACATGGTATTCTTGGAAATGTCATAGTAACTATTCATGGTAAATCAAAATTGCGAGGGCCATCTTGCTAGTATCTATAATATCTAAATAGGAACAAGAAATCCAAAATTTTCAAATTCTGGCAAAAATTAGAACTTCTCAGGAAAATCTATTTTTTTATAGGAAATCAAAAACACTGAAACGAGTATACTATTTTAATTTGAGCCATTTATGTGCAGATTTGCATAAAAAGACTGACATTTTCCCTAAACTTTGTATATTGTGAAGTCAAGCATGGAGAGAAGTGGTTTTGGGTTTCAAACATCCTTTTCATTTTCTTGTCTTAAACTTGTTTAAATCTTGGTCAAACCTAAGATTTGACCAAAAGATTCAAACATGCATAAATTCAAAAAAATCAGAAAAATGAAAAAACAAAAGCATATAGTCTTCTTATGTCATATAGTAAGCATTCAAGTTGATAAACAATGTCTAGACATATTCAAACCAGAAAAATCATGTATATATCTACCCCTAACCCTAAACTCTGTCTTATGAAGAGAAGTGGTTTTGGGTTTCAAACATGGAAATTTGAAGAACCTCCCAAAAGCTTCATTTTAGATTGTGACTAAGAAGGATCCAGGCTTACCTTTTCACTTTCATGTTCTAAACTTGTTTAAATCCTAGTCAAACCTAGGATTTCACAAAGATTCAAATATATGGGTATAAAATACAAAAAAAATAGAAAAATGAAAAACGAAAGCACATAGTCTTCTTATGTCATATAGTAAGCATTAAAGTTGATAAACAAGGTCTAGACATATTCAAACTAGACAAATCATGTATCTCCCCCTAACCCCTAAACTTTGTATTATGAAGTCAAGCATGAAGAGAAGTGGTTTTGGGTTTCAAACATGGAAATTTCAAAAACCTCTTAAAAATTCATTTTAGAGTGACTAAGAAGGATGCAAGCTTCCCTTTTCACTTGCATGTCTTAAACTTGTTTAAATCTGGGTCAAACCTAAGATTTGACCAAAAGATTCAAACGGGCATAAAATTCAAAAAAAAACAGAAAAATGAAAAACAAAAGCATATAGTCTTCTTGTGTCATATAGTAAGCATTCAAGTTGATAAACAAGGTCTAGACATATTCAAACCAGAAAATCATGTATATATCTACCCCTAACCCTAAACTCTGTATTATGAAGTCAATCATGAAGAGAAGTGGTTTTGGGTTTCAAACATGGATATTTCAAGAACCTCCCAAAAGCTTCATTTTAGAGTGTGACTAAGAAGGATCCAGGCTTACCTTTTTCATTTTCATGTACTAAACTTGTTTAAATCCTGGTCAAACCTAGGATTTCACAAAGATTCAAATATATGTGTATAAAATATAAAAAATAGAAAAATGAAAACCAAAGCACATAGTCTACTTATGTCACATAGTAAGCATTCAAGTTGATAAACAAGGTCTAGACATATTCAAACCAGAAAAATCATGTATATATCTACCCCTAACCCTAAACTCCGTCTTATGAAGTTAATCATGAAGAGAAGTGGTTTTGGGTTTCAAACATTGGAATTCCAAGAACCTCCCAAAAGCTTCATTTTAGAGTGTGACTAAGAAGGATCCAAGCTTACCTTTTCATTTTCATGTTCTAAACTTGTTTAAATCCTGGTCAAAACTAGGATTTCACAAAGATTCAAATATATGGGTATAAAATTCAAAAAAATAGAAAAATGAAAAACCAAAGCACATAGTCTTCTTATGTCATATAGTAAGCATTAAAGTTGATAAACAAGGTCTAGACATATTCAACCTAGACAAATCATGTATCTACCCCCTAACCCCTAAACTCTGTCTTATGAAGTCCAACATGAAGAGAAGTGGTTTTGGGTTTCAAACATGGAAATTTCAAAAACCTCTTACAAAATTCAGTTTAGAGTGACTAATTAAGAAGGATGCATTCTCCCCTTTTCATTTTCATGTCTTAAACTTGTTTAAATCTTGGTCAAACCTAAGATTTGACCAAAAGATTCAAACGGGCATAAAAAAATCAGAAAAATGAAAACCAAAGCACATAATTTTCTTATGTCATATAGTAAGCATTCAAGTTGATAAACAAGGTCTAGACATATTCAAACCAGAAAATCATGTATATATCTACCCCTAACCCTAAACTCTGTCTTATGAAGTCAATCATGAAGAGAAGTGGTTTTGGGTTTCAAACATGGAAATTTTAAGAACCTCCCAAAAGCTTCATTTTAGAGTGACTAAGAAGGATCCAGGCTTACCTTTTCATTTTCATGTTTTAAACTTGTTTAAATCCTGGTCAAACCTAGGATTTGACAAAGATTCGAATATATTGGCAAAAAATTCAAAAAAAATAGAAAAATGAAAAACCAAAGCACATAGTCTCCTTGTGTCATATAGTAAGCATTAAAGTTGACAAAAAAGGTCTAGATATATGCAAACTAGAGAAATCATGTATCTACCCCCTAACCCCTAAACTCTGTCTTATGAAGTCAAGCATGAAGAGAAGTCGTTTTGGGTTTCAAACATGGAATTTTCAAGAACATCCCAAAAGCTTCATTTTAGAGTGACTAAGAAGGATCCATGATTACCTTTTCATTTTCATGTTTTAAACTTGTTTAATCTTGGTCAAACCTAGGATTTGACCAAGATTCAAATGGGCACAAAATTTAAAAAATCAGAAAAATGAAAAACCAAAGTACATAGTCTTCTTATGTCATGTAGTAAGCATTCAAGTTGATAAAATGGTTCATGCCGGCGTCTTAGCTGCTAAAAAAAATTATACACCAATTGATTTGTGAATTGATGATTTACTCTAGTCTGCTTCTAGACCATGCAGCTAGCGAGTATTCATATGTACTGCATGGAGCCCCCAACTTTTGACTTCCCGTGTCGGAAAAGGCCTGTCTAATAATGTGGGGCAGTGAGGTATCCCGAAGTATCTAGAGGGTTCCAGTGTTTCAGGCTTTCAGCATCGCCAGTCCAAGGGAAGGATGGGTGACGAATCCGTGCATTCACAGCCGTTTAGATCTGAAGAGTCCTTGTATGATGAGCGGTAGATAGCACCTCTAAGCTGCAAATCAACAGCTTCAATTACTTCAAATGAGCATTGGCCGGAAGGCTGACAGAGTGAAAAAATTCAATTTCAAAAACTCATGTATAGAATAGAAAAAAAATAAAAAACATGTAGATAGAATAGAGGTATAGATAGATTAGCCCAAAAAAGAAGAGGACGGGGAAATTTCGAACGCTCGCCTTTAACTCGACACGGCGAGACACCTCCCTCGCGCTCCTAAACTTTCGAACGCGCGCCCAATATTTCGAACGCTCGCCTTTAACTCAGCACCCAGCCCACCTTGTTCTTCTCTAGACACCTCCTTCGGCGCCCTGTTCTTCTCTAGACACACCCTCGGTGAACCAGGCCGCGCACCAAAACTTCCCCACGCTGTCTATCGGCCGCGTCGCCCGGCGACTGCTGGTGGCGCCGTTCTTCTCCAACCGCACCGGCAGGCGCGGTCAGCTGGTAGATCCTCACGGTATGCATGCTATCTTCAGGCCTGGGCAAGTACGATTCATTATAGCTCAATCGAAGTCAGTCGCCGTCGCCCAGCCCTTATAAGTTCGTTAGTTCGTTCGAATCGATCGGTTGATATTGTTTTCCTCTCGATGTGTTTGTTTGACATTGTTTTCCGCTTTACCTATTTGCTCGAATTCGTTTAAATGTTTTGGCCACCTTTATCTTGCTCACCATTGCCCAATGTTTGTAGTCGTCGCTTGGTGCCAGTCCTCTATGGACCTGTTTGTAATCTTATTACTTCTGGGTTCTTTGCACTGCTAATACATCGGTGGATTTACGGCCAAAAAGAAGAAATAATTTGTTGGTATTATATTGCTTTCGATTGATCTGTTCGCCCCCAAGCTTTTACAGAAGCCGCAAGAGATTCAAGGATGAAATGGCTCTCCTTGTTTGCAGTGGCGGATCTACAGGGTATGCCGTATATGCCACGGCATACCCTGCGTCCAAGCCGTGCAAGATCTTTGATAGTTTAATGAGCTGAGCAATTAATCAAGATGAGTGATGTATATGTATACATGCGGTGCTAATACATGTGGCGTGCAGCCATGCGAACACTGAGCTAGTGCATGTAACCGATTGATTAGACATCCGATTGATTAATGCATTGGCTTTAGCCAACAGTCTACTTGCATGTTTTTCAAGATGTGCGATTTTGTCTCGCGTGTAAGCCTACAAGGCCAGCTATGGCCATGCACCATGACCTGATTAGATATCATGATTAATCAAAGGAAATATCTTGCTACTGTATATACGATTAATCAACTGATAATTAATCTTTGGTAGTCAAGTATATGATTAATTATATATATTTAGTGAGAATTCAGTTCAAAATTAGAGCACCCTGTCAACGGTGCATTTTTCAACAATTTACATTTTGATTATATGCAAAATCTGTTTTATTTAATCATTTTGACATACTCCCTTCAATCCAAATTAATTGACTCAACTTTGTCTAGATACTGATGTATCTTAGACAAGTTTGTTGAGTAGATACATTTATATCTAGACAAATTTGAGTTAATTAGTATGAATCCGAGAAAGTATTTTATTTAATTATTTTTATTAGGACAAAAGAAATTCAATAGAAACTCCAAAATTTTGTTGTGTCATACCCTTTCCTAAAATCCTAGGTCCGCCACTGCTTGTTTGTAAGGCAAAGAGGAAATCATATCATGGCTTATCATCATGGGTATAACCTTTTTAGCTAGATTTTGCTGTTTGGGATCTATGATCCTTTTAGTTGCTGCTCTCCAGTAACATTTTCCCTCTTTTTTATTACAGTGAAAAATACACAGCGAGGAAACCACTGTCCAGCCTAAAAAAAATAGACCTCAGTTGGTTTGCTGAAATCGGCTCAAATAACGTGGCATTTAGTTATATAGTTTTATATTCGACCTGTTTGCTCAGATATGTTGGTTTACGTTCATACGCAACCTGTTGGGCAAGTATGGACACAGCTTCAGTGACTTTCAGGTCAAAATTCCAGCGGTTGAGTGATTTTTGGTTGGATCCATTCCTGTGCGTTCGATCGGCTTTTGATGGCTGTTATTGAGACAAAGTCATGGCTGGACTTTTGACGCAGCTCCAGTGACGTTCAGCTAGGTCAAAAGCCCAGCGTTGACTTTGGTTCAATATCAGCCATCCAAAGCCAATCGAACACACATGAATGTATCCAACCAAAAATCACTCTACAATAAGTCGTTTCCAGACAAAAACAATGTTTATTCCCAAACTATTTTTTGAATCCGACCAATCTTTCCCGGAATGCGAGAAGAAATATATAAGATTTCTTTGGAATGTTGTTCTTTTTCTTTGGACAGTTTGAATTTTAAGTTTAAAGTTGGTTGTAAAACATAAAATGAGGTTTATTGATAAACAATATGGCTGAATCTGATGAAACTCCCCAGAATGCATAACCCGACATATAAGATTTCTTGGATTTTTGTTTCAAAAACTTCTAGGCGATACGAATTTTAAGTTTAAAATTTTCTCGTGAAACTTAAAATGGGTAAATTTTGGATCCATTCTCGTGCGTTCGATTGGCTTTTGATGGCTGTTATTGAAACAAGTGTTAATTGGTTCTATGCCACTCCTCAATTCACAAGTTGTGTTTATGCCATTACAAAAACTGAAGTTGTGTTTATGCCACTCTCAATTCTCAATATCCCCTTCTATATATGCCATTTTCAATACTCCACTATAATAAATATAGCATATCTATGATAGTACTCTATGATACCACCCACTATGCACCCATGTTCCAAACACCACTCCCGCTGACTGTACCTTATTGTATCGAGCGATAAGCTTGATGAGCAACCCAAACAAACAAACAAAAAGACTGTACCTTATTGTACTTGCTCTTACCCATATCTTCTCTTTCTTTTTCATCGCGAGTGCAGCTAATTCAGTTAGTCTTCCAATGAATATTAATATTTTGTCTCAATGATGTCATGTTTCGACTAACAATTAGCACTTTTGAATTCTTAGATTGCTTTTTCACACGATGCACTTCTTTTAATTTATTTTACCACATTTCAATGTGAACCTTGACCAAATAAATAGGACAACAATATCACGATCATATAATACATAAGCAGCATTGTTAGAATCGTGTTGGAAAATACTTTCTAATGATACCAGTTTTATATCAATTTTTTTATATACTTCATCCTGAAAAATATGTTTCAACTTCATCAAAACTTGCATGTATCTGCAAACTAAACTCATCTAAATACATGTATATCTACATAAAATTGAAACATCATTTTTAAATAGAGAGATATAGATTAATATTTTTTCGAAGATAAAATACGAAAAACAAGGGTGCATTGTTTATTGAAATGGAGTGAGTAGTATATATAAAATCATTTTAGTTGCCAATGATCATGTTGAGGGCCTCTATTTCTTGTTTTGCTCAGGCCCTCCGTATTCTCAGGTACGGCCCTGGTGGTCTATGAACCTGTATGTAATCTTATTACTTTTGGCTTCTTTGCACTGCTAATAGATCGGCGGAATTACGGCAAAAAAGAAGAAAGAATGTGTTGGTATTGTATTGCTTTCGATAGATCTGTTCGCCCCTCCCCCCCCAAGCATTTATAGATGGCACAAGAGATTCAAGGATGAAATTGCTCTCCTTGTTCATAAGGCAAAGAGGAAATCATATCATGGGTAGAACATTATATATATATTTTGCTGCTTGGGATCTATGATCCTTTTAGTTCTTTGCTCTCAGCAACTTTTGTACATATTTCCCTCTTTTTATTAATAAAAAAATACAAAGTGGGGAAACCCAGGTGGTCAGCCTAAAAAAATCTGTTCGCTAGGTAGCCGTAGTTTTGCACTCGGTTTGTTTGCTGAAATCGGCTCAAATAATGTAGCATTAATAGATTTATATTCCACCTGCTTGCTCAGGTATGCTTGCTTACATTCTTAGGTGACCTGTTTGTTGAAATAGCTTATCGCTTCTCACGACCATCTATCTCCTCAACAGATGGACAGAACTTGGATATTATTTGACTCATTAACCACACCAACATATTTGAGTGGTATTGAAGACTTCATGAAGCACGTTAGTGATTTCTTGCGACGGCGACAAGACAAAGGAAGTGATTTGTCCATGCCGCGTATGTTTGAATATTGGGTCCAAGCCTCAACATGTAGTCTCGAGATCATTTATTCGTTTATGGGATGGACCGGACATATATCAATTGGATTAACCATGGTGAACACTATGATCAGCCTGACATTATTGATCCTCTTTATTACTGATGGTTATCGGCTGAAGATCTCGTCCAGGATGAGGCTACTTGCTAATTTGTTACGGGATCTGTATCCATATGCAAGCCAACAGCCCCATGCTTATCACAAAAAGCCTCTTTTCCATGACACGATAGAAGATGCTAAGCGCTTAGTGGCCCCCGGTTCTGTTGTGTCAAGATTCGAATTAATTGTGAAATTACTTCATGACAAGTCATACCAGGGGATTACCAATAAAGCGTTCAATGCGATTGCGAAGACATACAGCGATGCACTCCTGGGGCTGGACTGCCAAAATCCTTTTATGAGGTGAAGCGGTACATCAAGGTACTAGGACTTGGATATGAGAAGATTGATTTTTGCAAAAATAAGCGTGCACTGTTTTGGATGGAGTATAATGACCTCGATGAATGTCCGGTATGTAAGGAATCAAGATGGAAACATGATGGAGCTGGTGGTAAGAAAAAGATTCCTTGGAAGGTTCCGAGATACTTTCCACTTGTACAAAGATTGCGAGAGGTTTTTGCTTCAGAACAAACATCTCGGGAAACAAGATGGCACAAAGAGATTCTCACGCCCGACCCTGATTTTTTGAGGCATCCTGCTGATGGCGATGAATGGAAGCAATTCGACCTGGATCATCCAGATTTTGCTGCAGATCCAAGGAACCTGAGACTTGGCCTTGCTACAAATGGATTCAACCCATTTGGCAACATGAGCAACTCGTATAGCATGTGGCCGGTACTAGTTACACCTTACAACCAGGCTCCCTGGACATGCACCGATCAGTCGAACTGTATGATGGCCTTACTCATCCCAGGTCCCAAATCTCCTGGGAAGGATTTTGATGTGTTCATGCAGCCTCTTATTAGAGACTTGCAAACATTATGGGAGGGTGTCCCTACATGGGATGTGTGTCAACCTAAAGAACAAAATTTTCTATTACGTCTTTCTTTGTCGTATTGCACCCATGATTATCCAGCTTTGGGCACTATGTCGAGCAGAGTAACATCAGGTTATAATGCATGTGTTCACTGTGATACTGATCAGCTGGCAGTGAGGATAATAAACAAGATATGCTATATGGGCCATCGCCGTTTCCTTCCATTAGATCACAGTTTCCGAAAAAATAGAAAAAAATTGCAATTTATTGGTGATCAGGCCTGTAAAAAGACTAAACCGCAGCACTTTAAGAGTCACGAGTTGGAGGCGCACCTAGAAGCGGTCAGAAATGTTAAACCAGGAAAACCACCAGCCGCCACAGCAGGTACAGGCGTACAGCAGAGAGCATAGAGCAACATCTCTAGTTATATTCCTTTATTTTTCATGTCTAAATTGTTGTATTTGTGTTTGCTTGTAGATGATGACAATGGACAAGAAGCTAGCTTCTGGAGTGTTCTTGAAGATATTGAGGAAGGCCTCGAGGTTAGCATCTATCTCTAATCTCTAGCATTTTCACTATACTACTATGATAGATGAATGGATCATCAGTTATTCACTTGCTTGTTTCGGACAAGATGATGATACTACTATGATAGATGAATGGATCATCAGTTATTCACTTGTTTCGGACAGGATGATGATACTTGTATAGAACAAGCTTTCAGTCTAATCTTTTCACCTTATGCAGGGCCTGAAGCTGTAATGTTTAGTGAGTCGCAGCCTGCACTTCAGTGCTTCTACAAGTCTGAAATGATGAAGCAAAGCTTGGAGTAAAGACTGCAATTTATCTTCATTTTCGGTTCATTCGAATTCTGTATTGTCATGAGTCATGACTCTTGTCATGTAATGGCTGAAGTTAAACTGCCAATTGATTTGTGTCATGTAATGGCTGAACTTAAACTGCTACTCCTACCATTTGTGTCATGTAATGGCTGAAACTTAAACTGCTATGTGTCCCTGTGCGGCTATGTGCCCAGTTTTCTCCTATTGATTTGCTGTCAATATTTTTAGCTAAGGTACTAGAGAAGTGCTGCTCAATTTTTTTTAGCCTATTGTCAGGGATGGGTAACCGCTGGTTAGCCGTTAACCCGATGGTGGTGGTTATGGTATGCAGTATGTCCCCGTGGCAGTTATCAGGGATGGGGACGGGAAGAACTTTGCCTCACGGGGACGGTTTTGGTTTAGTAATAACCAGCGGTTTCTCTCCCCGTTGCCAAATGGAGGTACAGCAGAGAAGAATACAGAAGATGCAGCAGCAGTAGTAGCAGATAGAAAAAGGAAGAAGAGACGAGATGAACTGAGTCTAGCAGCTACCAAAAGGAAGATGGGAGGTGAAATAGCAGCACGTACCAAGAGGAAGGAAATGGAAAATGATAGACCGAGAATATTTTATAAGCGCAGGACCACTCTTTGGGACTTGCCGTATTGGGCTGGTAAGAAGCTTCGGCATAATATTGATATCATGCACATGGAGAAGAATATATGTGACAGCATTGTCGGCACATTACTCAACATTCCATCCAAGACAAAAGATAGCTCAAATGCTAGGATTGATTGTGCAACATTGAATGTTAACAGGCACTTGCAACTGGATCGTAATGACAAAGTGAACAAAGGCAAGGAAAAACATTATAAATTTCGAGGCGCGGAATTCACATTGCCGATGCCTAAAAGGAGATTATTTTGTGAGTACCTCCGAGGTGTGATGTTCCCGTTCGGATTTGCTTCCAACATTGCAAATTGTCTCAATGCTGAAGGAAACAAGCTCCAAGGGTTGAAAACTCACGATTGTCACATCCTGCTGCAAAGGCTTTTAGCTATTGGCATTAAAGATTTAGTGAAGCCAAATATGTACAACGTGATTGCAGAGTTGGGAAGGTTCTTTAGGGAAATATGTAGTAAAACTCTAAGCAGAGCTGTTGTAGAACGTCTTAAGGTGGACATAGCAGTAATCCTGTGCAAGCTGGAGCTGATATATCCTCCAGCCTTCTTTGATGTGATGGTGCATTTGGCTGTTCATCTACCTGATGAGGCACTTTTAAGAGGTCCGGTACAGTATGGATGGATGTACCCTATAGAACGTCGACTGTGCACTTTCAAGAATACAGTTAGGAACAAAGCTAGACCGGAGGCTTGCATTGCAGTGGCGTATATTGCTGCTGAAGCATATACATTTGCCTCAAGATATATTCCTGATATTGAGACCAGATTCAATCGGGGTCGCAGAATTTTGGAAGTTGGAGGATCTGTTTTTAAACATGGTGTTGAGCTAATAGGAAAGAGGACCGAAAAAACATTAGAGCAGTCTGAATTTGAACAGCTGTCTTGGTAAGTGCTGAATAATGCTACAGAGGCTGATGAATATGTTAAGTGAGTACTATGCACACGAACTACTCAGTTCCTCGCATATACTATGAACTTGTATCAAAATGAAATATATTCAGCTGACTTGGCTATGTTTTGCAGGTTGTACATGGAAACGAATGGAAAGCTATCGGCACGTGGGAGTGGGTTTCAGGACTGGTTTGAGAAATATGTAAGATGTTCAATTGCACTCTGACTTGTCTATGTGTTTTCACATGAGATGACCTCTTGTCTATTTTGTAATCGTAGATCTCGAAACTCCATGCGGAGAATCCAGGCGCTGTTAGTGCTGATCTCCTTGTCCTATCACGTGGTCCAGATAAGAGGGTGTTGGTAGCTGCAGCTTGCAATGCCAATGGTGTCCATTACAGCTCCTATGAGCGTGAACAACATTTGAAGACACGAAATAGTGGCATCAAAATCCATAAGAATGGTCATGTTGACAAATTTGATCCAGTGTTGAACAGAGCCAGAAACATTTCAAAAACTTGAGCATGGAAGAGGCTAGGGGTAAATGCCCCAAGGCCAGCCGAGCCTATCGTAGGTGCCGTCCCGAGGAGGAAGTACCTTAATTTGGGGCGCGCGCGGACGCTGCGGTACCCCGAGCTCGAGACGCCGCCGTACCGGTAGCTCGACCCGCGACGAGGCATGGCGGCGGCGGCGGAAGCGGAGCGGCGGCGGCGGAAGGTAAAGCTCCTGCTGACAAACATATTAGGCACAAATGGGCAACCTTCAGTAACCCATGTTCCATTTTTTTTTTGTCCGGATAACCCCATGTACCACCTTCCCAATAGAAAAAGTACTGTTCAACCTTCCCCTGTTGGGCCCAATATTTCACTTTTGGGTTGCCAAGGAACATCTACATGGTAATTGTTATCGGTCTACTTGCTCCGGCCGTCGAAGCCCAATAACTTCAAATGGGCCTTTCTGCTCATGCAATTTCGGCCCTTTTCTAATGAAACACAGATCCTATGATTGGCAAAAAAAAAACACGGAGATTCTACATAAAAGTTGTTTTTATTTATTTTGAATTATAGGGTTCCAATTTTTGAAACTGCTCATGCCCAATATGAAAATCCTTGATCGCTCCATACCCACATGGATAACGGTATTTTTAAAAATTCATAAAGTGGATTTGAAATTTAAAACATATCCTAATAATTCCTTGATTTAATCTATCAACTTGCAAGATCTTGGAGCCAAAGAGCTTGTATTAGTCTGCGAAAATAATGCGATAAACCTGTCGTTAACAAGAAATGAAGGTTTATCGTTCAGAGAGGATGCCATGTGGGACCCATGAGACAGTACCGTCCTCAACGTTTCAAAGAAAAAGGCAAGTAGCCCGAAAATAGGGGTAAAAAATAAATCCTACAAAGGAAACATTTATTGTTCATAGAGGCTGACATGTGGGACCGATCTGCACCATTTGCATCCTCATCATTTCGAAGTCGGCAGGGATCGAAGAAAAAGGCAAATAGCCAGAAATTAGGGGTCAAAAATAAATCCAAAAAGGAAACTTATATTCTTCATAGAGGATGACATGTGGGACCGACCTGCGGCGGCGTCCTCATCGTTTCAAAGGCCGCAGGGATCAAAAGAAAAAGGCAAATAGCCAGAAATTAGGGGTAAAAAAAATACAACAAAGGAAAGGTTTATTGTTCATAGAGGCTGACTTGTGGGACTCATGAGCCAGCGGCGACCTCAATTTCAAAGGCGGCATATGATCGAAAAGAAAAAGGCAAGTTAGCAAAAATCAGTGGGTAAAAAAAATCTAAGAAATGAAACTTTATTGTACAGTCCCATGAGCCAGCACCTTACTCAACGTTTCAGTGGCGGCATGAGATAGAAAGAAAAAGGAAAGTGACCAAATATCAGGAGCAAAAAATAATCCAAGAAAAGAAACTTTTATTGTACATAGATGATGACATATGGGTCCCACTTATACAAGCTCTTTCGCTCCAAGATCTTGCAAGTTGATTGTACATAGAGGATGACATGCGGGCCCCTTGTGTCAGCATCTTACTCAACGTTTCCAAGGCGGCAGGGGATCAAAAGAAAAAAGGAAGTAGCCAGAAATTAGCGGTAAACAATAACTCCAAGGAAGGAAACTTTTATTGTTCATAGAGTATGACATGCGGGACCCATGCGCTAGCGACTTCCTCAACGTTTCAAAGGGGGCATGAGATCGAAAGAAAAAGACAAGTGACCAAATATCGGGGAGCCAAAAATAATCCAAGAAAAGAAACTTTATTGTACATAAAAGATGACATGCGGGTCCCATTTTTGCGGCAGCGGTGTCAACGTTTCAAATGCGGCTTGAGATCAAAAGAAAAAGAGTAGCCAGAAATTAGGGGTAAAAAAACTCCCGAGAAAAGAAAGTTGATTGTACATAGAGGATGGCATGCGGGTCCCATGACCCAAAGACCTTACTCAACGTTTCAGAGGCGGCATGAGATCGAAAGAAAAAGGAAAGAGACCAAATACCAGGAGCAAAAAATAATCCAAGAAAAAGAAACTTTTATTGTACATAGAGGATGACATATGGGTCCCACTTATACAAGCTCTTCCGCCCCAAGATCTTGCAAGTTGATTGTACATAGAGGATGACATGCGGGCCCCTTGTGTCAAGGCTTAATCAATGTTTCCAAGGCGGCAGGGGATCAAAAGAAAAAGGAAACAGCCAAAAATAAGAGGGTGAAAAAATCCAAGAAAAGAAACTTTTATAGTATCGAGGATGACATGTGGGTCCCATGAGCCAGCAGCTTCTCAACGTTTCAGAGGCTGCATGAGATCGAAAGAAAAAGGCAAGTGACCAAAAATAAGGGGGTAAAAAAAATCCAAGAAAAGAGACTTGATTGTACATAGAGGATGACATGCGGGTCCCACCGATCAAGACTTACTAACATTTCCAAGGCGGCAGGGGATGAAAAGAAAAAGGAAATAGCCAAAGATCAGAGGGTGAAAAAAATCAAAGAAAAGAAACTTTTATAGTACATAGAGGATGACATGTGGGTCCCATGGGCCAGCAGGTTCCTCAACGTTTTCAAGGGCGGCATGAGATCGAAAGAAAAAGGCAAGTGACCAAAAATCAGAGGGTGAAAAATAATCCAAAAAAAGAAACTTTTATTGTACATAGAGGATGACATGCTGTCCCAACGTTTCAAATGCGGTTTGAGATCAAAAGAAAAAGAAAGTAGCCAGAAATTAGGGCGTAAAAAAACTCCAAGAAAAGAAAATTGATTGTACATAGAGGATGACATGCGGGTCCCACGAGTTTGCAGCTTACTCAACGTTTCCAAGGCGGCAGGGGATCAAAAGAAAAAGGAAATAGCCAAAAATCAGAGAGTGAAAAAACCCAAGAAAATAAACTTTTGTAGTACATAGAGGATGACATGCGGGTCCCATGAGCCAAAGGGTTCCTCAACGTTTCAAACGTGGCATGGGATCGAAGGAAAAAGGCAAGTGACCAAATATCAGGAGCCAAAAATATCCAAGAAAAGAAACTTTATTGTACATAGAGGATGACATGCGGGTCCCATTTTGCAGCAGCGGTCCCAACGTTTCAAATGCGGCTTGAGATCAAAAGAAAAAGAAAGTAGCCAGAAATTAGGGGGTCAAAAAAAACTCCAAGAAAGGAAAGCTTTATCGTTCATACAGGATTACATGTGGGACCTATGAGCCAGCAGCTTTCTGAACGTTTCAAAGGCGGCAGGGGATCAAAAGAAAAGGAAATAGCCAAACATCAGAGGGTGAAAAAAAATCCAAGAAATCAAACTTTTATTGTACATAGAGGATGACATGCGGGTCCCATGAGCCAAAGATTCCTCAACGTTTCAAACGTGGCATGAGATCGAAAGAAAAAGGCAAGTGACCAAATATCAGAGCCAAAAATAATCCAAGAAAAGAAACTTTATTGTACATAGAGGATGACATGCGGGTCCCATTTTGCAGACAGCGGTCCGAACGTTTCCAAGGCGGCACGGGACCAAAAGAAAAATGAAGTAGCGAGAAATCGGGGGTGAAAAAATCCAAGAAAAGAAAGATTTCAATTGGGCTGCATCTAGACATACGGGCCTTCGAACTATCCTTCGGGCCTTTTGACACGTACAATTTCAGCCCACTCCGAGAACATGATAGTTCGGATTTTTCTCAAAAAAACAGGAAAGTCCTATGCTTCGCCAAAACAAAAAACAAGGAGATTCAAGATATATGTTGTAAAAATAAAGATTTAATTTATCCGTTTGCAATAGCTCGGAGCGCAATACAACATTTATTGTCTACGCAAAATAATCAAGATATCACATGTTTCTTGTACGGGGAGGCTGACATCGTGGACCCATGAGCCAGCAGCGTCGTTTTAAAGGCGGCAGGGGATGGAAAGAAAAAATAAACCAAAAATCTGTTGGTAAAAAATCCAAGAAAAGAAACATTTTCGTTCTGAGAGGATGACATGCGGGACCCATGAGGCGGCGTCCTCGGCGCTTATTGTTCATAGAGGCTGACATGTGGGACCCGTGAGCCAATGAGCGTCCTCCAACGTTTTAAAGGCGGCAGGGATATCGAAAGAAAAAATAAGCCAAAAATCATTTGGTAAACAATATCCAAGAAAAGAAACATTTACCGTTCGAGAGGATGACATGCGGGACCCATGAGGCAGCGGCATCCTCAACGATTCCAAGGCGACGGGGATCAAAGAAAAAAAGGAAATATCCGAGAAATTAATTAGGGGTTCAAAAAATCCATCAAAGGAAACTTTTATTGTTCATAGAGGATGACTTGTGGGACCGACCTGCCAATGACGTCCTCATCGTTTCAAAGGGGCAGGAGATCCAAAGAAAAAGGCAAATAGCCAGAAATTAGGGGTCAAAAATAACTCCAAGAAAGGAAACTTTTATTGTTCGTAGAGGATGACATGCGGGACCCATGAGCCAGCAGCTTACTCAACGTTTCAAAGGCGGCATGAGATCGAAAGAAAAAGGCAAGTGACAAAATATCAGGAGCAAAAGATAATCCAAGAAAAGAAACTTTATTGTACATAGAGGATGACATGTGGGTCCCATTTTGCAGCAGCGGTCTCAATGTTTGTAATGCGGCTTGAGATCAAAAGAAAAAGAAAGTAGCTAGTAATTAGGGGGTGAAAAAAAATCCAAGAAAGGAAAGTTGATGGACATAGAGGATGACATGCGGGTCCCTTGAGCCAACAGCTTACTCAACGTTTCAAAGGGGGCAGGGGATCAAAAGAAAAAGGCAAGCCAAAAATCAGAGGGTGAAAAAAATCCAACAAAGGAAACTTTTATAGCACATAGAGGATGACATGCGGGTCCCATGAGCCAGCAGGTTCCTCAACGTTTCAAACGTGGCATGAGATCGAAAGAAAAAGGCAAGTGCCCAAATATGAGGAGCCAAAAATAATTCAAAAAAAGAAAGTTTTATAGTACATAGAGGATGACATGCGGGTCCCATTTAGCAGCAGCGGTATCAGCGTTTGAGAGGTGGCAGGGGATCAAAAGAAAAAAAGAAATTGCCAAAAATCAGATGGTGAAAAAAAACCAAGAAAAAGAACTTTTATAGTACATAGAGGATGACATGCGGGTCCCATGAGCCTGCAGGTTCCCCAACGTTTCAAACATGGCATGAGATCGAAAGAAAAAAGGCAAGTGAAAAAATATCAGGAGCGAAAAATAATTCAAGAAAAGAAAGTTTTATAGTACATAGAGGATGACATGCGGGTCCCATTTAGCAGCAGCGGTATCACCGTTTGAGAGGCGGCAGGGGATCGAAAGAAAAAGGCAAGTGAAAAAATATGAGGAGCCAAAAATAATTCAAGAAAAGAAAGTTTTATAGTACATAGAGGATGACATGCGGGTCCCATTTAGCAGCAGCGGTATCACAGTTTGAGAGGCTGCAGGTGATCGAAAGAAAAAGTCAAGTGACCAAATATGAGGTGCCAAAAAAAATCCAAGAAAAGAAAGTTTTATAGTACATAGAGGATGACATGCGGGTCCCATTTAGCAGCAGCGGTATCACAGTTTGAGAGGCAGCAGGTGATCGAAAGAAAAAGTCAAGTGACCAAATATGAGGTGCCAAAAAAATCCAAGAAAAGAAAGTTTTATAGTACATAGAGGATGACATGCGGGTCCCATTTAGCAGCAGCGGTATCACTGTTTGAGAGGCAGCAGGTGATCGAAAGAAAAAGGCAAGTGAAAAAATATCAGGAGCCAAAAATAATTCAAGAAAAGAAAGTTTTATAGTACATAGAGGATGACATGCGGGTCCCAGTTAGCAGCAGCGGTATCACCGTTTGAGAGGCGGCAGGGGATCGAAAGAAAAAGGCAAGTGACCAAATTTGAGGTGCCAAAAATAATCCAGGAAAAGAAAGTTTTATAGTACATTGAGGATGACATGCGGGTCCCAGTTAGCAGCAGCGGTATCACCGTTTGAGAGGCGGCGGGGGATCGAAAGAAAAAGGCAAGTGACCAAATTTGAGGTGCCAAAAAAAACTCCAAGAAAAGAAAGTTGATTGCACATAGAGGATGACATGCGGGTCCCATTTAGCAGCAGCGGTCTCAACGTTTCCAAGGCGGCAAGGGATCAAAAGAAAAAGGAAGTAGCCAGAAATCAGGGGGTCAAAAAAAATCCAAGAATAGAAAGAATTTTGGTTCATAGAGGATGACATGCGGGACCCATGATCCTGCATCGTAAACGGCTCGATCGGAGAACGTTGAACGAGATGGCGCGATGTAGAAAAAAAACAATGCCAGAGAGGCTGCCATCTGGGCCCTACATCCCTCGGCGGTGCGGATTTGCGTTGACTCGGCCGGCGAACCCGAGATTTCGAGATGCACCACGTCCCGGGCCACCATACGCCACGTTTTGGCCGCTTTCGTCGGGCTAGGTGGCCTCAAAAACGAGAAAAAAAAAAGTTTTGACATGCACCACGGAGGGACCAAAATCGTCGGCCATGGTACACCAGCAACCACGGCGCGACTTCAACTTCGTCGGCCATGGCAACTTTTCTTGTAGTGACCCCTCTATTATACTTAATATGCTTTAACATAGTATTAGTTTGCGAGTACTTTAAAAGTACTCATGGCTTTGCCCTGGCTATTCAAATGCTAGACTATGAAGAGGAGCAACAGTATCCGGATGACGTACAGCAGGACGTCTACGATAACTAGGATCGTCTTCTAACGTCAAGTGTTGCCTGTGGAATTATGAGTCCACTACTACTACGCTTCCGCTACTTATGTGTGTTGTTGAACAATCTATTTGTGTAATACTGGATCATGTGATCCCTTGATGTAAGACCTTATGTGTTGTAATAAATGATGACTCTGAACGACTTACTATTATATCTCGCAAAAACAATCTTCCTGGGATTGCGATGTATGATATGATAGGGCATCCGGACTTAAAAACCCGGGTGTTGACAAGTTGGTATCAGAGCCATTGTTTGACCTTAGAAGACCTTAGTTAGAATGGACGTCCAACAAACTTAGTTTATGATAAAATAGTTATGAAAATACACTCATACCCTTACCTTGAAATTCTTTTTCGAAATAATCCATTTCATTGATTATTACTTAAAATTTTGAACACTGACAATTATTAACTTATTTGTCACTCCCTCTACAGATGGAGCCTATCATTCCGACGGAGCCCTTCCTCCAGACCCAAGTGTACGACTTGGCGAACGGTGGGGATCTGATCTTTGAACGAGATCTGTTCGCTCTCACCGACTTCCTCGGACGCACGCCTCCCGTGTTCTACGGGGGTCAGATCTCGGACAATGGCCAGCTCCAGTGGCTCATCATGGCTAACCTTCCGGGAAAGCCGGAGTCGCCCATGTTCCGCCAGATCCAGTTCTCGCTCCGCGAGAACACCTGGGTGGATGGACTCGCCCATGCTCTGCAGGAGTCTCTCGCTCGTCTGTGCGGGCAGAACTCGCTGGCCATCGAAGGGGAACGCTTTGCGCACTTCGCAAGGCACTCCTCTGTTGGTCTGCCCCTCAGCCTGCCGTACCACCCCGTGCTGAGGCACCATGTGGACCACCTCGACTACATGCTGTACGAGACTCGGTCTGCGCTGAGCAACTCCCGCTCCGCCGCCAACCACACTCAGCAGCAGCTGAACCAGTACGCGGATACCATCAAGGTCATCGCGAAGGAGCGCAGGACTCTGCGCCAACTGGTCGCGAAGAGGGATGCCACCATTCACCGCCTCAAGACCAAGATCGCCGTCCTGAAGGAGACCATCTCCACTCAGGTGGAGCAGCTCCAGATCCTGGAGGGAGAAGGCGAGGGAGAAGACATCCAAGGGGATGGCTACTCCTACGTCAGCAACGACAACGACTACGAGCCGGAGGAAGAGGGAGACGACGACTTCCACCAGCACCTGCCTGCCGGGATGGACACCACCTTCCCGCTCCGCATCGATGGATAGCTTCCATCTCTCCTTGAGCACCGCGTAGCCTGAGATGTATCGGTCCCTTGCATTCGCCCCTTGTATCGTAGATTGTTGAAAGGGTTCTTCAAACCCTCCGGAATGTTGGCTTGTAATAATTGCTACCTTCATGACTATGTTCGTATGTGTAATATTTTTATATTATGAACCAAGCTTTAAATAAATGTGAGTTTACTCCCCAAAATTAAGCCATAGAAATTGTCCCTCTTATCTTATGATCCATATCTCTGTTCAGATGGCACATTCCAATCGCAACGCCAATCCGGATGCGCTGACACAGATACTGCAACAGATGTTGGCTGAACGAGAAGTTGATAGGACTGAAAGGCAAGCTAACCTAGCTGTACTTCAACAGTTAGCACAGAACAACCAAGGCCATGGGAACCATGATCACCCGGGCTCCAAGTTGAAGAACTTTCAGAACACCAACCCACCGGTGTTTAGCAAGACGGAGGAACCCCTTGATGCGGATGATTGGCTCCAAACAATGGAGAACAATCTTGAGGTTGCCGGAGTGGAAGCTGAGGACAAGGTGCTGTTTGCCACCCACTATCTGGCAGGACCTGCACGTGCCTGGTGGACAAGTGCTCGCGCATTGAATGCAGGGCAGCTCATGACTTGGGCAGACTTCAAGCTCAAGTTTAGCAAGTATCATGTGCCACCGGGTCTCATCAAGAAGATGCGAGATGAGTTCCGCGAGTTAAAGCAAGGCCGTCTGACCGTGGTAGAATACCGCGACAAGTTCCTCACCTTGTCAAGGTACGCTCCGGATGAGACTGACACCACCGAGAAAAGGAAGGAGAGGTTCCTGAACGGACTGCACGATGAGATGCAGACCGTGTTGGTCAACATCCCCTTTGTTGACCTCGAAGCCCTTGTTGACTCCGCCATCCAGATGGAGGGCAAGCTGAACCAAGCCAATGAAAACCGCAAGCGCCGCATGATGCACCAGAGTGGGCCCAGCAACACCTCCAAGTTTCGCCCTGGCTCAAGCGGAGGATTCACCCCCAGAAACAACAGGCCACCGGCACAGATGTCGCGCCCCGGTTATCAGAACCGGAGCGGAGGAAACCCCAGGACGGGAGGACACCACCCCAACAACAATAACTTCGTCCACCACAACAACAACTTCAACCGCGCCCCGACAAGAGCCCCTGCCAACCCCAACACCAACACTGCTCCAAGGACTGGGAGCAATGCTATCCCTGTCACCCCCAAGGATAAGTCCACCATCAACTGCTATGAGTGCGGTGTGGTGGGACACTACTCCAAAGAGTGTCCCCAGCGACTCGCCAAGATGGCCGCCAACACCACTGGCCCTGCTCAGCAGCAACGCCGTGTCGCCAACAACAAGAAGTTCGCCCCCAACAACCCGAACAACCGCAGCGGCCGCCTCTTTCACATGAGTGCGGAAGAAGCTCAGGAAGCCCCAGATGTCGTTCTGGGTATGTTCTCTGTTAACTCAATACCTGCAAGAGTGCTGTTTGATTCTGGAGCATCGCATTCATTTGTTACGGAAGAATTTGCATGCACTAGTAAGATTCAACCCATCAGTTTGAAGCATGTCATGGTAGTGCAAATACCTGGATCAACAACTAAAGCTAGAAAAATTTGCAAAGATGTTCCTATCAGAATTCATGAAATAGACTTTTATGCCAATCTGATTGTTTTGGGAACAAAAGGTTTGGAAGTAGTGCTGGGTATGGACTGGATGTCCAAACATCATGGATTGATTGATTGTGCCAAGAAGGCCATCACCATGACTAGTAGCACCGGAGTGTTAGTTGAGCACATCTCAGAAAAGCTGCCCAGAAAATTTACCTGCAACCAAAGTTTAACCAAACCCACCCTGGATCAAATCAGAGTCGTCTGTAGATACTCTGATGTGTTCCCGGAGGACCTACCCGGTATGCCCCCAGATCGGGATATCGAGTTTATCATCGAGTTAATCCCCGGAACAGGACCTATAGCCCAGAGAGCTTACAGCATGAACCCGGCAGAACTAGTGGAACTGAAGAAACAACTGGATGATATGTTAGCCAAAGGTTTGATTAGACCAAGTGCATCACCCTGGAGATCACCAGTTTTGTTTGTGGACAAGAAGGATGGTACGATTCGTTTATGTACGGATTACCGCAAGCTCAATGATGTCACCATCAAGAACAAGTATCCTTTGCCCAAAATAGAAGACCTGTTTGATCAGTTGACCGGTGCCACCGTGTTTTCTAAGATTGATCTTAGGACAGGGTACCATCAGCTGAAGATCCGTGCATCGGACATTCCCAAAACTGCCTTCACCACCAGATATGGATTGTACGAGTACAATGTCATGTCATTTGGATTGACCAATGCCCCCGCTTACTTCATGAATCTCATGAATAAGATCTTCATGAACTTCCTGGATAAGTTCGTCGTTGTCTTCATCGACGACATCCTGATCTACTCCAAAACCGAAGAAGAACATGAGCAACACTTGGAAATGGTCTTAGAGACTCTTCGGGAACACCAGCTGTATGCCAAGTTCAGTAAGTGTGAATTCTGGTTGAGGGAAGTAGGATTCTTGGGACACATCTTGTCCGCAGGAGGAATTGCCGTTGACCCCTCCAAGATAAAGACCGTTGCAGAATGGAAAGCCCCAACCACCCAGACTGAGGTCCGTGCATTTCTTGGATTGGCGGGATATTACCGCCGATTCGTTGAAGGATTCTCAAGCATAGCCAGACCAATGACTCAATTGTTGAAGAAGGACAAGAAGTTCGAATGGACGAACAAGTGTGAAGAGAGCTTCCAACAGCTCAAGAGCAGATTGATTTCAGCCCCAATACTGATTATGCCGGACATCACCAAACCATTTGATGTGTATTGTGATGCATCCAAGATTGGTCTTGGATGTGTGTTGATGCAAGAAGGCAAGGTGATCTCGTACCTGTCCAGGCAACTGAAGCAGCATGAACAGAATTATCCGACCCATGACTTAGAGCTAGCAGCAGTCGTGTTAGCCTTGAAAGTATGGCGTCATTACCTCATGGGTAATCGATGCGAGATCTATTCGGATCACAAGAGTTTGAAGTATATCTTCACTCAGAAGGAACTGAACATGAGACAAAGGCGATGGTTAGAGTTAATCAAGGATTATGATATGGATATCCACTATCACCCAGGCAAGGCCAATGTGGTAGCAGATGCTTTGAGTAGACTGCCGTGTCAGTTAAACTCCATGATTGCCGAGGAACAACCTAGCCTTCACCAAGAGTTTGAACAGTTTAGAATGGAGCTAGTAAGTGAAGGATTTCTCGCTAGCATTGAACTTCAACCCACTTTGATTAGTCAAATCAAGGAAGCCCAGAAAAATAATGCAAGCATTGACGGGATTAAGAGCCAGCTAGCAGCAGGAAAGGCACCGGGATTCACTGTTGATGAAGAAGGAGTACTTTGGTACAACGGACGCTTATGCGTGCCGTCAGATTCAGAGTTGAAACAAGTGATTCTAAAGGAAGCCCATGACACCTTGTATTCTATTCATCCCGGAGGTACCAAGATGTACCAGGACTTGAAGGAACAATTCTGGTGGCATGGGATGAAGCGAGAAATCGGGAGTTACATCGCCAAGTGTGACATCTGTCAGAGAGTCAAGGCAGAACACCAACGGCCCGCAGGACTACTTCAGCCCCTGCAGATTCCCGAATGGAAGTGGGATTCCGTAGGAATGGACTTCATCACCGGATTGCCCAAATCTAGTAAAGGGAATGATTCTATCTGGGTAGTGGTCGATAGATTGACCAAAGTCGCCCATTTCATCCCCGTCAAGACCACCTACCAAGGACCAAGACTTGCAGAGTTGTATATCTCACGGATAGTCAGCCTGCACGGAACCCCGAAGTCAATAGTATCTGATAGAGGATCCCAATTTACCTCCATATTTTGGCACAAGGTGCATGAAGGACTTGGAACTAGGCTGAACTTCAGCACAGCCTATCACCCTCAGACAGATGGACAGACTGAACGAGTCAACCAGATACTAGAGGATATGCTGAGAGCATGTGTGTTAGAATATGGATCCAAGTGGGAAGACTGTTTGCCGTACGCAGAATTCTCATACAACAACAGCTATCAAGCCAGCTTGCAGATGGCCCCCTTTGAAGCTCTGTACGGAAGGAAGTGCCGTACCCCTCTGAATTGGTCGGAAGTCGGAGAGAGTCAAGTTTTTGGACCAGATATTCTCCGAGAAGCTGAAGAGAAGGTTCACAAGATCCGCGAGTACCTCAAGACCGCTCAATCAAGACAGAAGAGCTACGCCGACAAGAGACGCCGAGAGATGACCTTCGAGATCGGAGATTTCGTATATCTCAAAGTGTCCCCCCTTAAAGGAATGCAGAGATTCCAGCTTAAAGGAAAGCTCGCACCCAGGTATGTCGGACCTTTCAAAGTCCTAAGTCGTCGAGGGGAAGTGTCCTATCAGCTGGAATTACCAGAAGAAATGTCAACCGTGCACAATGTGTTTCACATCTCGTTACTCCGGAAGTGCTTAGAGGTACCTGAGAAGACTGAGGTGTTCAAGAACATTGACCATCGTACTGTGGATATCAACTCAGATCTAACCTACCGCGAAGTACCTATTCGCATTCTGGAGGAAGCATTCAGAACCACTCGCACCAGGAGTATCAAGTTTCTGAAGATCCAATGGAGTAACCACACCGAAGAAGAGGCCACTTGGGAAAGAGAAGACTTTATGAAGACTGAATACCCCAATCTCTTTAGTACCTAGTTTTCTTCCAGATCTCGGGACGAGATCTTTTGTAAGGGGGAAGGGTTTGTAACATCCCAAGTTTTCAACAATAATAAAGCAAGTGAGAGTTCAATTACTCAAAATTTACAACAAACAAAAACTTTTCTATGCATATAGTGTCACATATAGATTCATGCATATAGTAATATTTCTTTTGTGCAATTGCCATGATGAGTGTTAGCATTGTTGATCTATTACTATGTGAACCCTAATCAAGATCACCAAACCCTAAATTGAGGAGAAATACAGAAAATATGAAAAATCCCATAATCACTCACATACACCATATGCAACAATGCAAATCCTTCACTAAGGCCATAATTGCTTGCTTCCTTGCTTCTAAAATGTTTCAATATGATAAACTAACACAATTGCATCTTTGGATCATGAATCAAATCAAGAAAAATAAGGATTTCAACATACATGTGATAATGGTCATTTGGGTGAAAAATATTTTCTTCACCACTTTGCACCCCTGTAATTCTTAAAACCTAATCTAAACTTTGTCAACCAAAGCCATGTCATCCAAGACCATGTCAAGGTGAGTACTTTTCATGTTGACCACCATGGCCAGAGTTGACTAGGTTGACCAGAATTTAATTGCCAAAACAGGATCTGAGAAGAAAAACAAGATCACCTCAAATTTGAAACTCTGCAATTCTTTTCCAAAATGATTACCACCACCACCAATACTTCACTCTAATTATATAAAAGAGATTCACCAAAAAGATCTGCAAAATTCAAAGAAAAGTCTCTTGCGGCCATTCTGTCGAACAGGTTGCAGGCAGCTTTTCCAATTGTAGTTACATGCTATTGTCCAGCAGATTTGAGCCTAAACCACTTTGCAATGGTGATCATTAGCTAGTTCTACATCCCCTGCCTCTAGCCCAGTACAAGCATGGACGATTAAAGTCGAGGAAAAACACAAACAAATGCAAACCCACACCATGCCGGCCACCTTTGGCATCTCCACCTCTAGCCCTCGTTTTAACCCGTGCCATTGTCCTGGAGCATCTACACTGCATAAGGACACCAACGGTACAGCACACTCGATCGATCGTGCACGGCCCTGCCCAGAACAGCCATGCCCAAAACGATGCCAGTACACGCCCATGCCGTGGTCACCGCGCTCTGGAGCGCGCCAGGACGCCGTGCACTCGAACGCGATCGTCCTCGCCCTGCATCCCTACCGCCGCGTCTAGCCTCCACTCCAAGCCCTCTACGCACTAGACATGCTCAAGCACCGCCCAGGGCCTTGTCACCGTCGTCCTCATCGCCGACGTACCGCGGGTACTGCAATGATTTCTGCAAACGCTCGAGCTCTCCCGTCGCCCTTTTCTCTGCGCCAATACACGTTGAGCATCGCCAGGACACCGCCTATCGATAGCCGTCCTTCACTTGCCCTTTGGAGCGCCAGAAGCGCCGCGCCATGGCCGCTCCTCCACAGCACCCCACGGCCACCATCGGCCGCTATAAATAGCGACGATCGGCTCCTCCCTTCAGCACCCAACTCACTCCCCTCTCCTCACTGAGCACTACTCCACAATCAATTTCATCCATCGCCGCCGGAGACGCTCGAATTGCGAGCTCGAGTCCGCCGGAGCCCGCGGAAGCCCTGCTTCAATTGACGCCTCCCCGAGCGCCACGACTGCGCCAGTAGCTTCCTCATCGACGACAGCTTCTCCGCGCACACTGCCAGAGTCCTGCACCGGCCTGGTAAGCCCTCCGACCCCCTACCCATGCCCTGAGCTCGCCGGAATCCCGCCGGGGACGACGACACACACCAGCCGTTGATCAGCCTCTTGATCCGACGCTTCTCATCGCTCGTACCGCTTCGGCGTGTTATGAGGCGCTGACGAGTGGCCCCCACCCTGTCAGCGCAGCCCACCCGCACCCGTTGTTTGCTGGGCCGCGCTGTGCTGTTTAAATCGTTTCGGCCCAGTAGCTTTCCCGCCCAAGCCCAGAATTCAAATAAATGTTTAAACTTAATTTGATTTGTGCTGCAGATGGTTTAGTAAAAATTGAATAGTTTGAAATCTGCCAAACCAAAACTAGCAAACTTTATATCATTGGAAAGCTCATGAAATTATCTAACTAATGCCACTGGCCTCATGTCCAAATTCGTATTAAATATTAAATGACAAAAATAACAAGGCAGGGCCTTTTCTAACTTCAAATAATTATTAAAAATAATCTATAAATGATTTTAAGTTGATTCCAATTCTAATAAATCCCAAATGATGTCATTTAATTGATTATGCAATAATATAGCCATGTTAGGTGTATGATCATGGACTGGATCAAATAAGATAGCTATGTAGTTAATTCTAGAACAATTAAACTTGGAATTTAAATTTAATGAATAGTATGAGAGCTACTCTCTCATTTAAATCTTGATCCTAAGTAATATAACCAGGGGAAATGACCTAGGCTAATGAACCTCTGATAAGTATTACTTAGAGATTTTAATACATTTAAAATAATAGTATGATAACATGTGTAGTGTAGCACTTTAATTAAATTGGACTCACATGTAATAGATATGAAATGTTGACTTGGGTCAACCTATATTTCATACCTGATTATTATATGAAGAGATTAAATCTTATTATGAAGTAAAGAGAAGAAATGAATTTCTCTAAAAATATACATATCTAATTTTGAGAAATAAGAATAATGAGAGGAAATTATTCCTCTACTAAATAAGAATGTATCCAATAAATCACCATGCCATGTTTGATTGATCATAGGACTAGAGTGTGAACTCTTTGAGTGTTCCTAGTTTAGCATGTGAGTTTGGTTTAGTATTTATACCTCGTATTCGTATATAGACGCTAGTAACGAGGATTATCAGGAGGAGGAGGCCTACTCCCAAGAAGAGGAAGAGCACTTTGATCACTACTCAGCTCAAGGCAAGCTAACCCTTGCTAAATACAAATGCTTAGCTCTACAAGAGCAAAGGCATCATCACACTTTACTTCTATGTATTACCTATCCCATGTTTTTATTTCAATTTTACTTTGGTTTATTTATTTCAAAGTACTTTTGATTTATGAGTCACCATGTATAGAATAGAACAATACTTGGTTTAGATGAACACCACTCAAGCTAGATAGCACCCCTCATATAGTTGCTATTGCTAAATTATTAAAATTTGACTACTCTAGATGGGAACAAGTGGATTTGATATAAAATTGAAACCTTGGAATATGACCAAGAGAAGATGGTGATTTTTGATATAAACCTGATATGGTTTTGAATGCGATACCTTTCCAATTATACTAGTACCCCCACAATACCTGATTATGGGTAGGGCTTAACTAGAAACTTGTGTATTTTAGTATGGGTTCCCTCTAAACAAGCATCATAGGGGTTACGCTGAGGCTGCCTCCGTATGAGAGAATGATGTGAATATGAGGTGAATGTACGACCCAAGCCCTGTGCAGTTCCCGGGTTAACAGTTGGTTCTCACCGGGAGGCCAAGCTCATGGGGAGAGGTGCCTATACTAGGACATATAAGTGAAAGGTTATGATTGATAATCCGCGTACTGAGTTACGATGATTCGGGGTTATCCTCGACGAATGAAATCAATAGTTGTGGCACAAGAGTACAACCTCTGCAGAGTGTTAAATCTATTCGAATAGCCGTGTCCGCGGTTACGGACGGTTGGAAGGGCCATACTACTTCCGTTATCAGGATTTATGTTAAAATAATAATGGTGATTGATGAATTGTCTTGAATCCCAAATGAATTGTGGGAATGACACTAATGTTCCCACTTGAGTTAGTCCATTAAATAATGAGGATTTTAATAAATGTTTATTCAAAGAAAACTTGGCTTTATGCAAATAAACTTAGAGCTTAGTACCCCTCTATTATACTTAATATGCTTTAACATAGTATTAGTTTGCGAGTACTTTAAAAGTACTCATGGCTTTGCCCTGGCTATTCAAATGCCAGACTATGAAGAGGAGCAACAGTATCCGGATGACGTACAGCAGGACGTCTACGATAACTAGGATCGTCTTCTAACGTCAAGCGTTGCCTGTGGAATTATGAGTCCACTACTACTACGCTTCCGCTACTTATGTGTGTTGTTGAACAATCTATTTGTGTAATACTGGATCATGTGATCCCTTGATGTAAGACCTTATGTGTTGTAATAAATGATGACTCTGAACGACTTACTATTATATCTCGCAAAAACAATCTTCCTGGGATTGCGATGTATGATATGATAGGGCATCCGGACTTAAAAACCCGGGTGTTGACACCTGGGGCGCGGCACGGGCGCACGCTTAAGGCCGCCCAGGCCCGCCCGAGCCGGTCAGTTCTTCCCTATTTCGCTAGGGTTCCAGACCGGGGAGGGACCAGGCGGCGCGGGAGGCACCAGGCGGCGGCGGTGGCGGCGGTGGCGGCGGCGTCGGCGGCGTCGAGGGCGGCTGCTGTCCTCTCTGTCCCTCCTCCAATCCACCCTCTCTCCCTCCTCCAATCCGGGATCTTGCTCCCCACCTTTCTCCAAGGTATTTTCCCTCTCAATCCCCATCTATTTTATCCGAAAATGTGAAGAAATTTGTCAACCTAGTTCATGAATAGTTCTAGAAACCAATTTTGTAGCATGGGAAACCTAGTTTATTTGTCAACCTAGTTTATTTGTGGCCTAGATTTTGAAGTAAAATGCTCACATATTAGCTCTTGGGAAACCCTAGTTCATCAAGATATCTAGAAATTTATACCCATTTTTAATCTTGTAGGATGTGAATAGCATTTGTGTTCATATTGTTTGGGTCTTGTGTGCTAGAATTTGTACCGACATGGTCACATATTATTTTATATTTTGTCACATTTGCTCACATATTAGCTCTAATGTTGTTACTATTGCTCACATATGTGTAGGATGTCGCTTCTCGAACCTCATTACGATACTAGACACCATGCGTACTTAATGTCCGAGAAGAAACAGGTAATAGAAATAAACCTAGTGGTACATATTATTTTCCAATGCTATATGCATATGTAATAATAAGGCTTCTATTTGTGTAGGTCTTTGGACCCCTCCGACTTAGGTGTCACGAGGCCTCGTCCTTAAAGAAGATGCCATACGATGAGCGATACACGGAGTACATCGAGCCGCTAGGTCTACTTCCATTCATCCATATGGTGACCCGGCGGACACCGAGCATGAACCCTTCCGCCATCACTGCTCTTGTTGATCGCTGGAGACCGGAGACGCATAGTTTTCACCTCCGAACCGGTGAGATGACCGTGACTTTGCAGGACATGTCGATGATACTTGCACTCCCCATTGAGGGGAAGCCACTATGTATCGACACATCTTGTGAAGACTGGCGTGGCAAGATGTTTGACCTTATTGGCAAGGCTCCTGATGAGATTGTAAACAAGAGGGGTGAGAAATTAAGGGTCTCCGCCGGGGCTACTTTCACTTGGATCTCACAGAACTTCAAGACATGCCCGGAGGGAGCTAGCCGTGATCTGATTAAGCTATACGCACGTGTGTATGTGTGGTATGTTATCACGAGAACTCTATTTCCTGACTGCAGTGGGAATACCGCTCAGTGGCACTGGTTGAAGGCGTTAACCAAAATGGAGACTAAATGGAGTTGGGGTTCGGCGGCATTGGCCTTCTTGTACCGCCAGGTAATCACTTGTATCAACCCTAACCCATTTGTACATTACATCTTCATTTTGGGACAAGACTAATATTTGTTCCCTTTTTGTGTAGTTGGACGAAGCTTGTTGCAGGATCAGTAAGGACGCTTGCATTGGTGGTCCGTTGCTTCTTCTATCGATTTGGAGCTGGGAGCGCTTCCCTGTCGGAAGGCCTCGTGTTCTCGATTACAAGAATTACAATGATCACGGCAACCAGTTGCGGCGACCCACTTGGGCTTATCAGTGGGACATTGTCTCCGAGTTCAGTGGCGACCCAATAGCGGCCTATCAGACGTACACCAACGAGATTGAGTTTCTTGTTAGCAAGCAATCTGTTGTACAAGTTTGCGAAACGTCGGTCCGTGTAAGCTAGACAACAATCTTGGAGATCATCCGCCAACTCCTTGCTCCCACAAGCCCTATAGAAGTTTGCACAAAAATGTCTCATGCACCATCGATAGTGCAAAGGAGCATAACCGGGAATGTCAATCATCACCGCATTGAGGATTCCTTGATGACGATCTGAGATGACACATGTTTCTCTATGGGTTGGCAATACCTTCGTTCTCAAAATATGGAAGAACCACTCCCAATTATCATTGTTCTCCACTTCAACCAAAGCAAAGGCCAAAGGAACCAACCGGTTTTGTCCATCATTTGCTATTGCAACCAAGAGAGTGCCCTTAAATTGTCCGGTCAAGAAGGTACCATCGACGCAGATGATAGGCCTGCAATGTTCAAAAGCTCTCACGCATTGCTGAAATGCCCAAAATGCACGGCCAAATACTCGAACCTTCTTCCCGTTGTAAATCCTTGTCTTATTGCCATACGGTTCAACCACATGAACCATGCCCGGGTTAGCGGCAGCCATCGCTCCTAACAACCTTGGGAGTCGGTTATATGCTTCCTCCCAATCACCATACAACATCTTGAACGCGGCTTGCTTCGCCTTTCATGCCTTTCCGTACTTCACCTCGTAGTTGAAGATAGCTTGCACAAGCTCCTGCACACTCTTGATGCTCATTGTTGGAAGTGACGAGATGGAGTTCGAAAGCCTATATGCGATGAACTCAGATTTAAGTTGTCGGTGCTCGTGCTTGGCATCTTTTCCATCCATCCTCATTCCTCGGCACATGTGAGTTGATACACAACTAGATATGTGCCAATCGGGACCTCCCTTCAATGGTCTTGCACGCACAACCCAAGGGCATCCATCCTCCTCGCATTTAACTGTGTAACGTTGCTTGACGTTCGAGTGAACCACCTTGTACGGACGATGATGCTTCACCGAGTACTCCTTAAGCCAATGCTTCAACTCCAACAATGTTGAGAACTTTATTCCGGAAGCAATCCCATTCATCGCGTGATTATCATCCCGGTGAGAAATAGGCCTTGGTCCAAGCACTACACCCATACCGCCATCAACTATGGCTTCATCCGCAAGACTAAGATCATGAAACAAGGGTACCCGATGATCTCGTCCCAATACCTTCTCGTGGGCTTCCGCCTCCTTGGCCGTGAATCCATCTTCATCAATTTCTTCATCGGGTCCATCATCATCTGAGTCTGATGCATAGCATCGACTATACGGGAGCTCACGGTCCATATTTTCTTGGATATAATACTTATCCAAATCTCCAACATTGTTCTCGTGAAGCTCAACCTCATTCCCATCTTCTTCCTCCTCATCATTTGCCTCATGATTACAACGAGGCTCGCTTATTTCCTCTTGGTTCAAAGGTTGATGACTCGTACCATTCAACGGGGAGGCAAGCCGGTTCAAGTCCAAGTGCAAATCTGTATCAAACTTTTTCGTGGCAAACAACTCAAGAGCCTTATCTAGTGATTCTGCCACAACCTCCTTGTATGCAACCCAACGTTGCTCCGAGTTGATACGCATTGTCTTCCAACGAACATGCATTCCAAACCCCGCATTATGTCTTCCCTCCAACTCAACTACATAACTCGGGTCCATCCAATTCAAATCAATCCTAACCTGTTCCAAGACCTCCGCATAATTAGGGCTACGCTCGAACACCAAGTCAACCTCATCCGGATCCGGGTCAATGTTTCCTTTCAAAAAAGAGTCCTTGTCCACATGATGAACATGGACAATTCTCGCCATCCCTAAAATATACAAACATACAACGAACCGCTTTATATACACCAACCAAACATTAATCCTAACCCTAATCATAACAGATCATAACAAAAGCATATCAATAGCACTAACCCTAACCTACCAATCTAACCTACCAATCTTAAGCAAAATGCATCATATACACCATAGGAGTCCAAAATTGGCCAAAACAACTAGACATTTCAAACATTTGGGTCAATTCATATATTTAGAGATTCCAAGATTGGGACATGTGCAACAACAAAAACAATAATCCAATAGGTCAAAAACAAGAGAAATGAGGGAGAGCACCTCTACGAACTTGGAGGGTTTGAAATCCACAGACAAATGCCTCAGATCTGTGAAGTTTGGGTGGAGATTAGAAGAGGGGGAGAGAAAACCCTAGCAGGCGCCACCACTCCTCTCAACCAGCGAAAAGGGGAGAACTGACCGGCTCGGGCGGGCCTGGGCGGCCTTAAGCGTGCGCCCGTGCCGCGCCCCAGGTGCCGGCGTTGCACGTCTACGTGCCGCGCCCTGGCCCTGGGCGTTGCACTACCGCGCACCGGGGCCCGCCTGGCCACGCTGGCACTCCTGCCGCGCCGAGCTCTAGGGCGTGGCACAGAGGATTGCAAAACCGTGTTGGCAGGCGCGGCACTCGAGGGTTAGTTTCGCGAAATAGTTTCGCCGACGGTCCATTTTTGCCAACCCTTTCGCCCAAGGGTGATTTTTCGCGATATAGTTTCTGGCGTTCGTCAAAAGTTTAATTTTATTGTATCAAATGCATACACGTACTACTAGTGTGTTGTCTTGTCGATCGACCTGACGCCTGTCTTTGCACTGATACAACACGGTCACATGGCACTGGCGGACGTGTCTGCGTTGCCTTTGGCGTGCTCCATCCATGAATCAATGCTCCGTTCAGCTCTGATAAAAGCTCGCTCGTACCGACTAGACCTTTCAGCCCTGTGCACTGTATTAATGCGAACGGGCATCTTCCGGTATGACCAAGCTGACTCATGGCGAGACTTGTCTGCGAAATCGACTGCGACATACGGAGTATACGGCAGTACGGATGGCACCAGCAGAGACAGGTAGATTAATTCCATACCTACCTATTGACTTCAATCTTAACTGTACCCATACTTAGAGCATCTCCAGTCGCGTCCCCCAAAGCATCCCCCAAAGCGATTTGGGTCGCGCCGGACAAAAAAAGCGTTCCAGCCGCGTCCCCCAAAGCCCATTTTTGTCCGGCGCGGCCCGATACGGTGTCCGGCGTCCCGAGCCCGTCCCCGTCCCACAGGGGACGCACCGGGGACGCCGGACACAACGAAAAGCGAGGCGGGCTCCCACATGTCGGCGACTATTTGCATAAACCGTTGGTTCGCGCCTCTTTTCTCGTCGCTCCTTCCTTCCCGCGCCTCCCACCCCACCGCCGCCGCTGGATTTCCCGGCCGTTTGGGCGGCTGATCTGTGCTGCGAGTCAGCACCGTTGTCGCGGCTGGGGCTCCCGCCGGTCGTGCCGCCGCCGCGTCGCCAGCGCCTCCCAGAACGCGCCGTCAAATCCGCCCCACCTCCGCGCACAGAAGGTGCTCGACGACTTGCCAGGTAGGCGCGATTGGTCGCTGTTTGTTGCGTCGTCTGCCTCGGCGCAATTTTAACCATTGATTTTGCTTTAGCCATGGACAGCGACGATGAGAGGTTGATCATGAGTTGCCTGGTGATTTTGCTGATTTTCTCGCCATGCACGCAGAGATCCGTGACAGCAATGTGCATGAGCAACTTCAAGCTGATCTCGTTGAGCATTTGTGGAGGATCAAAGGAAATACCGTGGCACCTTGATGTATCATCTAGCCCTTTTTATTATATTTGATTACTTGTTTTATTGTTTGTTGTAATTTAATTTGAAAACAATCCTCGAAAACATTTTTTTTCATATGCTACATTTGATATAAATGGTTTATGTGTTAAAAAATTATTTTAAATGTTTGGGGGCGGCGTTTGGGGGACGCGGCTGGGGAGCGACGTCCAGCCGCGTCCCCCAAACGCGGCACGAACAAAACACGTCCCCCAAACGCTCAATCCGGCGCGGTTTGGGGGACGGTTTGGGGGACGCGGCTGGAGATGCTCTTATCAGGCTGGTCGCCACGGTCAGATTTTATCCTTACTCTCACCCCACTCTCACCCCACGGTGCCAGTGCACGGGCTATAGCGCCAGCTCTCACTTCTCTCTCCTCCACATCAGCTTTTCTCTCTCCTCGACATTAGCTTTCAAAATAATGCAAGAAAATTATTTTATTCAACTGAAATTATTACCGATTACATTATATAAAAAAATTACATAAAAATGTGAAAAAATTACATAATCTAGGCATTAGCCCACACATGCTCAATCAAATCATGCTGGAGCTGTGTATACATCGGTGAGTCCCTCATTTCGTTGTCCATCTGAATCCTGGCTGCTAGGCTTGGTGGTGCATTGTTGTGTATCGCAGGGCCGGCATTGGAATCAACTGTCTCATAAATGTCCTCCAAATTTATATCACGCTCATCGTCGATGATCATGTTGTGCAGAATGACACATGCACGCATGATCAACCCAAGAGTACGCCTCGAGTAGGAGCGTCCCGGGACTGCTAGAATGTTGAACCTAGCCTTCAGCACTCCAAAGGCACACTCGACATCTTTGCGCCAAGCTGATTGAGCAGCAGTGAACGGTCGATGCTTTTCACTCTGTGGAAGAGTAACACCTTTCATGAACACCGGCCAGGAGGGGTAGATGCCGTCGGCAAGGTAGTAACCACAGTTGTACTCGTGTCCATTCACCGTGAAGTTCACTATGAGTGCTTCTCCCCTAAGCACATCAGTGAACAACGGCGACTGATTGAGTACATTGAGGTCATTGTTGGACCCGGCCACTCCAAAAAAGGCATGCCAGATCCAACGATCATATGACGCAACGGCTTTCTAAGATTATGGTAGGGTGTTTGATGTCTCCCCTTGTGAATTGACCGGCATGCGCCACTGGGCAGTTCCTCCACTGCCAATGCATGCAATCGATGTTCCCTAACATGCCCGGAAAGCCACGCTCCTCGGTTTTCGCTAACAGACGCTGAGTATCCGCGACATTTGGTCGACGGCAAAACTCTTCCCCGTAACAGTGAATGATGCCTTCACAGAATCTATCTAGACAATCTGATGAAGTTTGTCTAGCTAACTTAAGCCACTCATCTATCGTATCTGCAGCGGCTCCATAAGCTAATAAACGCAAAGCCGCAGTACACTTTTGTAGGGAAGAAAAACCAGCACGGTTGAGAGCATCAACTCTTTGGGTGAAATACGGAGAGTATTCACCCAATCTATCCACAATGCGTAGAAACAGGGATCGCCTCATCCGATACCTTCGCCGAAAGAAGCTCGGAGGATAAGCACAGTTGTCGGTGAAGTAGTCGTCGTAGAGCCGATCGTGGGCACCCAGACGATCACGCCTGATGAACTCTCAATGGCGTCGCGGCCGTCTTGGCTCTGCCTCGAGGTTGAGCATCGCCTCCTCATACTCCGCCTGGAATGCACCGATCATATCACCCTCCATTCTGTCGCTCGAACTGCTGCTAGACGAAGACATGGCGTTGAGAGGAGTGGAAATGGAGAGTGGATGAGATGAAGTGAGGTGTGGAATGAGTGAAACCATATAGGGGTATTTATAGGTGGTGAGGATGAAATTTTGGGGGTTTTGGCTTTTTTCGAATTTTTTGAGCCAGCAACGGCTACCCCAACGGCTAGCTGACGTGGACGAATCAGATCGCGCCACCTCAGCTAGCCGTTACCCCTCGCTCTCGCCCCGACTCGCCAACGCATCGCCCCCGCTCTCGCCCCCCTCTCGCCCCCAGCGCGGGCGGCAGCCGGGCGGTAGCGGGCGCTACTGCCGGGCGGTGGATCCACCGCCCCCCGCTGTCGTCTCGCCCCGCTCTTGCCTCCCTATCGCCCCGTCGCAGGAGGTACCGCCCGCACTCCAGCCAGCATTGGCACCAGCCTCAATAGGTATAAATTTTTCCCACACTCACCCGACACCTAATGGGTATCCGTGTGTAAAAATACCCGTGCTTACAACATAATTTATCTAAAATCTAACAAGAGGTGAAACGATTCTAAATAGGGGTCTAATATTTACTAACCTACCAAGGATTGTGAGACCTGAAAGTGTTAGGTTAAGCCTAACAACATGAAGTGTGATTAGGGAGAAATTAAGTAGTTTTATTATGACGACCAACTAGTCAAAATTAGATGGGTAAATGATAATGGGAATACGTGTTCTACGATCCCATACTCATACCCGTTCTACCCAATGGGTATGATACTTCACCATTTACAAACTCATAGGTAATATTTTATCCTATAACTTTTATTTTGTTTTTACCTCCCCGATACGCGGGTTATGGGTAAGCATTACCATCCTTATAGGGCAGTTTGTAACTTTGCATGTCCATGTAGAGCTAGTGTATGGAAAATTTAAAATGCAGCTTGACCTATACGTAGCTCTTTATTTGCAAACATTCAAAATTTATATTTTAAATTAAAAAAATCAAATTAATATTTTTAAGATAGTAAATGATGTATACTCTAATGATATAAAATCTCAACACAAAATACTTTATATTGTAGCCAATGTTGAGGAAATCGTTTATCGGGGTCAACTCGGTCGGCTGACGATTACCGATTAATCGGCAAATCGGCCGATTAATCGGGCAATAAATGAGTTAATCGGGCGATAAATGAATTTATCGGCTAATCGGTGATCACTGAATAGGGATTAATCGTTGAATCTGACGATTTTTTGAACAGTGATTGTAGCCTACACAAAAATAACAAATTCTGGCAAATTTTAAAGTGAATAATGCATATTTTAAGACTAATAAAATTTTAAAATCCTATAGCCTAGAATACAAATCAGTTTGCACTGAGATTTTTACATCATTATAGCATACATCAGTGGCTGCCTCTAGAATTTTGTTTCATATTTATTTAAAACTTTAAAATATGTATTTTGATTCTTTGAAAATAAAGAGCTACATGTAGCTCGGCCTCCAAAACCTCCACTCATATTTCTGTATGCTATAACAAATTTTTAAAAAGTATGTCACGAAAGAAAATTTGGTTAGTTATATACGACCGTAATTATTTCATATTTGAGAAATACCGCTGCTGTCTTTTGAAAAAAAAAATGTCAATGTCATTTTTTGATGGATGAAGGTGTCGTTTTTCGTAAAATCTTGAGAAAACTGCAATTTGATTTTTCTGAAGATTGAAAATCTGAATGGAATGTAACGAATCTGCAATAATTTCATTGGCTTTGATCTAATTAACTCGAGAAAAGTCAATATATGCTCAACGATAAAAAGAACGGTGGGTTCTTCTAGTTCTCGCTAAAACAACTACCAGCGACGTTGAAGGCTGTAAAATCACAGGTTATTCGTGTTTAACATGTAAAATCACATAGAACATAAAGCCATGTAAGACGTCTAGCGGCCAACAAGTGAAATGGACTATAGGTATGCTTACACCTGTCTCGTAAATAAGGATACAATGTTTTTCCAACCCAGTAAAAGTTTATGAATCTATGCCCTCACGTCAAGGTTAGTAAAATATCCATATGAAAAGATATAATTATTTCCCTTCACATTTTTAATTGTGCTCAAATTTACAATCTTACATGTGGCAGTATGAAAGTAATCGAAACTTGCTCGAATTTTCATTATGAGCTGAACTGAGCTTGTTATAACCGTTTCTGCATACCAACTTAACATGATGTCTAAAGATACAGCTATGATCCGTATTTTTTCATCTCACGCTTCTACATTAGCGGAAAAGCTGCAGTTTTCACCAGCTTCACTAGAAAATTTGCAAGTATCACGTTTTTAATGATTTATTTTGTAGTTTTCACACCACTTCTATGTCCGACATTCAACGAATTGTCACTTAATGCACTGCTTAGCTCCATCAACATTAAAATAGATGATCATATCTCACGCTATCAACTTTCATGAAAGTAATGTTCTATTTCGGTGAAGCTAACAACGAGGTCGCCCTCTATGCCTAGCTCTTTGGCCGCGGGATCCTACTTTCGCTGAATGGGAACACATCAATGAAAGACTACAAATATGTTTATCTAGTTGGAAAGACAAATTACTATCTATTGGAGAATGTTTAGTTCTCATTTATTCGGTACTTAGTAACATATTATTGTATATGATTACCTTCTCACTCAAAACAACTATTAGTGATGTTGAAGGCTGTAAAATCACATGTTAACGTGTTTAACATGTAAAATCACATAAAACATAAAGCTATGTAAGGTGTCAGCGGCAGACAAGCCCGGCAGCTGCCTGAGCAAAAGGGATGTTAGATTGTTCGGTATGCTTACATGTGTCTCTTAAATAAGGATACACTGTTTTCCGACCTAATAAAATTTCGTGAGTCTATGCCCTCACGGTGAGGTTAGTAAAATAAAAATATCAAAATGTGCAATTATTTCCCTTCATATTCTTAATTGTGCTTAAATTTACAATCTAACATGTGGAAGTACGAACGTAATCGAAGCTCGCTCGAATTTCATTATGAGCTAAACTGAGCTTACTATATCTCGTTTTTGCACACCAACTTAACATGATGTCTAAAGATACAGTTATGACCCCCTTTTTTCTTTGCATCTCAGGCATCTGCATTATCAGAGAAAGCTGCAGTTTTCACAAGCTTCTCTAGAAGATTTGCAATCATCACGACTTTAATGTTTTCTTTTGTAGTTTTCACCACTTCTATGTCTTATATGTTTGATGTTCAACCAATTGTCACTTAATGCAATGCTTAGCTCGGTCAACATTTGATGGGGACATCTCTACTGAACTACTACCTCCGTCATTGCAAGATAAAGATGATGTTGCTGTGAAGGTCAAGTCCAATGAAGTTAGGATTGAATCCATTACAAGGACTCAAGCGAAGCTACTAAAACAAGATGTGAATTCGCTCTTGAATGATACTTTGATCAATGAGAATTTTATACTACCTAAGTCTTTCCACTTATGTATGATCAGATATGAAGATGGAGCAATCGTCGCACGAGGAAGAGAGGAGCAGCTGTACATGGTGCTGGACATGAAGACATCTCATGGACGCGCGAGAGAGGAGAGGGAGGCATGCGTGAAGTAGAGAGAAGGTGTAAGGGTATTTTACCCTTATCCATTATTTTGGTAACTATGACACCGTGCTAGAGTATTTGGACTAATACATGTCTACAAGATAATTCACAGGTATTAGCCAAAGAGGTATAATGGTGTATCGATGGAACAAGAAGGCAACGGGAGACCCCCCAATTCGATGAAGAATCAGCAAGGTTTGCAGAGTCTGGCCGGTCCCAGATCCGGTCGGACCGGCCCTGGCGCCGGACGACCCGGTCACCAACCGGACCAAGGACCGGTGCCATCCGGACGAGATCCAGTAAAGAATGAAGAATGGCCCGGTCAGTGTCCGGTCGCCAGCCCGGTTTGGACCGGCTGCTCCGGTTCCTGGCCCGGTCGGACCGGGCTCCAGACCGGGCGTCCCGGTCTGCAACCGGCCTTTGCGCCTGTGCCATCCGGGCACTATCCAGTAAAGAATGGCGCCTGCCCGGTCAAGACCCGGTCCCAGCTCCGGTTGGAAACCGGCCGGTCCGGTCAGTGGCCCGGTCGGACCGGGCTGTGGACCGGCCTGTCCGGCGCCAGATCCGGTCGACCGGGCTCCTCGAGGAATCTGCTGATGTGGCAAGTGACCAACGGCCATATTTCGAAGTACACTATAAATAGGCCTTCTTCTACCTCTGAACAGTTAGGCACTACACTACAAACTGTTCTTGAGCTCCTTCTTCCATACTCCATTGTTAGAAACACCAAAAGCCTCAGATCTCCCTCCTCCTCCACCCAAACTCAAATCCCTCCGGGGAAACGATAGAGGAGGACCCGATCTACCGTTCTACCAAGCCAAATCTTATTCCCCCTTGTATTCATCAAGAAGCTTGCTTCCTAGGGTTCCTTGGAAACCCTAGGTGGGCAAGAGGAGTCCGGAAGCATCCGGGCTGTGGATCTGCTCCGGGCAAGATTGTGAAGGTTTGGAGGCTACCTCAAAGTCTACCACAAGTGAGAGAGCTATTCCTTCGTGGGATAGGCTCCGGAGAATAGGGTGAGCCTTCGTGGCGCGGGGAATCCTTCGTGGGACCTCCACTCCTCCAAACGTGACGTACCTTGTTGCAAAGCAAGGGAACACGGGAATACATCCTCGTCTCCGCGTGCTATCGGTTATCTCTAACCGAACTCTTTACTTGTGATTTAACTGCCTGTGAGAGCCTTCGTGCTCGAGTTAGTTGTATCCTCATATAGGTTGCTTCACCTAGTTTGCATTAGGCTCACCTTTATATTCCGCAAAGCCTAATATTGCAAAGAAAGAATTAAAATCTGTAGAAACCTATTCACCCCCCCTCTAGGTTTACCATCTCTATACTTTCAATTGGTATCAGAGCCTGGACTCTTTTTAAGGGCTTCACCGCCTTAAGAGTGAGATGGAAAAACTATTCGAGGGTCTAGATGATGACTCTAACCTTTCGGTTAAAGAAATGAAATCTAGATTCTTGGCATATGAGGCCGAGAAGAAGAAAAAGGAGGATGAACTACAAAGCCAAATGGCAGAAATGTCTGTCATGCTTAAGAACCTAACTACTGGAGGAGCTCCTAGTGGGGTTTCGGCCTCTAAGGAATCCTTCCATGAAGTTAACCATGACTATCCTAGAAACACTTCACCCATGCCTCATATAAACCATAGTGGGACCGTTCCCCATTTTGATGGAACTCACTTTCCACATTGGAAATCTTCTATGGAATCTCATATTCGCAGCTGCAGTGTGGAGCTATGGGATATCATTCTTCATGGATACCGGGAGCCACAAGATCCCGTTCGGTTGACCTCCACCGAGTTCTACAACCGTCAACTCAATGCCTCCGCACGTGACAAGATTAGAAGTGGAATCAATCGCAAGCTCCTTGATCAAGTCAATGACATCGGCTCCGCTAAAGAGTTGTGGGATTGAATCGTAGTACTCCAAGAGGGAACCGATTTGATCCAATCATCTCTTTATGAGACCGCAAAGCAAGAAGCTCACCGGTTCATGATTCGAGAAGGAGAATCCATAGCCGATGCCTATGCAAGGCTTGGTGCTCTTAGAGTAAGGATCAAGGGACTTGGTGCTGAGAAGTATGATGACGGCTTTGAGATGAATGAAGGATTCATAAAGTCCAAGGTCATTGCAATGATTGCTGTCAAGCAAGAGGATACCAACCTTGCACTCAACTTGCAAATCATGACCAAGAGTGTCGATCTGAACTCCGATGATCTAGTCTCCTATGTGGCCACCAATGAAAACATGGCCAAGGCAGGAAAAATGCTCATGGCAATGAACCGTGTTGATGAAGCCTCACACAACCATGAAGCGTCACACAACCTTGCTCTCAAGGCTAGAGCTGACCATGGAGGAGAAGAAGAATATGAAATTGAGGAAGATGAGGAGATGACCTCAACTAGTGACATCGCTACCGACTTTGCCTTCTTTGCCAAGAAGTACAAGGGAAAGTTGCCAATGCTCCTCAATGACAAGAAGAAGAAGAGAACTTGCTACAATTGTGATGAAGAGAGCCACTTTGCAAATGAGTGCCCTTATGAGAAAAGGGTAGACAAGCCAAAGTTCATCAAAGGGGTCAAGCCAAGATTGAAGCCAAACCCAATCAACGACCAATACAAGAGGAACAAGGGAAGAGCCTTTGTTGGGGCCGAGTATTTGTCCGATGAAGAAGAGGAAGATGAGGAGAAGGAGGCCGGAGTGGCCGGTTTGGCTTTCTCTAAGCCCGGGTCACTCTTCACATATGACTACTCCAAGGTTTACTCCACGGAGAATGATGTTGGTTCTTCCTTTATGGCAAGAATAACTCAAGATGATGACTCCGACGACTCTTCCTCATCTACAACCATTGGCTCTTGTCTTATGGCAAGAGAAACCAAGGTAATGGAACCCCCACCTTCTTTGTCTAGTGTCCTTGATGATGAAGCTGAGAATCAAAAGGAATTAAATGTGCTTAAGGAACTTTACAATGTTAGATGCACCCTTCGTGGTGAAGCTCTTGTCAAATTTGATTTCTTGATGGACTCTCTTAAAGAAAAGGATGAGTCCATTGAGGAATTAGAATATCATTTGAATGAGAAGGAAAGGAGATTCAATCTCCTAAGACAAGAGCTAAAAACCGAAAGGTGCATATCACAAGGTCTTAAGCAACAAATTGAAACTTATGAACTAGATAAAGTTAAGGATCTTGAAACTATTGAAAGGGCTCAATCATTGACTCAAGAGCTTAATGCTTCAAAGGAGGAGCTTGAAGTTGCTCATGCTTCTCTCACTAGGGATCTTGACCACCTTGAAAGAGCTAACAAGCTTGTCAAGGATGAGCTCAAGAAACTTGGAGAGAACCATGACCTACTCCAAGAAACCTACTCAAAGGCTCTTGAATCAATGAATGATCCTATTATTGATAAAGATGTTGCTAGTTCCTCTACCACCTTTACTAGTGAGCATGCTAAGCTTGTTGCGGAACATGTTCGTCTACAAGAGGAACTATCTTTGCATGTTGAGACCAATGCATATCTTGAATCTTTGGTAACAAAATATGGTCTCAACTATTATCCTAATGAATCGGCTTGTGAGCAAGCAACTACTCTTGAGGAAAATGTTAGGTTGAAGAAAGAACTTGCCAAGTTCACCACAACCAAGAGTAAGATGGGATTGGATGACCTCTTGAGTAAGCAAAGGTCAAACAATCAAAAGTATGGACTTGGGTATGTTCCCAAACCCTACAAGAAGAACAACTACAAGAAAGAGAAGCCCGCTCAAGAAAAGAACAAGAAGGTCACTAATGATGGCAAAGCCCCAAAGGGCAAAGCCACTAGTGGTGATCGCACGGGGCCGAACAATCACTATGCTTTATTTGTTGATTATTATGGTGATGTTTATGCTAACTATGTTGGTCCTCGTAATGGCTATGCTTATAGAGGGTACTCGATTTGGGTACCAAAAGATCTTGTTGCCATGACTAGGGAACCCATTAATCAATGGGTTCCTAAATCCTCTACTTGATTTTGTAGGGGTATTCCTCCGGTGGTGCAAAATGGGTGTTTGATAGTGGATGCACCAATCATATGACCGGAGGAAAAGGTGTGCTTGACCAATTCATTGAAGATATTAACAAGAAGTCAAGCATTACCTTTGGTGACAACTCAAAGGGAAAGATACTTGGGTATGGCAAGGTGGCAATCTCTAAGGACTTGTGCCTCGAGACGGTCATGCTAGTTGAACACCTTGGTTATAACTTGCTTTCTATATATCATCTTGCCGATGCCGGTTACAATTCATATTTTACTAAGTATTATGTGCAAGTCTTTAGGAGTGACAATCTCAAATTGGTCCTTGTTGGATATGTGGAGAACAACCTTTACGTGGTTGACCTCTCGAAAGAGAGCCCATCTCCCTCCACATGTCTAATGGCGGCCAAGCATGACGAAGGTTGGTTGTGGCATCGCCGCCTTGGTCATGTTAACATGAGGAATCTTAAACAACTCCTAAAGGGTGAGCACATTGTTGGACTAACCGGCATTTCTGTTGAGAAAGATCGTGTATGCAGTGCATGTGTAGCGGGAAAACAACTCAAGAAGAAACATCCTATCAAGAGTATCATCACCACATCTAGGCTTTTGGAGCTCCTTCATTTGGATCTCTTTGGGCCATCACATTATGATACTCTTGGTTGGAGCAAGTATGGTCTTGTCATTGTTGATGATTACTCAAGATACTCTTGGGTATTTCTCCTTAAGTCTAAGGATGAGACCCATAGGGAGTTCATCACCTTCGCCAAGAAAGCTCAACGTACATATGAATCCGAGATCAAGGCGATTAGGACCGACAATGGTACCGAGTTCAAGAACTACACTATGCAAGAGTTTGTTGATGATGAGGGCATCAAGCATGAGTTTTCAGCTCCATATACCCCTCAACAAAATGGTGTTGTTGAAAGGAAGAACCGGACTATCATTGAGATGGCAAGAACCATGTTGAGTGAATTCAACTCACCCCACAACTTTTGGGGAGAAGCCATCTCTACAGCTGTCCACTACTCCAACCGGCTCTTCCTCCGCCCCCTCCACAACAAAACTCCATATGAGCTTCTCACAGGTAACAAGCCTAATGTCATGTACATTCGTGTCTTTGGATGCAAATGTCTTGTTAAGAACAATAAAGGGAAGCTTGGTAAATTTGAAACTAGAACTATAGAGGGCATTTTTGTTGGATATGCGGAGAACTCTCACGCCTATAGATACTACAACCGGTCCACTGGGACTATTGAAGTATCTTGTGACGTGGTGTTCTTGGAGGATAATGGCTCCCAAGTGGAGCAAGTTGTTCCATGTGTTGCAGGTAATGATGATGATCCATCTAGTGCCATCAAGCATATGGGCATTTGACACATCCGGCCCATGGAAGTGCATAGTGATGATCAAGGTGATGGAATAGAAGTATCAAGCTCACCTCAAGTTGAGCCTAGCTCAACTCAAGTTGAACCATCAAGTGCAACCCAAGATGTATCCTCCACTCAAGATGAGCCACATCCCGAAGAACAAGAAGAAAGTCCTCAACCCACTGAGCAAGATCATGATGATGATCAAGAAACATCTTCAACTCATGTTCAAGCTCAAGTTGTCCCTCATGATCAAGTATTAGCAAGAGATGAATTCATTGATCATGAAGGAACCATTCGGAAGATCAAGGCGGCTACAAGGGCAAGTGACATGAAAGTGGATCTTGTCCTTGGTAGCATCTCAAAAGGAGTGGTAACTCGTAGACACCATGCATTACTTATGACTTATTGTCAACATCATGCTTTTGTGTCTAGTTTTGAGCCACTCAAGGTACATGAAGCCTTGGTTGATCCGGATTGGGTCATTGCCATGCAAGAAGAATTGGAGTGTTCCACTCGCAATGAAGTATGGTCTCTAGTTGAGAGACCCAAGGATCATCGCATCAATGTCATTGGGACCAAATGGGTGTTCAAGAACAAGCAAGATGAGGATGGTATTGTTATTAGAAATAAAGCAAGGTTAGTGGCGCAAGGGTTTGCCCAAATAGAAGGTATGGACTTTGAGGATACCTTTGCGCCGGTAGCCCGTCTTGAAGCTATTCGTATTTTGCTTGCATTTGCATCTTTCCACAATTTCAAACTATACAAAATGGATGTGAAAAGTGCATTTTTGAATGGTCCTCTAAAAGAAACCGCATATGTAGCTCAACCCCCGGGTTTCGAAGACCCATGCCGACCCAACCATGTGTATTTACTCCATAAGGCACTCTACGGTCTCAAGCAAGCTCCACGTGCTTGGTATGAGTTCCTTAGGGATTTTCTACTACAAGATGGGTTTTGCATGGGTACGGTCGATTCCACCCTTTTCACCAAGCGGGTTAAAGGGGGTGGCTTGTTTATATGTCAAATATATGTTGATGATATTATATTTGGTGGAACTAACCCCAATCATAACAAAGCTTTTGAGCAATTGATGACTAGGAAATTTGAGATGTCCATGATGGGGGAGTTGAAGTTTTTCCTAGGCTTCCAAGTGAGGCAACTTGCAAAAGGCACCTTCATCTCTCAAGAAAAGTATGTGAAGGACATGCTCAAGAAGTTCAACATGACCAATGCAAGCCCAATGAAGACACCCATGCCCGTAAAGGGGCAACTTGGCTCATGTGACGGTGAGAAGGATGTGGACATAAAGGTATACCGTTCCATGATAGGATCCTTGCTCTACCTTTGTGCCTCTAGGCCGGATATCATGCTAAGTGTAGGGATGTGTGCTCGTTTTCAATCCGCTCCTAAGGAGAGCCATTTGATGGCGGTCAAACGGATTCTAAGATACCTTGTTCTCACTCCTACTCTCGGGCTATGGTATCCAAAGGGGTCAACCTTTGAACTCATTGGCTACTCGGACTCCGATTGGGCCGGTGATAAGGTTGACCGGAAGTCTACCTCCGGGGCTTGCCAATTTATTGGCCGGTCATTGGTGAGTTGGTCATCCAAGAAACAAAACTCCACCGCTTTATCCACCGCCGAAGCCGAATATATATCCGCGGCATCTTGTTGCACTCAATTGTTATGGATGAAGCAAACCTTGAAAGACTATGGTGTGTCTCTTGGTACGGTGCCTCTTCTATGTGACAATGAAAGTGCAATAAAGATCGCCAATAACCCGGTTCAACATTGTCGCACCAAACATATTGACATTCGCCATCACTTCCTACGTGACCATGTTGCCAATAAGGATATTGATCTCACTCATGTGGGAACAACCTACCAATTGGCGGATATTTTCACTAAGCCTTTGGATGAAGCCCGGTTTGTAAACTTGAGAGGAGAACTTGGTATTCTTGACCCTAAAAACTTGGATTGAATCAACTTCTTGCACTATATTCTTGCATTTATCTAACTATCTAGCTTAGAGGCATAGCACATATGGGGATAGTCATCTTACCATGTCTTGGTATGATGCATACCCATGTGTGCAACATAAATAGACCTGATGCGCGTAAATGTACACGTCCGTTGGGAACCCCAAGAGGAAGGTATGATGCGCACAGTGGCAAGTTTTCCCTCAGAAAGAAACCAAGGTTGATCGAACCAGGAGGAGCCAAGAAGCACGTTGAAGGTTGATGGTCGCGAAATGTGATGCGGCGCAACACCAGGGATTCCTGCGCCAACGTGGAATCTGCACAACAAAACCAAAGTACTTTGCCCCAACGAAGCTTGCTGAGGTTGTCAATCTCACCGGCTTGCTGTAACAAAGGATTAAACGTATCGAGTGGAAGATGTTTGCAAAGAAAATAGTAAAACACAATTGCAGTAGATTGTATGCTATGTAAAGAATAGGACCGGGGTCCACAGTTCACTAGAGGTGTCTCTCCCATAAGATAAAAGCATGTTGGGTGAACAAATTACAGTCGGGCAATTGACAAATAGAGAAAGGCATAACAATGCATATACATGATATGATAAATATAGTGAGATTTAATTGGGCATTACGACAAAGTACATAGACCGCCATCCAACTGCATCTATGCCTAAAAAGTCCACCTTCAGGTTATCATCCGAACCCCCTCCAGTATTAAGTTGCAAAGCAACAGACAATTGCATTAAGTATGGTGCGTAATGTAATCGACAACTACATCCTTAGACATAGAATCAATGTTTTATCCCTAGTGGCAACAGCACATCCACAACCTTAGAACTTTCTGTCACTGTCCCAGATTCAATGGAGGCATGAACCCACTATCGAGCATAAATAATCCCTCTTGGAGTTAAGAGTACAAACTTGGCCAGAGCCTCTACTAATAACGGAGAGCATGCAAGATCATAAACAACACATAAACAATAGATTGATAATCACCATAATCATAGTACTCTCTATCCATCGGATCCCGACAAACACAACATATAGAATTACATATAGATGATCTTGATCATGTTAGGCAGCTCACAAGATCCAACAATGAAGCACAACAAGGAGAAGACGACCATCTAGCTACTGCTATGGACCCATGGTCCAGGGGTGAACTACTCACTCATCACTCCGGAGGCGACCATGGCGGTGTAGAGTCCTCCGGGAGATGAATCCCCTCTCCGGCAGGTGCCGGAGGCGATCTCTGAATCCCCGAGATGGGATTCGCGGCGGCGGCGTCTCCGGAAGGTTTTCCGTATCGTGGCTCTCGATGCCGGGGTTTCGCGACGGAGGCTTTAAGTAGGCGGAAGGTCAACGCGGGGGGCCACACGAGGGGCCCAGGGGGTAGGTCGGCGCGGCCAGGGCTTGGGCCGCGCCACCCTAGCCCCTGGCTGCCTCGTGGCCCCACTTCGTTATCTCTTCGGTCTTCTGGAAGCTTCGTGCAAAAATAGGACCCTGGGCGAAAGTTTCGTCCAATTCCGAGAATATTTCCTTACTAGGATTTCTGAAACCAAAAACAGCAGAAACAAGAATCGGCTCTTCGGCATCTTGTTAATAGGTTAGTTCCAGAAAATGCATAAATATGACATATAATGTGCATAAAACATGTAGGTATCATCAATAAAGTAGCATGGAACATAAGAAATTATCGATACGTTGGAGACGTATCAGCATCCCCAAGCTTAGTTCTGCTCGTCCCGAGCAGGTAAAACGATAACAAAGATAATTTCTGAAGTGACATGCCATCATAATCTTGATCATACTATTTGTAAACATATGTAATGAATGCAGCGATCGAAACAAAGGTAATGACATGAGTAAACAACTGAATCATAAAGCAAAGACTTTTCATGAATAGTACTTCAAGACAAGCATCAATAAGTCTTGCATAAGAGTTAACTCATAAAGCAATAAATCAAAGTAAAGGTGTTGAAGCAACACAAAGGAAGATTAAGTTTCAGCGGTTGCTTTCAACTTATAACATGTATATCTCATGGATATTGTCAACATAAAGTAATATAACAAGTGCAATATGCAAATATGTAGGAATCAATGCACAGTTCACACAAGTGTTTGCTTCTTAGGTGGAGGGAGATAGGTAAACTGACTCAACAATAAAAGTAAAAGAATGGTCCTTCAAAGAGGAAAGCATCGATTGCTGTATTTGTGCTAGAGCTTTTATTTTGAAAACATGAAACAATTTTGTCAACGGTAGTAATAAAGCATATGAGTTATGTAAATTATATCTTACAAGTTGCAAGCCTCATGCATAGTGTACTAATAGTGTCCGCACCTCGTCCTACTTAGCTTGGACTACCGGATCTTTGCATGCCATGTTTCAACCAAGTGTCACAAAGGGGTACCTCCATGCACTTTGTACAAAGGTCTAAGGAGAATGCTCGCATTTTGGATTTCTCGCTTTTGATTATTCTCAACTTAGACATCCATACCGGGACAACATGGACAACAGATAATGGACTCCTCTTAAATGCATAAGCATGTAGCAATGATTATTATTCTCATATGAGATTGAGGATATATGTCCAAACTGAAACTTCCACCATGATTCATGGCTTTAGTTAGCGGCCCAATGTTCTTCTCTAACAATTTTGCATGCTCCAACCACTAAAATGATAGATCCTTCAGACAAGACGGACATGCATAGCAACTCACATGATATTCAACAATAGTTGATGGCGTTCCCCAGAAGCATGGTTATCGCACAACAAGCAACTTAATAAAAGATAAAGTGCATAAGTACATATTCAATACCACGATAGTTTTTAAGGCTATTTTGTCCCATGAGCTATATATTGCAAAGGTGAATGATGGAATTTTAAAGGTAGCACTCAAGCAATTTACTTTGGAATGGCAGAGAAATACCATGTAGTAGGTAGGTATGGTGGACACAAATGGCATAGTAGTTGGCTCAAGGATTTTGGATGCATGAGAAGTATTCCCTCTCGATACAAGGTTTAGGCTAGCAAGGTTATTTGAAGCAAACTCAAGGATGAACAGGTGCAGCAAAACTCACATAAAAGACATATTGTAAACATTATAAGACTCTACACCGTCTTCCTTGTTGTTCAAAACTCAATACTAGATATTATCTAGACCTTAGAGAAACCAAATATGCAAATCAAATTTTAGCAAGCTCTATGTATTTCTTCATTAATGGGTGCAAAGCATATGATGCAAGAGCTTAAACATGAGCACAAAAATTGCCAAGTATCACATTATCCAAGACATTTTAGAATTACTACATGTAGCATTTTCCAATTCCAACCATATAACAATTTAACGAAGAAGAAACTTCGCCTTGAACATTATGAGTAAAGCCTAAGGACACATGTGTCCATATGCAACAGCGGAGCGTGTCTCTCTACCACAAAGTGAATGCTAGGATCCATTTTATTCAAACAAAAACAAAAACGAAAACAAACCGACGCTCCAAGTAAAGAACACAAGATGTGACTGAATAAAAATATAGTTTCAGGGGAGGAACCTGATGATGTTGTCGATGAAGAAGGGGATGCCTTGGGCATCCCCAAGCTTAGACGCTTGAGTCTTCTTAAAATATGCAGGGGTGAACCACGGGGGCATCCCCAAGCTTAGAGCTTTCACTCCTCTTGATCATAGTATATCATTCTCCTCTCTTGACCCTTGAAAACTTCCTTCACACCAAACTTCAAGCAAACTCATTAGAGGGTTAGTGCACAATTAATAATTCACTCATTCAGAGGTGACACAATCATTATTTTCACTTCTGGACATTGCATAATGCTACTGGACATTAATGGATCAAAGAAATAAATCCAACATAGCAAAAGAGGCAATGCGAAATAAAAGGCAGAATCTGTCAAAAACAGAACAGTCCGTAAAGACGAATTTAAAGATGGCACCAGACTTGCTCAAATGGAAAAACTCAAAACTAATGAAAGTTGCGTACATATCTGAGGATCATGCTCATAAATTGGCAGATGTTTTCGAATTTTCTACAGAGAACTGTGCCCAGATTCGTGACAGACAGCAATGCTGTTTCTGCGCAGCGATCCCAAATATAACATCAACTATAACATAGAAACTTTACTTGGCACAAAAACATGATAAGGAGAGGTTGCTACAGTAGTAAACAACTTCCAAGACTCAACAAAACAAAAAATTGCTGTAGGTAAAAACATGGGTTGTCTCCCATAAGCGCTTTTCTTTAACGCCTTTCAGCTAGGCGCAGAAAGTGCAAATCAAGTATTATCAAATGAAGAAGCATCAACATTATTATTTTTCATGCAAACACAACTTGTTGCAGAGGGTACTTTAGGTGCTCCATTATCTAAATTTTCTATGGTGGTGCTAGGGGTTTTAGAAATTTTAGGCCTATAATAATTCTTTTGTTTAGGCACTTTAGAGGCGTACATGAATTTTTGCTCTTTACCCACATAAGCTTTCTCACTATACTTGAGAGAAGAAAAGGTTGAACCCAAGGTCCCCATAGCTTTTTCAAGTTCATCAATCCTATTGGTTTGATTATCATGGATAACACAAGTTCCTAGGACACTAATTCTTTCATCAATTCCTCCTAAGGATTTATCAAGTTCATAAGTTTTGTCAAATAACATTCCCAATTTAGTTTCAACACTTGGAAATTTTTTCTCTATGGTTTCCAATTTTTTCATAACATCCTCAAGAGAGATTTCAATTTTAACTTCATTAACAGGTGGTATTCCAACTAGACTCTCAATGATGCAACTAGCTTCTAGAGCGGGAGTACCTAGGAAATTACCCCCCGAAAGGGTATCAAGAACATATCTATTCCAACTAGATAAACCAACATAAAAGTTCCTAAGACGGATAGTGGTGGAGTGTTTCTTAATGCACCTATGATGAGCATTACTAATTCTATACCAAGCATCTTTAAAACTTTCTCCACCTTGTTGCTTAAAAGAACGAACTTCAACTTCAGGATTACTCATGATAACAGCAATAAAGTAAACTAGGCAAATAAAGTAAAGACAAGTAACTAATTTTTTTGGTGTTTTTGATATAGAGAGCAAGACAGTAAATAAAGTAAAACTAGCAACTAAATTTTTTTTGTATTTTGTTTAGGTGCAGCAAACAAAGTAGTAAATAAAATAAAGAAAGACAAAAACAAAGTAAAGAGATTGAGAAGTGGAGACTCCCCTTGCAGCGTGTCTTGATCTCCCCGGCAACGGCGCCAGAAAACAGTGCTTGATGCGCGTAAATGTACACGTCCGTTGGGAACCCCAAGAGGAAGGTATGATGCGCACACTGGCAAGTTTTCCCTCAGAAAGAAACCAAGGTTGATCGAACCAGGAGGAGCCAAGAAGCACGTTGAAGGTTGATGGTCGCGAAATGTGATGCGGCGCAACACCAGGGATTCCTGCGCCAACGTGGAATCTGCACAACAAAACCAAAGTACTTTGCCCCAACGAAACAGTGAGGTTGTCAATCTCACCGGCTTGTTGTAACAAAGGATTAAACGTATCGAGTGGAAGATGTTTGCAAAGAAAATAGTAAAACACAATTGCAGTAGATTGTATGCTATGTAAAGAATAGGACCGGGGTCCACAGTTCACTAGAGGTGTCTCTCCCATAAGATAAAAGCATGTTGGGTGAACAAATTACAGTCGGACAATTGACAAATAGAGAAAGGCATAACAATGCATATACATGATATGATAAATATAGTGAGATTAATTGGGCATTACGACAAAGTACATAGACCGCCATCCAACTGCATCTATGCCTAAAAAGTCCACCTTCAGGTTATCATCCGAACCCCCTCCAGTATTAAGTTGCAAAGCAACAGACAATTGCATTAAGTATGGTGCGTAATGTAATCGACAACTACATCCTTAGACATAGAATCAATGTTTTATCCCTAGTGGCAACAGCACATCCACAACCTTAGAACTTTCTGTCACTGTCCCAGATTCAATGGAGGCATGAACCCACTATCGAGCATAAATACTCCCTCTTGGAGTTAAGAGTACAAACTTGGCCAGAGCCTCTACTAATAACGGAGAGCATGCAAGATCATAAACAACACATAAACAATAGATTGATAATCACCATAATCATAGTACTCTCTATCCATCGGATCCCGACAAACACAACATATAGAATTACATATAGATGATCTTGATCATGTTAGGCAGCTCACAAGATCCAACAATGAAGCACAACAAGGAGAAGACGACCATCTAGCTACTGCTATGCACCCATGGTCCAGGGGTGAACTACTCACTCATCACTCCGGAGGCGACCATGGCGGTGTAGAGTCCTCCGGGAGATGAATCCCCTCTCCGGCAGGGTGCCGGAGGCGATCTCCTGAATCCCCGGAGATGGGATTCGCGGCGGCGGCGTCTCTGGAAGGTTTTCCGTATCGTGGCTCTCGGTACTGGGGGTTTCGCGACGGAGGCTTTAAGTAGGCGGAAGGTCAACGCGGGGGGCCACACGAGGGGCCCAGGGGGTAGGTCGGCGCGGCCAGGGCTTGGGCCGCGCCGCCCTAGCCCCTGGCTGCCTCGTGGCCCCACTTCGTTATCTCTTCGGTCTTCTGGAAGCTTCGTGCAAAAATAGGACCCTGGGCGAAAGTTTCGTCCAATTCCGAGAATATTTCCTTACTAGGATTTCTGAAACCAAAAACAGCAGAAAACAAAGAATCGGCTCTTCGGCATCTTGTTAATAGGTTAGTTCCAGAAAATGCATAAATATGACATATAATGTGCATAAAACATGTAGGTATCATCAATAAAGTAGCATGGAACATAAGAAATTATCGATACGTTGGAGACGTATCAAGACCCAATGTCATTATATGGACCCAAGCACGTCTCTTCGAGGTCACATGACATTTGCGCTTTCACATAGGGGGAGTAATCCCCCGCCCCTCATTTGGTCTCAATTGCAACTTGATTTGACTATACAAGGCTAAATGATCTTATTGCAAAAATCACTTCAAAAATGACTTATGACTCTTGATTTATACTTCGAATCATGCCCATTGTTGCTATTTACATCTTGTTTGGATTTTCACTCCAATGGGTATGCCTAGAGAATTTTGTGTTCCCAACCCCATGTCTATGCTCATCTCATCATCCTCTATCTTTCTATATGTACATGTCATCATCATATGAGCATTCATACACACTTACACAAAGAATAGGGGCAAAACGAGGCAAAAACGAGGCACAACTGAGTGGCCGGTCTCTGGCCCGGTTGGACCGGCCCCTGGGCCGGATCAGCCGGCGCCAGGTCCGGTCGACCGGACGCACGACCGGCGGGGCGGCTGTTATGATTTGAGGAAGGATACCCCTTGGGGGCTTCTTCCTCATCATTCCCCAACCTCCAAACACTCCATGGCCGTCGCCCCCTCCAGCTCCACCACGCCCTAGGCCCTTCCCCCCACTAGTTTCTCCCCAAACTACACTCAACCATAGATCGGGATCCCTCAAGCCTCTTCACCAAAGGATTTGGCTCCTCCCAAGCTATTTTGGGAGATCTTGGGGATTTGGTCCTCAACCCCTTGTTCACGTGTTCCTCCTGCTCACTTGGGCAAAGAGGACAATGTCTTCGGGTAACTCCTTCTCCCTATCCCTCTCCCTCTTACTTTTCCTCTCCCATTGCCAAATTTTGAGGAACTTTGAGAAAAATTAGGGTTAGGGTTAGGGTTAGTAAGTCCTCATGCCAACTAGAGTGTCTCACATGCCTATGCACATTGTTCACTCTCCTAGTATAGTCTATGTTCAAGTTTGTGAGTTTTTGCATGATTTTGTGTCGAATTTCTGGGCAAACATCACAACTCAGCATAACCCGGTTTACAGCCCGGTCGACCGGCCTCTCAACCAGCCGGTCCGGCGCCCTGTCCGGTCGACCGGATGGACAACCGGCTGGTCCGGTCCACCGTCCGGTCTGACCGGCCCCTGCGCCGGCCCGCCCAGCTTTTTCGCATAATTTCGTCGAGACACTTGGATATAGGCTATGCTTTTGGCTTCCTCATATTTACTGATGACATGTACACTTATCCCCCCTGCTCCCTCTTGTTCTATTTTGCTGATTCACAGGAAGTTGGAGCGGTGAGGATCGTGGCACTACCGCCAAGAGAGGAAGGCTTGCAAGTGGCCGTGCAGCTCCGACCACTGGTGGCAGCTCAGCTAGGGGCCGTAACAAGACATCTGCCAATAAAAGGAAAGATAAACATGTAGCACAAGACGGTGATGAGGTATTGCCAGATTGCCATGTTGGTGATGTACATGTTGGGGCATGGAGAAGACTCAGAGAGTCCAACCCCTATCGGTATGAGGCACCTACTTACCAAGGGGGAGATAAGTTTTTCTGGACCAACAAGACACAACAAGTCATGTGGGACGACTACTATAACTCCCAAGAGCATATGAAGACTGGCACCATTATTATGCCCAAGGCCATCAAGGATGTCATTGGAATGTATGAAACCAGCAAGTTTCGCTTTGTGGTTGAGACCTTGAGGCGGATGGGGTTGTATGACCTCATGTGTTTGACACCTTCTGATGGATGCTACTGTCCAATCTTGGTGAGACAGTTTCATTGCACAGTCTTTTTCCATGATGATGCAGCTAGGACTATGACTTGGATGACTGGCAAACAGAAATACACTTGCAACTATCTTGATCTCTGTGAAGCCTTGGGGTTTGGTGGAGGCCGTGCTCGTGGTTTCAAGATCTATTCTCAGCAGACGTTCACCAGAGGGGACATTGCTTTTTGCTATCCTCCGGATCCCGCACCTGGACCTCCCAGCATCTATGGCATGTACTACTCATACCTTATCCTTGCCAAGCTATTCCGAGAGAGTCTCATTAGCAAGATTGGCGACACAAGTGAATGTCGTGCATACCATCTGAACTTGATGTACTATTGCCATCCTGAGCATCAGCAACTTATTGACGGCTGTGATCTCATCTACTGTGAGCTACGGCGCTGTGTTCATGAACGATTGACTCCTAATCTTGCCCAGTATGTTCAGCTGCTCATCAACAGGGTTGTGCCAGCACCTCTCAATACGCAAGGTGAACGGGTCAGGATGGCAGCCTTCAGGGTACCTGCCCAAGGTGATAGACCGGAAGTCGCTGCCATGAGGCCTTCTGAGCGCCGGTCCAAGGAACGCCATGACCATGCTAGCTCCAGCCACTCTAGGCGCCCACAGCATGGTGTCTCACGGTTCTTCTCTAGCCTATGGCAGATGTGCAAGAACACCAATGATGTTGCACATCAAAGTCTTTCTTTGAACCAAGAGACGAGGCGGCGCCAAAATGAGTTCATGGCTACTAGGAATGCACCTGTTCCTCCTCCTGGCCCTGAGTTGGAGCCTGTCCATGCACCAAACTGGGAGATGCCTCTCCTCTCTGATGAGATGTTCCAGAACTTTGATCCTTCCTTGTACTTTGGTGGTCCTCCTCCTAGACCTGCCCGTGCACCTACTGCTGATGCTGATGATGAAGAGGATGAAGGTGATGAGGATGACAATGGTGAGGATGATGATGAGGAAGCCGACGATGAGGATGGTGATGGCAGCTCTCCATCCACGGGGCACGAGTTCTATTGATGGGACGCTAGCATCTCTCCTTTTTTCTTCGCCTTTTTGGTGTTCCGATGCCAAAGGGGAGAAGAGAGTAGAGTCTAGAATCACGGGGTTCTTTGATTGTCACAAGCCATGGGAGTTGCTTTATTTGGATTTTATATGGCTTGTGCGTATTTGTTTGATTTCTCAAGAACCATTTGCTACTTCGAATAATTCATGTATGGATATGTATGGACGACTATTATGTGTGCTACTCTATGTTAGGATAATCATGCTTTATGCTTATATATCTTGATATACTTGTCCATACCATGCTTGTTTCCTAAAGATATTGGGGGAGCTTCTCATATTCCACAAATGGTGCACTTTGCATTCAAACGCAAATTCTCCAAGTGCACACATTATGGGGGAGCTATCGTAATATCTTATATGGAATCAAGGTTTAGAGCTTATCATAATATCTATATGTGACTTTAGCTCGGTTTGTCATCGTATACCAAAAAGGGGGAGATTGTAAGGGTATTTTACCCTTATCCATTATTTTGGTAACTATGACACCGTGCTAGAGTATTTGGACTAATACATGTCTACAAGATAATTCACAGGTATTAGCCAAAGAGGTATAATGGTGTATCGATGGAACAAGAAGGCAACGGGAGACCCCCCAATTCGATGAAGAATCAGCAAGGTTTGCAGAGTCTGGCCGGTCCTAGATCCGGTCGGACCGGCCCTGGCGCCGGACGACCCGGTCACCAACCGGACCAAGGACCAGTGCCATCCGGACGAGATCCAGTAAAGAATGAAGAATGGCCCGGTCAGTGTCCGGTCGCCAGCCCGGTTTGGACCGGCTGCTCCGGTTCCTGGCCCGGTCGGACCGGGCTCTAGACCGGGCATCCCGGTCTGCAACCGGCCTTTGCGCCTGTGCCATCCGGGCACTATCCAGTAAAGAATGGCGCCTGCCCGGTCAAGACCCGGTCCCAGCTCCGGTTGGAAACCGGCCGGTCCGTCGATGGTCTTGGTCGGACCGGGCTGTGGACCGGCCTGTCCGGCGCCAGATCCGGTCGACCGGGCTCCTCGAGGAATCTGCTGATGTGGCAAGTGACCAACGGCCATATTTCGAAGTACACTATAAATAGGCCTTCTTCTACCTCTGAACAGTTAGGCACTACACTACAAGCTGTTCTTGACCTCCTTCTTCCATACTCCATTGTTAGAAACACCAAAAGCCTCAGATCTCCCTCCTCCTCCACCCAAACTCAAATCCCTCCGGGGAAACGATAGAGGAGGACCCGATCTACCGTTCTACCAAGCCAAATCTTATTCCCCCTTGTATTCATCAAGAAGCTTGCTTCCTAGGGTTCCTTGGAAACCCTAGGTGGGCAAGAGGAGTCCGGAAGCATCCGGGCTGTGGATCTGCTCCGGGCAAGATTGTGAAGGTTTGGAGGCTACCTCAAAGTCTACCACAAGTGAGAGAGCTATTCCTTCGTGGGATAGGCTCCGGAGAATAGGGTGAGCCTTCGTGGCGCGGGGAATCCTTCGTGGGACCTCCACTCCTCCAAACGTGACGTACCTTGTTGCAAAGCAAGGGAACACGGGAATACATCCTCGTCTCCACGTGCTATCGGTTATCTCTAACCGAACTCTTTACTTGTGATTTAACTGCCTGTGAGAGCCTTCGTGCTCGAGTTAGTTGTATCCTCATATAGGTTGCTTCACCTAGTTTGCATTAGGCTCACCTTTATATTCCGCAAAGCCTAATATTGCAAAGAAAGAATTAAAATCTGTAGAAACCTATTCACCCCCCCTCTAGGTTTACCATCTCTATACTTTCAGAAGGAAGCGTCGAGGCCGGCGCCATGCTCGGCGCCACCGGGTACCACACCGGATGGGTCGGTCCCGGCCGTGCTATACACCGGTTGACACCGGAGCAAGATCCAGGAAAGGAGGCACGTTGGGCCGGTGCCCACCCAGTGCCAGGCCGAGCAGCCGTCGGATGACCCGGTGCCTCGGCCGGTCCCACCGGACCGTATGCCGGCCGAGTCCGAATCAGTTTCGACTGAATCCTGATCTGGGTCGGTTTGTATCCCCTATTTTCGACCCCTAGTCGTCATGGACCCATATATAAGTGTCACGGACGCCCTCAAATTAGGTTTAGACCACGTTTAAGATAAACCCTAGTTTATAGTTATTTGCTACGCAAAACTATTGATACCAACACTCTTCAATTCGTTTTGATCTGGAGTTTTATGCTACTGAAAGTTTGTGTGATCTGCTGTTTCATTGGGGATTACAAGATTGCAATTTACCACTTCGTGGTCGTCGGCTACGTGCGAAAGTGTGTAGAGTTGCGAATATCTTGCAGGGTTGAGAGATGTTGCATTGCCCGATCTTCTCAGTAAGCGAGGTGGATGGTGATGAACACGCGATGAACACAACAGATGAATATGATGATAAGTAGATGATAACTTGTATGACGCTGACGAGTCTCTCGATTGATTCCTATCGCCAATGCAACAACTCTCAACCATACAAGATATTCGCAATCCACACACTTGTGCACGTAGCCGCCGACCACGAAGCGGTAAATTGCAATCTTCTAATCCCCAATGGAACAACAGATCACACAAACTTTCAGTAGCATAAAACTCCAGATCGAAACGAATTGGAGAGTGTTGGTATCAATAGTTTTGTGTAGCAAACAACTATGAACTAGGATTTATCTTAAACATGGTCTAAACCTAATTTCGGGCGTCCCTGACACTTATATAGGGGTCCAGGACGACAAGGGGTCGAAAATAGGGGATACAATCCGACCCAGATCGGGACTCGGTCGAAACTGATTCGGACTCGACCGGCATACGGTCCGGTGGGATCGGCCGAGGCACCGGGTCATCCGGCGGCCGCCGGGCCTGGCACCGGGCCAACACGCCTCCTTTCCTGGATCTTGCTCCGGTGTGCACCGGTGTACAGCCCGGCCGGGACCGGCCCATCCGGTGTGGCACCCCGTGGCGCCGGCCTCGATGCTTTCTTCTCCCTCCTTCGCGCATGCCTCCCTCTCCTCCCTCGTGCGTCCATGGGATGTCTTCACGTCCAGCACCATGTCAAGCTGCTCCTCTCTTCCTCGTGCGACACTTGCTCCATCTTCATACCTGATCATACATAAGTGGAAAGACTTAGTAGTATAAAGATCTCATTGATCAAAGTATCATTCAAGAGCGAATTCACCTGTTGTTTAAGTAGCTTCGCACGAGCCCTTGTAATGGGTCCAATCCAAACTTCATTGGACTTGAGCTTCACAGCAACATCGGCTTCATCTTGCAATGACGGAGGTAGTAGTTCAGTAGGGATGTCCTCATCAACATTAAAATAGACAATCACATCTCACGTATCAACTTCCATAAAAGTGACATGTCCTGTTTCAGCAAAGCTAACTACGAGGCCACCCTCTATGCTGAGCTCTTTGGCTGCGGGATCGGTCTGTTTCCAATTAGTTATTTGGGTATCTCGATTCATTATCGGCGCTTAATTTTAGCTGAATGGAAACACGTCAAGGAAAGACTACATATATGTTTATCCAATTGGAAAGACAAATTACTATCTCTTGGTGGATGTTTGGTTCTCATTTATTCCGTACTCAATAATATGGTATTGTATATGATTTTCTTCTTCCAATTACTCAAAGGAGTCTTGCGTAGATTAGACTATTTTCGATAAAAATTCTTTTTGCAAGGTGATAGTAAGAAATCATCAAGTAGCTTTTCTTCCCATGCCAATTCACAAGATCTATATGGTCAATAATCTAAATTGGTTCTACCTTGTACCTGTCGCGGAGCGTTGCAAATATTTTTGGCAACTGACTTAATAGGGTGGATCATAGGTTTAAACTTTTATTCGTGTGGGATACGATTACCATTATTTGGTCATTATGGCTATGTAGAAATGAAAAAAAATTTAATGATAAATTCTTTGTTGTAGGTTATTCACCGGTGCACCGCTTTGCTACGTTCGTGGTCTTTTTTCAGCACGTGGAGTATCGCGAGCTATTTATAGAGATATCTTCACGATTAGAGGATACAACGAGATTTTTTTTTTCAGCATGGATGACGGCGTAAGCTGCAGATCGACCTTCCTCTCTTAGGCGTGCACCTTTTAGTTGTTTCTTTTTAGTATTTTCATTTTTGTAATAAGATTCTGGTTATGTATGCGGCTGCGTGCATCCATGTTTTGCAGAGGTCAGATGTAAGTTGTATTTTTTTTAAATAATAAAACGTCATTTACTACAAAAGATCTCACATATCACTGTTGTGGGTTATGCACGAGATTTGTAAATCGTTCAAAATTTATAAAGAATAATTATCCATAAAAAATATGTTTACTTTGGGTGCACTATAGGCTGTAAATATGTAACAGATCCGTTTTATAGTGAACATTAATGGTTCCTATTAGAATGTTTAGTCTTTTTTATATTTCCAAAACAAATAATCGTGTCAAACTAAACAAATTGTTGGAAGATATTTTTCTGTCCAAAAAATGAACCGTAGATAAAATTTGTTGACGAATTAGATCTGAGATAATTAGCATGTTTAAGTAGACATTGATACATAAGAAATAGGTCGATTAACTTGGGAGTGGCGTTTTGGCACCCGGGAGCATATGCTCCCGGTTTTTAAACTTCATTTTAAATGCACTTTTAAAATGTTGAAAAATTTGAACACAAAATTTAGTAGATACATCTCGAAATTCTACACAGTCACAAAGTGGTTCCACAGAAAACCGACATTTTGAGTGTCATCTGTAAAAAAGACAAATTTTTCTGTAAAAAATGGTTGTGTATGAGACGTTTTGTTTATCTTTTTCGCACAAGTCACAAAAAATGTCGGTTTTTCGCAAGACTTGGTCTGCGCACGTAAAATGTTGATACGTAAGCAAGAAATTTTTTGTTCGAATTTTTTGAACATTTCAAAATATTTTTCCGGTGGCAGGAGCATATGCTCCCATGTTCCGAATTGAATTTCCGGATTAACTTAGGTAAGCAATGCACTAATTAAGAACTGATGATAGTGCAGTGCAACGTATCTGACCGGTACAAACTACACATTTTTTCGTAGTGTGCATGCCCGTTGCCCGTCCTTGCTTGATAAATGCCCGTCGTGTGCCAGCGGCCACGGCACCGATGATAGCAGGCTAGCAGCGGTGGTCCAGGTCTCAGACCCCAGTGCTGTAGTGACAAGACCTTTCAGCTCCAGCCACCGGCGAGGCCATTAATAGAGGCCAAGCTGATTCCAAGCAAGCTCGAAGCGCCGGACAACCATTGTCCTGTCCACGACTCCACCTCCAGCTCCCTGCTCCTCTTCTCATCGCCGACGAGCAGCCAACGAAGTGCACACGTCCGGGTACTCCGGGCGTAGCAGCTGCTGGCCTGCTGCCCTTCCCCTCCCCTGTTGGACTCAAGGGGGACAGGGTGACCTGGGCTTCCATCGACGACCATTCACCCTGCGCCCGGCCTCGGTCCCTCGCCGAAACGAATCTGCCACCGCCGGCCACTCTGTTAGGCCTCCACCGCCGGGAAAGCGAGCTCCGCAGCTCCTACTCTGAACTCCACCTCGACGACTAGAAGCACGACCCGCGTGGAACTGCAGCAGCTGCTGCAGATCTTTTCGTCGCCAGCCTCTCCGCTGTCGGGCGACGAGACGACCACTCCCCTACGCGCGGCCTTGCCCACGATCTCCTCACTGCCCTCCTCCGAATCACCCGGCGCTGGGAAAGCGAGCTCCGTCTCCCTTCAGGTCCAAGAGAATAGACAAGGTGAGTCAGAACGCAACCCCTTCTCTCTATACTTGCCGTTTAGTTGTGTAAATGCATTTTGCCATCTTTAACTAGCTGTTCCATATCCTTTGTGCAGAGGCTGTGAACTCGCCGACGAACAAGCAGCTAGCGAAGGAGGAGTCGCTTCAAGAAATCTTCTTCCACACGCCCGCCTAGATCCCTAGCGCACCAAGTAAGTTAGTGCTAGTCCTCACTTGGTCTCCCTATCACAGGATCCATCTATGTTGTTTCCATCTGCATTATTTGCACCGACCGGCATGCACTGCTAAAGTGCTAATCTTCGATCGAGTTTGGCAGATCTGAATCATCTACTCATCTGATGCATACTAACTGATAGCGCTTCTTTGTTTCATGTATTGATTTGCACGCGGTTACTACAATCTTTTTTGTAGATTTAGTACTGCTAATGCACATACCAGCACCTGGTGAAATTCTTGCACCCAAGCAATCTTTTATTTTCTTAGTTCATGTTTGTTCGATGGGTAACAAATTACTGGAATTCCCCCGCAAAAAAAAAAAAAAAAATTGCTGGAATTGTTATTCATTACTTTGCCCACCTCAGCTGATCATCCACTGAAGATTTGTTCTTGGATTTTGTTCTCTGATTGGTTTCAGAAATTTTATCACGAAGCTACAGAACATGGTTTATAACTTTATATAGTATGATGTGCGCTTCTCTTTGGTAAATTGATAAATATAAAACTTTTTATGATCAGCTTAAACTTTCAGTTAATAACTTGATTCAGTTAATAACAGCTGCAGGTACGAACCACTGAGAGTGCCCTCAGTTGTGTTCGCACCTTATTTTGCATTTGCCACATCGACGGACAACCATTTTCACGTACTTGCTTTCTTGTATCTTAGGTTTATCATGGTTTTAAAAAGTTGGGCTGATCGGGTAGTGAGCACTTACATCTGCGGTTCCGTTAATATGAAGAAAAAGAAACCTCCGGATCAAGAGCAGAATGTAAGTTTTTTAGTGGCATGCATAAAACAGATTACTGCAACTTGAGATTGACATTGTTTTCTTGTCTCTATTTGCACGTTAACAGGTCTGATATTTGGAATGGATCGCATAGGAAATAGACATCCCTACCAAGGGGAGTCATCAGGTAGAACACCACAACCTGTTTAACCACATACTTCTTCTTCCTCTCGGAGTTGAGTCACCAAGGTTTAAGTTGAAGTCACTAATGCATTTTTTAAATTCCAAGTCTCCAATTTGAGTGCAATGTCTGAACATAATACTTCTTAGAAATTTACAAAAAGTCCACGTCCTGAAAAGACTTACTCCTGCATGATGAATATAGTGACATTGTTTTCAGAGTGCTTGATGACTACTAGCTTTATTTTATCATAATTATTTTTCCCAATCGATAACATAACTATTTTCTTCCGATCACTGATTGCGTCAACTTTTTGACATGACATATCGGCCCGACTGTACTTACCCTCTAGCCCCGACTTTTTTTGACGTTGCTTTTTTTCAATTATTCGACAATGGTTCTTCCACACACTTTTTTGACCGTAATTTTTCCACGGTAGTTATCCTACGGTAGTTCGTCAACAGTAACATAGTAATTCACCAACATTATTCTCCCTATTCGTTGGCTATAAATTTTCGAGATAACTAATTTCCTAACATTAGTTACCCCACATTGTTATTGGTACACATGGATAAATAATTTAGTCTGAATGTAATATTGCTAAAATATATATAAACTATATTTAGCATTACACAGACCAGGACTAGCAAATAATCTATTTTAGCCTAAATTTTTTCCAAATACGCTCAATCAAATCATTTTTAGAGCTCTATGTGTCGGGCGATCACGGATTCTAGCAACTCTTTGAAGTATGTTGGCAAATGCTGGCCTGTCATTGTGAGTAAATACCGATCAAATCAAAAATATTGCCCGCCTCTTCTTTTTTGTTCTCGGCGATTGAGTTCCGCCTATTTAACAGCTATTAAAATGTAAATAAATGACAGAACTGAAAAGATTCATATATCTGATATCTGACTGACTGAGACATCAATCACCACGTTCTCATAGTTGTAACTGACTGACAGTTAATATCTAATAGAAACCGTTCAAATATCTGACCGAGATAACAAACCATCAGGTTCACAGATCATGCATTAGCCTTAACTGAATAATGCAGTAGCGAGCAATCTATCCCCCTGGTATGCTTCATTACTATTCCCCTTGATCACCTTGTCTAACAGTCACATACAAAACAGTCATCAGTTCAGTACATCAGCTCAATGATTCTAAATCGGTACATATACTATATTACTCTAAGGATGGTTGAGTTCTTACTATACTGTGCAGTTTACAACTTGACAGTTGACGTTTGCTGCAAAGCGTCAGTTTGGTCCTACCTCGGTGCAACTGAAATTAAGGTTCCTGTCATGAGTGACGAGTGGATGAATTCGGGCATTGCAAAATCAGTTCACAACATCAATCAGATCTAGTACACAAAATATACTTTTGGATAATTTTTGATTAATATTTTCATAAATCGCTGGACACCATCAGAGCTAATTATTAGCTAGAAAAAAACAGGAAGATCTTACCATTGATTCAAACATGGTTGGAGGAGGAGCTCGTTGGGGCGACGGGGTAGACGTGGGGCAGTGTCGATGGGTTGGCGGAGAAGCTCATCGGGGCATTGGGATAGAAGTGCCGTGGTGGAGAGTTTTGACTGAAATGGTGTTAGAAAAGCACGAGATTGGCCGAGACTGCATATATGGGACCGGGCGACATGTGAGCGCCGATATCCAGCCTGTGGCTGGTGCTCGCGATGCACGCCTTAATAATGGTGGTAAGCCGTCGTATTAGCCAAAACAGTGGAATACACGATCGATATGGTGGCAGGATGTGGGGACGCCATAGTGGGGAGTTAGACTAGTAGCATATACCATGTTACTAGATTAGGTTATTACCTTCATAGTGGGTAGTAACTTATATGTGGTGTCAAGTATTGTATCATTTATTATGTTAATGACTCATCTTGTCTTGATGTGTGTGATGTTATGGTAACATAGCTAATTACCATCTCATTCTCTTTCCTCATTTATTAGCATGCATTATCACCAAAATGCCTTGAGATGTGTGATGCTACTAGCTATGTTACTCCCACTATGAGCAGTCTTAGAGAATGGCCTGTAACACGGACAACGGACAACGTGCAGTGTGGGGCGGCATGCATGCCGTTTGGTAAACCCTATTATTTAACCCTCGCACGGAAGCAATAAGTACTCCTCTCGGACGCACCAGGCATCCATCCACCATCCCCAATTCTCCATCGCCCTGTCCAGCAACCAGCCACCGCCGCACACCGACACCGCGGGACGGCTCCTGGTCACCAAAGGGCACCGAGAAAATTTCAGCTAGTGTAACATCCCCAAATTTCAAATCAATAAGAAAAGGAGTTTCCAATTTTCAAAATTTTGGAACTAACAAAAACTTGTAATAGGTTGCATAGTGATCTTGCATGTTTGGTTTGAGTTGTGCCATGATTGTTTGCTTGAGTGTTACTAGTACCTCTAAAACCCTAACACTTGCCAATGGAGGTACAAAAGAAATCAAATAAGAGAAAGGGAAAATAAAAGAAAAAGCCACATGAGAGCAAATGGCCATTTTTGCAAATCCTCAACCAAGGCCATAATGACTTGTGCCAATGCTTGGGAAACATCAATAGACCAATAACAAACACTTTTGAATCAAAGAATCACAAATCAAAGCAAAGGAAAAATCAAATTCAAGTTACATATGATATTGGTCAAATCTGCCACTATTAATATGTTACCCACTTTGAGCCCTTGTATTAAGCAAATCTTAAACCAAACCCTTCCAATTCTTTCCACCTCATCCAAGAGCGCATCAAGGTGAACACTTTTTGTGTTGACCAACATGGTTGACTCTGTCTCAATTGCTTAATATAAGAATGGCAAGTGGCAACTTTGAAACAAAAACTAGATCTTACACATTTTGGAATTTCACAAACCAACTCAATTTTGCACACCACCACCCCCATTGTGTGCCAAATATTAATTGAATCAACTCCACCAAAAATCGTTGCAAAATTCAAATAAAATGTTCATGCGGCCATTTGATCGAACACTTGGCCGGCAGGAATCAACTTTGCACACACATGCTATTACCCAGCAGTTTTTGGCCTAAACCTGAGACCAACCCTGATCAATCTTGTACTCCTATGTTCTCTGGTCCAAACCATGCCATTACTTTGGTGATTAAAGCATGGAGAGGAGCAGCACAAGCCCATGTCGTGCACCCTTACACACCTCCATGCCATCCCCCATCTCTGATCCTTTCTCTTCCTTTAATTTTGTCCTAGAGCATCTCCAGGCAACCCTGAACCAGCCCATGCCAACCCCTGGCACGCGAGAGGCCGGCATTGGTGTAACATCCCAAGTTTCAACAATAATAAAATCAAGAGAGAATTTCAATTATTCAAAAATTGCAACAAACAAAAACTTTTAACATGCATATAGTGCCACATATAGTTTATGCCTTTGAGTGTTTTACCTATGTGCTATTGCCATGATGAGTGTTAGTATGTTTATCAATTGCTATGTGAACCCTAACCAAGATGATCAAACCCTAAATTGAGGAGAAATAAAGAAAATGGGAAAAACCCATATTTCACTTACATACACAATATGCCTTTTTGCAATTCTTCAACCTAGGCCACAATTGCTTGCCCCATTGCTTCTAAAATACTTTAAAGTGATAAACTAACACAAATGCATCCTTGGAGCAAGAATCAAATCCAAAGAAATCAAGATTTCATCATACATGTGATAATGGTCATATGGGCAAAAAATATTTTCTTCACTACTTTACCCCTCTTTATTTCTCAATTCTTAAACTAAGCAAGGTCAACTAAAGCCAGGTCATCCAAGACCATGTCAAGGTCTACAACTTTCATGTTGACCAGTATGGTTAAAGTTGACCAGGTTGACCAGTAGAAATTGGACAAGAGAAGACTTTAAATCAATGTGAAGATCACCTCAAATTTGAAATGTTGCAAATCACTTTCAAAATGAACACCACCACCACCAATCCAACACATTAATTATATAATTGAGATGTACCAAAAATAATTCCAAAATTCGACAAAAATGTTCATGCGGGCATTGTGTCGAACACTTGGCAGGCATGATTCCAGAATTTAGTTACACTCTATTATCCTCTGGTTTCTTCCCTAAATCCCTTTAACCTGTGATCATTACACTCTCCTACAGCCCCTGCATCATCCCAGTACCTTCCTTGGTCGATTAAAGTGAGAGAAGGGGTAAAAGAAACCCTAGACTATGCAGGCCAAAGCACACCCGGCCACCTTTGGCCAAAAACCTCTCTGGCCTCTCTCTCGACTTTTCTCCATGTCCTGGAGTATCCCTGCAGCTCAAGGACACCGACGGAACACGCCTTAGCAACGCCAAGCCACGGCATTGGCCACAATCGGCGCGTCCAAAACGCGCCAGAGCATGCCAGCCAGCGTGGTGATCACGCTCTGGGCGCGCCAGGACGTCGTGCCCTCGAGCGCCCTACGCCACCCCTGCAAAGGCTAGCGCCGCGTCGAGCATCCACTCCACGCCCTCTACCAGCTAGCCACACTCGAACGACTGCGGCGGCCTTGTCACCGTCGTCCTCGCCGGCGAAGTACCGCGGGTACTGTCATGATCACCGCAAGCGCTCGAGCGATTCCGTAGCCCTATCACTGCGCCCGCTACACCTAGAGCATCGCCAGGACAACGCCTACACGCTGCCGTCCTTCGCTTGCCCTTTCGATCGCCAGAAGCGCCGCGCCATGGCCGTTCCCTTGCAGCACCTCACGGCCACCGATCGACACTATAAATAGGGGCGATCAGCTCCTCCTTTCTTCACACCAAACACTCCCCTCCCTTCACTGAGCAACACCCCCTGATCAATTTCACCAGTAGCCGTCGGAGCAGCTCGAATCGCGAGCTCGAGTCCGCCGGAGCTCGCAGAAGCTCTGCGACGCCTGGAGCCTCCCCGAGCGCCACCGCTGCACCAGGAGCTTCCTCGACGACCACCACTTCCTCGCGCCTACTGCCAGACACCTGCAACGGCCTGGTAGGCTCTCCGAACCCCTACTGACGCCGTGAGCTCGCCGGAATCCCGTCGGAGACGACGACGCTCACACGCCGTTGATCGCTGCTCAGATCCAACGGCCTAGTTTGCGCGTACCGTTTCGCGCGTTAAGAGTCGCCGACGGGTGGCCCCCGCTCGTCAGGCAGCCCACTCGCACCAGATACGTGTTGGGCCGCGCAGTGATGGTTTAACCCGTTTCGGCCATTAGGTTTTCCCGCGTGGCCCAATAATTCAAAAATGAATTAATTCATTTAGTTCAAATTCAATTATGCTGCCCACTTTAAAATTGAATAACTTAAAATCTACTACACCAAATTTAACGAATTTTATATATTCAGAAAGCTCATAACATGATCTAAATAATGCCACTGGTCCCCTCTCCAAATTCGTAGTAGAATTTAAATGTTAAAAATAACAAGTCAGGGACTTTTGCAACTTGAAAATTAATTTAAAATTCAACCATAATTAATTTTGAGTTGATTCCAATTCGAATAAATCACAATTGATGTCCTCTAATTGATTATGCAATAATATAGACATGTTATTTGCATGATCATGGACTAGATGAAATAAAATAGCTATGTAGTCAATTCTAGTGCTTTTCGACTTGAATTTAAAATTCAATAAGTGATATGAGAGCTATCTTCTCATTTAAATCTTGATCACTAAGTAATACCACCAGAGAGGATGACTTAGAATTATGAACCTCTGATAACTATTACTTAGAGATTTTAATTCATTTAAATGAGAAGTATTAAAACTATGTGAAGTATAGCACTTCAATTATTATATACTCAGATATAATAGATATGAAATGTTGACCTTGGGTCAACCTATATTTCATACCTGATTATTATATGAAGAGATTAAATCTTAATCTGAGGTAATAAGAAGAAATTAATTTCTCTAAAAAGCTACATACCAAAGTTAAGAAATAATAATAATAAGAGGAAATTATTTTTAAGAACTCATCCAACAATCCACCATGCCATGTTTGATTGATGATGGAATTAGTGTGGGAACTCTTTTGGGTGTTTTTAGTTTAGTATGTGAGTTTGGTTTAGTATTTATACCTCGTATTCGTATATAGACGCTAGTAACGAGGAGTATCAAGAGGAGGAAGCCTACTCCCAAGGAGAAGAAGAGAACTTCGATCACTACTCTGCTCAAGGCAAGCTAATAATCTTGCTAACCATCATGATGCAAGGCTCTACCAAAGCATGGCACCATCACCTCTTTTAAATTTATGCTTTACCTATCCCATGTTTTTACTTTGCAATTACTTTTGCTTATTTACTTCAAAGTACTTTTTGATTTATGATTTCACTTGGTATAGATTAGAGCAAGATCAAAGGTGATATTAGAAACACTCAAAGCTAGATAGCCCCCTCATGACATAGTTGCTAGTGCTAAACAAATAAAATTGGACTACTCTAGATGGGAACATGTGACTTTGAAATGAAATTGAAACCTTGGAATGATGGTTCATTCCATTGAATGACTTTGAATGTGAATGTGCCCAAGAGAAGATGGTGATTTTTGATATAAAACTGATATGGGTTTGAATGCGATACCCTTCCAATTATACAAGTACCCCCACAATACCTGATTATGGGTAGGGCTTAACTAGAAACTTGTGTATTATAGTATGGGTTCCCTCTAAACAAGCATCATAGGGGTTACGCCGAGGCTGCCTCCGTACATGAGAAATGATGTGAATATGAGGTGAATGTATGACCCAAGCCCTGTGCAGTTCCCGGGTTAACAGTTGGTTCTCACCGGGAGGCCAAGCTCATGGGGAGAGGTGCCTATACTAGGACATATAAGTGAAAGGTTAAGGTTGATGATCCGCGTACTGTGTTACGATGATTTGGGGTTATCCTTGACGGATGTAATCAAAAGTTGTGGCACAAGAGTACAACCTCTGCAGAGTGTTAAACCTATTCGAATAGCCGTGTCCACGGTTATGGACGATTGGAAAGGCCATACTATTTCCTCTATCAGAATTTTGTGATCTTAAAAAGGAATGGTGAACTGAAAGGTGAATTTGACTTGGATCCCCAATGATTTGTGGGAGTGACACTAATGTTCCCACTTGAGTTAGTCTAGCAAATGATGGGTGTTTACTAAAGGTTTATCAAATGAAAACTTGGCTTTATACAAATAAACCTAGAGCTTAGTACCTCTTACTACAGTTAAGATGTTTTACTTTAGTATTAGTTTGCGAGTACTTTAAAAGTACTCATGGCTTTGCCCTGGCTATTCAAATGCCAGACCTTGAAGAGGAGCAACAGTATCAGGATGACGGACAGCAGGATGTCTTCGATAACTAGGATCGTCTTCTAACGTCAAGCGTTGCCTGTGGAATATATAGTCCACTACTACTACGCTTCCGCTACTTATTTGTGATGTTGAACAATCTATTTGTGTAATATTGGATCATGTGATCCCTTGGTGTAAGACCTTATGTGTTGTAATAAATGATGACTCTGAACTACTTACTATTATGTCTCGCAAAAACAATCTTCCTGGGATTGCGATGTATGATGTAATAGGGCATCCGGACTTAAATATCCGGGTGTTTACAAGTTGGTATCAGAGCCATTGTTTGACCTTAGGAGACCCTAGTTAGAATGGACGTTCGGCAAACTTAGTTTTAAATATAATGAATGGAACAGTTATGAAAATACAATCATACCCTTACGTTTGAGATCTTTTCAAAATAACCAAATTCATGTTCTTATTACTTAAAATTTTGAACACTTTCACTTGTTAACTTGATTGTCACCCCCTCTACAGATGGAGCCTATCATCCCGACGGAGCCCTTCATCCAAACTCAAGTGTACGACCTGGCGAACGGTGGGGATCTGATCTTTGAAAGGGATCTGTTTGCCCTCACGGAGTTCCTCGGACGTTCGCCTCCCGTGTTTTACGGAGTCCAGATCACTGACCAAGCCAATGGCCAGCTCCAGTGGCTCATCATGGCTAACCTTCCTGGGAAGCCGGAGTCACCCATGTTCCGCCAGATTCAGTTCTCTCTCCGAGACAACACCTGGGTGGATGGACTCGCCCATGCTCTACAGGAGGCTCTCGCTCGTCTGTGCGGGCAGAACTCGCTGGCTATTGAAGGGGAACGCTTTGCACACCTTGCAAGGCACTCCTCTGTTGGGCTGCCCCTCAGCCTGCCATACCACCCCGTGCTGAGGCACCATGTGGATCATCTCGACTACATGTTGTTCGAGACTCGGTCTGCGCTGGATAACTCCCGCGCCGCCGCCAACCACACTCAGCAACAGCTGAACCAGTATGCGGAGACCATCAAGGTCATCGCAAAGGAGCGTAGAACTCTCCGCCAGCTGGTCGCGAAGAGGGACTCCACCATCCACCGCCTCAAGACCAAGATCTCCGTCCTGAAGGAGACCATCTCCACTCAGGCAGAGCAGCTCCAGATCCTGGAAGGAGAAGGCGAGGGGGAAGACATCCAAGGGGATGGCTACTCCTATGTCAGCAACGACAATGACTACGAAGAGGAGGAAGAAGGAGACATGGACTTCTACCAGCACCTGCCTGCCGGGATGGACACCACCTTCCCGCTCCGCATCGATGGATAGCTTCCATCCCTCTCTGAGCACTTGCGTAGTATGAGATGTATCGGTCCTTTGTATCCGCCCCATGTATCGTAGATTGTTGAAAGGGTTCTTCAAACCCTCCGGTTTGTTAGCTTGTAATAAATGCTACCTTCATGACTATGTGGTGTGTAATATTATTATCTTATGAATCAAGTTTTAAATTATGTGATTTTACCCCCAAAATGAGCCATAGAAATTTCCCTCTCATCTCATGATCCATATCTCTGTTTAGATGGCACCCCCAAATCGCAACGCAAATCAGGATGCGCTGATGCAGATGCTGCAGCTCATGATGGAGGACAGAGAGGCTGAACGCACTGAAAGGCAGGCCAATATCACTGCTCTGCAACAGCTGGCACAGAACAACCAAGGCCACGGGAACCATGACCACCCGGGCTCCAAACTGAAGAACTTTCAGACCACCAACCCACCGGTGTTTAGCAAAACAGAGGAACCCCTTGATGCTGACGATTGGCTCCAAACAATGGAGAACAATCTTGAGGTTGCCGGAGTGGAAGATAATGACAAGGTGCTGTTTGCCACCCACTATCTGGCAGGACCTGCACGTGCCTGGTGGACAAGTGCTCGCGCATTGAATGCGGGGCAACTAATGACTTGGGCAGATTTCAAGCTCAAGTTTAGCAAGTATCATGTGCCACCGGGTCTCATCAAGAAGATGCGGGATGAGTTCCGCGAGTTAAAGCAAGGCCGTCTAACCGTGGTAGAATACCGCGATAGGTTCCTCACCCTGTCAAGGTACGCCCCGGATGAGACTGACACCACCGAGAAGAGGAAGGAGAGGTTCCTGAACGGACTGCACGATGAGATGCAGACCGTGTTGGTCAACATCCCTTTTGCTGACCTCGAAGCCCTTGTTGACTCCGCCATCCAGATGGAGGGCAAGTTGAACCAAGCCAATGAAAACCGCAAGTGCCGCATGATGCACCAGAGTGGGCCCAGCAACACCTCCAAGTTTCGCCCTAGCTCAAGCGGAGGATTCACCCCCCGAAACAACAGGCCACCGGCACAGATGTCACGCCCCGGTTATCAGAACCGGAGTGGAGGAAACCCTAGGACAGGAGGACAGCATCACAACAGCAACAACTTTGTCCACCACAACAACAACTTCAACCGCGCTCCGATAAGAGCCCCTGCCAACCCTAACACCAACACTGCTCCAAGGACTGGGAGCAACGCTGTCCCTGTCGCCCCCAAGGACAAGTCCACCATAAACTGCTATGAGTGTGGCGTGGTGGGGCACTACTCCAACGAGTGTCCCAAGAGGCTCGCCAAGATTGCAGCCAACACCTATGGCCCTGCTCAGCAGCAACGCCGTGTCGCCACCGGCAAAAAGTTCACCCCCAACAACCCGAACAACCGTAGCGGCCGCCTCTATCACATGAGAGCGGAAGAAGCTCAGGAAGCCCCAGATGTCGTGCTGGGTATGTTCTCTGTTAACTCAATACCTGCAAGAGTGCTGTTTGATTCTGGAGCATCACATTCATTTGTTACGGAAGATTTTGCATGCACTAGTAAGATTCAACCCATCAGTTTGAAGCATGTCATGGTAGTGCAAATACCTGGATCAACCACTAAAGCTAGAAAAATTTGCAAAGATGTTCCTATCAGAATTCATGAAATAGACTTTTATGCCAATCTGATTGTTCTGGGAACAAAAGGTTTGGAAGTAGTACTGGGTATGGACTGGATGTCCAAACATCATGGACTGATTGATTGTGCCAAGAAGGCCATCACCATGACTAGTAGCACCGGAGTGTTAGTAGAGCACATCTCAGAAAAACTGCCCAGAAAGTTTACCTGCAACTAGAGTTTAGCCAAACCCACCTTGGATCAAATCAGGGTCGTCTGTAGATACCCTGACGTGTTTCCAGATGACCTACCCGGTATGCCCCCGGATCGGGATATCGAGTTTATCATTGAGCTAATCCCCGGAACCGGACCCATAGCCACAGTATGAACCCGGCAGAATTAGTAGAACTAAAGAAACAACTGGATGATATGTTAGCCAAAGGTTTGATTAGACCAAGTGCATCACCCTGGAGATCACCAGTATTGTTTGTGGACAAGAAGGATGGTGCGATCCGTTTATGTACGGATTACCGCAAGCTCAATGACGTCACCATCAAGAACAAGTATCCTTTGCCCAAGATAGAAGACCTGTTTGACCAGTTGACCGGTGCCACCGTGTTCTCTAAGATTGATCTTAGGACAAGTTACCATCAGCTGAAAATCCGTGCAACGGACATCCCCAAAACTGCCTTCACCACCAGATATGGATTGTATGAGTACAATGTCATGTCATTTGGATTAACCAACGCCCCCGCATATTTAATGAATCTCATGAATAAGATCTTCATGAACTTCCTGGATAAGTTCGTCGTTGTCTTCATCGACGACATCCTTATCTACTCCAAAACCGAAGAAGAACGTGAGCAACACCTGGAAGTGATCTTAGATACACTTCGGGAACACCAGCTGTACGCCAAGTTCAGCAAGTGCGAGTTTTGGTTGAAGGAGATAGGATTTCTGGGACACATCTTGTCAGCAGGAGGAATTGCCGTTGATCCCGCCAAAATAAAAACCGTTGCAGAATGGAAAGCCCCAACCACCCAAACTGAGGTCCGTGCATTTCTCGGATTGGCGGGATATTACTGCCGATTCGTTGAAGGATTCTCAAGCATAGCTAGACCTATGACGCAACTGTTGAAGAAGGACAAAAAGTTCGAATGGACGGGCAAGTGTGAAGAAAGCTTCCAACAGCTCAAGAGCAGACTGACTTCAGCCCCAATACTGATCATGCCGGACATCACCAAACCATTTGATGTGTATTGTGATGCCTCCAAGATTGGTCTTGGATATGTGTTGATGCAAGAAGGCAAAGTGATCTCGTACCTGTCAAGGCAACTGAAGCAGCATGAACAGAACTATCCGACCCATGACTTAGAGCTAGCAACCGTCGTGTTAGCCTTGAAAGTATGGCGCCATTACCTCATGGGTAATCGATGCGAGATCTATTCGGATCACAAGAGCTTGAAGTATATCTTCACCCAGAAGGAGCTAAACATGCGGCAAAGGAGATGGTTAGAGTTAATCAAGGATTATGATATGGAAATCCACTATCACCCTGGCAAGGCCAATGTGGTAGCAGATGCTTTGAGTAGACTGCCATGTCAGTTGAACTCCATGATCGCCGAAGAGCAACCTAGCCTTCACCAAGAGTTTGAACAGTTTAGGATGGAGTTAGTTAGCGAAGGTTTTCTCGCCAGCATTGAACTCCAACCCACCCTGATTAGTCAGATCAAAGAAGCCCAGAAGGGAAATGCTAGCATTGACGGAATCAAAAGCCAAATCACTGCGGGAAAGGCACCGGGATTCATCGTAGATGAAGAAGGAGTGCTTGAGTACAACTGACGCTTGTGCGTGTCGTCAGATTCCGAGTTGAAACAAGTTATTCTGAAGGAAGCCCATGACACCTTGTATTCTATTCACCCCGGAGGTACCAAGATGTACCAGGACCTGAAGGAACAGTTCTGGTGGCATGGAATGAAGCGAGACATCGGGAGCTATGTCGCCAAGTGTGACATCTGTCAGAGAGTCAAGGCAGAACAACAACGACCCGCGGGACTGCTACAGCCCCTGCAGATTCCCGAATGGAAGTGGGATTCGGTAGGAATGGACTTCATCACCGGATTGCCCAAATCTAGTAAAGGAAATGATTCTATCTGGGTAGTGGTCGACAGATTGACCAAAGTCGCCCACTTCATCCCCGTCAAGACCACCTACCAAGGACCAAGACTTGCAGAGTTGTATATCTCACGAATAGTCAGCCTGCACGGAACCCCAAAGTCAATAGTATCCGATAGAGGATCCCAATTCACCTCCAGATTTTGGCAGAAGGTACATGAAGGACTCGGAACCCGGCTGAATTTCAGCACAGCCTATCACCCGCAGACGGACGGACAGACTGAACGAGTCAACCAGATATTGGAAGATATGCTGAGAGCATGTGTGTTGGAGTATGGATCCAAGTGGGAAGACTGCTTGCCATATGCAGAATTCTCGTACAACAACAGCTATCAAGCCAGTTTGCAAATGGCTCCCTTTGAAGCCCTGTACGGAAGGAAGTGTCGTACCCCTCTGAATTGGTCGGAAGTTGGAGAGAGTCAAGTCTTTGGACCAGATATTCTCCGGGAAGCTGAAGAGAAGGTTCACAAGATCTCTCTCACACCCCCCCCCCTCCACCTTTGTACATATGTAACTGTCATTGTCCCAGTTTAATGCATTAAGTCAGTAGGGTTTCTCACCCTACTGTCCAAGGTTTCAAAAAAAAAAGAAGATCCGCGAGTACCTCAAGACCGCACAATCAAGACAGAAGAGCTACGCCGACAAGAGACGCCGAGAGATGACCTTCGAGATCGGAGATTTCGTATATCTCAAAGTGTCCCCCCTTAAAGGAATGCAGAGATTCCAGCTTAGAGGAAAGCTTGCACCCCGATATGTCGGACCATTCAAAGTCCTGAGTCGCCGTGGAGAAGTGTCTTATCAACTGGATCTACCAGAAGAAATGTCAGCAGTGCACAATGTGTTTCACATCTCGCTACTCCGGAAATGCTTGGAGATACCTGAGAAGACCGAGGTTTTCAAGAACATCGATCATCGAGCCATCGATATCAACTCAGATTTGACATATCGCGAAGTACCTATTCGCATATTGGAAGAAGCTTTCAGAACCACTCGCACCAGGAGTATCAAGTTTCTAAAAATCCAATGGAGTAACCACACCAAAGAAGAAGCCACCTGGGAGAGAGAAGACTTTATGAAGACTGAGTACCCAGATCTCTTTAGTACCTAGTTTTCTTTAAGATCTCGGGACGAGATCTTTTGTAAGGGGAAAGGGTTTGTAACATCCCAAGTTTCAACAATAATAAAATCAAGAGAGAATTTCAATTATTCAAAAATTGCAACAAACAAAAACTTTTAACATGCATATAGTGCCACATATAGTTTATGCCTTTGAGTGTTTTACCTATGTGCTATTGCCATGATGAGTGTTAGTATGTTTATCAATTGCTATGTGAACCCTAACCAAGATGATCAAACCCTAAATTGAGGAGAAATAAAGAAAATGGGAAAAACCCATATTTCACTTACATACACAATATGCCTTTTTGCAATTCTTCAACCTAGGCCACAATTGCTTGCCCCATTGCTTCTAAAATACTTTAAAGTGATAAACTAACACAAATGCATCCTTGGAGCAAGAATCAAATCCAAAGAAATCAAGATTTCATCATACATGTGATAATGGTCATATGGCCCAAAAATATTTTCTTCACTACTTTACCCCTCTGTATTTCTCAATTCTTAAACTAAGCAAGGTCAACTAAAGCCAGGTCATCCAAGACCATGTCAAGGTCTACAACTTTCATGTTGACCAGTATGGTTAAAGTTGACCAGGTTGACCAGTAGAAATTGGACAAGAGAAGACTTTAAATCAATGTGAAGATCACCTCAAATTTGAAATGTTGCAAATCACTTCCAAAATGAACACCACCACCACCAATCCAACACATTAATTATATAATTGAGATGTACCAAAAAGAATTCCAAAATTCGACAAAAATGTTCATGCGGGCATTGTGTCGAACACTTGGCAGGCATGATTCCAGAATTTAGTTACACTCTATTATCCTCTGGTTTCTTCCCTAAATCCCTTTAACCTGTGATTATTACACTCTCCTACAGCCCCTGCATCATCCCAGTACCTGCCTTGGTCGATTAAAGTGAGAGAAGGGGTAAAAGAAACCCTAGACTATGCAGGCCAAAGCACACCCGGCCACCTTTGGCCAAAAACCTCTCTGGCCTCTCTCTCGACTTTTCTCCATGTCCTGGAGTATCCCTGCAGCTCAAGGACACCGACGGTACACGCCCTAGCAACGCCAAGCCACGACATTGGCCACAATCGGCGCGTCCAAAACGCGCCAGAGCATGCCAGCCAGCGTGGTGATCACGCTCTGGGCGCGTCAGGACGTCGTGCCCTCGAGCGCCCTACGCCGCCCCTGCAAAGGCTAGCGCCGCGTCGAGCATCCACTACACGCCCTCTACCAGCTAGCCACACTCGAACGACTGCGGCGGCCTTGTCACCGTCGTCCTCGCCGGCGAAGTACCGCGGGTACTGTCATGATCACCGCAAGCGCTCGAGCGATTCCGTAGCCCTATCACTGCGCCCGCTACACCTAGAGCATCGCCAGGACAACGCCTACACGCTGCCGTCCTTCGCTTGCCCTTTCGATCGCCAGAAGCGCCGCGCCATGGCCGTTCCCTTGCAGCACCTCACGGCCACCGATCGACACTATAAATAGGGGCGATCGGCTCCTCCTTTCTTCACACCAAACACTCCCCTCCCTTCACTGAGCAACACCCCCCGATCAATTTCACCAGTAGCCGTCGGAGCACCTCGAATCGCGAGCTCGAGTCCGCCGGAGCTCGCAGAAGCTCTGCGACGCCTGGAGCCTCCCCGAGCGCCACCGCTGCACCAGGAGCTTCCTCGACGACCACCACTTCCTCGCGCCTACTGCCAGACACCTGCAACGGCCTGGTAGGCTCTCCGACCCCCTACTGACGCCGTGAGCTCGCCGGAATCCCGTCGGAGACGACGACGCTCACACGCCGTTGATTGCTGCTCAGATCCAACGGCCTAGTTTGCGCGTACCGTTTCGCGCGTTAAGAGCCGCTGACGGGTGGCCCCTGCTCGTCAGGCAGCCCACTCGCACCAGATGCGTCTTGGGCCGCGCAGTGATGGTTTAACCCGTTTCGGCCCATTAGGTTTTCCCGCGTGACCCAATAATTCAAAAATGAATTAATTCATTTAGTTCAAATTCAATTATGCTGCCCACTTTAAAATTGAATAACTTAAAATCTACTACACCAAATTTAACGAATTTTATATATTCAGAAAGCTCATAACATGATCTAAATAATGCCACTGGTCCCCTCTCCAAATTCGTAGTAGAATTTAAATGTTAAAAATAACAAGTCAGGGACTTTTGCAACTTGAAAATTAATTTAAAATTCAACCATAATTAATTTTGAGTTGATTCCAATTCGAATAAATCACAATTGATGTCCTCTAATTGATTATGCAATAATATAGACATGTTATTTGCATGATCATGGACTAGATGAAATAAAATAGCTATGTAGTCAATTCTAGTGCTTTTCGACTTGAATTTAAAATTCAATAAGTGATATGAGAGCTATCTTCTCATTTAAATCTTGATCACTAAGTAATACCACCAGAGAGGATGACTTAGAATTATGAACCTCTGATAACTATTACTTAGAGATTTTAATTCATTTAAATGAGAAGTATTAAAACTATGTGAAGTATAGCACTTCAATTATTATATACTCACATATAATAGATATGAAATGTTGACCTTGGGTCAACCTATATTTCATACCTGATTATTATATGAAGAGATTAAATCTTAATCTGAGGTAATAAGAAGAAATTAATTTCTCTAAAAAGCTACATACCAAAGTTAAGAAATAATAATAATAAGAGGAAATTATTTTTAAGAACTCATCCAACAATCCACCATGCCATGTTTGATTGATGATGGAATTAGTGTGGGAACTCTTTTGGGTGTTTTTAGTTTAGTATGTGAGTTTGGTTTAGTATTTATACCTCGTATTCGTATATAGACGCTAGTAACGAGGAGTATCAAGAGGAGAAAGCCTACTCCCAAGGAGAAGAAGAGAACTTCGATCACTACTCTGCTCAAGGCAAGCTAATAATCTTGCTAACCATCATGATGCAAGGCTCTACCAGAGCATGGCACCATCACCTCTTTTAAATTTATGCTTTACCTATCCCATGTTTTTACTTTGCAATTACTTTTGCTTATTTACTTCAAAGTACTTTTTGATTTATGATTTCACTTGGTATAGATTAGAGCAAGATCAAAGGTGATATTAGAAACACTCAAAGCTAGATAGCCCCCTCATGACATAGTTGCTAGTGCTAAACAAATAAAATTGGACTACTCTAGATGGGAACATGTGACTTTGAAATGAAATTGAAACCTTGGAATGATGGTTCATTCCATTGAATGACTTTGAATGTGAATGTGACCAAGAGAAGATGGTGATTTTTGATATAAAACTAATATGGGTTTGAATGCGATACCCTTCCAATTATACAAGTACCCCCACAATACCTGATTATGGGTAGGGCTTAACTAGAAACTTGTGTATTTTAGTATGGGTTCCCTCTAAACAAGCATCATAGGGGTTACGCCGAGGCTGCCTCCGTACATGAGAAATGATGTGAATATGAGGTGAATGTATGACCCAAGCCCTGTGCAGTTCCCGGGTTAACAGTTGGTTCTCACCGGGAGGCCAAGCTCATGGGGAGAGGTGCCTATACTAGGACATATAAGTGAAAGGTTAAGGTTGATGATCCGCGTACTGAGTTACGATGATTTGGGGTTATCCTTGACGGATGTAATCAAAAGTTGTGGCACAAGAGTACAACCTCTGCAGAGTGTTAAACCTATTCGAATAGCCGTGTCCACAAGAGTACTCCGAGCTCCCCTCCGCAGCACCCTCGCGCCGCTATAAATAGACGCCTCCCGCTCCTCATTTCCTCACGCCATCTCGCTCTCCTCCCATCTCCGCTTCTCCTCGACCACTTCCCTCGCCACATTGTAGCCGGAGCCACCTCAATTTGACGCCGGAGCACCGCCAGTACCCGCAGCACCTCGCCGTCGATTGGAGCCAACGATGCCACCAGGACCAGGAGGCCCGCCGTCCACGACAACGTTGCTGCGCACCTCGCCGACGATCGCCGGAGCACCGGTAGGCCCTCCGACCCCCTAGCCTCGCCGCCAGTAAGCCCGTGTCTCGCCGGAGATGACGACGGCCGTGAGCCGTCCGATCTGATTGTAATCCTACGCCTCACATCGCTCATACCATAGAGGACGAAAATACGAATATATTAAAAACTCAACGACACAACGCGACATAGAGGACGAAAATACGAAATTTGACTAATTTTTAAACTACTCGTCCGACTCCCAGTCGAAGTCCGAGGAGTGGGTGCTCGGAGTCGTCTCCGACACCGGCGTCGTCGTCCACTCAAAGGAGGAGGAGGAGAGGACGATGGTGGACGGCCCTGCGCTGTTCTTCTTTTGCTCGTCGATGGCCTGTTTGGACTTTTTCTTAATTTCAATTTGCCCTTCTAGAAGCCCATACTGGAGAAGTGCGAGTATCGATTTGCTCCCGAATGCCTACTAGTCTCAAACTCTAATTGATTTAATTAAATCTGTCTGAATGTTTTTTTCTGTGTGTAATGTAATTAAATAAAAATAATAATTAGGTTATGTCCACACTTCAAATTGTACTGGCTAGTCTCAGACTCCATTGTTTAGTTCCTGGGCCCGGTGACAGCTGACATGCATAGACATAATATATAGATAGTAGAGGCCGAGAGGACAATTTTAGGGGACCTCCTCTTACTCTTTCTTGATGAGTTGTGAGTCACCTGAGTGCTAACTCGGGTTGAAGGATCGATCCCCAACTATCTGTAATGACAAATAACTCTTTTGTGTGCACTTTTCTTTCTTGATCACTATTTGCTACTCTTGATTCTTAAACATCTCATGTTTTATTGAATTTTGATTAACGTGTTACTGACATCATTTAGCACGCGATCTGCAGATAGCAAGCATGAACAGGGGCCAACCTGGATACTCCATGGTAGACGACAAGCACCAGGAGCACCGGATCTCCGCTTCCCTACGCTGCCCCAGCTGTGGCCATGAGCTGGAATGCACACCGGTAAATATATTACAACATTTCTCTTGGGCGCGAGGACAAAATTATATCTCTCTAGTGATGTTCATTTTGGGTTTATGTCCCGCGGTTGCTGTCACAAGGACATGGCTGGGTTTCCTGCCGGCATCAAGTTCGATCCGACGGACCAGGAACTGATCGAGCACCTGGAGTCCAAGGTGATGGATGGAGGCTCCAGGGCTCACCCTCTCATAGATGACTTCATACCCACCTTACACGGAAAAGATGGCATTTGCTACGCCTTCTCGGCCCTCGCCGCCTTCCTCGCCGCGGAGTCGGCGCGGCGCTTGTCGCGGCTGGCTTTCTCCTCCTTCTCCTCCTTCTCCTCCTCCTTCTGCGTGTAGAAGGCTTCCGTGGCGGCGACGTCTTCCGGGAATCGGTGCGCCCACTCGAAGCGGAGGGCCTCGTCACGCTCGGCGATGAGGAGGCGCTGCTACAGCTCCCGTTGGCGGCGCTGCTGCTCGCGCGTGATGGCCGGCGGCGGCGGCGCGAGCATCTCCGCCTGCTCCCACGGCCAGACATCATGAAAATTCATGGTCCGGCGGGAGCGGCCGTGCCGCCGGCGACAACGTCGTACGCCCACGCCGCCTCGTGCGCCGTGTCAAACGTGCTGAGTCCGATCCGCTGACTCCTTCAGTTGCGGAGGATCTAACGCCGGCGGCCAGGAGACGTCGGCGGATTCGAACCAAGGGTTAATCAGCCCCCCGGAAGCGGCCGCCAAGTCGCAGCGCATGGCCGACGCATGCGTGGCGGCCACCGCCGTGGAGGTTGCGGCGAACTCCGTAACGGGTTTCGCTGCCTGTTCCCAGTTTTCGGTAGGCGGGCCGAATCCGGCGATGTGCCAGATGAGCCACCTGAAGATGCCCCATATCTCGCCGGCCTCCACGGACTGTGGTGGCATGGCGAGCTGTGCCCCAAGTACCGCCAACTGCCTCGCATCCGGATTTGGTGGCGAGAAGTCCATGCTAACCTCGTTACCTCGGACTCCACGGAGGCTACAGTTGATCAATCGGTCCACGGTGTTGGCAGCTCCGGCGTAGCGGGGGTACCTGATCGAACTACATCCGTGGGCTGGAAACGAAGGTGAGTCCACATGCAGTACAGATAATTATCCTCTATCCAGATTATCTACAGGAATAGGAATTGATGTGGCTTTCTACTCTTGCTGCATGGCTCTGCGTAGATTACAGGAAAATTAGTTTCGGTTCACCACCCATTCGTCCATCACAGGCAGTGTTCACTAGAAGCCTGCTTTCGAGTCTGTGCCGAACCTCCCAAAATTAACTGCACTAACTTATGTACAATTTTGAAAACAGGAGGATCCATCTATGGAACTTTGCTTGTCGAGGCAAGCAGCGGCCAATGGCGCCGGTTCTCTTGCCCGGGGCTTCCTTCAGCCGTATGTCAGCCCATCAAGTCTGGATTTGAACCAGGGCCAGGATACGGTCAAATTCTGGTGCTCCCAAAAATAGAGGTAGGTTTTCAGCCTCGGCATCATTGCAGCTGTTTTATGTGTGTACCAATTCACGGTCTGAACCAAAAAATATGTGGGTTGACTTTCAAATTGCGTTATGTGGGTTGACTTTCAAATTGCGTGCGGTAACGTGACGCCCCTTGCACCGATAATTTTTCAGTTGCTAGGAAGCTCGACTTGAACGAGGGTCTTGATGATGGTTGCCAATGATGTTGACACAACACTGAACCTTGGGGCTACGCCATTTCTGGACAGCCACTTGCCTGCCAAGAAGAGAGGTATGTGTTGCGTTGGGTTCGACTGTGTGCATGATAGCAAATCCGATCAGCTTCGGTGTTATTTCCATGTGCTGATACGCCCTTTTCCAAATTGAACTGCAGCCATGTTCCAAACAAGTTTGTCCAGCTGGATGTCAGGGGAGGTAGCTGGTCCATCCACATTGCATCAAAGGACGGTGGCGTCGACCTCAAGATTGCTCTTTCCTATGACGGAGTTGTTCCCGTCAGGAGGATCTATTAAACCCCTATGTTTCGGGACCCTCGAAGGATGATGCAGTGTACAAGAAGGTTATGGAAGCAACCGTACATGAGCTTGATAGGTGCACACTGTAAAATTCTATGTTGGGTCCATCAAGGACGAATATACGTGGCGTTGTGAACTGATCATGCTTATCAGTTCATAATGCAGCTGATTTGAGCACAACACCCCGATCAAGATATGTGTTGCAGGGCTGGCGATTCACAAGGACTTTGACAATTACCTGGCCAAAGTAGGATTGGACATCGTGTCTAGGTACCTAACGTCTCCGATAGCGATCAAGGCAGGGGTTTCCTTCCAGCCATCTACGGGGAGGTGCTTACTCGGTGCTGGATGGACGGTGAGCATATAAACGGCCACGATGGTTATGTTTGTGACTTTAAAAAACTCCTGGGATCGTGCGTGGGTCAGTGTTAGACTGTGATGCTTAATGTTTCAGATGCAGATTACTTTTAGCCGGGATTATATGAAGTTGGCTGGGGTGAGGATGTTGTTCGGGCAGTACTGAGGTGCTGGGAGTGGCATGCTGGTAATTGTTCCTCCTTCCAATTGTTGCAACTTCAGTAGTACTAGAATTGTGGGGCTGTGCCATAGCATGTGCTGACCAATGCTCCCAGATGCAAAAAGGAAGCATCTGATGTTGTTTATTGCGTCCTTCGCAGGCGTTGGCATTTGTGCACCTAACTAGGGCATGGAACTTATATGGCTTCGACACACTGAAGCGCACGGTATACGTCCTTGATCCCACTAAGGGGCCTCTGACCGACCTCTCCGAGCTGCGCCACAAGCATGGCAAAACCATAGGGACACTTCTGGATGCATTCATCACTTGTGGGTCAAGTTTCTGTGCATTTGGCAAGTTACCTTCAGTTCACACTGGCGATACAAATTTCACGGTACATACAACAATCAGAGGTAAGCGTGGGAGACGGCCGACTAGTGTGGGTTATGTATTTTGCTTGAATCCAGTAACCTCTCTGATTTATTTGTTGTTTTCCCCCCTCAACAGCACGGACACAGCTATCCAGGTACTGCACCACGCTATAACATTTGTTCCAGCCTGACACCTTTGAATCTGAGTGAGGTATATACATATGAGTTACCAACCAATTTGTTTGCCAGTATTTGTATTGATTTTTGATTTATCTATGTGACATTTATTTGATGGCTGCCTTCGAAACGTAATCAGGAACAATGCTTCCGTCTGAAGAAGAAGCTCCTACGTGATGTCCTTCACATGCCAGAGAACATTGGTGACCTTCCGTCTCGTATGCAGTGAACTGGATCACGCGGTGTTTGTAACAGCAGTCACGTGCGCTCATGGATTACGAGTCGAGAGACTAGTCTAGACTAGTCGAGCGACTTCTAGAAGTCGCAACTTCACTTTCGACTCATGTCTTCGAGTTGACTCAAACCATGAGTCGACCGAGTCGAGCGACTAGTCCTGGACTAGTATAGACTAGTCCTAATGTGTGAGTCGATCGTCTCAAATTTTCCTGAAATTCTTTTGCTGGACTGCTTTATTTTCGAATTTCAGACCACTTATGTTGGTCTGGTGCTGTTTGCTGTGGACCTATCTTGAACTTATATATTTACTGTCTTCATACATCCTTTCCATGCCTTCAAATATATTTTATATTGTTATATATGTATTAGGTATTATATTATACATTTATATTAGTCCACGTCGACTAGTCTACTGTGAGTCTAGACTAGTCTTGACTAGTCCATGAGTCGATACCGTGACGACTCGGCTTGACTCGTCGACTCGTAATCCTTGCGTGCGCTACGTGGGATTACTCTGGACCAGTCCAATGTCTGTGCCGTGTTATTTCAGTTCGGCTGGAAAAAATGTTGTTGGCATGGCCAACTCCTTGTCTAGTTATGCATTATATTTGAATCAGACTGCATGATTCCCAAAAAAATTTGGTGCCTCAGGCCTTATTCCAGTGGAGCCGTGTGCACTGGCTTTGGATTGTTGCAAAACTAATTTGCATGGACCATCTTTCCATCGGCTGATCTTCATGTTGTCTACTCATACTAGCAGCTAGTATAATTTGGATTGTTTGCTTTGACTATGTATTCTATTGAAAATCAGGCAGCTCGTTTCCTAAAGAAAATTGTGTGCCTCAGGCCTTACTCCAGTGGAGCCGTGTGCACTGGCTTTGAATTGTTGCAAAACTAATTTGCTTTTACCATGTTTCCAGCAAATCCTCTTATTGTGTTGACCATTATTGTGCTACGTACGTGCCGCTTGCCGAGCAATGGATCCTGTGCTTGGGTGCAGCTTGCAAGAACTGTGCGGAGGAGGGAGACGACTTCCTGCTGTTCCTACCCCGCTCCTTATAAACGGTGATGGTAAAAACATCAAGGATTCGAACGTTATACAGTGCTAGTCGCCGTGTACAAGTGCTCAACGGTCGTTTTTGTCAGCTGTGGATGCCGTGCCGTCGGTGCATGCCTGCTGGTTGGTGTCCTGTTTCCAGTCCTAAAGGCATCTCCAGCGGCGCGACGCAAACGGACGTTGAGCGACCGTTTGCGTCCGCGCGGAACGGAAATGCGTCTGGCACCACCTCCAGCGGGGCGACGCAAAGTGATCGGACCGTCCGCGGAGACGCAAACCTGGCCCAAATATACGCCAGGTTTGCATCTCCGCGGACGCTCGGCGGTCGCGCCTAGTGATACGCGTAGATGCACATGTCCGTTGGGAACCCCAAGTGGAAGGTATGATGCGTATAGAAGCAAGTTTCTCTCGGTATGAAACCAAGGTTTAATCGAACCAGTAGGAGCCAAGAAGCACGTTGAAGGTTGATGGTGGCGAAATGTGATGCGGCGCAACAACAGGGATTCCGGCGCCAACGTGGAACCTGCACAACACAATCCAAGTACTTTGCCCCAACGAAACAGTGAGGTTGTCAATCTCACCGGCTTGCTGTAACAAAGGATTAACCGTATTGTGTGGAAGATGATTGTTTGCAAGAAAACAGTAAAACAAGTATTGCAGTAGATTGTATGTGATGTAAAGAATAGGACCGGGGTCCACAGTTCACTAGAGGTGTCTCTCCCATAAGATAAAAGCATGTTGGGTGAACAAATTACAGTCGGGCAATTGACAAATAGAGAAGAGCATAACAATGCATATACATGATATGATAAATATAGTGAGATTTAATCCGGGCATTACGACAAAGTACATAGACCGCCATCCAACTGCATCTATGCCTAAAAAGTGCACCTTCAGGTTATCATCCGAACCCCATTCAGTATTAAGTTGCAAAGCAACAGACAATTGCATTAAGTATGGTGCGTAATGTAATCGACAACTACATCCTTAGACATAGAATCAATGTTTTATCCCTAGTGGCAACAGCACATCACAACCTTAGAACTTTTTGTCACTGTCCTAGGTGTCAATGAAGGCATGAACCCACTATCGAGCATAAATACCCCCTCTTGGAGTTAAGAGTAAAAACTTGGCCAGAGCCTCTACTAATAACGGAGAGCATGCAAGATCATAAACAACACATAAACAATAGATTGATAATCACCATAACATAGCATTCTCTATCCATCGGATCCCGACAAACACAACATATAGTATTACAGATAGATGATCTTGATCATGTTAGGCAGCTCACAAGATCCAACAATGAAGCACAATTAGGAGAAGACGACCATCTAGCTACTGCTATGGACCAATAGTCCAGGGGTGAACTACTCACTCATCACTCCGGAGACGATCATGGCGATGAAGAGTCCTCCGGGAGATGAATCCCCTCTCCGGCAGGGTGCCGGAGGCGATCTCCTGAATCCCCCGAGATGGGATTCGCGGCGGCGGCGTCTCTGGAAGGTTTTCCGTATCGTGGCTCTCGGTACTGGGGGTTTCGCGACGGAGGCTATAAGTAGGCGAAAGGGCAGGTCAAGAGGCGGCACGAGGGGCCCAGGGGACAGGGTGGCGCGGCCAGGGCCTGGGCCGCGCCGCCCTATCACCTGGCCACCTCGTGGCCCCACTTCGACTCCCCTCCGGTCTTCTGGAAGCTTCGTGCAAAAATAGGACCCTGGGCGGTGATTTCGTCCAATTCCGAGAATATTTCCTTACTAGGATTTCTGAAACCAAAAACAGCAGAAAACAACAACTGGCTCTTCGGCATCTTGTTAATAGGTTAGTTCCAGAAAATGCGTAAATACGACATATAATGTGCATAAAACATGTAGGTATCATCAATAAAGTAGCATGGAACATAAGAAATTATCGATACGTTGGAGACGTATCAGCATCCCCAAGCTTAGTTCTGCTCGTCCCGGGCAGGTAAAACGACAACAAAGATAATTTCTGAAGTGACATGCCATCATAATCTTGATCATACTATTTGTAAACATATGTAATGAATGCAGCGATCAAAACAATGGTAATGACATGAGTAAACAAGTGAATCATAAAGCAAAGACTTTTCATGAATAGTACTTCAAGACAAGCATCAATAAGCCTTGCATAAGAGTTAACTCATAAAGCAATAAATCAAAGTAAAGGTGTTGAAGCAACACAAAGGAAGATTAAGTTTCAGCGGTTGCTTTCAACTTATAACATGTATATCTCATGGATATTGTCAACATAAAGTAATATAACAAGTGCAATATGCAAGTATGTAGGAATCAATGCACAGTTCACACAAGTGTTTGCTTCTTAAGGTGGAGGGAGATAGGTAAACTGACTCAACAATAAAAGTAAAAGAAAGGTCCTTCAAAGAGGAAAGCATCGATTGTTGTATTTGTGCTAGAGCTTTTATTTTGAAAACATGAAACAATTTTGTCAACAGTAGTAATAAAGCATATGAGTTATGTAAATTATATCTTACAAGTTGCAAGCCTCATGCATAGTATACTAATAGTGCCCGCACCTTGTCCTATTTAGCTTGGACTACCGGATCTTCGCAATGCCATGTTTCAACCAAGTGTCACAAAGGGGTACCTCCATGCCGCCTGTACAAAGGTCTAAGGAGAAAGCTCGCATTTTGGATTTCTCGCTATTGATTATTCTCAACTTAGACATCCATACCGGGACAACATGGACAACAGATAATGGACTCCTCTTAAATGCATAAGCATGTAGCAACAATTATTATTCTCATATGAGATTGAGGATATATGTCCAAAACTGAAACTTCAACCATGATTCATGGCTTTAGTTAGCGGCCCAATGTTCTTCTCTAACAATTTGCATGCTCCAATCATTAAGGTGATAGATCCTTCAGACAAGACGGACATGCATAGCAACTCACATGATATTCAACAATAGTTGATGGCGTTCCCCAGAAGCATGGTTATCGCACAACAAGCAACTTAATAAAAGATAAAATGCATAAGTACATATTCAATACTACGATAGTTTTTAAGGCTATTTTGTCCCATGAGCTATATATTGCAAAGGTGAATGATGGAATTTTAAAGGTAGCACTCAAGCAATTTACTTTGGAATGGCGGAGAAATACCATGTAGTAGGTAGGTATGGTGGACACAAATGGCATAGTAGTTGGCTCAAGGATTTTGGATGCATGAGAAGTATTCCATCTCGATACAAGGTTTAGGCTAGCAAGGTTATTTGAAGCAAACTCAAGGATGAACCGGTGCAACAAAACTCACATAAAAGACATATTGTAAACATTATAAGACTCTACACCGTCTTCCTTGTTGTTCAAAACTCAATACTAGATATTATCTAGACCTTAGAGAGACCAAATATGCAAATCAAATTTTAGCAAGCTCTATGTATTTCTTCATTAATGGGTGCAAAGCATATGATGCAAGAGCTTAAGCATGAGCACAACAATTGCCAAGTATCACATTATCCAAGACATCTTATAATTACTACATGTAGCATTTTCCAATTCCAACCATATAACAATTTAACGAAGAAGAAACTTCGCCTTGAACATTATGAGTAAAGCCTAAGGACATATTTGTCCATATGCAACAGCGGAGCGTGTCTCTCTCCCACAAAGTGAATGCTAGGATCCATTTTATTCAAACAAAAACAAAAACAAAAACAAACCGACGCTCCAAGTAAAGAACACAAGATGTGACTGAATAAAAATATAGTTTCGGGGAGGAACACGATGATGTTGTCGATGAAGAAGGGGATGCCTTGGGCATCCCCAAGCTTAGACGCTTGAGTCTTCTTAAAATATGCAGGGATGAACCACGGGGGCATCCCCAAGCTTAGAGCTTTCACTCCTCTTGATCATAGTATATCATACTCCTCTCTTGACCCTTGAAAACTTCCTTCACACCAAACTTCAAGCAAACTCATTAGAGGGTTAGTGCACAATTAATAATTCACACATTCAGAGGTGACACAATCATTCTTTACACTTCTGGACATTGCATAAAGCTACTGGACATTAATGGATCAAAGAAATTCATCCAACATAGCAAAACAGGCAATGCGAAATAAAAGGCAGAATCTGTCAAAAACAGAACAGTCCGTAAAGACGAATTTTAAAATGGCACCAGACTTGCTCAAATGGAAAAACTCAAAACTAATGAAAGTTGCGTACATATCTGAGGATCACGCTCGTAAATTGGCAGATTTTTTCGAATTTTCTACAGAGACTTGTGCCCAGATTCGTGACAGACAGCAATGCTGTTTCTGCGCAGCGATCCCAAATATAACATCAACTTTAACATAGAAACTTTACTTGGCACAAAAACATGATAAGGAGAGGTTGCTACAGTAGTAAACAACTTCCAAGACTCAAATATAAAATAAAGTACTGTAGTAAAAACATGGGTTGTCTCCCATAAGCGCTTTTCTTTAACGCCTTTCAGCTAGGCGCAGAAAGTGCAAATCAAGTATTATCAAGAGATGAAGCATCAACATTATTACCTTGGGTTTTACCTTTACCTTTCTTGTCCTCTTTCTTACTTTTTGGATTAGGGAATGTATGGCTACCCCCGGGTGTAGAGGTGAATTTTAAAGTGCCTTCTCTCACGTCTATGACTGCTCCCAACAGTTTCAACAGGGATCTTCCGAGTGTGATTTGTCCTGTTCCTGCGCATTCAATGACAAGGTAATCAATAGATATTGTTATCCCAAGAATGGTTGTATGCACACCCGCAGCTATCCCTTTGGGAATTATAACAGAGTTCTCAATAAGAGTTATTCCTTCTCCCCCTTCAGAGAATTCCCAAAGTTTCAATGATTTATGAATACTCTCAGGCATTAGGCAAAATTCAGTCATAATATCACAATTAGCACGACGAGTTTGGTTTCCCATGACAATTTTAATAGTAGGATCCCACAATGAAGGTTCAGAGTTCACTAAAACTTGATCAAGACGGTTACAAATATATTCATACTTTTCATTTAGGCGACATGCACTTGTTTCAAGAGTGTTTAATCTATTATAAATGCTAATAAGGGCTGAATCAAAGTTATTAGTTGAATCATGTGATGCAACCAATTTTTTATGGCATTAAAAGCTTGATCCCCATTACAATGAAGGAAATCTCCTCCCACTAGAGCATCCAAGGCATATCTATAGCGAATCATAAGACCAAAATAAAAATTACTAAGGAGCAAACTTAGAGTCATTTGAGGTTCAGTTCTACGATAAGAAGTAAAAATCCTGGACCAAGCATCTTTAAAACTTTCCTCATCCCCTTGTTTAAAAGTAAAAACTAATTCCTCAGGTGAAGAAGTAACAAGTACAGAACTAGTCATGATAACAAAAGTAAACTAAATGCAAGTAACTAATTTTTGTGTGTTTTTGATATAGAGAGCAAGACAGTAAATAAAGTAAAACTAGCAACTAATTTTTTTGTGTTTTGTTTAGGTGCAGCAAACAAAGTAGTAAATAAAATAAAGCAAGACAAAAACAAAGTAAAGAGATTGAGAAGTGGAGACTCCCCTTGCAGCGTGTCTTGATCTCCCCGGCAACGGCGCCAGAAATTTAGCTTCATACGCGTAGATGCACACGTCCGTTGGGAACCCCAAGTGGAAGGTATGATGCGTATAGAAGCAAGTTTCCCTCAGTATGAAACCAAGGTTTAATCGAACCAGTAGGAGCCAAGAAGCACGTTGAAGGTTGATGGTGGCGAAATGTGATGCGGCGCAACAACAGGGATTCCGGCGTCAACATGGAACCTGCACAACACAATCCAAGTACTTTGCCCCAACGAAACAGTGAGGTTGTCAATCTCACCGGCTTGCTGTAACAAAGGATTAACCGTATTGTGTGGAAGATGATTGTTTGCAAGAAAACAGTAAACAAGTATTGCAGTAGATTGTATGCGATGTAAAGAATAGGACCGGGGTCCACAGTTCACTAGAGGTGTCTCTCCCATAACATAAAAGCATGTTGGGTGAACAAATTACAGTTGGGCAATTGACAAATAGAGAAGAGCATAACAATGCATATACATGATATGATAAATATAGTGAGATTTAATCCGGGCATTACGACAAAGTACATAGACCGCCATCCAACTGCATCTATGCCTAAAAAGTCCACCTTCAGGTTATCATCCGAACCCCATTCAGTATTAAGTTGCAAAGCAACAGACAATTGCATTAAGTATGGTGCGTAATGTAATCGACAACTACATCCTTAGACATAGAATCAATGTTTTATCCCTAGTGGCAACAGCACATCACAACCTTAGAACTTTCTGTCACTGTCTCTAGGGGTGGACTAACGAGCTGCTCGGATCGTTAAGGCTCGGCTCGTTAAGCTCGTGATCGTTAAGGCTCGAATCATTAAGCTCGCTAAGAATAACGAGCTGAAATCATTGTTCGGCTCGACTCGTTATGTTCTTGCGAGCGCTCGCGAGCAGCTCGTTAAGGATCGTTCAGGAGGCAATGAAAAACAAACATGTGTGCATTGCCAGGTGAGGAAGAGAGGAAGCATAGGTTTTTAGATCCTAATGTAGGAGTTTCAAGCATGGTTAAAGAACATTATTTTGCTTGGCCCTATTTGAGATAACTAAAATGACTCGTAGTCAAAACTGGTGAAGCCTAGCTTGTTACCGATCTTAACGAGTAGCTCACGAACATAATCGGCTTGATTGTTTAGCTCGTTAACCTTAATGAGCAAAAACTGATGCTCGGCTCGACTCGTTAACAAAACGAGCCGAGGTCAAACGAGTCGAGCAAACGAGCACTCATTTAACTCGCCGAGCTTCGAGCTTTTTGTCCAGCCCTAACTGTCTCAGGTGTCAATGAAGGCATGAACCCACTATCGAGCATAAATACTCCCTCTTGGAGTTAAGAGTAAAAACTTGGTCAGAGCCTCTACTAATAACGGAGAGCATGCAAGATCATAAACAACACATAAACAATAGATTGATAATCAGCATAACATAGCATTCTCTATCCATCGGATCCCGACAAACACAACATATAGTATTACAGATAGATGATCTTGTAGGAAAACGTAGCATAGAAAACAAAAAAATTTCCTATCGCGAACACGCAATCCAAGCCAAGATGCAATCTAGAAGACGGTAGCAACGAGGGGATGATCAAGACTAACCCTTGAAGAGATTCCAAAGCCTATAAGAGTAGGCTCTTATTGCTGCGGTAGACGATCACTTGCCGCTTGCAAAAGCGCGTAGAAGATCTTGATCACGATCGGTTCCGGCGCCACGAACGGGCAGCACCTCCGTACTCGGTCACACGTTCGGTTGTTGATGAAGACGACGTCCACCTCCCCGTTCCAGCGGGCAGCGGAAGTAGTAGCTCCTCTTGAATCCGACAGCACGACGGCGTGGTGTCGGTGGCGGTGGAGAAATCCGGCGGAGCTTCGCTTAAGCGTGCGGGATGTGGTGGAGGAGAGAGACCGCTAGGGTTTGGGGAGAGAGGGGGGTTGGGCGCCGGCCCTCTAAGGGGTGCGGCCAAGGCTGAGCCAAAAGAGTGGCTGCCCCCCTCCCTCTCCTCCTCATTATATAGGTGGAAGCACCAAGAGTTCTAGTCCAAGTCTTCGAATAAGACCCCAACACTAAAACCTCCCATATGTGGGAAAACCTACCCAAGGTGGGAATCCCACTTGGGGTGGGATTCCCCCTTTCCATGAGGGGGTTTGGCCGGCCACCCTAGGGGAGTCCACCATGGACTCCTCCCCTTTAGGGTTGGCTGGTCATGCAAGGTGGAGTCCCTCCGGGACTCTACTTTCCATGGTGATTTCTTCCGGACTTTTCTAGAACCTTCTAGAACCTGCCATAAATGCACCGGATCATTTCCAAACTTGGAATATGACTTCCTATATATGAATCTTATTCTCCGGACCATTTCGGAACTCCTCGTGATGTCCGGGATCTCATCCGGGACTCCGAACAAATATTCGAACTCCATTCCATATTCAAGTACTACCATTTCAACATCCAACTTTAAGTGTGTCACCCTACGGTTCGTGAACTATGCGGACATGGTTGAGTACTCACTCCGACCAATAACCAATAGCGGGATCTGGAGATCCATAATGGCTCCCACATATTCAACGATGACTTTAGTGATCGAATGAACCATTCACATACAATACCAATTCCCTTTGTCTCGCGATATTTTACTTGTCCGAGGTTTGATCTTCGGTATCACTCTATACCTTGTTCAACCTCGTCTCCTGACAAGTACTCTTTACTCGTACCGTGGTATGTGGTCTCTTATGAACTTATTCATATGCTTGCAAGACATTAGACGACATTCCACCGAGAGGGCCCAGAGTATATCTATCCGTCATCGGGATGGACAAATCCCACTGTTGATCCATATGCCTCAACTCATACTTTCCGGATACTTAATCCCACCTTTATAGCCACCCATTTACGCAGTGGTGTTTGGTGTAATCAAAGTACCTTTCCGGTATAAGTGATTTACATGATCTCATGGTCATAAGGACTAGGTAACTATGTATCGAAAGCTTATAGCAAATAACTTAATGACGAGATCTTATGCTACGCTTAATTGGGTGTGTCCATTACATCATTCATACAATGACATAACCTTGTTATTAATGACATCCAATGTTCATGATTATGAAACTAATCACCCATTAATCAACAAGCTAGTTTAAGAGGCATACTAGGGACTTCTTGTTTGTCTACATATCACACATGTATCAATGTTTCGGTTAATACAATTATAGCATGGTATGTAAACATTATCATAAACACAAAGATATATAATAACCATTTATTATTGCCTCTTGGGCATATCTCCAACAGTCTCCCACTTGCACTAGAGTCAATAATCTAGTTTACATATGTAAAGATATAACACCTTGGCCTTCTGGTGCTTTATCATGTTTTGCTCACGGGAGAGGTTTTAGTCAACGGTTCTGACATGCTCAGAAACGTATGTATTTTGCAATTCATATGCGTCTCAGCGCATCACTCATTTTCCAAATGAGTCGGCATATATGCTTAGTCCTCTGGTGGAACCTTAATTCCGCGGTCTGAAATATGTCACTAATATTGTCACACACAATATAGCTTCAAAGTTCTGACTTTGTCGGAACTACACCAAATTCTCAAAGAACCTCCTGACTTAACATCCTTTGTCATTTTCAAAACAATGACATATTCTGCCTTCTTTTGTAGAATCCATCACAATATTTAGAACTCTTCTAAATCTAGCATAGACAACTTCTAGCTCATTGTGCTACCTTTTAAACAACACTTAGTCTAATTTGAGATTTGAAATTATATTTTATATGTGACAAAACCAATATTGGTGTAACACCTTACAGCAATTTGTTTGTCATTTCTTCATACAAAAATATATATATATCCTTAGTTCTTCTAAAGTACTTAAGGATATTCTTACTGTCGTTCAATGATCATCATATGAATCATTCTGGTATATGCTCATAACACTTTATAGCACATGATATCTGATTGTGTACATGTTATTTGTGATCTATAATCAGTCATGTGTTTTTACTCATTGAGTGTCAGATACACTCAAGTCTTGTTAAACCTTCACATGACAAGAACATTTTCTTAATATTTCTATATTGAACTACTTCAATATCCATCATATGTACTTTGACTTAAACTTATTTATGTGTTTCAATCTATCTTAATAGATCTTGACACTAAATTTGTTTCAGTCCATATCCTTTCATTGAAGTTAATTCTCAATGAAACCTTTTAATCAAGTATATAATTACATCATTTATAACCAACTATATGTCACCTACATAAAGTATTATAAATGTGTCTTAGCGCTCCCACTTAATTTCTTGCAAATGCAAGCCTCTTCATCGTCTCTGATGAAATCAAAAACTCTTTGACTATTTCATCTGGTGAAGATTCTAACTCCGTGATACTTACTTCATTCAATTGAAGTTCGTATACCTATCTAGTATTCCACGGACCAGCAAAACTCTTGGTTGTATCTTGTATACACCTTTAATATACACTTCTGTTAAGTAGTGTATTTTGCCATCCTACTAGCATATCTCATAAAAGAAATATGTAGTGATTACTAGAATAATCCACATAGACTATAAGCATTGCTACGGAAGATCTAATCTTATCGTAGTCAACTCTTTGAACTTTGTCGTAAACAATTTTTCGACAAGTCGAGCTTCTTTAAGGATATTCCATCCAAGTCCATCAATTTTATAGATCCATTTACTTTCAAAAAGTATTTATCTATCTTGGATTTCATGGCGTATAGCCATTTTAACGGAGTCAGGGCCCATCATAACTTCTTTGTTTGTAGTTGGTTTATCATTATTCAAAATCAATCCTTTGTTCACAAATCATTTATTTGATCACAAAGTAAACCATACCTACAAGGTTCAATATGTACTTCGATCTCCATGGCAAAAACACTTTGTAGTCATGGGAGCCATGATCGTCGTGGCCGCTTCCGAAACAAATTCCGATGCTGCGCT